>NC_092051.1:117893584-118539920 GCF_003086295.3 Arachis hypogaea | reverse complement strand
AGAAAAAGGAGAGAAGAAGAGAGAGAAGATAGAGAAAGACAAGAAGATGGAAAGAAAGAGAGAAGAGAAAAAAGGGAAGAGAGAGGAGAAGAGAGGAAAGAAGGAGAGAGAGGAAGAGACAAGGAAGGAAGAGGAAAGAAGAGAGAAGGAAGATAGAGTTAGAAGAGACGGAAGAGAGAGAGAGATAGAGAGAAGAGAGAGAATGGAGAGAGAGGAGGAGACAAAGAGGAGAGAGATGGGAAAAGAGAGAGAAGGAGAGAGGGGAAAAAGAGGAGAGAGAGAGAGAGAGAGAGAGAGAGAGAGACGAAGAAGATGGAGGGAGAGAGGAGGAGAGGAGAGGAAAAAGAGGAAAGAGAGAGAGAGAGAGAGAGAGAGGAGAGAGAGAGAGAGAGGAGGAAGACAAAGAGGAGAGATAGAGAGGAGGAGAGGAGAGAGAGAAAAAAAGAGAAAGAAAGAGAGAGAGAAGAGAAGAGAGAGAGGGGAAAGAGAGAGAGAGGAGAGAGGAGGGAACAAAGAGGAGAGAGAGAGAGGAGAGAGAAGGAAAGAGGGGAGAAATGGAGAGAGAGAGGAAAGGAGAGAGAAAGTGAAAGGAGAGAGAAAAAGAGTATGTAAAAACTAATTTTAGAGTTTAAATAAAACCAGTTTTAATTTGGTTTAAAACTAAACTGAACCATAAAAACTGGTTTTTAATAAACTGGTTTTCATAAAAACTATGGTTTCAGTTCAGTTTTTTATTTAAAAAAACTGGTTTATTTAAAACAGTTTCAGTTCAGTTTCAATTCAGTTCAGTGAAACCAGTTTTTTTGCACACCCCTAGCTTCAGGTGTGCCAAGCCCTATAAATATTAATAAGGCGTGTCATAAGGAGATTGAGCGTGCCATGCTCACTGATGAGCGGATATTTTATACGCTTTTTGGGGTTAATTTCATATAATTTTGAGTATGTTCTAGTTAGTTTTTAGTCTATTTTCATTAGTTTTTAGGAAAAATTTATATTTCTGGACTTTACTATGAGTTGTGTGTTTTTCTGTAATTTCAGGTATTTTTCTGGCTGAAATTGAAGGAGCTGAGCAAAAATCTGATTCAGGCTGAAAAAGGACTGCTGATGCTGTTGGATTCTGACCTCCCTGCACTCAAAGTGGATTTTATGGAGCTACAGAACTCTAAATGGCATGCTTCCAATTGCGTTGGAAAGTAGAAACCAGGGCTTTCCCAGCAATATATAATAGTTCATACTTTGCACAAGGATAGACGACGTAAACTGGCGTTCAACGCCAGTTCTCTGCCCAATTCTGGCGTCCAGCGCCAGAAAAGGATCAAAAGCTGGAGTTGAACGCCCAAACTGGCACAAAAATTGGCGTTCAACTCCACAAATGCCTCTGCACGTGAATTGTTAAATCTCAGCCCCAGCACACACCAAGTGGGCCCCAGAAGTGGATCTCTGCATCATCCATCATAGTTTACTCATTTTTGTAAACCTAGGCTACTAGTTTAGTATTTAAACAACTTTTAGAGACTTATTTTGGGCTCATGACATTTTAGATCTGAACTTTGTACCTTTGATGGCATGAGTCTCTAAACTCCATTGTTGGGGGTGAGGAGCTCTGCTGTGTCTCGATGAATTAATGCAAGTATTTCTGTTTTCTATTCAAACACGCTTGTTCCTATCTAAGATGTTCATTCGCGCTTAACTGTGATGAAGGTGATGATCCGTGACACTCATCACCATTCTCAACCATGAACGTGTGCCTGACAACCACCTCCGTTCTATTCAGATTGAATGAGTATCTCTTAGATCTCTCAATCAGAATCTTCGTGGTATAAGCTAGAATTGATGGCGGCATTCATGAGAATCCGGAAAGTCTAAACCTTGTCTGTGCTATTCCGAGTAGGATTCAAGGATTGAATGACTGTGACGAGCTTCAAACTCCTGAAGGCTGGCGTTAGTGACAAACGCAAAGGAATCAAGGGATTCTATTCCAACCAGATCGAGAACCAACCGGTGATTAGCCGTGCTGTGACAGAGCGCGTGAGCGTAGTTTTCACTGGAAGGATGGAAGGTAGCCATTAACAACGGTGATCCACCAACACACAGCTTGCCATAGGAGGACGTGCGTGCGTGAACAAGAAGACAGAGGAAAGCAGAGATTCAGAAGACAAAGCATCTCCAAAACTCCAACATATTCTCCATTACTGCATAACAAGTAACCTTTAATCCATGCTCTCTTGTTTATTTGCAATTCAAATGATAAACATAATTGACTTCCTGACTAAGATTTACAAGATAACCATGGATTGCTTCAAACCAACAATCTCCGTGGGATTCGACCCTTACTCACGTGAGGTATTACTTGGACGACCCAGTGCACTTGCTGGTCAGTGGTACGAGTTGTGAAAAGTGTGATTCACAATTCGTGCACCAAGTTTTTGGCGCCGTTGCCGGGGATTGTTCGTGTTTGGACAACTAACGGTTTATTTTGTTGCTTAGATTAGGAAAATTTCTCTTTTTGTTTAGAGTCTCGTATTATTGTCGTGTTAAAATTTTAGAATCCTTATTTTCTTATTAAAACCTTTTTCAAAAATAATTTTTCTATTAGATCCTGTGCCAAACTTTAAGTTTGGTGTTTTCTTGTTAATTTTTCTTAAAATTTTCGAAAATTTATTTTGGTTTTCTGAAAAATTTTAAGTTTGGTGTTCGTCCTTCATGTTCTTGTGTTCTTGTGAGTCTTCAAAGTGTTCTTGAGTTTTTCTTGTGTCTTGATCTTAAAATTTTTAAGTTTGGTATTCCTTGGTGTTTTTCCTCTAAAATTTTCGAAAATAAGGAGCATTAGATCTAAAAATTTTAAATCTTGTGCTATCTTATTGTTTTTCTCTTTCCTCTTAAAAATCAAAAATATCTTTTCTCTCTATTTTAAAAACAATTTTCCGAAATATATTTCTAAAAATTCATATTTTTATTTCAAAATTTAAAACCTTTTTTTTCAAATCATCATATCCTTTTCAAAACTTCCTAACCACTTTCTCTCTCCTCAGTTTTTCAAAATCTTCACTCAATTTTTATTTATTTTAATTTATTTCATTTTCGAAATAAATATATAAATAAATAAAAATATTTTTTCTATTTTACATCATCTCCCTTTCTCCATCATGGACCTAAGCGGAAATGAACAGTCCAGGAGGACTCTGGGGTCATATTCTAACCCCTCTACTACTTCATATGAGAGTAGTATCTGCATACCCTCCATTGGAGTCAGTAGCTTTGAGTTGAATCCTCAGCTCATTATCATGGTGCAGCAAAGTTGCCAGTATTCCGGTCTTCCACAGGAAGAACCTACAGAGTTTCTGGCACAGTTTTTACAAATTGCTGACACAGTACATGATAAAGAAATAGATCAGGATGTCTACAGACTATTACTGTTTCCATTTGCTGTAAAAATTCAAGCTAAGAGGTGGTTGAATAACCAACCTAAGGCCAGCATAAGGACATGGAAACAGCTGACAGAAAAATTTCTGAATCAATATTTCCCTCCAAAAAGGATGACACAGCTAAGGCTGGACATCCAAGGCTTTTAACAAGGAGATAATGAATCTCTTTATGATGCCTGGGAGAGATACAGAGAGATGCTACGAAAATGCCCCTCTGAAATGTTTTCAGAGTGGGTTCAGTTAGACATCTTCTACTATGGGCTTGCAGAAGGAGCTTAGATGTCTCTAGATTACTCAGCTGGTGGATCTATCCACATGAGAAAGACAATTGAAGAGGCTCAAGAGCTCATTGATACAGTTGCCAGGAATCAGCATCTGTACCTAAGCAGCAACCCTTCCATGAATGAAGAGGTTAAAACAGTAACTGCTGAACTCAGTCCTGTAAAACAAGCTGCTGAATTCAATCAGCAATTGGACTTTCTAACAAAGTAGCTAGCCGAATTTAAAGACAGGTTACAAGAGACAAGGATGGCTAATATACATATGGACGAACAGTTTAAGCAAACAAAGCAATAGCTGTCAAGGCAAATAGCAGAAGAATGCCAAGCAGTTCAACTAAGAAGTGGGAAAACATTAAATACCCCACCTCAAGGCAGCAAAAAGCTAAGAAATGAGCAAACCACCCAAAATTCACCTGAGGACAGTAAGAGCCCAGGGAAAAGTAATTCTGGAACTAAAACGCCAAAAAATTGGTGGAAGGCTGGCGCTGAACTCCCAGACCATGCTCAGGACTGGCGTTCAATGCCAGAAACAAGATAGGACTGGCGTTCAACGCCAGAAATGGGCAAGGATCTGGTGTTGAACACCCAAAATGGGCAAGATCTGGCGCTGAACGCCCAAAATGGGCACAGTTCTGGCGTTCAGACGCCAGGAGCAGACAAGGAGCTGGCGTCCAGTTTCACTCCAGCTTCTAACTCTGGCACTCAATCGCCAGTGAGGGATCAGATGCACACAAATGCTGATAACAACCCCTCTAAAAAGGCTTCTTCAACCACTTCTGTAGGCAATAAACCTGCAGCAACTAAGGTTGAAGAATATAAAGCCAAGATACTTTATCCTCAAAAACTTCGGAAAGAGGAGCAGGATAAGCAATTTGCTCACTTTGCAGATTATCTCAGGACTCTTGAAATAAAGATTCCATTTGCAGAAGCACTTGAGCAAATACCTTCTTATGCCAAGTTCATGAAAGAGATCTTGAGTCATAAGAAGGATTGGAGAGAAACAGAAAGAGTTCTCCTCACTGAAGAATGCAGTGCAGTCATTCTGAAGAGCTTTCCTGAAAAGCTTAAAGACCTTGGGAGTTTTCTGATACCATGCATATTAGAAGGTAATTGCACCAAGACAGCTTTATGCGATCTTGGGGCAAGCATCAACCTAATACCTGCATCCACTATCAGAAAGCTTGGCTTAACTGAAGAAGTTAAACCAATCCGGATATGTCTCCAACTTGCTGATGGTTCCACTAAATACCCATCAGGCGTGATTGAAGACATGATTGTCAGAGTTGGGCCATTCGCCTTTCCCACTGACTTTGTTGTGCTGGAAATGGAGGAGCACAAGAGTGCTACTCTCATTCTAGGAAGACCCTTCCTAGCAACTGGAAGATCCCTCATTGACGTCCAACAGGGGAAAATAACCCTGAGAGTCAATGATGATGAATTCAAGTTGAATGCTGTCAAAGCCATGCAGCATCCAGACACATCAAAAGACTGCATGAAAGTTGATCTTATTGACTCTTTGGTAGAAGAGATCAACATGGCTGAGAGTCTTGAATCAGAGTTGGAGAACATCTTTAAAGATGTTCAGCCTGATTTAGAGGATTCAGAGGACATGAAAGAGCCTCTGAAATTTCTTCTGAAAGAGGAAAAACCTCCTAAACCCGAGCTCAAGCCATTACCACCATCCTTGAAATATGCGTTTCTGGGAGAAGGTGATACTTTTCCAGTGATCATAAGCTCTGCTTTAAATTCACAGGAAGAGGAGGCACTTATTCAAGTGCTAAGGACACACAAGACAGCTCTTGGGTGGTCCATAGGTGACCTTAAGGGCATAAGCCCAGCTAGATGCATGCACAAAATCTTATTGGAGGATAATGCCAAACCAGTGGTTCAACCACAGAGGCGGCTAAATCCAGCCATGAAAGAAGTAGTGCAGAAAGAGGTCACCAAACTACTAGAGGCTGGGATTATTTATCCTATTTCTGATAGCCCCTGGGTGAGCCCTGTCCAAGTCGTCCCAAAAAAGGGAGGCATGACAGTGATTCATAATGAAAAAAATGAACTGGTTCCTACAAGAACAGTTACAGGGTGGCGCATGTGTATTGACTATAGAAGGCTCAATACAGCCACCAGAAAGGATCATTTTCCTTTACCATTCATAGACCAGATGCTAGAAAGACTAGCAGGTCATGATTATTACTGCTTTTTGGATGGCTACTCAGGCTATAACCAGATTGCAGTAGATCCCCAGGATCAAGAGAAAACAGCATTCACATGTCCATCCGGAGTGTTTGCTTATAGAAGGATGCCATTTGGGCTATGTAATGCGCCTGCAACCTTCCAGAGATGCATGCTCTCTATTTTCTCTGATATGGTGGAAAAATTTCTGGAAGTCTTCATGGATGACTTCTCAGTATATGGAGACTCATTCAGCTCCTGTCTTGATCACCTGAAACTTGTTCTGAAAAGATGCCAAGAGACCAACCTATTTTTAAACTGGGAAAAGTGTCACTTCATGGTGACTGAAGGAATTGTTCTTGGGCATAAAATCTCAAACAAGGGAATAGAGGTGGATCAAGCAAAAATAGAGGTAATTGAAAAATTACCACCACCTGCCAATGTTAAGGCAATCAGAAGCTTTCTGGGGCATGCAGGATTCTATAGGAGGTTTATAAAGGATTTTTCAAAAATCGCAAAACCTCTAAGCAATCTGCTAGCTGCTGACACGCCATTTGTGTTTGACACAGAGTGCCTGCAGGCGTTTGAAACGCTGAAAGCTAAGCTGGTCACAACACCAGTCATTTCTACACCAGACTGGACGTTACCATTTGAGCTAATGTGTGATGCCAGTGATCATGCCATTGGTGCAGTATTGGGACAGAGGCATGACAAGCTTCTGCATGTCATTTATTATGCCAGTCACGTTCTAAATGATGCCCAGAAAAATTACACAACCACAGAAAAAGAATTACTTGCAGTGGTTTATGCCATTGACAAGTTCAGATCATACTTAGTAGGATCAAAAGTGATTGTATATACTGACCATGCTGCTCTTAAATATCTACTCACAAAGCAGGATTCAAAACCCAGGCTCATCAGATGGGTATTGCTTCTGCAAGAGTTTGATATAGAAATAAGAGACAGAAAAGGGACAGAAAACCAAGTGGCTGATCATCTGTCCCGGATAGAGCCAGTGGAAGGGACGTCCCTCCCCTTTCTTGAGATCTCTGAGACGTTTCCTGATGAGCATTTATTTGCCATCCAGGAAGCACCATGGTTTGTCGATATTGCAAACTATAAAGCTGCAAGGTTCATACCCAAGGAGTACAACAGGATACAAAAGAAGAAATTAATTACTGATGCAAAGTATTACTTGTGGGATGAACCCTATCTCTTTAAGAGATGTACAGATGGAATTATCCGTAGGTGTGTGCCTAGAGAAGAAGCACAGAGGATCCTGTGGCATTGCCACGGATCTCAATATGGAGGCCATTTCGGAGGTGAGCGAACAGCCACCAAGGTCCTCCAATGTGGCTTCTATTGGCCCACACTCTATAAAGATTCCCGAGAATTTGTACGTAACTGTGACAGTTGCCAAAGAGCTGGTAATCTGCCTCATGGTTATGCCATGCCTCAACAGGGAATCTTGGAAATTGAGTTGTTTGACGTATGGGGAATTGACTTCATGGGACCTTTCCCACCGTCATACTCAAACACTTATATTCTGGTAGCAGTTGACTATGTATCAAAATGGATTGAGGCCATTGCCACACCCACCAATGATACTAAAACAGTGCTGAAGTTCCTCTAGAAACATATCTTTAGCAGGTTTGGTGTCCCTAGAGTACTCATCAGTGATGGGGGCACTCACTTCTGCAATAAACAGCTTTACTCTGCCATGGTTCGGTATGGGATTCGCCACAAGGTGGCTACTCCATATCATCCACAAACCAATGGGCAAGCTGAAGTCTCTAATAGAGAATTAAAGAGAATCCTGGAACGGACAGTAAATACCCGTAGAAAGGATTGGGCACGGAGCTTGGATGATGCTCTGTGGGCTTACAAAACAGCATTCAAGACCCCTATAGGGACCTCTCCATACCAACTCGTGTATGGTAAGGCATGTCACCTGCCCGTGGAACTGGAACATAAGGCCTACTGGGCAACCAGATTCCTAAACTTTGATGCCAAATTAGCAGGAGAAAAACGATTGCTCCAGCTAAATGAGCTAGAGAAATTCAGATTCACAGCTTTCGAAAATGCCAAGCTTTATAAAGGGAAATAAAAAAAGTGGCATGACAGAAAGCTGTCATCTAGAATCTTTGAACCAGGACAGAAGGTTCTGTTGTTTAACTCTAGACTCAGGCTATTCCCCGGGAAACTGGAATTTCGGTGAAGGGGACCATACGTAATTACAAGTGTATCACCATATGGTTATGTGGAGCTTCAAGATATTGATTCTGATAAGAAGTTCATTGTCAATGGACAGAGAATCAAGCACTATCTTGAAGGCAACATTAAGCAAGAATGCTCAAGGCTGAAGCTAGATTAAAAGCTCAGCAAGGTCCAGCTAAAGACAATAAAGAAGCGCTTGCTGGGAGGCAACCCAGCCATGGGGCAACAATCCTCTAAGCATTTTGCCCTATTTTTATTTTTTATTTTTATTTGTTTATATAAAGTTCACTGACACTAAGGTGAGGAATCATTTACAGAAGACCTCGGCACACAAAACAGAGAAAAAGGAGCTCACTGGCAAGAAAACGCCAGTAATGGCAGCAATCTGGGCGTTCAACGCCAAAAATGGGCACCCACTGGGCGTTGAACGCCCGTAATGGCAGCAGCTGGGCGTTGAACGCCCAGAAGAGCAGCAATTGGGCGCTGAACGCCCAAAACAGGCAGTGTTTGGGCGTTCAAACGCCAGGATGGCAGGGAGGAGACAAAACTCATTTTTTATTCAAAATTTTTCATCCTAACCTTGATTTTCCTACTTCAATTCATGATTTCTTACATAAACATGTTAAGAACCCTGATTTCTAAATTCCATAATTTCTAAAAACCCTACCACTAAAAATATCAAATGTATTTTAATCCATAAGCACCAGGCATCTTTGCAAATTCAATCCAACTCTTTTCAAAAATTTTTTTACAAATCTATCTTTTTCAACTCATCAATATCTTTTTCAAAACCTCCACTTTATCTTTTTCAAAAATTAAATCTATCTTTCTCAAAAATCTTTCATATCCTCTCAATTTTAAACTATATCTTCTCTTATCATATCTTCTATCTTATCTTTTCCAAATAAATCTTTTTATCATATCTTTATCTTTTTTTCAAAAACCCACCCTCCCCCCCCTTATAAATTTGAGTTCGGCCTCCCTCCTCTCCCATCAACAATTGCACCTAGCTCTCCTTCTATCCCTCTCCTTTCTTTTCTTTTGCTTGAGGATAAGCAAACCTATAAGTTTGGTGTGTTTATCCGTGATCACTAAGATCATGGCCCCCAAAGGAAAACAAACCACTCCAAGAGGCAAGAAAGAGAGTGTTCCAAAACCACTTTGAATCAAGGGAAGTTCTTATCTAAAGAACATTCGGACCATTATAACAAAATAATGGGTCTGAGATCAGTGATCCCGGAAGTTAGATTCGATCTGAAAGAAGATGAATACCCGGAGATCCAGGAGCAAATTCGAATCAGGAGCTGGGAAGTCCTAGCTAATCCTGAAACGAAAGTGGGAAGGAACATGGTCCAGGAGTTCTATGCTAATATGTGGCAAACTAACAAGCAAAAACTATCTGGGACTGCTCTCTATGACTATCGGACCGTGATCAGAGGAAAGATTGTTCATACCCACCCTGATAGGATCAGGGAGATCTTAAAGCTACCTCAGCTGAAGGATGATCCAGACTCCTTCAACAGGAGGATGATGAGAGCAGACAAGGGCCTGGATAAGATTCTAGAGGACATATGTATCCCTGGAGCCAGGTGGACCACCAACACAAAGGGTGTCCCAAATCAACTCAAGAGAGAGGATCTCAAACCAGTCGCCAGAGGATGGCTAGATTTCATTGGGCATTCTCTATTACCTACTAGCAACCGTTCTGAAGTCACAGTTAAAAGAGCAGTGATGATCCATTGCATCATGATGGGAAAGGAAGTAGAGGTTCATCAGCTGATTTCAGCTGAACTCTACAAAATTGCTAACAAAAATTCTAAAGAGGCCAGGTTGGCTTATCCAAGCATGATTTCTCTGCTCTGCAAGGACGCTGGAGTAAGGATGGGAATAACTGAGTAGATCTCAGTTGAGAAGCCAATCACCAAAGCATCAATGGAAAAACAACAAGCACAGGATGATCCCATCAAGAAGAGAGCACAGGAATTCCTCCCAGAGATCCCTCAATCTGAATACTAGGAGTATCTTGAGACGTCTGTTACCAAGATACGGGAAGCTATGGAGCAAATAATAAAAGAACAGAAGGAACACAGTCAAATGCTGACCTATATGTTTAAAGAACAAGAGGAGCAAGGGCATGACTTAAGGGAATTGAAGCGCCAAAAGTCTTCTCTTGCAGGACCAAGCACCCCAAGGATCAGAGGAACCCCCGTTCCCCCAGAATAAAGGTTGTTAATTTCCAATTTCTGCCTTAACTCTGTGACAGTGTCCTTATAGAAGTTTACCTTAGGATTCATATAGTAGTAATTAGTATCTATTTTGATTTTATCTCCAAATAAGCTATAGTTTATTTTTCTCATCATCAGCAAACATGAATAAAGTATTAGATCTTTTGAATAAGAGACAATAAAATTTTGAGTTTTTAATAAGAAAAATTCTAATTAGTAACATGTGGTGGCAATGCTTTCTGTCTTCTAAATGAATGCTTGAACAGTGCATATGTCTTTTGAATTTGTTGTTTAAGACTGTTAAATATGTTGGCTCTTAAAAGAATGATGAACATGAGACATGTTATTGATAATCTGAAAAATCATAAAAATGATTCTTGAAGCAAGAAAAAGCAGCAAAGAACAAAGCTTGCAGAAAAAAAAATATATATATATATATATATATATATATATATATATAATAAAATAGGCGAAAAAAAAATAGAAAGCAAAAGAAAAAGCAAGCAGAAAAAGCCATAAGCTCTTAAAACCAAGAGGCAAGAGCAAAAAGCCAATAACCCTTAAAACCAAAAGGCAAGGGCAAATAAAAAGGATCCCAAGGCTTTGAGCATCAGTGGATAGGAAGGCCTAAAGGAATAAAATCCTGGTCTAAGCGGCTAAACCAAGCTGTCCCTAACCATGTGCTTGTGGCGTGTAGGTGTCAAGTGAGAACTTGAGACTGAGCGGTTAAAGTCAAGGTCCAAAGCAAAAAGAAGAGTGTGCTTAAGAACCCTGGACACCTCTAATTGGGGGCTTTAGCAAAGCTGAGCCACAATCTGAAAAGGTTCACCCAATTATGTGTCTGTGGCATTTATGTATCCGGTGGTAATACTGGAAAACAAAGTGCTTAGGGCCACGGCCAAGACTCATAAAATAGCCGTGTTCAAGAATCATCACACTGAAATAGGAGAATCAATAACACTATCTGAATTCTAAGTTCCTATAGATGCCAATCACTCTGAGCTTCAATGGATAAAGTGAGATGCCAAAACTGTTCAGGAGCAAAAAGCTACTAGTCCCGCTCATCTAATTAGAATCTGAGCTTCACTCAAAAACTCTGAGATATTATTGCTTCTCAACTTATTAGTCCTCTATTTTATTTGTCTAGTTGCTTGAGGACAAGCAACAGTTTAAGTTTGGTGTTGTGATGAGCGGATATTTTATACGCTTTTTGGGGTTAATTTCATATAGTTTTGAGTATGTTCTAGTTAGTTTTTAGTCTATTTTCATTAGTTTTTAGGAAACATTCATATTTCTGGACTTTAATATGAGTTGTGTGTTTTTTTTGTAATTTCAGGTATTTTTCTGGCTGAAATTGAAGGAGCTGAGCAAAAATCTGATTCAGGCTAAAAAAGGACTGCTGATGTTGTTGGATTCTGACCTCCCTGCACTCAAAGTGGATTTTCTGGAGCTACAGAACTCGAAATGGCGTGCTTCCAATTGCGTTGGAAAATAGACATCCAGGGCTTTCCAGCAATATATAATAGTTCATACTTTGCACAAGGATAGACGATGTAAACTGGCGTTCAACGCCAGTTCTCTGCCCAATTCTGGCGTCCAGCGCTAGAAAAGGATCAAAAGCTGGAGTTGAACGCCCAAACTGGCACAAAAATTGGCGTTCAACTCCACAAATGGCCTCTGCACGTGAATTGCTTAAATCTCAGCCCCAACACACACCAAGTGGGCCCCAGAAGTGGATCTCTGCATCATCCATCATAGTTTACTCATTTTTTGTAAACCTAGGCTACTAGTTTAGTATTTAAACAACTTTTAGAGACTTATTTTGGGGCTCATGACATTTTTAGATCTGAACTTTGTACCCTTTGACGGCATGAGTCTCTAAACTCCATTGTTGGGGGTGAGGAGCTCTGCTGTGTCTCGATGAATTAATGCAAGTATTTCTGTTTTCTATTCAAACACGCTTGTTCCTATCTAAGATGTTCATTCGCGCTTAACTGTGATGAAGGTGATGATCCGTGACACTCATCACCATTCTTAACCCATGAACGTGTGCCTGACAACCACCTCCGTTCTATGTCAGATTGAATGAGTATCTCTTAGATCTCTCAATCAGAATCTTCGTGGTATAAGCTAGAATTGATGGCGGCATTCATGAGAATCCGGAAAGTCTAAACCTTGTCTGTGGTATTCCGAGTAGGATTCAAGGATTGAATGACTGTGACGAGCTTCAAACTCCTGAAGGCTGGGCGTTAGTGACAAACGCAAAGGAATCAAGGGATTCTATTCCAACCAGATCGAGAACCAACCGGTGATTAGCCGTGCTGTGACAGAGCGCGTGAGCGTAGTTTTCACTGGAAGGATGGAAGGTAGCCATTGACAACGGTGATCCACCAACACACAGCTTGCCATAGGAGGACGTGCGTGCGTGAACAAGAAGACAGAGGAAAGCAGAGATTCAGAAGACAAAGCATCTCCAAAACTCCAACATATTCTCCATTACTGCATAACAAGTAACCTTTAATCCATGCTCTCTTGTTTATTTGCAATTCAACTGATAAACATAATTGACTTCCTGACTAAGATTTACAACATAACCATAGATTGCTTCAAACCAACAATCTCCGTGGGATTCGACCCTTACTCACGTGAGGTATTACTTGGACGACCCAGTGCACTTGCTGGTCAGTGGTACGAGTTGTGAAAAGTGTGATTCACAATTCGTGCACCACTCACCAACTCAAGCCTTTGGAAGCAATGCAAGAAGGAGGGCGTGCCACGCTCTAACAAATTACTAGCCCCTGGAGCCATTCAAATTCAAGGGCAGGCTACGTGAAGAAAGGAATGTGCCACGCCCTAACCAAAGAGAAGTCTTTGAAAGCACTTCATGAAGAAGGGCGTGTCATGAGGGAGATTGAGCATGCCATGCCTCACCAACTCAAGCCTCTGGAAGCAATGCAAGAAGGAGGGCATGCCACGCCAAGGATTATGCATGCCACGCCTTAACCAATCACTAGCCCTTGGAGCCATTCAAATTCAAGGGCATGCCACGTGAAGAAAGAAGTGTGCCACGCCTTAACTAAGAGAAGTCCCTGGAAGCACTTCAAGATGAAGGGCGTGCCACACCAAGAGGTTGGACGTGCCACGCCCTAACCAATCAAGAAAGGTCGTGCCATGCCAAAAAATGGGTGTGCCACGCCCTAGCCCAATTCAAGCCATGGGAATGTTTTCCAAACTCAGGCGTGCCACGAGGAGTGTGGGCATGCCACACTCACTACAAAATTCTTACTAATTGATGGAGGTTTTATAGTGGAGGTTTTTAAAAACCTCCCCAATATTATCTATTTGTGACATTTTACAAAACTCCCAAAAATAAAAATCTCAGTATTTTAAAAGCTTAAACAAACACTCAAAGCCCATAGTCACCAAAAACCACTCAAAGCCCATACTAAAGATGCAAACAGCGGCTAGCTTCGAGTGAGATGGATCGAAACCTTAAGTTACAGCCGTCGTCGTGCCGTCGCTACCGCCACTGCCATCGCCATTGCTACAGCCATTCATCTCCTTGATGCTAGCACCAATGCCACCACGTGCTTCGACAATCTCTTCTCCCGTTGTCTCTTCTGTCGATGCGTCTCCTCAGATCGCGAGACAGTAACTTTTGAGAAAGAACCCATGATTTCGAGCCTCGCCAGCGGCGAAGAAAGCGACGAAAAGCAAAGCTTCTCCTCCAAAAACAAATTCTCTTCCCGCAATGCTTTTCCAAGTACGATTTCGTTAAGGTCCGTTTCGAAACCTCAATTTCAATATAGATATCGAAAATTTTCTTCATTGCATGAATGCACATAATCAATCATTTTGAAATCTATTTTCTGTTCAGTTTCAATTGGTTCATTTGCTTCTATAGTCCGAATATCGATTCCCTTGTGTTTTATTGGTGCACGAAATCACAATCACACTTTTGCAATTCCGCACAACTAACCAGCAAGTGCACTGGGTCATCCAAGTAATACCTTACGTGAGTAAGGGTCGATCCCACGGTGATTGTCGGCTTGAAGCAAGCTATGGTTATCTTGTAATTCTTAGTCAGGATATCAGTAATGATTCTTAGTTTTAATTATAAAAAGTAAAAGGACATGAAATAAATACTTGTTATGCAGTAATGGAGAACAGGTTGAGGTTTTGGAGATGCTCTGTTTTCTGAATCTCTGCTTTTCTACTGTCTTCTTCTTCACACACGCAAGGCTCCTTCCGTGGCAAGTTGTATGTTGGTGGATCACCATTGTCAATGGCTACCATCCATCCTCTCAGTGAAAATGGTCCAAATGCGCTGTCACCGCACAACTAATCATCTGTCGGTTCTCACTCATGTTGGAATAGGATCCATTGATCTTTTTGCGTCTGTCACTACGCCCAGCACTCGTGAGTTTGAAGCTCGTCACAGTCATCCCTTCCCAGATCCTACTCGGAATACCACAGACAAGGTTTAGATTTTCCGAATCTCAGGAATGGCCGCCAATAATTCTAGCCTATACCACGAAGGTTCTAATCTTAGATTAGAAACCCAAGAGATATGCACTCAAGCTATTGCAGATAGAACGAAAGTGGTTGTCAGGCATGCGTTCATAGGTGAGAATAATGATGAGTGTCACGGATCATCACATTCATCAGGTTGAAGTGCGAGTGAATATTTTATAATAGGAACAAGCGTGATAGAATGGAAAACAGTAGTGATTGCATTAATTCATCGAGACACAGCAGAGCTCCTCACCCCCAACCATGGAGTTTAGAGACTCATGCTATAGAGAATACAATATGAAATGTGTAAAATTTTATGAGGTATCTAAATACAATAGCAAAAGGTCCTATTTATAGAAAACTAGTAGCCTAGGGTTTATAGAAATGAGTAAATGATGCAGAATCCACTTATGGGCCCACTTGGTGTGTGCTTGGGCTGAGCATTGAAGCTTTCACATGTAGAGACTTTTCTTGGAGTTAAACGCCAGCTTTTGTGCCAGTTTGGGCGTTTAATTCCAGCTTTTCTGCCAGTTCTGGCGTTTTGACGCCAGAATTTTTATGCTGACTTGGAACGCCATTTTGGGCCATGAAATCTCGGGCAAAGTATGGACTATTATATATTGCTGGAAAGCCCAAGATGTCTACTTTCCAACGCAATTGAGAGCGCACCAATTTGGTTTCTGTAGCTCCAGAAGATCCACTTCGAGTGCAGGTAGTTTAGAATCCAACAGCATCGGCAGTCCTTTTTCAGCCTCTTAATCAGATTTTTGCTCAGGTCCCTCAATTTCAGCCAGAAAATACCTGAAATCACATAAAAACACACAAACTCAAAGTAAATTCCAGAAATATACTTTTTTGAATAAAAACTAATAAAAATATAATAAAAACTAACTAAAATATACTAAAAACATACTAAAAACAATGCCAAAAAGCATATAAATTATCCGCTCATCACAACACCAAACTTAAATTGTTGCTTGTCCCCAAGCAACTGAAAATCAAATAGGATAAAAAGAAGAGAATATACTATAAATTCCAAATTATTAATGAAACTTAGCTCCAATTAGATGAGCGGGACTAGTAGCTTTTTGCCTCTGAACAGTTTTGGCATCTCACTTTATCCCTTGAAGTTTAGAATGATTGGCATCTATAGAAATTTAGAATTTAGATAGTGTTATTGATTCTCCTAGTTCAGTATTGTTGATTCTTGAACACAGTTACTTTATGAGTCTTGGCCGTGACTCTAAGCATTTTGTTTTCCAGTATTACCACCGGATACATAAATGCCACAGACACATAACTGGGTGAACCTTTTTAGATTGTAACTCAGCTTTGCTGGAGTCCCCAATTAGAGGTGTCCAGAGCTCTTAAACACACTCTTTTTGCTTTGGACCACGACTTTAACCGCTCAGTCTCAAGTTTTTACTTGACACCTTCACGCCACAAGCACATGGTTAGGGACAGCTTGGTTTAGTCGCTTAGGCCAGGATTTTATTCCTGTGGGCCCTCCTATCCATTAATGCTCAAAGCCTTGGATCCTTTTTATTTTACCCTTGCCTTTTGGTTTAGAGGGTTATTGGCTTTTTCTGCTTGCTTTTTCTTTTTCTTTATTTTTTCTTTTTTTTTCGCAAGCTTTTCACTGCTTTTTCTTATTTCAAGAATCAATTTTATGATTTTTCAGATTATCAATAACATTTCTCCTTTTCCATCATTCTTTCAAGAGCCAACAATTTTAACATTCATAAACAAAAAATTCAAAAGACATATGCACTGTTCAAGCATTCATTCAGAAAACAAAAAGTATTGTCACCACATCAAAATAATTAAACTAATTTCAAGGATAAATTCGAAATCATGTACTTCTTGTTCTTTTGTGATTAAAAACATTTTTTTCTTTAAGAAAGGTGATGGATTCATAGGACATTCATAGCTTTAAGACATAAACTTTAAATTTTATTAATCATGGAAAAAAATAAGACTAAAAAATAAATATAAGAGCAGACCAATAATAATAGAAGACAGAAATTTAAAAATAGAAAAATAAATGACTCTTAAAATAGATTCCTAATAATAAAGGTTATCACAGAGTTAGGACTCAACAACCTTGATTTTGAGAAATGGA
Source organism: Arachis hypogaea (assembly GCF_003086295.3). NCBI lineage: Eukaryota > Viridiplantae > Streptophyta > Magnoliopsida > Fabales > Fabaceae > Arachis > Arachis hypogaea. The sequence goes on along the minus strand of NC_092051.1, from coordinate 118,522,960 downwards.
TGCTCCTTCAATCTGTAGGGTGTTTGGTCCTTCAAGGGAGAGCTTCTGGCGCTTCAGCTCCTGTAGCTTACGCCCCTGCTTCTCCTGTTCCTTAAGCAGCTTGTAGAGCATGCAGTTTTGATTCTGCTGTTCTTCCTTAAGTTGATCCACAGCTTCTTCCAGCTTGGTGACAGATGCTTCTAGGCGGGTCCAGTAGTCAATTCCAGGGATTTCTTGCACTTGTTGTCCTTCCATTGACTTCTTGGTGATTGGGTGTTCGATTGGGACGGATTCATCTACTCCCATCCTCATCCCAGCATCTTTACATAGCAGAGAAATTAAGCTTGGGTAAGCCGGTTTCGCTTCAGTGGAGTTCTGGTTTGCAATAGTGTAAATCTCACAAGAAATCAGATGATGAATCTCCACTTCGTTTCCCAGAATAATACAATGAATCATCACTGCTCTTTTGATAGTGACCTCAGAGCGGTTGCTAGTGGGCAGTATAGAACGCCCAATGAAGTCCAACCAGCCTCTTGCGACTGGTTTGAGATCTCCCCTCTTGAGTTGGTTTGGGACACCTTTTGAATTGGTTATCCACTTAGTTTCAGGGAGGCATATGTCCTCTAGAACTTGGTCCAACCCCTTATCTACTCTCACCATTCTCCTATTAAAGGATTCTGGATCATCTTGTAGTTGAGGTAGTTTGAAGACCTCTCTTATTTTGTCCAAGTAGAAGTAAATAATCCTCCCTCTGACCATAGTTCGGTAGGTATGAAAGGTAGTTCTAGTTATTCTCTGTTTATCTGTCAGCCACAGATTTGAGTAGAATTCCTGAACCATGTTTCTTCCAACCTTTGTCTCAGGATTGGCTAGAATTTCCCATCCTCTGTTTCGAATTTGCTCTTGGATCTCTGGATATTCGTCTTCTTTCAAATCGAATTTAACTTCCGGGATCACTGACCTCAGACCCATTATTTTGTGGTAATGGTCTGCATGTTCTTTGGTTAAGAACCTCTCTTGATTCCAAAGACTCTTTGGAGTATTCTCTTTCTTGCCTCTTGAATTTGTTTGTTTTCCCTTAGGGGCCATGATCTTAATGAGTCTTAGCTCGGTGATCACGGAAAAACACACCAAACTTAGAGGTTTGCTTGCCCTCAAGCAAAAGAAAGGAAAGGAGAGAGATAGGAGGAGAGGCAAATTCGAATGTTGGAGAGGTGGGGATGGCCGAAGGTGTATTTATAAGCAGAGGGGAGGGATTTCGAAAATAAAAAAATATGATATAAAGATATGATTTGTGAAAAAAAAGAATCATGATATGAAAAAGATGAGATTTTTAAATGGAAAAGATATAAAAGAGTTAAATCTGAAAATTTGTTGATGTATCTGAGAATTAAAAGATGATATGATGAGTTGGAAAAGATTTGGAAAGGATTTGAAAGAAAATTAAAAAGGGATTTAGAAAAGTGTTGAGTTTTTGAAAATTGAAGGTGAATGATGAAAATTTATAACATGTTTATGCATAAAATTATGAATCTAAACATGAAAGTTTGAAAAAATTTGAAGTGGAAAGCAAAATCTTCTCCCTCTGCTTTTCTGGCGTTAAACACCCAGAATGGTATCCATTCTGGCGTTTAACGCCCATATATTGGCCATTGTGGGCGTTTAACGCCCAGCCAGGTACCCTGGCTGGCGTTAAATGCCAGAAACCCTTTGTCACTGGGCGTTTTTCTGAACGCCCAGGATGCTGCAAGTATGGCGTTAAACGCCCAGAATGGCACCCATTCTGGCGTTTAACGCCCAAAATGGTATATTTTCTGGCGTTAAACGCCCTGAATGGTATCCATTCTGGCGTTTAACGCCCAAAATACCCCTTACTGGCGTTTTCTTGCCAGTGAGCTCCTTTTCTCTGCTTTTTGCACTGAATCCTTTTGTAACTCTATGAATTCCTACAATTTGATGATTAACCTTGAAGGCAATTTATATGAAACTCCTAAATATTATTTAAATAACCAATAACTTGCTAATGGCTGGGTTGCCTCCCAGCAAGCGCTTCTTTATTGTCTTTAGCTAGACCTTGACTGAGCTTTATTCAAGCCTCAGTTTTGAGCAGTCTTGCTCAAAATTACTTTCAAGATAGTGTTTGATTCTCTGTCCATTAACAATGAACTTTTTGTCAGAGTCAATATCCTGAAGCTCAACATATCCATATGGTGATACACTTGTAATCACATATGGTTCCCTCCACCGAGATTTCAATTTCCCGGGGAATAGTCTGAGCCTAGAGTTAAACAGTAGAACCTTCTGTCCTTATTCAAAGACTCTAGATGACAGTTTCTTGCATGCCACCTTTTTGCTTTCTCCTTATAAATTTTTGCATTTTCAAAAGCATTGAGTCTAAATTCCTCTAGCTCATTCAGCTGGAGCAATCTTTTCTCTCCAGGTAACTTAGCATCCACCAGTAGGCCTTATGTTCCAGTTTCACAGGCAGGTGACAGGCCTTGCCATACACAAGCTGGTATGGAGAGGTTCCTATAGGAATCTTGAATGCTGTTCTGTATGCCCACAGAGCATCATCCAAGCTTTTTGCCCAATCCCTTCTACAGGCAATTACAGTCTGTTCTAGGATTCTTTTTAGTTCTCTATTAGAGACTTCAGCCTGCCCATTTGTCCGTGGATGATATGGAGTTTCTACTTTATGACTAATTCCATATCGGACCATAGCAGAGTAAAGCTGTTTATTGCATAAATGAGTGCCTCCGTCACTGATTAGTACTCTGGGAACACCAAATATGTTGAAGATATGTTTCTGGAGGAACTTCAGCACTGTCTTAGTATCATTAGTGGGTGTGGCAATTGCTTCTACCCATTTAGATATGTAGTCTACTACCACCAGAATGTAAGTGTTTGAGTATGATGGTGGGAAAGGACCCATGAAGTCAATACCCCATACATCAAATAACTTAATCTCTAAGATTCTTTGTTGAGGCATGGCATAACCATGAGGTAAGTTACCAGCTCTCTAGCAACTGTCACAGTTACGCACAAACTCTCGGGCATCTCTATCGAGAGTAGGCCAGTAGAACCCACATTGGAGGACCTTAGTGGCTGTTCGCTCACCTCCGAAATGTCCTCCATATTGTGATCCATGGCAATGCCATAGGATCTTCTGTGCTTCTTCTCTAGGTACGCATCTGCGGATCATTCCGTCTGCACATCCCTTAAAGAGATATGGTTCATCCCATAAGTAGTACTTTGCATCAGAAATTAGTTTTTTCGTTTGCACCCTGATGTACTCCTTGGGTATGAACCTCACAGCTTTATAATTTGCAATGTCAGCAAACCATGGTGCTTCCTGAATGGCGAAGAATTGCTCATCCAGAAAGGTCTCAGAGATCTCAGTAGGAGGGAGAGATGCCCCTGCTATTGGTTCTATTCGGGACAGGTGATCAGCTACCTGGTTCTGTGTCCCTTTTCTGTCTCTTATTTCTATATCAAACTCTTACAGAAGCAACACCCATCTTATGAGCCTGGGTTTTGAATCCTGCTTTGTGAGTAGGTATTTAAGAGCAGCATGGTCAGTATACACAATCACCTTTGAACCTATTAAATAGGATCTAAACTTGTCAATGGCATAAACCACTGCAAGCAACTCTTTTTCTGTGGTTTTGTAGTTTTTTTGTGCGTCATTTAGAATACGACTGGCATAGTAAATGACGTGCAGAAGCTTGTTATGCCTCTGTCCCAGCACTACACCAATGGCATGGTCACTGGCATCACACATTAGTTCGAATGGTAATGTCCAGTCTGGTGTAGAAATAACTGGTGTTGTGACCAGCTTAGCTTTCAGAGTTTCAAACGCCTGCAGACACTCTGTGTCAAACACAAATGGCGTGTCAGCAGCTAGCAGATTGCTCAGAGGTTTTGCAATTTTCAAAAAATCCTTTATAAACCTCCTATAGAATCTTGCATGCCCTAAAAAGCTTCTGATTGCTTTAACATTGGCAGGTGGTGGTAATTTTTCAATTACCTCCACTTTAGCTTGATCCACCTCTATTCCCTTGTTTGAAATTTTATGCCCAAGGACAATTCCTTCAGTCACATAAAGTGACATTTTTCCCAGTTTAAAACTAGGTTAGTCTCGTGGCACCTTTTCAAAACAAGTGCTAGATGGTCAAGACAGGAGCTGAATGAGTCTCCAAATACTGAGAAGTCATCCATGAAGACTTCTAGAAATTTCTCTACCATATCAGAGAAGATAGAAAGCATGCACCTCTAAAATGTTGCAGGTACATTGCACAGACCAAAAGGCATCCTTCTGTAGGCAAATACTCCAGAAGGACATGTGAATGCTGTTTTCTCTTGGTCTTGAGGATCTACTGCAATTTGGTTGTAACCTAAATAGCAATCCAAAAAGCAGTAATAGTCATGACCTGCTAGTCTTTCTAGCATCTGGTCTATGAATGGTAAAGGAAAATGATCCTTTCGGGTGGATGCATTGAGCCTTCTGTAGTCGATACACATACGCCACCCTGTAACTGTTCTTGTAGGAACCAGTTCATTCTTTTCATTGTGAACCACTGTCATGCCTCCCTTTTTGGGTACAACTTGGACAGGGCTTACCCAGGGGCTATCAGAAATAGGATAAATAATCCCAGCCTCTAGTAACTTAGTGACCTCCTTCTGCACCACCTCCTTCATAGCTGGATTTAGCCGCCTCTGTGGTTGAACCACTGGCTTAGCATCATCCTCTAATAGGATCTTGTGCATGCATCTTGCTGGGCTAATGCCCTTAAGATCACTTATGGACCACCCTAGAGCTGTCTTGTGTGTCCTTAGCACTTGAATTAGTGCTTTCTCTTCCTGTGGATTTAAAGCAGAGCTTATGATCACTGGAAAAGTGTCACCCTCTCCCAGAAATACATATTTCAGGGATGGTGGTAGTGGTTTGAGCTCGGATTTAGGAGGTTTCTCCTCTTCCTGAGGAATTTTCAGAGGTTCTTTTATTTCCTCTGATTCTTCCAAATCAGGCTGAACATCTTTAAAGATGTCCTCTAGCTCGGATTCGAGACTTTCAGTCATATTGATCTCTTCCACCAAAGAGTCAATAATATCAGCGCTCATGCAGTCATTTGATGTGTCTGGATGCTGCATAGCTTTGACAGCATTTAACTTGAATTGACTCTCAGGGTCACTTCTCCTTTTTGTACATCAATAAGAGTTCGTCCAGTTGCTAGGAAAGGTCTTCCTAGAATGAGAGTTACACTCTTGTGCTCCTCCATTTCCAGCACTACAAAGTCAGTGGGAAAGGCAAATGGCCCAACCTAGACAATCATGTCCTCAATTATGCCTGATGGATATTTAATGGAGCCATCAGCAAGTTGAAGACATATCCGGGTTGGTTTGACTTCTTCAGTCAAGCCAAGCTTTCTGATAGTGGATGCAGGTATTAGGTTGATACTTGCTCCAAGGTCACATAGAGCTGTCTTGGTACAAGCACCCTCTAATGTGCACGGTATCATAAAGCTTCCTGGATCTTTAAGCTTCTCTGGTAAGCTTTTCAGAATGACTGCACTGCATTCTTCAGTGAGAAAAACTTTTTCAGTTTCTCTCCAATCCTTCTTATGACTTAAGATCTCTTTCATGAACTTAGCATAAGAGGGTATTTGCTCAAGTGCCTCTGCAAATGGGATATTTATTTCAAGAGTCCTGAGATAGTCTGCAAAGTGGGCAAATTGTTTATCCTGTTTCGCTTGGTGGAGTTTCTGAGGATAAGGCATCTTGGCTTTATATTCTTCAACCTTAGTTGCTGCAGGTTTATTCCCTACAGTGGTGGTTAGAGAAGCCTTCTTAGAGGGGTTATTATCAGCACTTGCAGGTGTCTGATCCCTCATTGGCGTTTGAACACCAGGATTGGTTGCTGGATGGGCGTTTAACGCCAGCTTCCCACCCTTTTCTGGCGTTTGAACGCCAGAAGTGGGCATCCACTGGGCATTTGACGCCAATTTTTCACCCTTTTCTGGCATTTGAACGCCAGAAGTATTCCTCTCTGGGCTCTTTCTGTCATCAGAGGGATTTTGGACAGTGGTTTGGTCATCCTCTGTCAGTTGTTCCCTTCTTGGCTTTCTGCTACTTTGAGCTGAATTATTCAATGTCTTCCCGCTCCTTAGTTGAACAGCTGGGATTCTTCTGTTATCTGTTTAGATAGCTGCTGTCTTGTCTGATTTAATTGTGCTTCCATATTCTTGTTAACATTTTTAGTGTCTTGGAGAATCTCTTTAAATTCTGCTAATTATTTTGTCATAAGGAGCAATTGCTGATTAAGTTCAACAATCTGTTCTTGAGGATTAGGATCAGTAGTTACTGCCCTAGCCTCTTCTTTTATGGAGGACTCACTGCTTGAGTATAGATGTTAATTTCTAGCAACCATATCTATGAGTTCTTGAGCCTCTTCAATTATCTTTCTCATGTGTATAGATCCACCAGCCGAGTGATCTAGAGACATTTGAGCTCTTTCTGTAAGCCCATAGTAGAAGATGTCTAACTGTACCCACTCTAAAAACATTTCAGAGGGGCATTTCCTTAGCATCCCTCTGTACCTCTCCCAGGCATTATAAAGGGATTCATGATCCTCTTGTTTAAAGCCTTGGATGTCCAGCCTTAGCTGTGTCATCCTTTTTGGAGGGTAAAATTGATTCAGAAATTTGTCTGTTAACTGTCTCCATGTTTTTATGCTTGCTGTGGGTTGGTTACTTAACCACCTCTTAGCTTGATCTTTTATAGCAAATGGGAACAGTAATAATCTGTATACATCCTGATCCACTTCTTTATCACGTACTGTGTCAGCAATTTATAAGAACTGTGCCAGAAACTCAATAGGTTCTTCCTGTGGAAGACCAAAATACTGGCAATTTTGCTGTACCATGATAATGAGCTGAGGATTTAGCTCAAAACTGCTTGCTTTGATGGGAGGTATACAAATGCTACTCCCATATGCAGTTGTAATGGGGTTAGCATATGACCCCAGAGTCCTTCTAGACTGTTCATTTCCACTTATGTCCATGATGGAGAAAAGAGAATTGATATGAATTGTAAATAAATTATATTTTTAAATTTTTTTATTTTATTTAATTAAAAGTAACCGAATAAAATAAAACAAAATAAATGGAAGATAAAATAAAAGTTTCAAAAATTAGAAGAAATTGAAATAAAAGCAAATTGATATCTAAATTAATTAATTAATTAAGAAGATTTTGGAATTAGCAATCAAAAAGATATGATTGAGAAGATATGATTGCAATTTATTGAAAAAGATATGATTGAAGAAATTAAAAAGATTTGATTTTTGAAAAAGATTTGAAAAGATCAATTTTTGAAATTAGAATTTTGACTTGACTATATATATATATATATATATATATATATATATATATATATATATATATGATTGTGAAAATCTTTGACTAATTTAATGCAAAATTTTGAAATTTACGAGTAAAATAAGGAAAAGATATTTTTTTATTTTTGAATTTTAATGAGGAAAGAGAAAAATAACAAAATGACACTAAACTTAGAAATTTTAGATCAAAACAAAGAGAACAAACAAGAAAACTTTGAATGTCCAGATGAACACCAAGAACACTTTGAAGATCAAGATGAACACCGAGAACAAATTTTTGAAAAATTTTTAAGTAAATAAAAGTACAAGGGACACCAAACTTAAAATTTTTAGAAAATCAAACACAAATTTTCGAAAAATTAAAGGAAAACACAAAGAAGACACCAAACTTAGAATTTTTAAAGATCAAGAAAGAACTTAGAACATGCAAATTCGAAAAATTAAAAGAAAATAAAAGCATGCAATTGACACCAAACTTAAAATATGAAACTAAACTCAAATAAAAGACTCAAATTTAGTGACTCTAAACCAACAAAAATAAATTATTCCTAATCTAAGCAACAAAATAAACCATCAGTTGTCCAAACTCAAACAATCCCCAGCAACGGCACCAAAAACTTGGTGCACGAAATCACAATCACACTTTTGCAATTCCGCACAACTAACCAACAAGTGCACTGGGTCGTCCAAGTAATACCTTACGTGAGTAAGGGTCGATCCCACGGAGATTGTCGGCTTGAAGCAAGCTATGGTTATCTTGTAATTCTTAGTCAGGATATCAGTAATGATTCTTAGTTTTAATTATAAAAAGTAAAAGGACATGAAATAAATACTTGTTATGCAGTAATGGAGAACAGGTTGAGGTTTTGGAGATGCTCTGTCTTTTGAATCTCTGCTTTTCTACTGTTTTCTTCTTCACACACGCAAGGCTCCTTCCATGGCAAGCTGTATGTTGGTGGATCACCGTTGTCAATGGCTACCATCCGTCCTCTCAGTGAAAATGGTCCAAATGCGCTGTCATCGCACGGCTAATCCTCTGTCGGTTCTCACTCATGTTGGAATAAGATCCATTGATCCTTTTGCGTCTGTCACTACGCCTAGCACTCGTGAGTTTAAAGCTCGTCACAGTCATCCCTTCCCAGATCCTACTCGGAATACCACAGACAAGGTTTAGACTTTCCGGATCTCAGGAATGGCCGCCAATAATTCTAGCCTATACCACAAAGGTTCTAATCTTAGATTAAAAACCCAAGAGATATGCACTCAAGCTATTGTAGATAGAACGGAAGTGGTTGTCAGGCACGCGTTCATAGGTGAGAATAATGATGAGTGTCATAGATCATCACATTCATCAGGTTGAAGTGCGAGTGAATATCTTAGAATAGAAACAAGCGTGATAGAATGAAAAACAGTAGTGATTGCATTAATTCATCGAGACACAGCAGATCTCCTCACCCCCAACCATGGAGTTTAGAGACTCATGCCATAGAGAATACAATATGAAACGTGTAAAATTTCATGAGGTATTTAAATACAATAGCAAAAGGTCCTATTTATAGAAAACTAGTAGCCTAGGGTTTACAGAAATGAGTAAATGATGCAGAATCCACTTATGGGCCCACTTGGTGTGTGCTTGGGCTGAGCATTGAAGCTTTCACATGTAGAGACTTTTCTTGGAGTTAAACACCAGCTTTTGTGCCAGTTTGGGCGTTTAACTCCAGCTTTTCTGCCAGTTCTGGCGTTTTGATGCCAGAATTTTTATGCTGACTTAGAACGCCGTTTTGGGCCATCAAATCTCAGGCAAAGTATGGACTATTATATATTGCTGGAAAGCCCAGGATGTCTACTTTTCCACTTCGAGTGCAGGTAGGTCAGAATCCAACAGCATCTGTAGTCCTTTTTCAGCCTCTGAATCAGATTTTTGCTCAGGTCCCTCAATTTCAGCCAGAAAATATCTAAAATTACATAAAAACACACAAAATTAAAGTAAAGTCCAGAAATGTGCTTTTTTGAATAAAAACTAATAAAAATATAATAAAACTAACTAAAATATACTAAAAACATACTAAAAACAATGCCAAAAAGCGTATAAATTATCCGCTCATCATTTATGCTTATAGGTGAAGTGCGGTTGTGTGAAAATGTGGATCACAACTATGTTCTGTCCAGATTTTTGCTTAGTAGGATGCTAACTATAACCAAGGTATGAAAATCCACTCTTCAATTGTTCATTTTGCTTATGAGTTACTTTAGATGGATAGGACTGAGATTGGATTGTGTTAAAAAGTGTTGTGCTTGCCCTTATAGACTGGATTTAATGCTGCAATGTGGATTCGATTTGGTTAGTATCATTTGTGATTTGCTTGTTGGTTGCAGATTCCGAATCATGTAGCTATTAAAATGTTTTAATTATAGTCTGACATTTGAAATTGTTACTCCTCTGCCAGAGAAATGTAGATTTTGTTTGGAAATTGAAAATGTGATAGTTGAAGTTGGTGGCATTTAGAAGGAGGTCTCGTGGTGCACAAATTACAACGGTGCTGGTTACCTCGTTCACACACCAACAAAATGTTACAAGAGAGGATAAGTTGTCCTATATTGGCCTTATAAAATGTTTTGATATGATCCTTTATCATTTTCTAGTTTATTTTAGCATGTGACCATCTTATAGTAGCCTAGCTTTTATGAATATTTAGATATTAATTGAAGTAAAGAATGGAAGACATAGCTCATGTCCTCAGGGGAAAAGTGAGAAACAAAAATAGAAAAGGACATATTTTATGAGGTATGTTAAGACTGGGAAATACCACTTAATTTTTCTGTTTTAGTACTGGACTGGAATCTTTTTTTTTTCTCCATTCCCTGATGATAGGTTATATTTGAAGCTTGGATAATCTGAGTTGACTTGAATTATTTAAAAAATTTGTATATCTTCAGTTAATTAAAGAATTTTTGTTTCATTGTCAGTTTGTGATCCAGTGAAGGGTGACGAAGGAAAACTTTATGTTCCTCAAGAGCTAATATTAATCTATCATGAAAGGGTAAGACTGTTTAGCAAAAATGTTTCTACAGGTGTTCATGTGCAAATAATATATACAATGCATCAAGTTTAAAGAATATAAATCTTTTAGTTCAGTTACCAATAATTGAAAACTATATTTTAATGCACTGGTACTGGATTCCTAGTTATGGAACGATTCAAGCAAAATTCCTTTTCATGTTACCTTTCTTATTTTTAATTTCAAAACTACATATCTGAATAACAAAATTTGGCAGGTTGTTCCAGTAGCTTCAATGTTAACTCCTAACCAGTTTGAAGCAGAACTACTAATAGGATTCAGGTAATTATCCCACAATTAAGGCTGCATGAAGCCTTTTGTTCCCCCTGTTATATAGTTTCCTTTCCTTTGGTTTTTTTTGTTTCAATGTCTACCACTCTATAATTGAAAATGTGTTCTTCCCAACAATATGACTCCATAAGCAGCTGTCTCGGCAATACTCGAATACTCACCATTCTTGCTTCTAGTTGGAGGAACTGATTTCTTCAGATAATCAATTAGGAACCTTGTAATTCTCATCTGGTGACTTATGAAAAAGGTCAATTAGCATATAAAAGAAGGCCCACATTTTTTGGTGACTTTTGAAATGATAGTTACCTTTGTTAATCACTTAGTAATTAATTGGCTTTTTGAATGGGTCTGTATGGTATGTTTTCTGGTCAAACTCATTTTTCTTTGCATTGGACAGCCAAATTAATAAGGAGAAGAAGAAACTATTACATTATTACCGTATTCTTTTGTGAAAAAGATTAAAAGGTGCTTTTCACCTTTAATTTATGTTATAGTTTCACGTGAATGAAGTAATGAATAAGTGTGGTTAAGGTCACTAACATATACATACTATACTAGTACTAGCATGTAAGAAATAATAAATATATGGTTTATTTGTAAGAATTAGGAAAAGAAAGAGAGACAGCGAGGGGTTTTATTGCAAACATACCTTTTTATTTAATTATCCATGCCATCAATGCTTTTTAATTCTTGTTTATAATAATATAATCTGGCTTTATTGAAGGTCCCTGAAGAATATAGTACTAAATTTGATAGATCTTCTATTTTGAAGGTATAAAATTCTAATTTTTCCTCATATTAATCATCTAAATGTTAGTAGTTATTAACACATAAATTTTTTTGTTGAACTGGTGGCAGAGATGTAGTTGCAATGCGAACTTCAGGAACAGCGAGTGGGAGAGGGGGCACGGTTGGTTCGAGTTGGTTAGAGCGATGGATGAAAGAAAGAGAAAACAGAGATGACGATAAGGAGAAGATGACTGACAAGATTCTGGAAGTAGAGATATGGAAACCACCACTAAGGTCAATGAAAGGAAAAGAAGAAGTATGTTAAAGAACCGCCGAGAACCTTGCTTCTTTGCTTTCCTCCAAAGGTAACTATCTGGTAACTATCATTTCACATTACAGATAATTCTCATTTGCTTTCAGGATTGTTGGCTCAAACCATCTATACTCAATTGCATTTTGCTTTTGACTAAATTTTAAACTGGATCATTATCTCCCTCCTTTATTTTATTTAATTTTCATGCATTATCAATATTAAAACATTTAGCTAATATATATGATCCTTCAGGTTATAATAACAAGTATAAATATAGATGAAAATCTTCTTCTCATTGACAGCCATAAAAAGGAAAAGGTGGGCTAGATTTCACTTGAATGTAATTTTATCCAAACTTTCTATTTCTGGTTTTACTTTCAAATATGAGTAATATTGCAAATCAAGTCTTCTTAATTTTCATATTATTGACCTTTCATAATATGGTTGCTTCACTTGCTTGTCTAAATGCATTTTTCTGTAGAACTACTTTAGTTTTAAATACTGGTTTCACTTTTGTATACTGCATATTCTTCAGTGACTGTTGAACTAGTTTTATTTGTTTGTGACAGGGAAAGCCTCCCAAACAATTTAAGATTGTGACTCCAAAAATATCAGCTTACTTTACGGTATAGTTCAGTTTTTGATAAGTTTGATTATTATGAAAGTTAAAGCTTTTGTGAAGCTAAATATGGATTGAGTTCAGCTTCTATTAATTAATGTTTTCCCTTTCTTATGTGAATATCGAAGTATCTCTCTATTCTTTTATATAGTTATGTAGAACAATACCATATAAAATTATGTTTGTAACTATTGACATTGAGAATTTTTTAATATATAGAGTTATGTCTTATATTGAGAAATTGTGTTATAAAAGATTTAGTTTTTAAATTTTGATATTAAAAAATAAATTTTTAATTTGAGAATATGTAAATGAGATGAGATTAATGAATGATTTGAAATTAAAAATAAATAAATAATTACAGGATTTGTGGAGGTTTGAAAATCTCACAAAATAGTTAATTTTGGTTAAATTAAAAATCAATTTGTGGGGGTTTTAAACCGCCACAAAAGTGATTTAAAACTGCCACAAAAGTCTAATATAAAAGTCCCACTAAACACATACAAAACCCCCCCCCCCCACTGAATAGATTGTGGAGGTTTTAAAAATCCCCCACAAAAGACCTCGTGGCACCTCAAATTTTGGTGGTTTTAGAAACCTCCACAAATAAGAGAAAAAACTGCCATAAATAAACAAAAACCTTGTAGTGACTAGCCTAAAACTTGCCTTGTCCAGTATTATTCATATCAAGCCCAACCTTGAAGATTTGATTTTGATTTGAAGATTAAAGAAGATTCTGTAGTTAATTAGTTTTGAATTCCTTTTGATTATATTTTGAAATTTAAGATTTGAAGTAGTTAGAGATTATCTTAATTATTCTGATTAAGATAAGATTAGGATTTCATTTTGAATTAGAAAAAAAAACCTAGGTATAATAAGTGAATTACATTCACAAAGAGAACAGACAAAGAATTCTCCGCAAACTTTTTATCTTTGTGTTTTTGCATTCTCTATGAGTCACTAATCCTTTGTCAAAGGGTTAAGGGCTCTGCTTCTATTTTCTATGAATTATTAATCTAATTTTCCTACTGTTTTAAAGCTTGCATTGATTTGTTTATGATTGAATATTTCGTTCTTCATCCCTAAAGGATTAGTAGTGCCGATAGGTGTACTAATCCCGTTTTGAATTCGTTTACGAACTCACCAGAGTTTATATCCAAATTGTGCTTGAAAACTCTTTCACATGACTTTCTAAATTGACTAGACATAGTGTTTTTAAAGCGTGCGACATAGCACATGATTTTTTATTACCCTAGTTTTGAATACGTGACATTAATTTGGATTAGGACGATTTTAGAAAATTATGTTTTTACATAAGATTCAATCGGATAGGATTAGCTAACTAGCTTGGATACGTGATATATAATCCGACCTGAGGATTACTGTTGAATCTTATGTGAAATTGAATCGGTTTTTGTACTTAACTTCTTCGGTTAATCGATTGACCAAGAAATTGACAGTTGATTAATTGGGGAGAAACTGAGGAGCTAAGACATTAGAAATCGGTTAATTAAGATTCGTCGTGAACGATCCTTGTTTGCTTTGAATAGAGGAAACAAAGTTTGATTCTTCTAAAAACTTAAGCATTCCCAAAACTCTTGACTTCCCCATTATATATATGTTCCTCCAACAATCACACGTACTACCTCAAGCAAATCAAACCCTAACTTTCACGTTTCTTCAAGCTTTTGCTTTTCCAGCAAGTCTTCAAATTTTCAACACTAAACGATTCCATATTTTATTGATCTAATTAGTAGTTTAATTCGATATTTTCATGCTCAATCCGTTAATCTTCGTGGGAACGATATCCACTCACCGTGGTGTTACTTGAACGACGATCCGATGCACTTGCCGGTATCCGTAAGCATCACTTTTCGCTCATCAGTTGTCCTTCATGTAAAAGGACAAGAGTCGGGTTGGTAGTTTGCTCATAAATTAATGATCGTAACTTTTACACAATAAAATACAAAAAATCTTTGTGTTGTTATTCCTTCAAAATGATCAAGAATAATAAGAACATGATAGGCTAATCCAGATGAGTAGGTCGAACCCATATTTTTTTAGATGATTTAACTGTCAAGACCCAATTGACCTATTGGGCCATGATTTGGGCAGAACCTTTAAGGTTTTACTCGTAACTGTTATTGACCCAAAGAGAGTAGGAGAAAAACAGAAAAGCGAATTATATTATAGGAAGACTTTCTGGTATGAAGGTGTACTTTTTGGAAGAGCAGAATTCCATGTACGGTCCGGTAATGGGTTTAAATTTTGTCGTCACGTGGTGGGTAAAGTACTAAAAAACCTATGAAAATAGGAACTAAAAGACATTAAAGGGTAGCTTATAAGCTTCGCCTAATATTAGTTCTAGCTGATAGTGGACAGCCAAAGTAGCCGTTTTCATTGGGGGTGGCTTAATGGGCTGGCAAAGCAGAAACAACTGGAGCCCATTAAGTGTAAAAGCGCCAGTCCAGTAGTGCAGGTATGGTGAAACAATTCAGCAAATCAGTAAAACCTAACATAATGTAAAACACACACATCACACCGAAGAGTTCTAGAGTGTTGAAGTGACCGTCACTCTATCCCCGTACAAGCAGTCCTCGCCGGCGACCTGAAAAGATCAGAGTTGCATCGCCGTCCATCATTATAGTTCATAGGGAGAAACGTGGTTGTCGATTTTGTGGTTGGCGTCGTGCTCCGTTCGACGCCATATCGTCTCTATCCGTCTTCTCTCCGTTTCTAGCCCCCGTGGGTGGTCGTCCTCCCCTAGTCTGGAGCCTCAGGTAATTGTTATAATTATTTGTTGAATTTGATTTATTTTTGTTCTTATTGTGTTTTTGTGTGTGTGTTGGTTACGCTTTGTTGATTTCTCGTATCAGGACATTTTATCCTTGAATTATGGAGATTTATTATTGTGTTAAAATTTGAAAAAGAAAGCTATAAGTCATTCCAATGTCTGAACTTGTTTGAAGTTGATAATGTATAAAAATAAATAAATAGTTTTAAGGAAATCATTGGATTAACTTTAATAAGTAGTTCTCGGTGCGATTGTGCCCAATTTGGTTAGTCTTTATTCATGGATGGATTTTGTTTGGCGTCACCTCTTTGTTTTTGAGATCTTGTATCTTTGTAAATATGATCCAATCAAGATGGAAGATTATTAGGAACGTGTTTGGTTTAACCTTATGGGAGGAGAAAACTGCGTTTAAATTTGTTCAACGCTTAATTGTTGTGTTTCTTAACTTTGTGTACTCTGAATGGCATCCTAAATCAGCAGCCACACACGATGAAAGAAGTCGTTCGTCATCATTTGATTTCTATGGTTCTTATTGGTGCTAATATTTTTGTTGATAAAAATTTGAAATTTTTGTAATCTTTTTTTGTACTGTGTTTTATATTTTGATATTTCATTTTCTTGTTATTGCATTTTTATTGTAATGTTATAATAAAATTTATTAATCCTATTAAAAAAATAAAGTAAACAAAAAAAATTGACTATAGATAACAATAGAGTCATTAGTAAAACAAATTAGTAGTGTAAAATAATACTCAATAAAAAAATAGTGAGAGTACTAGAGAAAGTATAGAGCCTCTTTTGTTTGACATTATAAAATTTATTATTATAATTGTTGAGCGTCGTTTGTTATTCTAATTTTTTATGATATGTATTGTTGTTCTTGTTACAAATGATAAATTAGACCAAAAAAATAACCATGAGTAAAAATAAGATAATAAGTAGTGAAAACTAAGGAGTCAAAATGATAATAAAAATAAGATTATAGAGAGTACTTAGAAATAGTACTAGAAAAGAATTATTGATTTATGCATATAGTATTCATATTTTCATTATAAAGTATATTTTTCATTTTTTAAGTGTTATTTTTAAATTTAATAAGTAAATATTAATTTGTTATTACAACAGTAAAAGATTTATGCATACTAACATAGAATACTAGAAAATTGGAATATTGCCGTAGTGGAGGTTCCAAACGATGCTTGGAAAATACCGCTTAATTAAAATTTCAGCAGTATGATATGTTGAGTAAATTGTTAATGTACGTATATTAATATATAGTTCTATATTTTATTTTGCAATTATAAGTCGTATCGAAAATTGTATGTAGTTTGTCATGGGCCATGATATTTTATATAATAACCTGTTTTGATTTAAATTAAAATTTTGATAATAATTATTTGTTATAGTCTCATTTCTTTTTTATTTACATTATTCGGAGAGTTTGTTGGTGATGAAACAAAAATTACATTTTATGTCTGGTTTTGTTTAACTGGTCATTTGATTTACAATTACGTTTGCCTCTAATTTGCTGATTCAATTGGGTTTGAATTAGTTTCTGTTAACATTACTAAGGTTAGAGAGGGAGAGGGAAGAGTGTGAGTTCTAATCAATTTTTATATATGTTAAAAACTATTTTTCGTATATAAACCAGTTTAAATTGGTTTTCTAAATTAAAAGGGCTTTTATTTTTATATATTAGTTTAAACTGGTACAACGCGTTATAAATTGGTTTAAGTGAATTTCGATATGTGAAAACATCATTTCGTTCAGTTTCTAAACCATTTAAAATGAGTTGGTGCAGTTTAAGATGATTTAAAAAAAAATTTAACCATGAACACGTGTAATTGGTATAATGGTGTTGGACACATTGATTTATAAATTAGTTGAATTTATGTTTTTTTTTAAATTAATTTGCTGACTTCATTATGTGTTGCTTTGCTGTTCAGTTAAATTGAAAAAAATTTGTTGTATTAGTGAATAGTTTGTTATCTATGTTTGCATCGTTATTTATGCGACTTATGTCTATAAGTTGATACTCGATTATCATTGGTATGTGTGTGAAGACATGCAATTTAATTGATTGGATATGATTTTGTTATATTAGTTTAAGTAATTGTTCCATGTTTTTTCATATTGCATGTAGTGTGATGGCAAGTTGGAGTAAGAAGGTGGATGATCCATACATCGAGGAATGTTCGAGAAGGAACTATTCGAGTCATTCATAGGCAGATATTGAGGATGAAGAGGTACGACTGGACTCTTTACGCATGGTATATTGTTAGTTGCAGGGTTAAATTAGGGTTAGGGATCATTGGAATATGCTTTTGTATGTTGAATCGTTCATGTATAGATGGACGGTGATGCTGATGTTTCTTTGTTTTTCCTAACCCGCAGGGTACTAGTGTGTAAAGTTAGTTTCGGGATTAATAGTTAGAGTAATGGTCTATGGAAAATTTTAGTGTCTTAATCGATGAGTAGGATAGCTACGGTGTATGAAGGGGAACGGTTTGGATACGTGATTGATTTTGCTTGTTGTTAATATAAAATTTACTGAATATTTCTTGTGTGCTGCCGTAGAAAAATGAGTTGGAGTTCGGAATTGAACCGGAGGACTTAGGCGGTGGCCATACGGACATCGTTGGTCCATATGAGGAGTGGAGGAGTACGTACGAAGCAATTAAAGCAGAGAAAGTGCTTCGGATGGAGTTTAGTAGTCCAGAAGAAGCACGGAAGTTCTACAACGATTATAGTCGAGTAAAGGGTTTTGCGACGAGGCAGGGGAAGAAGATTAAGAATATTTCTGGGAAAATTGTTCGGTACACATTTGTTTGCAACAGAGAAGGATTTAGACACAAGAAGTGGTTGGAAAAGAGCGATCGTAAGTGAGATCACAAAATTGTAACAAGGTGCGGCTGCCTTGCGGAGATGAAGATTAAAAAGAAAAATAAGAATATGTGGTATGTGTCTCGATTCATAGAAGAGCACAATCACGAGTTGTTATTGTCAAAGTTTGTTGAGTATCTGAGGTCCCACCGAAAGATTTCTGATTTTGAGAAAGCACAGTTAAATAGCATGAGGGAAATTGGTATAAGTATCCCCAAAATATATGAATCGTTTGCTACACAGGCCGGGGGCTTTAATATGGTTTCTTTCACTAAACAAGACATGTATAATGTGTTAAGGAGGCTACGGGCTATGCAAAATGGAGATGTCAATGCCACATTTCGTTATTTGGAGGGCATTGCCCAAGTGGATGAAAAGTTGTTTTGGCGTTACAAGACTGGGCCGAGTAAGCAACTTTGTGATCTATTTTGGAGTGATGGAGCTAGCCAGGAAGATTATCGGATATTCGGTGATGTACTTGCTTTTGATGCAACGTACGGGAGAAACAAGTACAACCTACCAGTTGTTGTGTTTTCTGGGGTTAACCACCACAATCAGACATGTGTTTTTGGTGCTGCCATGGTTTCACATGAATCACAGGAGTCGTATAATTGGGTATTGGAGAGGTTTTTGGAATGCATGAAAGGGAAAACACCTAATGCAGTAATTACAGATGGAGATCCGGCAATGGGAATTGCAATCCAAAAGGTTTTTCCCGAGGCCCATCATAGATTGTGTGCATGGCATCTTTTGAGGAATGCGACGGCAAATATTTCGCAGCCTCAGTTCACTCAGTTGTTTAGACAATGCATGTTGGCTGATATTGACATACATGAGTTTGAGAAGCAGTGGGAGGCTATGTTGGAAGAGTGTGGTGTAAGGGAGGTCGAATGGATGAGGGACTTGTATGCGAAAAAGTACTCTTGGACTACGGCTTACATTAGGGGTCGCTTTTATGCGGGACTAAGGACTACTTCACGATGCGAGTCTTTGCATACAAAGTTGGGGAGGTTTGTTGAGAGTCGTTATGGCATACTAGAGTTTATAACTAACTTTCAGCGATGCATTGATTTTTTGCGAGACAACGAGGCAGAGTTGGATTTTAGGTCTTGTTATGGAACACCAGTGCTTCAAACTGAGTTTGTTGAGCTAGAGAAGTCAGCCGCATTGAAATTCACTCGTGAGATATTCTTTAGAGTTCGTGAGTCTCTTAAGCGATCGGTGCGGATCAATATCAATGGGTGCAATCACACATCGAATGGCGATGTATTTTTAGTTGAGAAATATCGTAAGTCGGGGTTGAATTGGCAAGTATTGTATGATGGTCAAGGGCAGAAGTTTGGATGTAGTTGCATGAGGATGGAGTCCTTTGGTCTGCCGTGCATCCACATACTAGCTGTTGTCGTTAGGCTGAATCTGTGTGCGATTCTGGATAGTTTGGTTCTAAAGAGGTGGTCGAAAATAGCAAAGAGTGAAGCAGATCATTGGTCAATTGTTAATGAAGCTGTTAACAAGGACATTTTATATAAGAGAAAGGTGGTTGCATTTTTACATCTGTGCACGCGGTTAGTAAAGTTTTCCTGTTTTGACGAGCATGACTTCAGAGTGTATGCAGAGAGAATTGTGAGGGATACCTCCATGTTGGAGTCAAAGTACGGTGTTGCTAGGGAATCTAGTGGAGCAAGTCATGTTTGGGGAGAATTTAGCAGAATAAATGATCCGGTACGTGTGAGGACAAAGGGAACTGGGCATGCAAACATGTCATCGACAATGACGGGGAAGAAGAGGCGCAAATGTAGCAATTGTGGTCGTCTCGGACACAGGAGGACCCGTTGCACCAACGCACCAGCGTCATCCGCAATGGACAATAGAAATGGTGCGGTAAATGGCAGTGAAACTGGCAAGGTGAGTTTGTATGATTTTATTTTAATTTGTGTAATATGTTTGTTGATTCAAAAGTATTTATCATGGTACACTTAGATGTAGGGTTTGTAATCTTGTGTTTATGTGGGTAATATCTTTCAGGACGGGGCTGATACCACAGGCCATGTAAAGCTGTCTACGACAACAGATGGACTCTCCAAGTCTTTTGTGTGACTTGATGATCCATAAGGTGAATAAATTTCTCGCTGAGTGTGCACATGATGGCTTTGTTGGACCAGGAAGGGGTCAAATGCGTGGAATTGTGTAAGTGGATAACTATAGTAAGTCTTCAACGTAACGGTTGAGGCTAGTGTGTATGTGTTCCTGATGGTTGCAGTAATTTTATATTAATGTTAGTAAAACTTAAGTTAAGCAGGATGTATAAGGTGAAATTTGTAGTAGGTGTCTATTTTTATTAGTTTGTCTTGGGACATGTTATGCGGTATATTTGTGGGGTGACATTTATATTTATGGCGGTTGTCAAAATGACACTCAGTTCATGGTGTTACATGTTACAGGTTTTACTGAGACTTCAAACACCAGTGTCATACTTTTGGAACATTGGTCAACTAGTTTTGGTTCATTAGTTGTTTTATTTTTGGATAACGTGTTGGTTGATGAGTTGTGAGTGAATATTAGGATATAGCCCTTTTTTTGTCCAGGTGTTGAACCTGTGCCTGTTTGGTTTTTTCCTTTTTAATCTTAATAATAGAGCTCAGGTGAAAACATAATCGTGATGTTTACTATTTGAACATAAAAAATTAGTTACAGTAACGCAATTAATAGATAGCATAGGAGGTAAATTTTTTTATATTATGTAGTATACTAATAATATCTATTCCTTGTGTCACAGTTTAGTCTGCTGTGGAAGAAAATGATATTATTCATGTGTAGAAAAATATTGCTCAGTGTGGTAATTAAGTTATCGAGAATTTAACATGTTGGATTATTTAACTCACGTTTGAGGACATGAGAGGTTGGAGTTCGATATTTTTATCATCTTATGTTGGATAACTGCATTTTTTATTTTTAATATGCCAATTAAATACGTGTAATACCACGAAATGAGAATTTGAGCGTGTAATACACAAATATGGGTTTTATAATTAATATTATAGAAATCAATATTTACGATTTAAATGAAATCGTTAATCACGATATGAGGGGAAAAAATAACTAAACTGTTAGATTATCGATTAACGGTTAAAAATTATTAAAAAATTTAATACTACTAATTTATTTAAACAAATAAAAAAGAACAAAAAATAGATATGTAAGATTATTGCATATATTGAATTATGATTTCATATATTGAATTATAATTTCATATATTGAATTTTGGTTTAAATGTACCAACAATCTATTTTATACATTAGTGCCAATTTTCTATAAAGATAGCTATGCCTTGTAACTTGTAACTTTTTATTAATATATGATGTCAATCTTTATTTACCTTCTCTCTCCTAAATATTTATATTTTTAATTTTAATTTTTATTGCTTGAAAATGGATTATTATTATTATTATTATTATTATTATTATTATTATTATTATTATTATTATTATTATTATTATTATTATTTCCGTAGGTAGAAAAACATTATCTGGGTCATCATCTTGTTACTTATATATATTTTTTTATAAGATTTTATAATACCTCTAGTTTTAATCGTTATTTTCGTTTTTATTATTTAAAATTTACAAAAAAAAAATTAATTCAAAATGTGAGTAACGTTTTCTTTTATAATTTTTTTCAATTTAATTCGTTATTAACGAATTTTTTATTTAAAATTTAATCAATTTAGCTATTCAAACCATGTTCTTTTCACTTTTTTGAGTCGAAAAATTTGTATTAAAGATTTCCAAAGATTCGCTAATGCGTTCGAAACAAATAAAGTTGCATGACCAAGACGAGAAACTCATACAAATAAAATTGCATGAACAAGACGAGAAATTCATAAAGATTAAATTAACATGACGTTTCATTAAAGTAGAAAAGCTTAGCATAAGGTGGGTGGATCACAAGGTCATTGTCCAACGAAACTAACTAAATTGCATAAAGATTTTACCTCCATGGTAAGTCACGTACTCTTGGAGGTACTCTCATTACACAAGACAGAGACTCCATTTACTACCAAAATAAAATTAGGTGCCTAAGCTCCATAAACATAACATTAGCTACTCAAGTTGAGGCCATTTTTTTGTGCCTAGTAAAGCCTTCAACTTATCAAAATAAAGATAGCTCTTTCACTTGCTGTAAGGTGAAAGTTATACTGTGGTGCTCAAAATTTTGCACCACTCTAATTCACTCTTCAGGTCCACAAAAGTTTGGTGTTCATTGGTGGTGGAAAAGACAATATTAGTAGCTGTTTTCATCCTAACTCTTTCACTTGCTTTCTGTTTAACGAGACCAAAATAGAAGTTTAGGAACATATAACAGTGAGTATAAATCGTGTAAATTGACATGTTATGTAGTCTGCCCGTGACGAACCTTGCTACCAATAGTGGCAGGTGAAAACTTCCCCTCCAACTGGAGCCACATCAAACACCAAACTGCTGCTTCGTTGCTAAAACATCATGTGTGAAATCGTATAAGGCGAAACTAAAGAAATTTTTAATTAGTTACAATCAATATCAGCTAACCTATCATCAGGCATGTTGGGTATTCATGCTGTATATTCTATTGGCCCCCATGAAGTTGGATCCGGTGAAAAGGCAGTAAAATTTGTCACGGTGCAATCTTTGGAAAAAATTTAAGACATTGCCTTCATCTTCAAAGAAAGATACGGAAAGATAGATATAACAGATACATTAGTGTTCATTATTCAAAGCATAAATGGAGATGGTTGGATTTAAATTTTACCACTATCGTCATGTTCCGCTCCCTTCTAATCATGCTCTCTTTGACCCTTGATGTGTCTAGGCAGTATACCCTACCAGCCTTCACATCGAGAAGCATGAGGAACCAATTTCCTGGGGGTTCACAAAACGGAATCATAACCTGCATCGTCCCGACAAGACAAAGGCTGAATTCAGAGACAATGTTAATAACGAATTGTCAGGTAACACGATAAGACTTGTTAGTGATGAGGATGAAACAGGGATGGAATTAGCCTAACCATTTCAAGGGCCATTGTTTCAGGCATCCACTTTGTCTTGTACTTGTTCATGACAACTTCTATACCTTCTCCATATAAGATGTCGTCCGCAAAGGTTGATGGTAAATACCACCGTTTGGGTTGTAATGACTTCTTCGCCGAAGCACTTGCGAGCATGCAGATCGTGTTCATCACCTTCAGTATCAGTCACAGTGAGAAAACCAAATTTGTTAGCACACGCAAAGGAGTGCACACAATATGTATATATGCTGCGACTATACATGGAACTTACTTCATTCCTCAGAAGGTTCCCTGGACATAGGTCCACAACAGTCCTCTTGTCAGCTCCAAGGTATCCATCTTATAAAGGATTTCACTATTTTGGTCATGCAGACAAAAATCATTTTAACATGGATTAAAATGTTGGATTTCAAAGCTAACCGACCTACGTTAAATTTACAAGATATAGAAGTGGTAACTCACCCTAAGTCATACTTGCAGCCAAATATGTAGGCTGCTAGCCTACATTCATCTTGAGAAAGGGTCATGTCGGGGGTTGGCCTAAAGGTCATCTTAAAGGCCTACGAATAAAACATATTTTACCAAACATATTACCATTGTTGGACGATGAAATGTTTGAGAAAAAAATATGGCAGGCCAAGAATGAGGAAAACAAACCTGGGGAATCAGAAAAGCCGGAGAATCCAACCTGGTGGTCGGAGATGGTCTTCTTCCACGCTTGGGAGTCTGCCTTAGAGTGCAACCTATAGAGGGTAGTTGTGTCGTGGTTGGTGGATGGAAACTGTTAATGTCTGGGAGTGGAAATGTTGATCCATATACGCTGGTCATGTCCAGAGGCTCTAATTTTGGCAATTTTGTAGGGCGTTCACCAGATGGGATTGAGCTGAAAAGGTCGCATATACTGGTTGTGCACTCGAAGTGAGCAACAGATGGGAGATCCGCAAAAGCCTGTCACAAAACATTGTTAAAGTTATTAATTTAAAAGTCTTTGCGAAAGTGATTATATTTTGCAACAAAGTTATTAGTCTTTATCCTTAGGCAACAGTTGCACAAAAAAAGTCATCATAGATGTGAGGTAAAAAATACTTTAACATGTTTCTTGTACCTTATCCATCGTCGGCTATGTCGAAGGAAGTTCAGAATCGGACTTGCCTACCCACATTTTTGGAAGGCCCGTGGACCAGTGGGCAGTGTGATTCAGGGTGCCTACGACCTTGGCGGTTGGTTTGGATGGTGGAGGCTTTGAGAGGACTTCATCAATTGTTACGTCATCGTCGATAGGGAAATCGGGGGCAACCAAGTCGTACAACTCAGAACAACCTGACTCTATTGTAAACTTCCCTTTCTCACCAGTTGTCCGCAAGTTAGTGTAGGTTCCTGAGGTCTTTCCAACAGGCTGACCTGGGCATGGTGGAGGTAACTTCTGTTATGGCCCTACCATAGCCGAGACAACAGGATGGCTGCAAACACGTCGGGATCTTAGTTCCTTGATGGTGGCATCCATCCTAGCGGAACCATGCTCGATAGTCAAGAGCCTCTCCTCGCATGACTCGATCTTGATTTCAAAGTTCTGCAAAAAGATAAGTCACAATTTTTTTCACTATTCAAATAACTTCGGTGTCTTATGTTACAGTGTTGGAGTCACATATGTGGACCAGTTTCTACGAAAAAGTAGGGTTTTGGCAAAAATGGCATACTTCATGGGATCTTGAAGTACATAAGTTTTTAAAGTCGCCAAAAAAAATGAGCATTCAACTATCCAAATCAAAAAGTGAGGGCATAATTTGAAACGCACCTCCACTGTTCGAATGAGGCGTTTTATCAGAGCGTTGGTCTCCTGGAGGTCCTTATCTAGTCCGACCATGTTGGTTGTGACCGTGGGTGGCTGTGCACCAAAAAAATATTAACTTGGTTACTCACGTAAACTGTATATATCTTCCGTTTTTGGGTTCCCAAATGTGCAAGATTTCACGAAAAAAGGAACAAAATAATTTAAGAAACATAACACCATTGTAGGGTCCAAATACGGGAATGCAAACTCACCACATCAATGGAAAGGTCCAAGTTAAGCTGCCGGGCAGCAGTTACGGTTACGATTTCCGACGTCGGCTCGACCCTGAAACAAATATTGCCGAGATGCGGGTCATAAAAAATAACAACACATCTATTATGCAGTTCACTACACAGTATGCAACCCATGAAAACCTATACTCGTTATCACTAACAAATAAAAGCTTGCGATAGGGGAATTGGAGGTTGATGCCAATGCTGGATTTAGAGGAAGGTGTTACTTGTCCTGGGGATGGGGATTCTGGGAATCGTTGACAAAAGCCGAGAACTCTTCCATCAAGTCCAACAAAAATCCAAGAATGGAATGGTGTTTGTGTTGCGAGAAAGATGCTTGATGGATGGAAGAAGAATCACTATTTATAATTGTTAAAGCATATGGGTGGGCAAAGATCAGATGGTTGTTCTCCAAATATTATTATATTTTTATTGGGATCATGACCTTGGGCCGCGCACTAGAATTAATGCTCTTCGGAGTTGGCCATTATGTTGCATCATAGCTGACACTATACTCTTCGACTTCTCTTGGTGTTGCTACTAGTGGAACAACAAGAATTTCCAAAAGGTTATATAAATGTTACACCACTTGCCATGACCATGTATAAATAAGCATTATATTCTTCTTAATAAGCATGCCCTCTTTTTTTCACTACAACAATGTCCTAAATAATTCAGATCAAGTATCCGTAAAAAGGACAATAAATGTGGAAAAAAATATTTCCATTCCCTTGAAATCCATCCCATGGTTTTCCAATGACATGATGTACATGCATGTAACTTATAATTTTTTTATCGATATACAAACATAGTTGATGTTTATACATGTATACGTACATACTTCCCTACAGGTTAGTAGATTATTTTTACCTTGTTAGACATGTATTTATTTTTTAGTGGACAAATAATACATATTGGAGTTATTTTTTTATTAAACATTTAACTTCCACCCACTCAACTTATTCTGTATCTTAATGAGTACATGTTATAAGTTGACTATGTCTCTTTCCCTTTAACATGTTTTATTGTATTTTGTATTTACAGCTTATGTAAAAATATCACGGTATTTATTAAGAAGACATATTGATTAATCTAAATCCACCCATGTAGATCCTAATATGCTAATTATTTATAAATTGTCTAACAAATTAATCACTACAAAAAAAAAAGATAAGCTTATTCCTGGCAGGTGATTCTGTTTAAAAAACAATTAAATTTAAGATGGATTTCTTCTAATTTTAAAAATATAAATGCAGGATTAAAATGTTCAAGTTTTAAAAAGTCCGAAATTTTTTTATTCGATTTCAGTTGTTCATCCACGACAATAGTGGTTTTAATGTAATTTTTCTAAATTAATATTTACTTAAAGTAACAATTTAAATATTTCATAATATTCAACTGTTATTTAAATGATAAATAAATAATTTTTTTACTTTGGTATGAGTGTGCAAAATTATTTTTTGAATAATTGATATTAAATTTATAAGTTTAGGTGTATTTTATTCCCCTTCAATTTTTTCTACTCCAAACAACATAAAAAATGTGCTAAATTTGTTCAACTTAATGCTTATCAGTTTCACCAACCACAACATACATCAATTAGGAAGATTCCAAGTCCACCTATTGCATGACCTGAAGCTAAATCACGCACACTGTTTGTTACCCTACTCATCAACAACTTTGTTGCACTCGAAACGTATTAAATCGCATGAGAGAGATCATTTTAGCAGGTATAGTCTTCAAACCATCATTGCTACCTTACACGCATGCTGTAAAAAATAACATAATCCCTCACTTCTTCCCAAATAGATGATGATAATATATAAAATCAATCTAACCCTGCGTCTTGTTGCAATTGTATTGTCAACTCCAAACTGACTATGTCAATTTTGGCCATATGGAGAGAGAAGCGTAGTCCATCACATCTGATTATACAGTGCAACTTAGGCGCCACGAGTTAAGGGGTCTTCTTCGGCATTCAAGAATCGAAAATATCAACATTGCTATTGTTTGCTTCACTGACCATCTGTTGCTGCACCTAATCCCCATGGTACATACATTCACAAGGCTCAATGTGTGTTATTATCTCTAATGTGCACTGTTGAGCATTTATTAGCCGTGTCATCTTGGAATCCGGAATAGTCACATTGAGCCTAAAAATTGCATGATGAAACTGACCTTTGTTATGGTGCTGGAGTAAACACACACTTCCTCCATTGCTTTGTTATTCCAGTAAATCACGCAAAATCCCTTCTTGCAACTAGGCTCTCTGACGCATATAACCACAAAGATCACGTATGAACACCAATTCTCCAATCCTTACCTTACTGCCAGAACACAAATATATTATGGGCGGACATTGTAACTAAATTGGGCCAACTGCAGTTATCATGGCTCCAATGCATATTGACTTTAACTATGGTTAAAAAATATTCATCCAACCTAATTTATTTTTCCAGACCATCCTAACTGAATATTTTAGATTTGTTGGTGAATTTCATGAATACGATAGAATAGAATAATTGTTACTAACGATTTCAATGTTGTTGAAATTTGATTTTTTTAGAAAGAAGTCTGCATTAACGATTTCAAGTTGATTAAAAATTAAAATTATAAAAATCCTTGCTGATGATTTAAATTGAAACAAAAAAATTTTATAAGATCAAAACTGACTCACATTGTGAATTATTATTTTTTTAATTATAAAAAATAGAAAGAAAACAACGAAAAGACCTTATCCACAAAATATACATATAATAATAATAATAATAATAATAATCCATCTCCTACCAATAAAAATTAAAACTAATAATATAAATGTTTAAGAGAGAATAGATAAACAAAGATTGACATCGTATATTGATGAAAAATGGCAACTTGCAAGGCATAGCTATTTCTATAAGAAATTGGTATTTATAAGATTCATTGTTGGTATATTTCATCCAAAATTCAATATAGGGAATGTCTTTCACCATTTGTTGTTTTTTTTTTCGTTAAAAGAAATCGGTAGTTCCAAATTTTTTCCCTAAATTTCAATCACTTAAATCATCAATACATATTTCTGTTGCCCAGGATTCACATGTATATTCATGCCTCCAACCTTCACATTGACGAAATAAAATATCTTGCATACTTACCATTATTTACTTATCATATATGACTTACATAAATATATTATGTATTCCTATTTTTATTACTTTATAAATTCTTTTTAAATTTCATCTGCAAAACTCACAATTTCTTAGCTGGAAACAAAAATATATCAATCATGCATACCAACTACATGAACCATCGCCACCCAACCGATGATCAGTTCCACCAAAGTCTAGCCCAAAAGAAAAAAAATTATACATCATGAACGAAGAACAGCAAAAGACAATCAATATTTCTTAACAACTAAGAAAAAGCCACCAGCAACCAATAGAGTAAGACACGTATGGCATGAATATCATGGAAACTCCATACCTGATATGACATTGGATAATTCAATCTAGCAAGATAAACATTACTACTACTAACTAAACCATATAACAACATAACTCTAACATGACCAGAAAGTGAATGGAAGTAAATTACATAGCAACTGTTGGGGTCGGCTCCGTGGCAAAGCAAACGATCTAGGAATCCTCCAACACCTCGTTGAACATTTCAACCTGGTTCATTAGGTCCTCCTTCTCCTCCTCCAACCTCTTGATTCTCTGTCTAAGAGAATCAATCTCATGGCTAACCGCTTCCTCACCATTTTGCCGCATTCGATCCAAAATGCGATAGTTGTAGTCAAGGATCGAATGACCAGTTGCGTTCAACAACTTCTCCAACATTATGAACGATGCCTCTTGCCGACCACCATGCTCGTTTGACGTTATGGGCCCGTAGGCTACCAAATCCAGACCCAACGACTTATCACGGAGAATGATCGTACACCCGAACATGACACAGCTCTCCCTTGGTGTTGTCTCCTGCTGCACATACATAGGATCTCTGATACCAAAGAATGAACATGCTCGGAGTAACATCAATTCCATGTCCTCAATATGAACAAAACCTAACGGTGGCTTCCTCGCTACTGTGTCGCCACCACCGCCGCCGGCTGTGCTACTGCTACCTCTTTGGTTGACACTGAGTGGACGAAAAGTAACCCCCTCTAGTAACCGCGAGGGCTTTGGTGACTGAGACCCCCCAATCCTCCTGTGCCTTGAACGACTACCGTCTCCCGTTAACGGTTCACCGCGCATCCACTGCTCTGCCTCGGCCAGCACATTAAAACCTTTGTATTTGTTGCCGC
Source organism: Arachis hypogaea (assembly GCF_003086295.3). Taxonomy (NCBI): domain Eukaryota; kingdom Viridiplantae; phylum Streptophyta; class Magnoliopsida; order Fabales; family Fabaceae; genus Arachis; species Arachis hypogaea. Next base: position 118,493,507 of record NC_092051.1, on the reverse strand, counting down.
TGAAACCTTCAACTTGGTTCCTGCAATCTTCCCATTTGTCGTATACTCCAGGAACGAATCCCTTTCTCACAGCATAGTAAGAAAATCTCCCTAATTCCATTGAACCACCAAAACAAGCTTTCAATGGAGAAATATCCTTTTACCAATACACAAACCTTTTATCAGAGTTTCCTTCATGACTCAAATGATCCTTTCGACTAGCTATGCAGTGAAAATACGTACTGTCACTTCAAAACGTCTCGTCAAACTGTCCCATTAATCTAACTTACCAGTTTCTAATGCCAGCAATTTGACTTCTTACTAGACTCCACTTTTACCAAAATCACCTTGCCAAAACTATGTTCAAAGAATTTCAACAGATGATACATATTAGTATCTTAATATATATTAAAATATTGGGGATTTTTAACGGACCCTTTCGTAAATATGGGATTAATACCCCTTTACTTTTGGTCAATTATTATTAGAGGAAATTATTTATCAAATTAACTTTTTAATTTTTTTAACTTAAACTAAATTACGATGTCTACCTTTGAATTAAAGTTTATAAACGAGACTTTTCATGAAATTCATTTTTGGAACTTGATTGTCGTAAACGTGGAGTTTCTTTTATGTTGATTTATATTTACCATTTCTTTTTAAAAATGCATTATATAAAAACAAATATTTTTTTTACTTGTAGTGTCTAAAATTGCCTTTGACATATATCACAAATCAGAATAATAAAACAAAACTAATATGAAAATTAATTATCATATAAATAACATAAATATAATCAAAAGTCAAAAAAATTATTAAAAAAGCCACTGCAAATTTTATAATCTCAAAGTCTATAACTGTTTACAATTTTTCTAGTACTCTTAAGTACTCTTTTATTTAGTATTACTTTTAACTATAAATCTTCGTTATTGATGACTCTCTTATTACTTATGGTTGATTTTTAATTAATTAAAATGCATATGATTTAAGATTTCAAAACAAAATATAAAATGATGAAATACTGCATTTGAAAAACTAACCATTCTAATTTAAATTTTAAGTATATGAAAGCACCACTTGTAGTAAATCTCTAAGTAACTGTAGACAATCTTTTAAAATATAGTTATAATTAATTATATATTTATTATATTTGAATGATATTTATTTACATAAAAGGATAAAAAAGAGAAACTATTTTTATTCATTACGTTCAGTACAAAATCACATTCAAATTAAACTAGGTAGATAAATCTGTTACAGGTCTATAGTAAAAAATTGCACTTTTATCATCCAACCTGATATACTAACAGTATTTCAAAAATATCTCCAGCTGTGGTTATTCGATTGACTTAGTTTGAGATTCGTTTGAAAGCTAACACAATTATCTATAAATTTGCGTCTAATAGCTATTTGCAAATTTTAAACGTTGAAAATGTTTAGGGCTTGCAAAGTGACGATTCAGATTAGATTCACATAAACGCAAATTAGATTCTCCTAACACAATCTGTAGTATCATGTTACTATTAATTGTAGATACTTGCTACAATTATATCAAATTTAATTATGAATCTAAATAAATAAATATATAACAATCATTTTTTTTAAGTTTGATATTTACTGTAAATATAAAAAGTAAATCAATTAGGTAGTGTTTGTTTGCGAGACAGTGACTGAGAGACAGGAACATAAAAAAGTCTTAGTATTGTGTTTGGTGTAATAGTGTAAAGGACTGAATTTTGTCTCAGTATCCTGTTTGGTTTGAATTAAAACTAAATACTGAAATTATTAAATTTACAATTATACCCTTAAATTTTATATGAAACCCTCATCCCAAATCCAGATTTCAGTTCTTCCTGTACCCACTGTAGCTCGAACCCAGTTCAGACTTCTTCTTGTCTCCTCTCCCCAAATCTTCCGGTCTTCCCGTCGCCGCTAGAAATTCTGGATACGACCGAGCGACGACGGCGCGCCTATCTCCAGTGCATCACAATCGCGTCTTGAAGCCTCTGACGGTCCTCTCATTACTGCGGATTGGGTGCTTTCGGGTCTGCGCCGCCACTATCGCCACCGTGTCGAAGCTGTGTCTCTTGTCTCTCAACGGACCCGGTAAGTTTGTGAAGCACAATATTCATATCTACTTTGACATCTGTTGACTTAATCTGATTTGTTATATTGAGTCTTGATTCTGAACATGCATTCTACAACACATTTTTCTTAAATTCAATTCCTGATAATGCCACCTAACCAAATGAAGAAGGTATAGAGATAGAGTTATGTATGTAGTTACTTATTCGAACCTGTCATATTTGCATTTTTGAATCTATTTTTTTGTTTTCCCAAGTTCAGAATTGCTTTTAATTTTGAAATTATTTTTAGAAAAATGAAATGTTTATTTTCCTAATTTTCCTTTGTCCGCTAATTTGTTTGCATCTTCACATGAACCTGTGACCTTTTGTGGTCCTTAATACAATAAAATTGGAGAATTGGAGTTGGTAGGAAACTGCTCAAGTTGATTTGGTTCAGGTGTTGATGTTGTGTGAAAATTAAATACTACTGCCTGTGCCCCATTCCCCTTTGAATTCTCTTTTTCTTTTCTTTTCCTTTATGGCATTGTATTATTATATCTTTAGTTGAAATGGTTGAAACAATTAAGCTGCCTCAGTTCTTGACTTTGAATTTTATTTAGCCTGATAAAATTATAACTGAATCACTTTCTTGCTTTACTTTTCATCAGTTTCAAACTTATGGTTACTTTACATCATTCCCAATTGATAAGTAACCAATCGGTAGCTACCCAAAGGTTCATAAGACAAGTGACTAACTCACTTAATTGAATTGATCCTAACTTAGTATTCAACATTTTATAGAATAACGAATTTGGTTAACTTTCGAAAACTTATTAAATCCAAAATTAGTTTATATGACCTGCAATAATCAATATGATTTAGTTAGTTAAAATTATAATATATGACCTAGTGTGCTATATTGATTTGGGAATGTATTATTATTATTGCCTAACATACTAGGAGTGTGACAATTTATTGAAAAAGCCAGAGGCACTAGCATTTTATTTTAGCTAGAAAAGAACCAAATTAAACAGGTAGAAGGACCAAATAATTTTCACAAGTAGACTTTAGTGCCATTAATTTCACTAAATCAATGTTTGCACTAAAAATTATTATTGTTGATAACTTATTAGTTATTATGTTAATGTTGTATGATGGTAATGGAGATTTTTGACATTATATTATTTTTGGCGTAAAGCATAGACTCGGTTGTTACCATTTTAGGTAACTTTCTTGTTCTCACTGCTCTGTTTTTTTCTTAATTGTATAGAATTTTGTCAATTTCTATCTTGTGTTTTGGTGTGGAAATGGGGATAGGTATGCAAGGGAGTATTTTGGAGACAAAATCCATGGATTTGGTGTATACTACTTTGCCAATGAACACTACTATGAAGGAGCATGGCATGAGGGGCGCAGGCAAGGTATCGGAACTTACACCTTTCGAAATGCTGACCGGAGATGCGGTGAATGGGATGCTGGTAACCTGAAGCACCCTTTGCCACCACACTCTCATGCCGTCCTTCGAGCACTTCAGGGATTCAATTCATTAAATCGTCCTGCTGTTTCCCTCCAAATAAATTGGGTGTTTTTTTTCCTTATCTATGTGTTTGTCTAATTGCAGGCTGCAAGGAAAATGGCCGATAGCGCGATTAACCTTAGGCGCGTCGACGATGAGGTGAACAAAGCAGTGATAGCTGCTAACAGGGCTGCCAAGGCGGCTAGAGTAGCCGCCGTGAAAGCTGTTCAGAACAGAATGGATGGACAATTTTGCGATACTGATGTCTAAGAATTAGGGCATTAGCTTTTTGTTATAAAATTGTAAATTTTCCTTTTTACTAATTCTGAGTATTTATTTCTTTAGGTGTCACCCTGGATAGCAAAAGCTTGCTGGAGGTTGATCATAGTCATGCCTTTTTTTTTAGCCTTTTTCAGATGTTTGTAACGACATGTACATAACGATGTAAATCAAATCAATGAAAGATGAATTTTCTAACATTTTCACTGTGAGGCAACATCCTAAGTAAAGTTTACTAACATGGTGCTAAGTTATCAGTGTAGGATTGATCCTTATTTTCACTTGTGTCACTTTGTTTATCATTCTCTTTCTGCGATTCTTTTAAACAGAGACTAAGTTATCCTAGGATAGATAAAGAGACTTGTTCAGTTGTTCTTAGGTTGTGCTGTTTAAGAAGTTTGTGTTTCTGTGAGAAATTGTTTGTAATGAACATTGAAATAGTGAAACATCTCTCTTTGGTTGTGGATTCGATGTAGACTCATTGTTGGAGTTGAACCAGTATAAATTTGTTGTGCCTCCTTTTTCTAACTCTCTCATTTTCATACTGATGTAATGACTAGTTTGAGAACATGTTTCAGTCATTTTTGTTGTTAATTATAAAATGAGTACAGGTTCACTGTATTCAACATTTCAGGAAATTTGATCAAACCCATTTTGGTTTTGTTTCTTGCTTCATTAGCCACAAAAAGGCAGAAAAATGAGGCAATAGTTGGTCTCTAGGCCTTCTTTGCAGAATAAGCTCGATCAACACTACTTCATCAACATATTCAACTTGAAATATCAGTTGCCAGTTGCCAACCTTCCACTTCTCGTTCATACCAACAATGGCATCAGCTATCAGTTGCCAGGACTGTAGAACTTGGTCGGATGTGCTTATGAAAAAATAAACCACGTTTAACAAATTTTTTATGAAGTTCCTGCTGAAAAACAAGAAGGAAAAAAATATGGACCATAAATATAAGATTGAATAATACATAAAAGAGCATACATTGAAAGAAAGTTGAGTTAATAAACTCTGCAAATATTCAAAAGACATGAAATAGATGAATGGCTGAGGCAAATATATATTATAGAGCATGTTCCATTGCTTAATAAGAAATCAAGAAGAAAAAGAGGCTGCTCTTGCCAACACCAGAGTTACCAATCAATAACACCTAATACGAGTAATCAAAGCTGTTGTTCCCTAATTTTGGACCTGAACCCACTTCTCTCTTTCCTTTTTTTACCCTTTCCATATTCAATTAAAACTCCAAAAAAAGAGCATGCAAGTAGACAATATCAGACACCTACTGCAAAAGCGAAATAATTCTGCGTATGACACCCAAATTCAGATCTTAATATAATTAGAGTTTGTGAAATTGTATTATTCACACTACAAATATAAAATAATGATATTCTTATTAACTACTTGATGCAAAATCTGCTATATCTTCTTAGAACCAAAAACAAGATCAAGAATCTGGAACCAAAAGAAAGTTAACAGTATCCAGGTCTAATCATATGAAGTTTATCAAACTTAAGAATCTGATATGTTAAAAACATTTTCTTTAGTAAAAAAGACCTTTTATAGAAATATATGTAAAACATAACTAATAAAAACGATATATTTTTTAGAATTTTATTTTTTATTATTAAAATTTTGTTAAATATACTAAAAAATAAAAGAAAAAAATTTTCATTAAAATTATTTTTTAATAATTTAATAACATCCAAAGAAATTCTTATACATATCATATATTTTTATTAAATTAAATAATAAGAAAACAAATATATCTTTACAAGGAATATGGACTCTAGACTTTGGAAATTTCATGAAAACTAAGGTAAGAAGAATGTGCCTGTTAAAAGGTTAAGATTTTTAACATTGACCGTTCTTAGCTTGAAAAAAGCTGTTCTAATAAATCAGACATCATTACATCACAATTCACATCAGATCACATGACACACACAAAAGGATAGCCTCTGACTCTGAAACACTTGTATGCATATACCAGCTCCTAAAACTAAAATATCACCACCGTCCCATCCACTCACTCAATTTCCCTTTCCCTTTCACATTCACATCACATTTCTTTTTACCAAATAGCTAGCCTCTCTTTCACATTCACCGACACAAAGACAAGAAGCATTTCTATTTTCACTGCAACCACTCCAAATTTTACCTTCACCCATATAACACATTACATTATGCACACACACAAACACTGCATTTAAATAGGATTGAAAAAAACATGCAAAAACATATATTTTATGATAAAAATTACACCCAACAACATTACTTAAGAATAAAAAAAAAAAAGATAACCAATTTCTGATTAAATATCAGCAGTCAATACACGAATCCTATTCTAGCAGTAGCAATGTGAAACGAACATAATATGGACCGACATGCCACTATTATAGTTAACTATGATGATAACACAATTTTCACATATAAATTATTAAAATTGGAGTGTCTAATAGAAGTTTACTGAAGTAACCTATTTCTACTGAAGTTTACTTCTCAATTTTAAGTTAGTTTCAAGCAAATCAAAGCCTATCAAAAGCATGTTCAATTACTCTTTAAACTACAACTAACCTAACAAATTCCTCTTCAATACGATTTCAAAAATAACAGTGACTGCGTTGGTTATAGCCACAACAATAATAAATTTCACAAAATAATTTACACATTCTTGCATCAATACACATAAATTAGGCAAACAGAGCAGCCCAGATTTTAGAATCAAAACATGCATAAGAATGAAAAACAAAATAACCAAGCATGACCAAAACCAATTCATAAGAAGCACATCACACACGAAATTAAAGAACAAAGAACCAAATCGAAATGAAGAGAGAAAAACCCAGATTCTTTCTATGCATCTAGTTGAACAATGAACGAAATCCACAGAGCATAACTCGCGACATAAAAAATAGACCCAAACCAGTAATGAAATTTGACCCCAACTAACCTAGGTTACACAAACTGTGATGACAACAACGAAGTCTGATGAACTCGACAGCAACAGGGGAGACTCTCTCAACTGGGTTCCTCGGACGTTATCCTGTGAAGGAGCAAATGAAGACATGAGAAATCGTGGCCTAGGAAGAGGAACTTCAACTGCTACTCACTTACCTTGCGGTGGTTACAACGGCGGCTACGACAGGGCTGTGCTGACTGGCGACGTAGAGGCTGGAACGACCACTCTTTGAAGCATGAATGAGAAGATGGAGTGAAGGGCTGCTCACACTGAAGCCCTAATTTGATTTTAAGAAAGGATAGATTTTGGAATTAGTTAATTACAATAGGGGTATTTTAGATACAAAAATATTATTAAAGTTTCTGTCTCTGTCTTTAAAAATCTCAGTCTCCAGTGTCTCTACTTTTTGGAGGTACTGGAATACTGAAATTTTTGAGACAGAGACACAAATTTAAGTACCAGTCTCTACCTCAACAAACATAATACTGAGTTCTTGTCCCTCAATCTCAGTTCCAGTCTCTGCAAATAAACGCTACCTTAATGAATGAAAATAGGAGTAGAAAATAAAACATATTAATCAAAATTCAATTTGTATAATAATTAATCTTGTGTCCATATAATATAATTTCACAAAAATATTATGAATCCCAACCTTTATATACCACAAAATAAATACTATATGTAGCTTTAAGTTGTATAAAAGTAATTATAAAAATTAATTATTCATATTGATATCAATCATAATTTATTATTAATACTCTAATCCTTTTAAAAATATGTTTTACTTTTTTAAAATACAATGCATGTACCGTCTAGACCTTTATTATTATTATTATTATTATTATTATTATTATTATTATTATTATTATTATTATTATTATTATTATTATTATTATTATTATTATTATTATTATCTACTAATTGATATCAAATTAAATGATCCACTATTAATGTGTGCATCAACTATCTACTAATAAAATTATTATACATGAATAAGAATTAGAATTACATCAATTAATATAATTAGAATGATTAAAAATATTGATGATTGATAATTATTTAAATAATGCATTGGATATTGATTTGATATAATTATAATCAAAATATTTTTTTAAATTAATGTAAGCATGCATTATTAAAGAATATGTAATCTTCATAAATTACAGTAATTTTTTTATTTATGTTTACGTATATATTAGTTTTGTTAAAGAATTCTAAATATTTCTTTATTTATCCATACATATACATTAATTATACATAAAAAAAATAAATGACATATATTAATTATTTGTTTGTTATGATTATTTTTTATTCTACAATCGTGCAATAATTTTTTATTTTTTATATCCATGAATATTCTCCAATCTTCATTGATACATATGATTAATATTTTTTTTAAACAGTGATGTTTTAATTTTTGTTTTCTTTTCCGTATGTTCATATGTTAGAAAGAAAAGTAAAATAACGTATTGTGACTCTTTTTCTTTATAATCTTAATTAATCAATCCTGTGACTATTCATATTTGAATAATTTTGGTTGATTAGACTAAAAAAATCGAAAAAACACTCTAAATAAAAGGCCAATTTAACTTTAATATTAAATTTACTAATACAATTTTAATTTTATATAATAGTTAGATAATAGATTAGTACAAGTGAATGGAAGGATGACTTTAATTAGTATTCGATAAAATATTATTTACAATACTTAAAAAAAAGTAAAAGTATGATATTATTAAAAATAATACATTTTTATGTTTAAAAATTTATATTTAAATAAAATATTTGTAAAATATATAATTTACAGTAACATAGTTTCACGAACATCAATCGTTAATCAATTATGAACTAACATAAAATTATAATATAATTTATTTACAAAAAATTAATCAACAATTAATATTAATAAATATAAAAAATATCCAAACACTTTGATTAAAAGTATGAGTGTTTAATTATTATTTATTATTAATAATATTTTGTTCATAATTAACAAAAAGTAAATATAATTATTCATACTTAGATTTTAGAAGAATTAACGTTATAAGTAACAAATGATCTATTTTGTCATGCATATTATAAATTAATGAATTAAACTAACTTATATAATGAATTATAATTAATTAATTGGTATAAATTATAATAAATTATATGATATTTAAAAAGTAAATAAAATAAATAAAAAAAAATTAAAAAAATAGAAGACTACAATAAAATAAATTGAGTGTGAGAGTTTTCTTTCTTTTTTTTTTGAAAATTTCATATCACATCCATTTTAATAATAATAAATAAAAATACGTGACTTGATATCCAAGACAAAATGATGAAATAAAATCATAACACAGTTCTAAAGTAAAAGCTTAAATTAGCCATAATATCATTGCACAACATAAATTAAAAGTAATTTCACACTACAATATACCACACAAACAGGTAAATGGCTTAAGTTTAAATACGAAATTTTTTTTTATGCATACATGACAACACCATGATTTATAAATGCTTCATGGAAAATATATCATATATTCCTTTGAACGATGAGCACGGAAGTTGGAGAGTGTGTGGTGATTTGTGTCCACGGTAGTTGTTGCCTTCTTGGGACGATGCTTCATACAAAGAAAAAGAATTGTTGTAAAAGCTACCAAACAAAATAGTAATTGGTAAACAAACGATTTTTTCTTCTAGCATATATGGTTTTTAATTTTATAGCGGTAAAATAAAAATGGAAGGGATAAAATGTTGTATTTTTATATTAGGAATAGAATATGATATTTATCCTAATAAAATTAAATAACTAATTAGTTATAATTTATGTATTTAAATAAATAAAATAAATAAAATAAAAATATTTTTAAGAATGAATAAATCAATTAGTTGATACAAATAATTAGTATAATTAATTTTATTTGATTTCTTGAATTTAAAAAATTAAATTAAGAAATAATTAGTTGGTATAATTAATTTATTATAATTGATTGGATTTAATGAATTAAAAAAATAAATAAAAACACATAGGAAATAATGATTTTTTTAACTAAATTAATTTGTATTTATTGTATTTAATCAGTATAAGTAACAAATCATCTATGTTATTATGTACCTTATAAATTAATAAATTAAAATAATTGATTGATATAAATTATAATAAATAGTGTGATATTTAAATATCTAATCAAATCAATTAGTTGATATAATTAATTTACTGTAATAAATCGTATTCAATGAGTTATAAAAACTAAATTCAAAAACACACTTAGAAGTATGCCACGTCAGCTCTTTCATTAAGCGCAGAAATCTAATTTTTAAATAATAGAAATATACATTCTTATATATATTATAGAAATATCATTTGATTCCATTAACTTGCCAAATATTTTTTAATTTGTCACTTATATTCAGTATGGAATTATAATTTTTCTAAAATAAATTCAGAAGAGAGAATAATACTTTCATTTTGGAGAGAAAATGAATTCATGAATAATTGACACATCACTTTCATTAGTTGATAATGTATTAAATATGGATTTTATATAATTATAATAAATATATTTTTCTAAATTAGTATAATCATACATTATTCATTAAATGCTAATTGTAATAAAATTATGATAAACATATTTTTCTAAAATAAATTTAGAAGAGAGAATAATGCTTTCATTTTAGAGGAAAAATAAATTTATGAGGAATTGACACCTTACTTTCATTAGTTAGAAAAAAATTTAATTTTAGTATATTAAGTAGAAGTAGATTATTATTATTATTATTATTATTAAAAATATTTTTGATTGATAATTGATAAGTAGTTTAATAATACATTAAATATTAATTTTATATAATTATAATAAATATATTTTTCTAAATTAGTATAATCATGCATTATTCATTAAATGCATTCATTTTGGAGAGAAAATAGATTCATAAGAAATTAACACCTCATTTTTATTAGTCGAAGGAAAACCAAATTTTAGTATATTAAATAGATAGATAATATAACGTTACACTTAAACCTTTAACCCTAATCATAAGTCTTTCACATTTAAATTTATCTTATGAATAATTAATTAAGTAATATTATGTACAATTACAAAATATATCAAAATAAAAACGATAACTATGTCAGTGTAGTTATAATAAAAAATAGTAATCATAGTTACATATACATTGAATATATTAGAAGGGTACGTAAAAATTTAATAATCAACATATCTATTACTTACTATGTAATTATCTAAACAATATAAACAATACATTTATTTTATTTATTAATTAAAAAGCTTACAAAGGACTAATTTTTATATCCGTTTATTAACATAATTAACAAAGAAATATTAACTGTTTATAAAATTAATTCACTTTCACATACCTACGCCATACAAGTATAGCGTGCCTTCTCTATTGTTAACATATATAAGATTCATAACATCATTACTCAATGCATTATTTCTTTTAAACTAGCGAGAATAAGATTTTTTTTTTTAAACTATCTTTCTATCAATCAGAATTTTTCTTTCCGGATCCACTACTCTCTCAGTTACCAACTTTACCCAAGAAGCCAATACTTCTTTTTATGGCTTCAGGCCTTCTACAAAAAGAAGGAAGTTTGTTATTGTCCAAGAGATAGAAGCCCACTTAATGATTATTTAATAAACTTGGGTCAGCTATACACATTAGCCACGAAACCCTGCCTTGGCTCTGGCTTCGCAGCCTCCAACAATTCAGCTGCACTCTATGTCTCTATGCGTCACGGACCAAGCATTCTCTCAGTATAAAGGAACTGCAGGTTGCGAACTCTCCAACAATAAATAGAACTAGAGACCATCCTAATATTCTTAAACAAATCACAGCCATTCATATTATTTTATTGAGTAATTACCCAAATTAGTCCCTGAGGATTTTAGAATCGGACATTTTAGTCCCCAAGAAAAATTAATACACGGATCAGTCCCCAAGGTTTTACTCCGGCAGACAAATCAGTCCCCAGTTCATTTTCCGGCAGAGTAATTACCCAGATCAGTCCCCAAATATTTTAAAAACGGACATTTTAGTCCCCAAGAAAAACTAATGTACAAATCAATCCCCAACTTTCTCTCTTTTAGACATAATAGTCCCCCGTCCAAAATTAATAAAATTATTATTATTATTAATTGCACAATAATATTGTACTATATTTTTTAATATTTTTTGGACAAAAATAATGATAAATTTATTCATTAAATTCTTATATATATATATATATATATATATATATATATATAGTCACTCAATAATAATAATAATAATAATAATAATAATAATAATAATAATAATAATAATAATAATAATAAAGATTATTTTACAAGAAATTCAAAGTTAAAATCATTTGATATTTTTGTATTTAATATAATCAAAAGATGTCCTATGTAAAAAAAATTATATATGTTTATATTAAAAAATATGTATTAAAACAAAATATTTTAATTTGAATTTATATTAAATACATATTTTTTTAAAACAAACATATTTTTAAAATAGTACATCTTTTAATTATATTAAATACAAAAATATCAAATGGTTTTAACCTTAAATTTCTTATAAAATAATCTCTAATAATTTTATTGATTATTATTATTATTATTATTATTATTATTATTATTATTATTATTATTATTATTATTATTATTATTGAGTGACTATATATATATATAAGAATTTAATGAATAAATTTATCATTATTTTTATCTAGAAAATACAAAAAATCATGGTATAATATTATTATGTAATTAATAATAATAATAATAATAATAATAATAATAATAATAATAATAATAATAATAATAATAATAATCAATAAAATTATTAGAGATTATTTTATAAGAAATTTAAGGTTAAAATCATTTGATATTTTTGTATTTAATATAATCAAAAGATATACTATTTTAAAAATATGTTTGTTTTAAAAAAAATATGTATTTAATATAAATTCAAATTAAAATATTTTTTTTTAATACATATTTTTTAATATAAACATATATAATTTTTTTTACATAGGACATCTTTTGATTATATTAAATACAAAAATATCAAATAATTTTAATTTTGAATTTCTTGTAAAATAATCTTTATTATTATTATTATTATTATTATTATTATTGAGTGACTATATATATATATATATATATATAAGAATTTAATGAATAAATTTATCATTATTTTTGTCTAAAAGATATAAAAAATATAGTACAATATTATTGTGCAATTAATAATAATAATAATTTTATTAATTTTAGACGGGGGACTATTATGTCTAACAGAGAGAAAGTTGGGGTTTAATTTGTACATTAGCTTTTTTTGGGGACTAAAATGTCCGTTTTTAAAATCTTTGGGGACTAATCTGGGTAATTACTCTGCCGGAAAATGAACTGGGGACTGATTTGTCTGCCGGAGTAAAACCTTGGGGACTGATCCGTGTATTAATTTTCTTTGGGGACTAAAATGTCCGATTCTAAAATCCTCAGGGACTGATTTGGGTAATTACTCTATTTTATTTTACATCTCAACGGATCACATGATTGGAATTTCAAACTTCCAAGAAAGTAACTGCCATACCTGAAAGTTTTCCTATATTATATAAGAAGGGCAATGTTCAATACCAAAATTTAAAAAATTATAAAAGAGGAAGGGAAATTTTCAAATACACAGAAATCTTTTAACGGAATTCAAATGGCATGCTACGGAATTCAAATGACATGCTATATAGAGCAGAATTTGTTCTTTGTTTAATTAGCTCCTTTTACTAACTTGAGAGAAAATAAATTGATTAAAGGGTTGTAGTGATTAGTATTGATATCCAAGACAAACTGAATAACATATATTTCCCATAAAAGAAACTAGGGTGTGGAATTAATTGTGGGTGGGAGGTTGTTTGTTCTACCATGGCTATATATATGATGCTTTAAATGCTTCATGTTATTGTTTTTCATTTTTTTTTTAAATGAATAAGCGTTACTTTGGTTCTTATACCGAAATATGATTATAAATAAGAAAGATTTCAATACCTATAATAAAGAAAAAAACTTGTAGAAAGAGCTAATCAACTAAAAAGTTTAAAATTCTCTTGAAATTAGTAAAAATGCATGCATTTAAACGTTAGATAAAAGATGAACTTCCAGGAAGTAATTATACTCTAGAAAAATAGCTTGAAATGTTGGATATTATGATTGAATTGGCCAAACTGTATTACCAAATTCATGGGTTTTATTTGGAGCGGTGAATTTGGCTACCGGTGGGTTAGCGTTTTTACCTTTTGTTTTTAATTCTGTTAATTTTTTATTTATTTTATTTTCATATTTTTATTTATTTATTTTATTTTGTCCTCAAATATATATGATTTAAATTGTATAAGTTAGCTTATTGTTTAAAATAAAGATGGTTACTACGATGTACGGATACTGACACAGATACGGGACACGTCGACACGTGAATTTTAAAATCTTATAAGACAGGGGACACATATATATAAAATATAAAGTATTTTTTAGATAAATCATAATGATATTTTGATATTTTATTGATACCAGAATATAAATTAATTTTTTAATTATTTTTAATGTCTTATTTTAATTATATCAAATATTTAAAATATTTTTGTTTTAATAAATAATAATATATACTATATCTAAATTTATTTCAAGAATATATATTAAGAATAAGACTGGACACGCTGACACATGATGGTATTTAGGTATGTCCAAGCGTGTCCGGAGAAGAATTTTTTATTTTTTATTAAGACACTATTGGACACAGTAGACACGCGTATCAGACAAGTGCCGGTAAGTGTCGTGTTCGAAATGTATCCAACACTCGCAGATGACAATTCAATGAAGTATCCGTACTTCATAGGATGGTTCTTTGTTTTTATTTTTATCACAAAATTCTATTTATTTTGTATTGTATTATTTGTTTTTTCTTATTTCAAAATTGTTTATTAATTAAAAATTAAGTTGAGATGAATTCTTTCATTATTTGCAATAATTTGAGCATGGATACTGTGATTAACAACAACGCTATCAACGTTGAGAACTTAAAAAAAGTTATAAAAAAATTATATTATAATTTAATTATTTTTATTTATAATTGAATTATGATTAGACTTTTACATATTATTTTTTATTAAATTAATTTTAATTAATTTTATTATTTAAAAAAAATTAGACAGACAAATCTATTCGCCCGCCAATTTATCATAAAACTAAACTGACTAATATTTTAGGCAACTACTCCAACGAAGATACCAAAAACATCTTCTCATAATGATTCTTGTTTAAAAAGTGTGATTTATTTGTTTAGCAACATTTTTAAATAAAAGTAACACTTTTACTTTAAATAAAAATTAAGTCCTACAACTTATCATCCAATGGTCAAAATAAAATATCTTCATACGATAAAAATCATAAAAATCTTTATTGGAATAGCCATCAATATTTTATATCCATTTTACTTTAGCAAGTTTAATAGTCCTACTCAATTTTTAGGTAGGCCTTAACAGATAAACGGGCAAAAATGATAGCCCGTTTAGCCACCCTTGATTTTACACCTAATTTAATATCTTACTCCTCTTGATTTAAGCATAACACACTACTTACAAAAATAATAATAATTAATAATAACCATATATCACTGTGAAACAAAAGGAGTACAATACAAGAATAAGTTGGGTGTTAATAACTCTGTGTTATAAAATTATAGATTATTGTATGAGAAGCTAGCACAAGAGCCTAAGAAAAATCACAATTCACAAGAGGCAAGAATGGAGATTCCCCTGGGTGTGTGTGGTTGCATCATAGTCATAGCAATTAGCAAACAAGGACTAGACATATATGTGTTGGTATTAGCATGCACCTTTCCATTTTTGGCAAAGCACCAAAACCCTATGAAAACCTTGTAGAACGCACAGAAGTGGCAACCCACCAAACCTTGTAGAATGCATCATAATTTTTTAACATGCATATTTATTTATTTTCCCTAATCCTAGCTATTATATTATATTGTATATTTTATGATTTGTTTTCGCATTTCAAAAGCAGACACCATCTAGCACCTTTGTTTTTCTTTTAGGGCACATGTATTCAACATATTCCGTTTTTAAATGCCCCATCATCTACCATCTTCAGGGACTTCATCAATTCTTCCCTTGAATAACTTTACTATAAGCTAGCCATTGTTTATTATTGCATTGTGATCTTGTGTCAAAATGGAGATTGACAAATATTCTTTCATTCGAGATCTAAGAATGATTTTCGATTGCATAACTTAGGAGTTTTTTTCGAGGAATATCAACTGTCATTGAATATCATATATATTTTATCAGAAATATTTGGTAACAAAAAAATATTAACTAAAAACAATTAGAACTTATCTTATTTAGTATTTATTAATTATTGCAACAATTAATAAATGTTAAATAAGACAAATTTTGACTATTTTTTTTTATCTTCCTAACGTTATTGTATAATGATTTTTACAATCTTATGTGTACTAAGCAGCCAAAACAAAACAATGTAATAGTATAAAAAAAAAGCACATACAATTGTCGATCCTATTACACATACACTTGCATTATTCGGACACAGATACATTAAATAAATTATGGTCACTTCAACACAGGCGGAGGATTACGACGGCCATTTAGCGTCGGTTTATGTAACCACCACCAAATTGAAAGATTGCAGCGGTTCAGTTAGTGGTTTTATCGAGCGCAGCGAAATCTGGTAAATTAGTAGCAGTTTTGCAGTTAACCGCCGCTAAAAGACAATTTTGTTTTGGCAATTCCCTTGCTAAAAAAAAAAAAAGAAATCACTTCAATTCAGTAGTGAGCCAAGCCCCTTCTCCCCCTTTCCCCAGAACCCAGAACCAAGGTCTGAGAACCTTAGCCTCTTTTCGTCGGTCTGTCTGTCCGTCGAGCCACTGCCGCTGTCTGTCGCACGCAGAGGCTTCTCTTCCTCAGTGGAGCCACTACGCCCCCATTCCTTTCTCCAATCTTCTTCCTTCAGTAGAACTGCATGTAGCTCTAGCCCCTCATTCCACCTCGCAGCTTCTTCGTGGATTTGAGGGGTGATGGATGAATAGTGTTTTAGCTCTCTCTTCTCTCCTAGGGCAAAGTGTGTTTTGCCTTGATGAATAGGGGTGCGATGCTGAATTGTTAAGAGTGGAAGGCTTATAAGCCTTTGGCTTGGTCCCCAACATGGGTCCATTTATGATTTTGGGTCCATTGGCCCTATCTTAGGCCAAGACCTTTTAGATAAATGCTCAAGTTTATGTTCTAAATATTTTTCCTTGTCATTCATAAAATAAAGTTCAAAATCTCAATATTCAAATTGAAACGTATAAAATTCTCATTATTTTTCAATTACTAAAGTTTTAAATCATAAATAAAAAATTGCCCAGCTAATACAAAAATCTTGGAAAATATCATCTTTTGTAAACATAAAAAATCATAAATAACTTCTCTTCACTCCCTTGTACTGCCTCAAGTCTTTCAATTATTTCCTTCCTTCTAATATTATACCATTGGCTAACTAAGCCTTAACTTGTGCCCAGGTATTCTCCATTCTAAACGGTTTTGTTGGGGAGCTATTTATCATAATCGTCATCAAAGCCATCTCAAGCATAATATGTATCCATCTTCTCCATAAAAATCCAAATTCCATTATATCAAGGACATTGATGAACGGATTTTTGTGTGGTCTAGAATTTCACAAATAAATCCTCGTTGCAAGTATAGTTTCTAAACCAACAAGAATCCTTTCATACAAACATTTGGTTGTCACAAGTAACAAACCCCTAAAAAGTAATAACCGAAGTATTCAAACCTCGGGTCATCTCTCAAGGAATTGCAAGGAAGTGTGTTATTATTGGTTATGGGTTTTTCTGAGAATTTTTAGAGTTGGAGAATGGGAAAATAAATGATTATAAATTAAAGCAATGAAAATAAACGAGAGGTTCTATGTAATTAAATTAAAAAGCCTTGGCTAGGAGAAGATTAATTGAAAGTTCTATCCTTGTTGTATTTCCTAAGATTATTAATAATAGGTTGTTGTTTCTACTTAGTTAACCCTCAACGAATGAAGAAAAGTCAAGTAGTTAAGCTAACTCCAATTCACAAGTCCTAATCCTCTCCCTTGGGAAGGATTAGCGTTAGTGACTAGAGAACCAGTCAATAATTCCTAATTACAATTTAACTCTTGAGTCTTCCAACTCAAGGGTCTCCAAATGTTAATCAATTCCAAAGCCAAGTTGGAAGCCTACTCCATTGACATGGATGCAAATTTTGCATACATGTAAAGGGAGTAGAAATAAGACATGGTAATTAAACTAAATTGAAAATAATCAACAAATAATGAAATTAAATAGAAAAGTATCTTTGCATTAATTAATTCCAAAATCAAAGGTATCCATATAACTCTAAACAAAGTAAATGGGAAATAAAAAGAGTAAAGGAATAGGAAAGAAATTAGAATGATAAAGACTTCAACGGAGGTAGTAACTCTTCTCAATATCCAACTCAAAAGCATAAAACTAGGAATCATAAAACCTAGAGAGAGGCTCTCTCTAGAAAACTACATCTAAAACCTAAATTGTGAATAATGAGAAGTTGTTTTTGATTCCTCCACTCTGCAGCCTCTAATATGTGTTTTCTGGGCCGAAAACTGGGTCAAAAACAGCCCAGATATCGCTGGGGGTGATTTCTGATACGCTGAACTTTTCACAGATGCACGCGTACACGTGCTTTGCGCGTGCGCATCATTTAACGCCAGAGATACTATGGCAAATTATATATCATTTCGAAGCCCTGGATGTTAGCTTTCCAGCACAACTAAAATCACCTCATTTGGACCTCTTTAGCTCAAGTTATAGTCGATTGAATACGAAGAGGTCAGGGCTGACAGCTTTGTAGTTCCTTCAATTTCTTGTATTCCTTCCACTTTTGCATGCTTCCTTTCCATCCTCCAAGCCATTCCTACCCTGTAATCTCTAAAAACACTTAACACACATATCAAGGCATCGAATGGTAATAAGAGAGGATTGAAATTAGCAAATCTAGGGTCAAAGAAGCATGTTTTCAATCATAGCACCAAATTAGAAAGGAAAATGTAAAACATGCGAATTCTATGAATAAGTGTGAGAATAGTGGATAAAATCCACTCAATTAAGCACAAGATATACCACGAATTAGTGGTGCATCAAATCTCCCCACACTTAAACATTATCATGTCCTCATGCTAAGCTCAAAAGAAACTATAAGAGTGAAGGGGAATGGTAGAAAGTATGAAATGCGACCTATCTATATGAATGCAACTACATGTAAAATGTTTCTACCTACTTGGTTAAAAGTAAACAAATCCTTCAAGAAGAAATATGAACTGGATCTCACTAATTCAAATCATAAATAAGGTACAAGTAAACTTGCAAAAGAAGATAGCTCATGAAAGCTGGGAACAAGGAATCAAGCATCGAACCCTCACTGGAAGTGTATACACTTTAATCGCTCAGGTGTTTAAGGTTCGATTCTCTCAATTCTCTACTAAGCTTGCTTTCTAAGACTTGCTCTTCATCTAACAATCAACAAAAGTTTAATGCACAAATACACATATCAAGAGGTCTTTTAAGGGATGTAATGGGGTTAGGGCCAAGGTAGGATTGTATTTAGTTAAGTGGACTAAAATCTGAATCCTTAATTAACCTAAACTTCCCACCTAACTTAAGACAATCCATGTAATCACAATAAAAAATCTAACTGCCCATTAACTATGTTTTGCACATATTCATGCATCCCAAATTGAGTACAAGTCTTATGCATTGTTACTAACATTTACTTTGGGGCATTTTGTCCCCTTTTTATTGTTTGCTCTTTTTCTTTTCTCTTTTTTATCTTTTTTTTTGTTTTTCTAAATGCATATGATTAAAGTATTGAATGCAATAATATGTGCTCAACAATTATTTTGCACATTTTCACAAGAATATACAACACCCAATTCTCAAACCAAATATTGGCAAATCCAACTTTCCCACACTTAAATCATGAGCACTCTCACTAGTTTAAGCTAACCAAGGATTCAAATTAGGGACATTATTGTTTTGCGCTTAGAGTTAGTGATGAGCTAAAGTAAAGAACACAGGGGTGAAATAGGCTCAACTTTGGTTTGCAAAGGATAATGAAAGGGTAGGGCTATATGGGTATGTAAGCTCAGTGAAACAAGGCCTCAATCATGTAAGTGTATGCATACATCAAATAAGAGTAAAGTATCATTTTTGTCCCCAACGTTTATGGTAAGTCGTATTTGTGTCCCTAACGTTTAAATCGTCCTATTTGTATCCTTAACGTTTATAAAAGTGATTCAATGTTATCCTATTATCAATTATACTAACAAATCAGATTATATTTTTCAATTATTCTCACCTGGATGTATTCAATCTCAATTAGGTCTCACTTGGATGTGTTCGATTTTAATATTATACCCACTATTTGTGTTTAGATTCAATTATGTTCCTAGAAAAGTGAATTATGTAAATGTTGTAGAAATTAGTTTCAACATTTGATGAGCTATTTTTCGGAGTAGATCATCGATTCTATCCCAGACATTTGTATTCTAACTTCAAGAATAGATTTTTAAAACTCAAACTAAAGCGCTCATGATGTGTAATTAACGGCAGGATAACATTGAATCACTTTTACAAACGTTAGAGATACAAATAGAACGATTTAAATGTTAGGGACACAAATAGGATTTACCCCAAACGTTGGGGACAAAAACGATACTTTACTCCATCAAATAATGAAAATATAGAATTAAGCAAGACAAAGATCACAATTTTAGAGAGAACAACACAAACCAAGAATAAAATATTGGTTGATAAGATGCAACCAAACAAATAGGCTCAAAATCTCACGGGTTTTGTGTGTTCGAGCTCTAAACCATGTTCCAAAATAGATTTTCTTCAAACAAGTTCAATCAAAAGTTTTAATTCGAATTAGTGAAATACTCTAAAAAGTTTCTTGAAAAAGAAAATATCACTTCAACCAAGTAGTGGTAAAGTATGCACAAAATCAAGCAACATGCAAATGCATCAATGAACTAACAAAGAAAATAAAATATTGGTGTTAAAACAGGAAGTAGTTACCCGCGGAAGTCGGTATCGACCTCCCCATACTTATAGATTGCACTGTCCTCGGTGCATTCAAAGATGTGCAGGTGGACAGGTGGCTTCAACTGATGCTTTTTCGCCAAAGAATGTGCGCAGGAACTTGTTTGTTGCCCCAGGTACAAGTGTTCCGTTTCCCTCCTTGGTGGCCATCCTGAAAGAAGAGAGAAAGAAAGAAGAGTAACCCACAAACAAAGATAGGTAAACAAATAAAATATGGGTGGGATACTGCCAAAAAATAGTAAGGTTCTCACTACATGGTAGCTACAACATGAAGTGAGAAAATAATATGAGCAAATGACATATCAATAGTGCAAGAATTGCAACAATGGGGGTGAAACAGGGGGTCATGAAAGACAATATAAGTTCATATCAATGCAAAAGAAATACAAGTGTTATAAAAGATTAGCATTGATCGATAAATAATATCACCCAACATTATAAACAAGTCACTGTGCACCAAAATGATGGAAGAAATATGCAACAGATGAGTAAGAAAATTTAACACCAACAGAAAACTGGTAGTCTTAGAAAAGAAAATAAAAACATGCACAAAATTAAATGCAATGAATGAAGGTATATAAATGCAATAAGTAAAAAAAATGAAAGAGAATAAGGAGGGGAGGTGAAAGGAGAAGGAAGTGAGAAAGGAAGAGGAGAGAATAAGAAAGGAGAGAAAAAAGAAGTAAGAAATGAAAAACAGGGCGCGACGCGCGCGCGTGAAAATGGACACGGCCATGCGTTTTGCACGCGGACGCGTGGGTGGTCTGAAAGCGAAAGGATGCGCACGCGGCAGGGACGCGTACGCATGGGTGGTTTTGTGCCTCTAGCACAGTGCCAGCCCCAGACCATCACAACTCTCTGTTCAGCACGCTATTTACGCCGATTGCCATTTCCACACGTGCGCATGCGTGACGCGTACGCGTGGATTGCCAAGGATGCAAGTGACGCACACGCGTGATGTACGTGTACGCGTGGGCGTACTTGTGCACAGAGCATGCTTCCTGCCCCGCTCCCGCGCAACTCTCTGTTCAAACTTAGTGTTTTTCGCACTCACATATGACGCATGCGCGTCGAATGAGTTTTTTTTTTTTTTGAAGAATGCAGGTGATGATGCAGAAATTATAAATGAACACTGATAAAAATAAAATAAAATAAAACTAAAAAAAAGGGACGATCATACCATGGTGGGTTGTCTCCCACCTAGCACTTTTAGTTATTGTCCTTAAGTTGGACATTTGGTGAGCTCCTTGTTATGGTGGCTTGTGCTTGAACTCATCCAAGAATCTCCACCAACGCTTGGACTTCCAATAAGCTCTATTAAGTCCATGTAAATCCCCCAAGCCTTGATGAACTTCTTCACAAGCTTTGAGCTCCCAATGTTGATCCTCTTGTATGTCCGGATCCCAAATCTTGTTTTTACACTCGTCTGTAAGTGGATCATCATCGTTCCGACCGGGTGGCAAGCAATCTGAATTCTCACTGAAGCATCCAAACAACTTCCTAGACCCATTCAATCGAGATCTACACCAATTTTTGCATTTAAACCTTGAGCTTTCAACCATATTGAACCTTGCATGACAACTCCTACCACTAACCATCTCCCTCTTACTCTTAAAGTCACAAAGAGCTCTAAGTTGACCATCCGTCTCAAGTAAACCATATTCAAGTGGGATTATAAAGCTTAGAGATAAGAGGTTTACCCACTTGAATGAAGGGATGGATGGTGATGGCTTGGAGAGAGGTGTTTCCAATGGCCTTGCAAGCTCCACCCCCTTGTGCTCTTCTTTGAATACTTTCACCTCCTGGCAAACCTCTTCAACTTCAACCATGCCCTTATCAAGTTCTTCTAATTCTTCCCCGTCACTCAAGTCATAAGTTGGAGGTTGAGAAAAGTCTACCTCCGTATCACCTTCAGATTCACTTGGAGAAGGTTCTTCAAAATCAAGGGGTTCAGTTGTGGATGCAAGTTCATCACTAGGAGGTTGTGATGTGGGATCTTCATCACCAAAGGGACTTGTTTCTTGTTCTATTCCATCCAATTCTTCATGGAGTACATGCTTCAGAGTTTGTGCACTATTCTCCTCAACATCAATTTCAAGCTTCTTGGAGGAATACTCTACAACTCTAGATTCCTATGGAGGTTCAGCATCTCCTAAGTCTTCGACCACTTCTTCCTCTTATTTGGCAATTTTGGCTTTCTCCACTTGCTCTAATACAAAATCAAACTCCTCCTTGATGTCACTTAGTGTAGAGTTGTCTTCAATGATGGAACTTTCCTCTTGTTCAACCTTCACTAATTCTTCAACTATTCCTTCATCTTCAAGGGTCTCTCCTACCTCTACCTTTTGGGCCTCCTCTTGCTTTTCTTGAAGTATGTGTGCGTAAAACTGATCCATTACGTCCCTAAGACGATCCCTTCTCTCTTGTTCCGGGTTAGTAGCATACTTGGGATCGTGTTGCTCTTGGATTGATGGATGTGGGTGCTCTTCCATGGAGGGTGGTGATGGGATGGAAAGATCATTATGTGGTTGAAAAGGAAGTGCACTAGAGCTTGAGGGTTGAATGTTGAGGGTATTCGATGATCCAATCTGGGAAACGAGAGCTTGTAAAGCAGAGGTCAGACTGTTTAAGGTAGAGTTAAGTGTTTTCTCCATGGCCTTTTGTCTTTGGTGAATAACTCTAAGAGTGTTGGTATCCAATGGAGGTTGGGGTGGATAGGAGGGTTCATTTGTTGGGAGAAAGGGTTCATGATAGGAAGGTGGTTCATCTTGATAAGGATATGGAGATGGTGTATATTGAGGTGGTGGTTCTAAGTATGGCTCGTAAGGCTCTTGGTATGGTGGGTAAGGATTAGGGTCATATGTGGGTGTCTGGTGGTAAGGGACTTGTGAGTATGGGGGTTCAAAACTATGTTGAGGATGGGGTGTGTAGGCGTATGGTGGTGGTTGTTGATAATCAAAAGGGTGCTCACCATAGCCATTATCTTGGTATGCCTCTTGGAAGGGCTCTTGGTCATAGTATGTTGGTGGAGGTTGTTGCCAAGAGGGTTAATCAAATCCTTATGGCTCCTCCCATCTTTGGTTGTCCCATCCTTGATGCATATTCTCATTGTAGCCTCCATTTCCTACAACATAATTTGAACGAAACTCATAGCCAAAGGGGTGAGAATTCATAGTAGCTAAAGAAAATAAAAACAAAACTAGTAAAAATAAGCAACTAATTCCTAAACTAACAAAAACTAGCAAACAAGCAAAAGCAAATGTTTACAATAACCAATAATAAGGCACATGTTTGCAGCTCCCTGGCAATGGCGCCATTTTGATGAACGGATTTTTGTGTGGTCTAGAATTTCACAAATAAATCCTCGTTGCAAGTATAGTTTCTAAACCTTTCATACAAACATTTGGTTGTCACAAGTAATAAATCCCTAAAAAATAATAACCGAAGTATTCAAACCTCGGGTCGTCTCTCAAGGAATTGCAGAAAAGTGTGTTATTATTGGTTATGGGTTTTTCTGAGAATTTTTAGAGTTGGAGAATGGGAAAAAAATTATTATAAATTAAAGCAATGAAAATAAACGAGAGGTTCTATGTAATTAAATTAAAAAGCCTTGGCTAGGAGAACATTAATCAGAAGTTCTATCCTTGTTGGATTTCCCAAGATTAATAATAATAGGTTGTTGTTTCTACTTAGTTAACCCTCAACGAATGAAGGAAAGTCAAGTAGTTAAGCTAACTCCAATTCACAAGTTCTAATCCTCTCCCTTGGGAAGGATTAGCGTTAGTGACTAGAGAGCCAGCCAAGAATTCCCAATTATAATTTAACTCTTGAGTCTTCCAACTCAAGGGTCTCCAAATATTAATCAATTCCAAAGTCAAGTTGGAAGCCTATTCCATTGACATGGATGCCAATTTCGCATACATGTAAAGGGAGTAGAAAGAAGACATGGTAATTAAACTTAATTGAAAATAATCAACAAATAATGAAATTAAATAGAAAAGTATCTTTGCATTAATTAATTCCAAAATCGAAGGTATCCATATAACTCTAAACAAAGTAAATGGGAAATAAAAAGAGTAAAGGAATAGGAAACAAACTAGAATGATGAAGACTTCAACGGAGGTAGTAACTCTTCTCAATATCCAACTCAAAAGCATAAAACTAGGAATCCTAAAACCAGGAGAGAGGAGAGAGCCTCTCTCTGTAGAAAACTACATCTAAAACATAAATTGTGAATAATGATAAGTTGTTTTTGATTTTTCCACTCTGCAGTCTCTAATCTGTATTTTCTGGGCCGAAAACTGGGTCAAAAACAGCCCAGAAATCGCTGGGGGTGATTTTTGATACGCTGAACTTTTCGTAGATGTGCGCGTACGTGTGCTTTGCGCATGCGTATCCTTTAACGCCAGAGAAAATATAGCAAATTATATATCATTTCGAAGCCTCGGATGTTAGCTTTCTAACGCAACTAAAACCTCCTCATTTGGACCTCTGTAGCTCAAGTTATGGTTGATTGAATATGAAGAGGTCAGGGTTGACAACTTTGCGGTTCCTTCAATTTCTTGTATTCCTTCCACTTTTGCATGCTTCCTTTCCATCCTCCAAGCCATTCCTGCCCTGTAATCTATGAAAATACTTAATACACATATCAAGGCATCGAATGGTAATAAGAGAGGATTGAAATTAGCAAATCTAGGGCCAAAGAAGCATGTTTTCAATCATAGCACCAAATTAGGAAGGAAAATATAAAACATGCGAATTCTATGAATAAGTGTGAGAATAGTGGATAAAATCTACTCAATTAAGCATAAGATGTACCACGAATTAGTGGTGCATCAGACATGATCAATAAAATTCCATCTCACTGAGTCGTAGGCTTTTCGGAAATCCAATTTTACTGCTATCTCCGCTCGGCTTGATTTTTTTTAGCCATGCCACTCCCTCGCATGCAATCAAAGCACCGTCCAAAATCTTCCTGTTCTAAACAAAAGCTGTTTGAGTTTCTCCAATTAATCCTTCCATGATTGGTCTTATTTGTGCAACCATCACCTTTAAGATCACTTTATAGACACACCCTACCATACTTATCGTCCTTAGGTCTTTTATCTCTTTTCCACTCCCCGATTTTGTTGCCAAAGCCACCCAGGTCATATTAATCTCCTTTGGCATCCTTCCTTCAACAAAGAATTTTTTTATCATATTCGAAAATTTTACTCCTAGTGTTTACATATTTTTCATAAAGCAAAGGTTGTATCTATCTGGCCCCAGAACCCTTGTAGACTCACATGACCATGCAACTCCTTATATTTTCCCATCTGTTGGTATTATTTCTAACTTTTCTGCTTGTTCCATCAATATTCTAGATACTAATCCTTCTTGAAATTGGATCTCTAGCATTATTTTGTGTGTGTAGAGATTCTTGAAATAGCTCCTCGCTGCCTATTTGATTCTGTTCGGTACCTTAACTATTCTCCCACCCTCTTAGATTTCTTCAATTATGCTTTTTCTATGTCTAATTATTGCCTTTACATAAAAATACTTCATGTTTTTGTCCACATCTTTTCTGTATTTCTCTCTTGATTATTACTTCCAGAACTTTGCCTTCCTCTTATAACACAATTTTATTTGATATTTCAAAGCTGCTCTTCTAGTAAGGTTCTCCTCTTGATTTATCCTTCCTTCCAACTGTTTCTCAGTCTTCTCTATCTCATCTTCAAACATCTTTATTTTCTCCTCAATGTTTTCAAACTTGTCTTTGTTCCATTTTTCTAGCGTCCCTTTCATATTTTCAATTTTTCCGCTATCGTCTCCCCTCCAATTTTCTCCATTCCTGATCAAACATTTTCTTGAATTGTGGATGTGTGAACCATATATCTATTGATCTCAAAGGTTACATTCCCCAATCCTTTGTCTTTTTTTCCATTATATGCACATGGTCGACTTTGCGCACTTCAGAGCTTTAGCATTCAAATCCATGTGTCTTTGACACTAATTCAAATCTGAAGAGAATCTGTCTAATTTACTAATCATTTTTTTATTTCTCCATGTGTACAATCGACCTTGAAGTGGAACATTCATGATCTCCATGTCCTCGACCCACTTTCTAAGTCTTTCATACTTATATTACTTACTCTGCCACTACTTCTTTCATATGGATATAGCATTACATTAAAGTTGCCAAGCGTAATTGCTGGGAGCTTTATTTGGTTCTTCACCCCTCTTAATTCCTCCCAAACTACACTTCTTTATTTATATTGTGTGTAGCATAAACTAATCCCACCATAATCTATTCATTAACATTCTTCGTTTTCCTAATAAAACAAATCCACCTTTTTCCTTTAATCACCTGCTAAACTATGAAAATTCTTTCTCCCAAATACATATCAGTCCACCACTATTTTGAATTGATGGTACTACTTCCCAAACCATACTCTATATTACCCCACATTTTCTTAATTTCATATTCTTTCACATTCCCAGCCTTAGTTTCAACAAGTCCTAGCATTCTAACACAATTTCTCCTAACCATTTCATGTATCTCCCTTATTTTCCCTTACCATCTTATCCCTCTACAATTCTATGATATAATTATTGAGTAATGTAATTAAGTTTACCAACCTTATCAGTCTTCCCTTTTCTGTGTTGCCTTTAATTCTTGTGTAATTTTCCTCCATTTGTCTTTCTTGATTCCACGTCATTATCAAGTAAATACTTCAACACTCTTTCTTTTACATAAGTAGTCAGGCCTAGCTTTATCCCTAATTCCCATTTATTTTGTGCCTCCAAGCTTGGATTCATCATCTTTATAAAATTTAGAAAAATTAATTTAAAAAATTAAAGGTGAGATTTAGATTCAGTAGATTTTTACAAGTGAAAAAGTGTAATTTTTTGTAAAAAATTATGTAAAAATATGTATCAGTAATTTAGCCAGCAGTATTGGCTTAAGTTTATCCAGCACTGCGAGTGAGAAAATAAAACTACAAAAAATACTTATAAAAATATTTAGAAATAAAAATTGGGCCTAATTTTAAAGGTTTTGGCCCAAAATTGAGCCAAATAAATAAAAAATGTTAAACAGTTGGACCAAACCCAAGTTTAGCCTAAGCCCAAAAGATATATACTTGGTGTGGAATTTAGAATACCACAATTGAACCAGCAAGTGCATCGGGTCGTATCAAATAATACCTCAGGTGAGTGAGGATCGATCCCACGAGGATTGATGGATCAAGCAACAATAAATGAGTGATTCACTTAGTCAGACAAGTAAAAAATAGTGTTTTGGGTTCAAAAACATTAAATAGTAATTCCAAAATTAAGATAACAAACAATGAAATTGGTGTGAAAAGTATATGAGAGATGGTTAAAGTTTCAAAGATATTTATTTTTCCGAATTAATGGTTCTTACCAATTACTTGTATCATGCAAGATTAAATTCATGGCAAACTTTAATTGATTAAACCCTAATTCCTTAGTGATTTAAACTCCTCTAACCTAATCAACCGCCAATTCTTTGGACACTTAATTAAGATTAAAGGTTTAGGTCCAATTCTAGTTTATTAGCCACAAAAATCCTAATTACCAAAATATAAGATGATTATATGTCACGTAGCATGTTAAGCCCAGGTAATTAGTAGTTTAGAAGGAGTTACTTTCAAGCTATTATTCAAGTAAGTTAACTTTTCCAAGAATCAATAAGAATTCATAAAAACAAAGAGATATCTTCCAATATACTCAAATTGATAAGATGAAAAACGAAAGTAATCCTTGAATATAAATTAGTGCATTGATTAAAAGTATAATGGCAGTACTATTAATCCATAGAATAAACATAGTTTTTAACCTTAACAGAGGAGGTTTAGTTGCTCATGGGTCAGAGAAAACCTAGGATCTCAAAAAGTGTGTAGAATGCGGAATGAGGAAGAGAAAAGAGAGGAAGTCCGAAGGGATGAATTTTTTCCCTTTTATATCTAATCTAATTTATTTGAAAATAAAATAAAATAATCTCTACTAAAGGCCCAAAAGATTATCTTTTGTTTTAACTACTAATGATAAGAAAATAAATAATTAATTAATCATTATCTAAATCCATGAATGAAGCCTTCCGTACGAACACATGTGCGCTATTGGCGCTAAACCCCAGATTCGGTGTTTAGCGCCTGGTGCATGAAATTGTGATTCACACTTTTCACAACTCCGATGCAACTAACCAGCAAGTGCACTCGGTCGTCTAAGTAATACCTTACGTGATTAAGGGTCGATCCTACAGAGATTGTTGGCTTGAAGCAAGCTATGGTCATCCTTGTAAATCTCAGTCAGGCGAATTCAAATGGTTATGAGGTTTTGATAATTAAAAGATAAATAAAATATAAAATAAAGATAAAGTTACTTATGTAATTCATTGGTGGGAATTTCAAATAAGCGTATGGAGATGCTTTGTTGCTTCTGAACCTCTGCTTTTCTATTGCCTTCTTCCAACCATGCGTGCTCCATTCCATGGCAAGCTGTAAGATCCTCTCAGTGAAAATGGTCCTCAAAGGTTTCTGCACGGCTAATCAACTGTCGGATTTCTCGTCTCGGATGAAAAATACCAGGTACAACTACCGCATGAATAATCATCTGTCGGTTCCCGCTAGCGTCGGAATAGGATCCATTGATCCTTTTGCACACTATCACTTGCGCCCAACATTCGCAGGTTTGAAGCTCTTTACAGTCATCCCTTCCCAGATCCTACTTGGAATACCACAGACAAGGATTAGACTTTTCGGATCCCAGGAATGTTGCCAATAATTCTAGCCTATACCACGAAGATACTAATCTCACGGACTCAGTCCGTGTATTAGATATCCAAGAGAATATACTCCGGCTATCGTCCAATGACTACGTTGAACATCATGTGGACCGCTTGTGGTTGTCAGGCGCGCGGATCTTGGCTAAGCGAGTAACGAACATTGGGTGAT
Source organism: Arachis hypogaea (assembly GCF_003086295.3). NCBI lineage: Eukaryota > Viridiplantae > Streptophyta > Magnoliopsida > Fabales > Fabaceae > Arachis > Arachis hypogaea. The sequence continues at coordinate 118,463,566 of NC_092051.1, read as the reverse complement.
TGTCACAAGTCACCCCTTCATTCCGACTTAACTGAATTAAGAACAAGAGTATATCTTGGAGAAGAAGTAGGCATGAATTGAAGGAAAAACAACAGTACTTGCATTAATACATGAAGAACAGCAGAGCTCCACACCTTAATCTATGGGGTGTAGAAACTCCACCGTAGAAAATACATAAGTGAAAGAAGGTCTAGGCATGGCCGTGAGGCCAGCCTCCAAACGTGTACAATAGTCTATGATAGCATAAGATGGTCAAAAGGACAAAAGATAAATCTCTAAAGGTAGTTTTTATACTAAACTCGTAACTAGGGTTTATAGAAAATGAGTAATTAAGTGTAGATAGTGCAGAAATCCACTTCCAGGGCCCACTTGGTATGTGCTTGGGCTGAGCATTGAAGCTTTTTCATGCTTAGGTTGTTCTTGGAGTTAAACGCTAGCTTTGGTGCTAGTTTAGGCATTTAACTTTAATTCTGGTGCCAGTTTGGGCGTTTTACGCCAGAAATTTTAGGCTGACTTTGAACGCCAGTTTGGGCCATCAAATCTCTGGCAAAGTATAAACTATTATATATTGCGGGAAAGCCCCAGATGTCTACTTTCCAACTCAATTAAAAGCACGCCAATTGGGCTTTTGTAGTTCCAGAAAATCCACTTCGAGTGCTGGGAGGTCAGAATCCAACAGCATCTGCAGTCCTTTTTCAGCCTCTGAATCAGATTTTTGCTCAGGTCCTTCAATTTCAGCCAGAAAATACCTGAAATTATAGAAAAATACACAAACTCATAGTAAAGTCCAGAAATGTGATTTTTGAATAAAAACTAATAAAAATATAATAAAAACTAACCAAAACATACTAAAAACTCTATAAAAACAATGCCAAAAAGGGTATAAATTATCCGCTCATCACAACACCAAACTTAAATTGTTACTTGTCCCCAAACAACTAAAAACAAAGTAGGATAAAAAGAAGAGAATATACAATAAATTCTGAAAACATCTATGAAGATCATTTTTAATTAGATGAGCGGGGCTAGTAGCTTTTTGCTTCTGAACAGTTTTGGCATCTCACTTTATCCTTTGAAGTTCAGAATGATTGGCATCTATAGGAACTCAGAATTCAGATAGTGTTATTGATTCTCCTAGTTTAGTATTTTGATTCTTGAACACAGCTACTTTATGAGTCTTGGCTGTGACCCTAAGCATTTTGTTTTCCAGTATTACCACCGGATACATAAATGCCACAGATACATAACTGGGTGAACCTTTTTAGATTGTGACTTAGCTTTGCTAAAGTCCCCAGTTAGAGGTGTTCAAAGCTCTTAAGCACACTCTTTTTGCTTTGGACCACGACTTTAACCGCTCAGTCTCAAACTTTTCACTTGACACCTTCATGCCACAAGCACATGGTTAGGGACTGCTTGATTTAGCGGCTTAGACCAGGATTTTATTCCTTTGTGCCCTCCTATCCATTAATGCTCAAAGCCATGGATCCTGTTTACCCTTGCCTTTTGGTTTAAAGGGCTATTGGCTTTTTCTGCTTGCTTTTTCTTTTTCTTTCTCTTTCTTTTTTTTTTCCTCATCATTTTTTCGCCAAATTTTTTTTCGCAAGCTTTGCTTTTCACTGCTTTTTCTTGCTTCAAGAACCAATTTTATGATTTTTCAGATTATCAATAACATTTCTCTTTTTTCATTATTCTTTCAAGATCCAACAATTTTAACATTCATAAACAACAATATAAAAAATATGCACTGTTCAAGCATTCATTCGGAAAACAAAAAGTATTGCCACCACATCAAAATAATTAAACTATTTTAAAATTCGAAATTCATGTACTTCTTGTTCTTTTTCAGTTAAAAACATTTTTCATTTAAGAAAGGTGAAGGATTCATAGGACATTCATAGCTTTAAGGCATAAACACTAAACACTAATGATCATACAATAAAGACACAAACATAGATAAACATAAAGCATAGAAATTGAAAAACAGAAAAATAAGAACAAGGAAATTAAAGAACGGGTCCACCTTAGTGATGGCGGCTTGTTCTTCCTCTTGAAGATCTTATGGAGTGCTTGAGCTCCTCTATGTCTCTTCCTTGCCTTTGTTGCTCCTCTCTCATGGTCTTTTGGTCCTCTCTGATTTCATGGAGGATGATGGAGTGCTCTTGGTGCTCCATTCTTAGTTGCTCCATGTTAGAACTCAAATCTCCTAAAGAAGTGTTGAGTTGCTCCCAATAGTTGTGTGGAGGGAAACGCATCCCTTGAGGCATCTCAGGGATTTTATGATGAAGAATTTCCTCATGCTCTTGTTGAGGTCCATGAGTGGGCTCTCTTGTTTGCTCCATCCTCTTTTTAGTGATGGGCTTGTCCTCTTCAATGAGGGTGTCTTCCTCTATGACAACTCCAGCTGAATTGCATAGGTGACAGATGACATGAGGGAAGGCTAACCTTGCCAAAGTGGAAGGCTTGTCCGCCACCTTGTATAGTTCTAGAGATATGATCTCATGAACTTCTACTTCCTCTCCAATCATGATACTATAGATCATGATAGCCCGGTCTATAGTGACTTCAGACCGGTTGCTAGTAGGAATGATAGAGCGTTGGATCAACTTCAACCATCCCCTAGCCACAGGTTTGAGGTCAGGCCTTCTCAATTGAACCGGTTTGCCTCTTGAGTCTCTCTTCCATTATGCTCCTTCCACACAGATGTCCATGAGTACTTGGTCCAATATTTGATCAAAGTTGACTCTTCTAGTGAAAGGGTGAGAATCTCCTCTCATGATTGGCAAGTTGAATGCCAACCTTACAGTTTCCGGACTGAAATCCAAGTATTTCCCCCGAACCATTGTGAGCCAATTCTTTAAGTTCGGGTTCACACTTTGATCATGGTTCTTAGTGATCCATGCATTAGCATAGAACTCTTGAACCATTAAGATCCCGACTTGTTGGATGGGATTGGTGAGAGATTCCCAACCTCTTCTTCGAATCCCACCTCGGGGATCACCTTTTTCTTGGCCACAACTTCACAGAAGTGGTCTTGATGGACCTTTGAGATGAATCTCTCCATCTCCCATGACTCGGAGGTGGAAGCAATTGCCTTCCCTTTTCTCTTTATAGAGGTTTCTTCGACCTTAGGTGCCATTAATGGTTATGAAAAAAATAAAAAGCATAGCTTTTTCCACACCAAACTTAAAATATTTGCTCGTCCTCGAGCAAAAGAAGAAAGAAAGGAGGAGAAGAAGAAGAAATAGAGGAGATGAAGGTGAGGAGTGGGTTCGGCCAAGGGGGGTTTAAGTGTGTAAGATGTGTGAAATTGAAGGTGGTAAGGAGGGGTATTTATAGGGTAAGAGAGAGGGGGAATTCGGTTATGAAGGGGTGGGTTTGGGAGGAAAATGGTTTGAATTTGAATGGTGAGGTAGGTGGGGTTTTATGATGGATGGATGTGAGTGGTGAAGAGAGTATGGAGAAGAGGGTAGGATTTGATAGTTGAAGAGTATTTGGGGAAGAGGTATTATGGAAAGGTGTGAAGAGGAGAGAAGAAGAGGTGGGGTAGGTGGGGATCCTGTGGGGTCCACAGATCCTGAGGTGCCAAGGAATTCTGCTTCCTGCACCATTCTGGCATTCAAACGCCCTCTGTGTGCCATTTCTGGCGTTAAACACTAGCTCTGCTATCTTTCCTGGCATTAAACGCCATTCTGCTGCCCCTTTCTGGCGTTTAATGCCAGCCAGACACCCTTTTCTGGCATTAAACGCCAGTCTGTCTGCCATTTCTAGCATTTAACGCCAGCCAGACGCCAGACACCCTTTTTTGGCGTTAAACACCCAAAATGCTGCCAGACTGGGCGTTAAACGCCCATTCTGCTATCCTTACTGGTGTTTAAATGCCAGTAAGCCTGTCCTCCAGGGTGTGCTATTTTTCGTTTTGCTTTATTTTTTTAGTTGTTTTTGTGACTTCACATGATCATCAACCTAAAGAAAACATAAAATAACAATGGAAAACAAATAAATATAATTAAATAACATTGGGTTGCCTCCCAATAAGCGCTTCTTTAATGTCAATAGCTTGACAGTGAGCTCTTACAGAGCCTCACAGAGATTCAGAGCTTAATGTTGGCCTCCTAACACCAAACTTAAAAGTTGAGTGTGGGGGCTCTATTTGACTCTATATTGAGAGAAGCTTTTCATGCTTCCTCTCCATGGTTACAGAAGAAGATCCTTGAGCCTTAAACACAAGGTAGCCTTCATTCAATTAAAGGACTAACTCTCATCTGACCACATCAATCACAGCTTTTGCTGTGGCTAGGAAGGGTCTTCGAAGGATAATGGATTCATCTTCATCCTTCCCAGTGTCTAGGATTATGAAATCAGCAGGGATGTAAAAGCCTTCAACCTTTACTAAGACATCCTCTACAACTCCATAAGCTTGTTTCCTTGATTTGTCTATTAATTCTAATGAGAAATTAGCAGCTTGTACCTCAAAGATCCCTAGTTTCTCCATTATAGAGATTGGCATGAGGTTTATACTTGATCCTAGGTCACATAGAGCCTTCTCAAAGGTCATGGTGCCTATGGTACAAGGTATTAGGAACTTTCCAGGATCCTGTTTCTTCTGAGGTAATTTCAGTTGAACCAGATCATTCAGTTCATTGATGAGCAATGGAGGTTCATCCTCCCAAGTTTCATTACCAAATAGCTTGGCATTCAGCTTTATGATTGCTCCTAAATACAGAGCTACTTGCTCTTCAACAATGTCTTCATCCTCTTCAGAGGAAGAATACTCATCAGAGCTCATGAATGGCAACAGTAAGTTCAGTGGAATCTCTATGGTCTCTGTATGAGCCTCAGATTCCTTTGGTTCCTCATTAGGGAACTCCTTAGTGGCTAGTGGACGTCCATTGAAGTCTTCCTCACTGGAAATCACTGCCTTTTGACTCTCTCCAGGCTCGGCCATGTTGGACGTGTTAATGACCTTGCACTCTCCTTTTGGATTCTCTTCTGTATTGCTTGGGAGAGTACTTGGAGGGAGTTCAGTAACTCTTTTACTCAGCTGACCCACTTGTGCCTCCAAATTTCTAATGGAGGACCTTGTTTCAGTCATGAAACTTTGAGTGATCTTAGATAGATCAGAGATTATGGTTGCTAAGTTAGAGAGGCTCTGCTTAGAATTCTCTGTCTGTTGCTGAGAAGATGATGAAAAAGGTTTGCTATTGCCAAACCGTGGTCACCCACCATTATTATTATTGAAGCCTTGATTAGGCTTCTGTTGATCCTTCCATGAGAGATTAGGATGATTCCTCCATGAAGGATTGTAAGTGTTTCCATAGGATTCTCCCATGTAATTCACTTCTTCCATTCCAGGGTTCTCAGGATCATAAGCTTCTTTTTCAGAGGAAGCTTCTTTAGTACTGCCAGATGCAGCTTGTATTCCAGTCAGACTCTGAGAAATCATATTGACTTGCTGAGTCAATATTTTATTCTGAGCCAATATGGCATTCAGAGTATCAATCTCCAGAAATCCTTTCTTCTGAGTCATCCCATTATTCACAGGATTTTTTTCAGAAGTGTACATGAATTGGTTATTTACAACCATTTTAATGAGTTCCTGGGCTTCTTCAGGCATCTTTTTCAGATGAAGAGATCCACCAGTAGAGTGGTCCAATGACATATTGGACAATTCAGACAGACCATCATATAATATACATAAGATGCTCCATTCTGAAAGTATGTTAGAAGGACACCTTATGATCAATTGCTTGTATCTTTTCCAAGCTTCATAGAGGGATTCACCTTCCTTCTGTCTGAAGGTTTGGACTTCCACTCTAAGCTTGCTCATCTTTTGAGGTGGAAAGAACTTTGCCAAGAAAGCGTTGACTAACTTTTCCTAAGAGTTCAGGCTTTCTTTAGGTTGTGAGTCCAACCATGTCCTAACTCTGTCTCTTACAGCAAAGCGGAAAAGTATAAGTCTGTAGACCTCGGGATTAACCCCATTGGTCTTAACAGTGTCACAGATTTGCAAGAATTCAGCTAAAAACTGATAAGGATCTTCCAATGAAAGTCCATGAAACTTGCAATTCTGCTGCATTAGAGAAACTAATTGAGGCTTAAGCTCAAAGTTGTTTGCTCCAATTGCAGGAATTGAGATGCTCCTTCCACAGAAGTCAGAAGAGGGTGCAATAAAGTCACCAAGCATCTTCCTTGAATCTCCACCATTGTTATTGGGTTCGGCCATGTCTTCTTCTTTTTCGAAAAGTTCTGTAAGGTTTTCTCTAGAGAGTTGTGCTTTAGCTTCTCTTAGCTTCCTCTTCAGAGTCCTTTCAGGTTCAGGATCAGCTTTAACAAAAATGTCTTTATCCTTGTTCCTGCTCATATGAAAAAGAAGAGAACAGAAAAGAAGAGGAATCCTCTATGTCACAGTATAGAGATTCCTTTATGTAAGTAGAAGAAGAGAAGAATGAGGTAGAAAGAAAATAAGAAGAATTCGAACACAGATAGAGGGAGAGGGTTCGAATTTTTTAAGAAGAGAAGTGTTAGTAATCAAATAAATAAATAGAAATAGATGAGAGGGAGAGAAAATTCGTATACTAATTTAAAAGAAAAGAAAAATATTTTTGTTTTTATTTTAATTATTAGTTAAAATTTGAATTTATTAAGAGAATTAAAATAAAATTAGAATTTAAAACAATTAGTTAATAAAAAAGATTTTTGAAAAAGATGTTGATTATTTTCGAAAATTAGAGAGAGAAATAGTTAGGTAGTTTGAAAAAAAATAAGAAATAATAAACAAACAAAAAGTCAAGTAGTTAAATGAAAAAGATTTGAAAATCAATTTTGAAAAGATAAGAAGTTAGAAAAGATTTTAAAATTGAATTTTGAAAAAGATATGATTGAAATTTATTTTGAAAAAGATTTGAAAAGGAAATTAAAAAGATTTGATTTTTGAAATTAAAGTTGATGCCTTGACTAACAAGAAACTAAAAGATATGATTTCTAGAATTTAAAGATTGAATCTTTCTTAATAGGCAAGTAACAACTTGAAATTTTTTACTCAAACATTAAATGTTAGTTAATTTCAAAAATCATAAAACAAAAATAAGAAAAAGATTTTGAAAATCAATTTAAAATTTTTGAAAATATTAAGAGAAAAAATAAAAAAGATTTTATTTTTGAAAAAGATTTGAAAAGATAAAATTTTTAAATTGAAATTTTGACTTGACTAATAAAAAACAACTAAATTTTTAAACTTTTTGACTAAGTCAATCAAAATTTCGAAATTTATGAGAAGAATAAGGGAAAGATATTTTTTTTTTATTTTTGAATTTTTAATGAGAAGAGAGAAAAATAACTAAAAGACACAAGACATAAAAATTTAAGATTAAAATTAATAATGCATGCAAGGACACTTTGAATGTCATGATGAACACCAAGAACACTTTGAATGTCAAGATGAACACCAAGAACATATTTTTGAAAATTTTTAAGACCAGAAAAACATACAAGACACTAAACTTAAAAATTTTTAAACTTTAGACACTAAGAATTCAAAAATGCATATGAAAAACAAGAAAAGACACAAAACAAGAAAAATTAAAGATCAAACAAAGAAAATCATCAAGAACAACTTGAAGATCATGAAGAACACACATGAATTTTTCGAAAATTTAAAGAAAAATTAAAAAGATGCAATTGACACCAAACTTAAAATTTGACACTAGACTCAAACAAGAAACACAAAATTTTTGGTTTTTTTTATGGTTTTATTAATATTTTTTTTATTTTTCGAAAACTATTTTGAAAAATAAAATAGGGAAATTCAAAATTTTTAATAGGAATTCCAGGAATCATGCAGTGTTAGACTAAAGCTTTGGTCCAAAAGAATTAGACATGGCCAAATGGCCAGCCAAGCTTTAGTAAAACACTGTATGCAATGTTAGTCTAAAGTTTCGGTCCAAAAGAATTAGACATGGCCAAATGGCCAGCCAAGCTTCAGCATAACAATTACAGACATGTCCTTTCTACAATGAAAAGTAGAAACCTCAGTCCAAAATATTAGACATGGCTTAACAGCCAGCCAGATTTCAACACATCTCATAAAACTCTAGAATTCATTCTTAAAAATTTTTTTGAAGAAAAATATTTTTATTTATTTATTATTTGTTTTTTTTTTTGAATTTTTTTTTGAATTTTTTGAAAACTAAAAATAAAAAATTTAAACATAAAATAAAATTACCTAATCTAAGCAACAAGATAAACCGTCAGTTGTCCAAACTCGAACAATCCCCGACAACGGCGCCAAAAACTTGGTGCACGAAATTGTGATTCACACTTTTCACAACCCCGATGCAACTAACCAGCAAGTGCACTGGGTCGTCCAAGTAATACCTTACGTAAGTAAGGGTCGATCCCACGGAGATTGTCGGCTTGAAGCAAGCTATGATCATCTTTGTAAATCTCAGTCATGCAAATTCAAATAGTTATGAGGTTTTGATAATTAAAAGATAAATAAAACATAAAATAAAGATAAAGTTACTTATGTAATTCATTGGTGGGAATTTCAGATAAGTGTATGGAGATGCTTTGTTGCTTCTGAACCTCTGCTTTCCTATTGCCTTCTTCCAACCATGCGTGCTCCCTTCCATGGCAAGCTGTAAGATCCTCTCAGTGAAAATGGTCCTCTACGGTTTCTGCACGGCTAATCAACTGTCGGATTTCTCGTCTCGGATGAAAAATACCAGGTACAGCTACCGCATGGTTAATCATCTGTCGGTTCCCGTTAGCGTTGGAATAGGATCCATTGATCCTTTTGCACACTGTCACTTGTGCCCAACATTCACAGGTTTGAAGCTCTTTACAGTCATCCCTTCCCAGATCCTACTCGGAATACCACAGACAAGGTTTAGACTTTCCGGATCCCAGGAATGCTGCCAATGATTCTAGCCTATACCACGAAGATGCTAATCTCACGGACTCGGTCCATGTATTAGATATCCAAGAGAATATACTCCAACTGTCGTCCAATGATTACGTTGAACATAATGTAGACCGCATGTGGTTGTCAGGCACGCGGATCTTGGCTAAGCGAGTAACGAAGATTGGGTGATTGTCACGGGTCACCCCTTCATTCTGACTTAACTGAATTAAGAACAAGAGTATATCTTGGAGAAAAAGTAGGCGTGAATTGAAGGAAAAACAACAGTACTTGCATTAATTCATGAAGAACAGCAGAGCTCCACACCTTAATCTATGGGGTGTAGAAACTTCACCGTAGAAAATACATAAGTGAAAGAAGGTCTAGGCATGGCCGTGAAGCCAGCCTCCAAACGTGTACAATAGTCTATGATAGCATAAGATGGTCAAAAGGACAAAAGATAAATCTATAAAGTTAGTTTTTATACTAAACTGGTAACTAGGGTTTACAGAAAATGAGTAACTAAGTGTAGATAGTGCAGAATTCCACTTCCGGGCCCACTTGGTGTGTGCTTGGGCTGAGCATTGAAGCTTTTTCGTGCTTAGGCTGTTCCTGGAGTTAAACGCCAGCTTTGGTGCCAGTTTGGGCGTTTAACTCCAATTCTGGTGCCAGTTTGGGCGTTTTACGCTAAAAATTTTAGGCAGACTTTGAACGCCAGTTTGGGCCATCAAATCTCGGGCAAAGTATGGACTATTATATATTGCTGGAAAGCCCAGGATGTCTACTTTCCAATGCAATTAAGAAAGCACCAATTGGGCTTTTGTAGCTCCAGAAAATCCACTTTGAGTGCAGGAAGGTCAGAATCCAACAGCATCTGCAGTCCTTTTTCAGCCTCTGAATCAGATTTTTGCTCAGGTCCCTCAATTTCAGCCAGAAAATATCTGAAATTACAAAAAAATACAGAAAATCATAGTAAAGTCCAGAAATGTGATTTTTGAATAAAAACTAATAAAAATATAATAAAAACTAACTAAAACATACTAAAAACTATATAAAAACAATGCCAAAATGGGTATAAATTATCCGCTCATCAGAGCCGCTGAGGCTGAATCAATTGGTGCATTTGCTGCCTTCCTAGCGCGAAATGCCAAGCTGAGTGTTTGGCGCCATCAGCGTGTGTGTCAGGCATATTTTACGAAGCTCCCGGTGCTAAAGCCAAGTCGTGATATTTAGAGCCAACCCAATAAAACGGTTGCACGTATTACGAGGCACTCAGCGCCAAACGACTAGTAGTGCATTTGGCACTAGCTTGGCAGCATCACATTTCTTCTTTTTTCTTCTACACGAACTCTGCCAAACTCTCCTGAATTTGTACTTAGAAAATTAAAACCACAATGCACCTCAAAGTAGCATCTAAATAGGCTTCAAACACTAAAATCTCAATAGAACTCAATAAATTCATATCTAAAATAATAAGAAAATAAAAAAAGATGCTCATGTATCACAAATCCAAACTTGAATTGTTGCTTGTCCTCAAGCAACTAAAAAAAAACAATATCAAACTGAGAAGTTGATTAGCCTAATAATTGAGTTTTCAATTAAGCTCCTGCCTATTCTCTGAGTGGGGTTTATGACACTGTGATCCTGAACAGTTTCGGCATCTCACTATCCTTTGGAGTTTAGGCATGTTAATATCCCTTGGAACTAGAATCCGGATAATATTATGAATTTTCTTTCTTTGTAACCTCTAATTAATCCTTGAACACAGCTTTACCTTTTGTTATTTTCTTTGGTGGTTTGCACCTTGAGCTTAGCCGTGACTAAATATTTTGTCTCAAGCTTTAGTTGACACAAAAACACCACAAGCACTTAACTGGGGAACTCTTTGAGCTCTGATATATCTTTTAATTTTTCCTAGTCAGTGGTACTTAGAGCCTTTGGCATACTCTTTAATCGCACTTGGTCTTGACTCTAAGTGCTCTGTCTCGAATTCCTTAACACATTCACACCACAAGCATATGGCTAGGAGAACAACTCTTTTGAGATTTTGATCATACTTAACCTTCCTAGCCATTGATGCTCAGAGCCTTGGACCTTACTTTTTATTTTCTTTTCTTCTTTTGTTTTTGTTGTTTCTTTTGTTTCAAGGATTAATTTCTTATTTAATTTAGAGAATTCATAATACTTCTCCAAACTCCTGTAATTCAAGAACTAACAATCTTAATTCCAAGCTCAAATATGCACTATTCAGTTCATACATTCAGAGCTACAGATATATACCACCACATCAAAATAAATAAGATAATTCAGAATATATAAACTCAAGTTCTCATGCATTATACCATTTCTTTTTTTTCTTTTCTTTCTCAGATTCAAGCTCATTGGCTGATACATAAGACAACGTTTAACTAAAAATAAAAATAGGAAATAATAAACAAAAAAGCTAAAATTACTACTACTCATGCAAAAGGATTGGAAACAAATAACAGAAAATATGATATAATAACTGAAACTAGAAATAAGGAAATAACATAAAAAGAACTCAACCACCTCAGTCGTCCTGGTGGCTGCTTCCTCCCGGGAATCCTCTCTAAGATCTGAATTCTTGCCTCATCTGTTCCATTTCCCACCGCTGACTCTGCTCCTCCTCCAAAAGCTATTGAAGGAGAGCAGAGTGGCCCTCATGATCCATCCTCAGCTGTTCAATAGAAGAGGTCAGCTACTGCTAGTACTTATGAGGAGGAAACTAATGTCTCTGAGGCACTGCTGGCTCCTTTGCCTGAGGTGGGTGAACTGGCTCCTCCCTCGAGGATCTAGCATACTCCCAAGCATACTCTATCGTCTTCCTGGAGATGGGCTTCTCAATGGGGATGAGGGTATCATGATCAATCCGTACCCTGGCAGCATCACAGAGGGTAAATCAGGTGCAGAAATGCCAGCCTGGCACTAGTAGAGGCATTGGAAGCAATGCTATAAATCTCCTGCAGAATCACTCGATCCACTTCTACCTCATTACCAAGCATGATACAGTGAATCATCACTGCTCGGTCTATGCTAACCTCTGAGCGGTTGCTCGTTGGGATGTGGAGCACTGAATAAACTCCAACCACCCTCGAAAGACTGGCTTCCCAAAGTTTCATTACCTCTTTTTGAACCACCTCTTTCATGGTTGGATTTAGTTGCCTTTGTGGTTGCACAACTGGTTTAGCACCATCCTCAAGCAAGATCTTGTGCATACACTTAGCCAGACTAAACCCCTTCAAATCACTAATGGTCCACCCAAGAGCCGTTTTATGCCTCTTGAGTACTCTAAGTAGCGCTTCCACTCCCTTATGCCTCAGAGAGGAGCTAATAATCACTAGATAAGAATCATGCTCGCCTATGAATTTATACTTCAAAGATGGAGGCAAGAGTTTCAACTCAAGTTTCGGAGGCCCTTCCTCTATAATAGGCATGTGAGGTCTCTCTTTCTGAGGTGGAGGATCATCAATCTCAAGCAAATTATCCTCAAAAGGAAGTTCTAGAACACCTTCAAGCTCTTCAGCTACCAATACCTCTTGAACCAATGGCTTAACAAGATCAACTCTCATACACCCTTAGAACCACTGAAGTGTTGCAAGGCCTCAAACACATTAAGGACAACTTCCTCTTCATTGACTCTAAGAGTTAATTCACCCCTTTGAACATCAATAAGGGCTCTTTCTGTAGCTAAAAAAGGTCTTTCCAAAATAATAGAGGCATTTTTATCCTTTTCCATATCCAGTAAGAAAAATTTAGAAGGAAAAATAAATAGTCTTACTTTCACAAGTAAATTCTCAACAACTCCCAAAGAAAACTTAATTGGTCGGTTAGCAAGTTGAAGAGAAATACGTGTGGGTTTTACCTCATCAATTTGGAGCTTTCTCATCAATGAAAGTGGCATGAGGAAGATGCTAGCTCCAAGGTCTCATAATGCCCTCTGAATAGCGATGTCTCCAATGGTGCAAGGAATAAAAAAGCTTCCCACATCTTGCATTTTCTCTAGGAGATCCTGTTGAATAATAGCACTACATTCCTTAGTAAGCACCACGGTTTCACTCTCTTTCCAATTCCTCTTGTTAGTCAACAACTCCTTCATGAACTTGACAAAAAGAGGCATTTGTTCAAGGACATCTGCAAAAGAAATGTTGATCTGAAGCTTCCTGAAGACCTCTAAAACTTTGGAAAATTTCTTGTCTTTGGAGGCCTTCTGAAGTCTCTGAGGATATTGCATCCTGGGCTTGTACTCAGGTGCTTTAGGCAACACCGGATATTTCTCAAGATCAACCGGAAAAGGGTTATCCGGGTGTCTTGGGGGGAGACAATGCCCAAGAGCATAGATTTGGATTTTTCCACTAAAAATAGAATTCGTCCGTTGCAAGTATAGTCCAAACCCAACAATTGAGCATCAATCAAATGTAATATTCAAATCAATTATAAACTGAGATTAAGAGTAATACAACCTCGGGTCGTTCTCTCTAGGACACAATTGAAGTGCTACTATCTTGGTTGTTAAGAAAAAGGGGTTTTGAATCAAGGAACGAAAGATTAAATGAACTTAACAAATAAAAGAACAAAGAGATGATCAAACTTGGAATTAATGCAAGCAAAAAGGAAACAAGATCAAAACTAGTGAAAATGCTAAGATATGCATGAAAAGTCTTGACTTGAGAATGAGAGTCCAAGGAATCCTATCATTGCCATAACCACAACTATGGAAATTAACATGAGTTAATCTCGCTTAGTTAACCCCAAACATCGAGGAGTAAGTCAAGCAAGCATAATTGACCTTAATCCATAAGTCCTAACCAACTTACCAAACTAGTTGATAAAAGGCTAGCTTTAATGGAAACAAGATTCAACTAACTCCCCAAGAATTACCACCAAATGTCAGACATTATGACTCTAGTATCCTAGGAACTCAAACCCCAAGCCAAGGTGTAAAAATCTACTCAAAATTACCAAGTGGTATTTTCACAAACACTTGGTGGGGATAAAGCCAAAACATGAGAAATTGCAAGGAAAATTAGGAAACTATAACCAACTATTCACAAAACCAAATATAAATAAGAAATCAAACAGAAAGGAAGCATGAAACATAAAATTCATCAATCAAAACTTCAAGAACTCAAAATTGCAATCATGAACAAAGTAACTTGAACCAAAAAGAAATGAAAGTAAAAATGCTATAATTAAAGAGAAAATTGAGAGTACTTACAATTAAAGAAGCAAAATCCAAAATTAAAGCTTGCTATAAAATACTACAATAGAAATGAAAATGAAACCCTAAGAGAGCATTCTACTCTACACTACTCCTACTCTTAATTATGTTCTAAAAACTATCTAAGTGAGCTCTCTTGATATGTGTTGAATTCCCCTTCATATAGCATCCAAATTCAGCCTTCAAGCCTTCCAAAATGGGCCAAAAGCCCTCAGAAATGACTCAGCACATGTTTCATTAATGAAATTACGTGCAGGGTCCTGTGCATATGCACAGATGTGTGCGTACGTACACTTGGCTTAATATTCTTCTGTGTGTATGCACGAGTACTTATGCACACGCACACATGCAAATTCCTTCTTGTACGCACGCACACTTGGCTATGTATGTTTTTCCTTATTTTCTTCATGTTTTCTCCCTTGTACATGCTTTCTTCCACTTTTGCCTAGCCAATCTTGCCTCAATGACCTGAAATTACTCACAAAATATATCACGACATCGAATGGCATGAAAGTAGAACTAAAATCACTAATTTAAGCACAAAAGCACATGTTTTCACATTTAGGTTCAAATTGGGGAGAAATCACAAAAGGATGCTATTTTGGTGCTTAAGTGTGAGTTTATGTGATAAAATCCATCCAAATTGAATCAAAATATATCATCAAATATGGACTCATCAATTCTTCCACACTTAAACAATGGCATGTCCTCATGCTCAACTAACAAGGAGAATGATAAAAAGGGATAATCAACTTATTAAATGCAACTATCTATATGCATGCAAGTATGTGTATACTATATATATCTATATCTATCTATAGTATCTATATAAAATTGGTGAAAACAGACAAACAGATTTCCAAGCAAGTATATAGACATATAGGGCAAAGCAAAGAGGTAATTCAACGCAACCAAAATCTAGAGAATTGATTAAACTCATCAAAATGAAGCAACTTGCAAGAATTCATGATAAGAAGTATGGAAACATAGAGTTGAGTAATTGAACCCTCACTAGGTGTGTATACACTCTAATCACTCGGTGTCTAAGGGTTTAATCACTCAAGTCTCCTCCTAATCATGCTTTCAAGGATTTGCATTTCATCTAACAATCAACAAACAAGTGATGTATGAATGCAATTATCATGAGGACTTTACATGGTGATAATGGGGTTAGGGATAAGGTAGGATAGATATGGCTAAGCGGACTAAAATTATTTGAATCCTTGATTAGTTTAAGTATCCAACTCAACCTTTATCAATCTGATAACAAGAATATGCAATCCTAACTTCCCATCATTTCTTTTTCACAAACATTCATGTATGCTTTATCATTCATTTCACATATGCAATTCTTTATTCCTTTCTTTTCTCTTTGGGGCAACTTTCATCCCATCATTTTTTTAAAAGAAAGATAAATGCATATGGTTTAGTAGTTCATACATGAATGCTCCTATTTTCCAAAATTTTCAATGAAATACCCAAATTAAACATTTTCATTCACTACCAATGTTTCCCAAAATTTCCTCCACACTTAAATGTAACACACTCCTCAACCTAAGCTAATCAAGGATACAAAACCAAGGTAAATCATGGTCTTCCACTTAAGGTTGTAATGTGCTAATATCAAGAACAATGGGATAAATAAAGCTCAAAGGGGGTTAACAATGGTAGATGCAAAGGGTAGGCTATATGGGTAAAGTAAGTTTAATCAAAGATGGCCTCAATCATGCTCAATGCAATTCAAAACGTCAATCATTGGAAATAAAGAATTAAGCAAAACCAAGATTACAATCATAGAAGCAAGGGATCTAGCACACAATGAACAAAATTAGTGGTTAAAATGTGTAACCACTCAATATAGCTCAAAACTCTCAAGGTATTTGTTCTTTCCTCTTCTATGTTCCATAAAAATCATTCAAGCAAGTTTTTTGAAAATCTTTGTTGTTTTTCACCAAAATTATTTCCTATATGTATGTATGTTGTTGTGATGGATGCAAATTTTTCAAAATTTCCCAGTTCCTTTCCTAATTTTCAACAAACAAAAATGAACATGAACAATTAGGATCAAAATTAAACTAGGCATATACTATTCACAACAACCAATCACAATCTATATCTATACCATATCATGCAAAATAAAGTGCAATGCTAAAGATAACTAAAAGCAACTACTATATACATAAATAACTAAAATACTAATATGTAGCAAAAGACTAAGTACTAGAAATATTCACAAAATCATCATAAAGTAGCAAATAAACTAAATAAAGCGTGTTCGGGAGAGAATGGTTACACCAAAAAAATCGCAGATCCTCCCCACACTTAAATCATGCACGGTCCTCCGTGCCAAAAATCGAACCGGAGGTGATCAAATCTAAAGATCTCCACCGTCCGGTGGTGGTGGGTGGTGATGACGCTGATACACAATGATGGTGTGGGAATGCTCTGTGGTGGTTCCAGCTGCCGGCTTGAAGTATTTTTTTTTATGGAACATAGAAAAGAGCTTGAACAAATACCAAGTGAGATTTGAGCTTTGATTGTGTGATTGCATATTTTCAATCACAATTTTTGTTCTTATGTGATATACTCCTTTTATTATTGTGATATTAGATTTACTTTAGTCTATATGTCCTATATTTGATGTTTTGAATTGCATTTAGTATGATTGAGGCCAATTTTTTTTGAAATTAAACTCACAAACCTATATGGCCAACCCTTACATCTACCCTTGTAAACCACTTTTTGAGCTTTTAATTCCCTTTTATTCTAACTTTAAGCACATCATTCACCCTAACTGAAAGATCATTATGTCCATGAATTTTATCTTTGATTAGCTTGGGTTTGAGTGTGTGTATTAATCAAGTGTGGGAGGAATTTATGGAAAATATTGGTAGTTAGTTTGCTTTGGGTCTCATTGAGAATATTTGAAAAAATGGGTAAACACTCATGCATCTATTACTTCAAACATATGCATCTCTCTTATATGATAAAAGAAAATTTTGGTGTACATACTTTGTATACGAAAAAAAAAGAAAAAGAGAAAAAGAAAAAAAGATATGATAATAAGAATGTAAATAAGAGATGCATATGTGGTTGAATTGGAAAGAAGCATGCATGATTGAATGTGAAAAAGGGATAAATGGGTAGTTAGGTTGTTTTGTTATGTGTATATAGGATGATATAGGATTAGGTGGCATGCTTGGGCTAATCAAAGATCCAATCTATTAGCCCACTTAACCATATTAATCCTACCCTTACCTAAGCCCCATTACAACCCATAAAAGTCCTCATGACATTTGCATTCATGCATCAAATATTAGTTGATTGTTAGACGACTTGAAAATTTTTAAGAAACATGATTAAAGGAGGATTGAGTGATTAAGCCCTAAACACTGAGCGGCTAGAGTGTAAACACATCTGGTGAGGGGTTCAATCGCTCAATTCTATGTTTCCCTTATCTTATGTCTTCTTGCAAGTCGTTGAACTTAATTTTGAAAATTTCAAATCAAATATTTGGACATTGATCATATTGCTAAATTTGCTTTGTCTTAGCCCTAAATTTTAACTTTGGATTGATTGAAATTCTCTTGTTTGTTTTTACCAGACTCCATAAGAATCATAGTATATATATAGATAGATAGTATTTAGCATAGTTTCTTGCATGTAGTTAGTTGCATTGAATAAATTGCTTACCCTTTGATGTGTATTTTCGGAAACCGAATTCCAAACACACAAAACTCACCGGCAAGTGCACCGGGTCGCATCAAGTAATAAAACTCACGGGAGTGAGGTCGATCCCACAGGGATTGAAGGATTGAGCAATTTTAGTTTAGTGGTTGACTTAGTCAAGCAAATCAAGAGTTGATTTGAGTGGTTTGTGTTTGACAGAAGCTAAATTGCATGAAATTAAAAGGGAGAGGGACAATTGGCAAGAATTTAAAGTGCAGAGAAATTAAAGAGGCTGAATCTTAAAGTGCAAGTAATATAAATTGCAGAAACTTAGATTGCAAGAAATGTAAATTGCAGAATCTTAAAGTGCAAGAAATGTAAATGGCTTGAATTTTGTAAAGGGAATTGGGAATGGGATTTGCAGAAATCAAACAAGGAAAAGTAAAATGCAATAAACAGAAAAGTAGAAGATGACTTGAATTAAACCGGATCTAAAACGGAATTGAGAAAAAGCTTGGTGTAGCGACGAAATAAGGAAATTGAAATTGAAAACTGTAGATCTCAGGACTCAAGAGACTAGATAGCTGAGTCTAGATCTCACTGCCTTCCTAGATCCAACAAGAACGATGCAATCGGAAATAAAGAAAAGTAAGTTGCAGAATGAGTAGAAGAAGAAGCAATTAACAGAAATGGAAATTCAATTGTGCAGAGATTTAAACAAGATCTCAAGGTGAGATTGAAACAGAATTTCTTCAATTCTCCACCCAAGATCCAAAACAAGAAAAGTAAAGAGTGCTGAGCAAGAACAAGGAAGAAGAGAGATCAATTCTCCTTTCCAATTTTCTAGAATTCTAAAGCAACAATTCAAAAATGTAAAGGTGAGCTCTCTGTAAGTGTTCCCAAAATTCTCTCCAAAGAAAAGCTCTTTTAAAACTTAAATCCTAAGCTATTTATACAATTTCTTTAAATGATCTTCAAGCCTTGAATTGGGCCTTTGCTCTTGATGGAATTGGGTTGGTAAAAGCCTCTGTTGATTGCTCTTGGAGTTGGAGAGAAACCCATTGTGAACCGGGCCAAGAATCACAAAAGCTTGAGTCAAAGTTTGAGGCAAACTTTGGCTCAAGCTTTTTATACCAGCTGCCCTCCTTTTGCTGATATCCACGTTTGAGCTAAAGTTTGAGGTCAAACTTTTAGCCAAACGTGGATCCCCTTGTGTACATGTGTGGCGCCAACGTTTGCCAAAAAGCTTGAGGCAAACGTTGGCGCAAGCTTTTCTCCTCCAGGGTGTGCAAGTGTGGCGCCAACGTTTGCCAAAAAGCTTGAGGCAAACGTTGGCGCAAGCTTTTCTCCTCCAGGGTGTTGGTTTTGTGATGCCAACGTTTGCCAAAAAGTTTGAGGCAAACGTTGGCTCAAGCTTTTTCCTCCAGGGTGTTTTCAACTCTTCCAAAAGTTTGAGCTAAAGTTTGAGGCAAACTTTGGCTCAAGCTTTTTGTTCTCTCTTGCTCCTAGCCATTCCTTCTTTCTTCAACCTTCTTCAAAACTCTTTTCACCTATCATCAATCAATCAAAACAATCAAAGCTATGCTCCAAATCATGAGATTGTGTTTCTTTCATAATATATGACAATTATAGCACAAAATCTCATGAACTTGCATTAATTCATCCATGGTTGATTGAATCAAAGGAAATATGAAATTCTACCCAATTGGCTTACTTAAGGCTCAAGAAAGTGCATAAAATCAATTGAAAACAAAAGAAAAAGACTAGTGAAACTAGGCTAAGATGACTTGTCATCACAACACCAAACTTAAAGCTTGCTTGTCCCCAAGCAAGAAAAGAATTATTGAGAAGAAAGAATGAAATTGAAGAGGATGTTCATGCTAGCAGAGTATTATTGGTAGTTCATGGGGTTTTATGTGGATATGTAAACACTCACTTCTTATTGACTTTTAGGCCTAGAAAGTCTCCTTCAAGCATCAAGCAACACACTGCTATGACCTCTCATTATTCCTTTGTCCTTGACTATTATTTTTTTATAAGCTTTAGTTCATTGTCATGTGTAACAAGTTCATTTCTTTCTTTATACTTGACACATTATTCACTATAGACACTTGGCTCACATTCCTTCTTAAA
Organism: Arachis hypogaea; assembly: GCF_003086295.3. Taxonomy (NCBI): domain Eukaryota; kingdom Viridiplantae; phylum Streptophyta; class Magnoliopsida; order Fabales; family Fabaceae; genus Arachis; species Arachis hypogaea. The sequence goes on along the minus strand of NC_092051.1, from coordinate 118,443,626 downwards.
ACATTGATGCCCAGCACCTCTTTGGGTTACTAAATGCCTTGTAGTTAGGTTGCTCTTGATAGTGGACTTTCAGCTGATGATCCCGGGTTAGTTAACCCAAGTCACCGAGTGTTGATGCACTCCAAAGAACTTAATAATCCAAGCAGATCCTAGTACAAAGACACCACATGCATGTATTCTAAGGTTCAAGCTATTGGTGTCTAGCTTTACTTCTTTTTTCTTTTATTCTATTGCCAATTTTTGGCTTTTTCTTTTCTCTTTTTGTTTTTCTTTTTAACCAAGAACTTTTATTTGATTGAGATTCATAGACAGTAGGCCACTTTCTACTTAGAAGGAGACATCCTAGTTCTCTTATTCACTAAAAGTGAGCTATCATACAATCACACATACATACCACCACTTACTTTTATTGTACTTCTATCTAACAGAGAACTATCTCACTTCACATTCAAACATTTCTTTTATTGAATTAAAGATGCAGGGGACAAAGCATGCTTTTTGTTAAGTGAAAGTAAACACACAAGCACACACTTAGACTAGCTTACTTATTTTAAGGGAAACAAACATAATGCAAAGACTATTTTAAACAGATAAGATGCATGTTTTTTTTCTTTGTAGTGATGAACAAGGAGCAAGTCCACCTTTCATTTGTCATGCTTTTTCTTTCTTCTTTCATACACTTGGTTGTTGGTGTTCTCTGTGTCCATGTCTGTTGTTTGTTGACCCCACCAGAACCCAGCTCTATTCATCGCCTCCTCTACTCTATCTTCAAGTCTCATAGCCTTGCTTACTTCTATCTCACTTTTCCCTTTGAAGAATTCATCGAAAGTTGGAAATACTGGATCCATGTTGTGCAGATGCTCTCCAATATAGTTCATTTTGATTTGACTATTTATGTTGTAGTCGGCTTGGACTTCATATCTTGCATCTTGGAGGGTTGTGAACTCTTTGAGAGCCCTCATATTTTCAGCTTGCATTTGTGCCAACTTTCCAAATGATTCGTGAGATTGAAAGGCATGCTCCTCTTGCATCACGAAGAATTTTGACTCAAACTCACTTTGTCTGTTCATCATTCTTAGTTGCCGTTCCTCTTGCTCTTGTTGGTTTTTCATGTACAGTGAATGGTATTCCTCTTGCCTTTCTTGAGTTATCATGTACTGTTGTGATAATCTTCCAATTGCTTCCTGCATCTGAGTCATATCCAGAGTGTTATGTGGTGGAATGTGTTGCTGTTCTTCTTCCTCTTGTGGCTCTTCCTCCTCTTGTAACTCTTCTTCCTCCATTGGTTCTTCTCTTTGCCTTCTTCCGTGTGGTCTTCGGCTCTGCTGCGCTTCAGTAACCATCATCATTCTTTCAATGGTTATAGGCATGCCCGGGTTCAACCATGTTGGGTTATCTTCCTCCATTGGCACTTTAGCTCTTGCACACAACCTCAAAATGGTGCTTGGGTAGTATAACCAAGACCCAGCCGAGTTCTTCTCTGCCAGTTTTTGAATATCCTTTGCAAGGATTTCATGCACCTTCACCTCTCTTCCCACCATGATGCAATGCAACATAACAGCTCTTTTCCTGTTGACTTCTGAGGTGTTTACTGTGCCCAGAATTGATATTTTCAATAGCTCATACCATCCCTTTGCTTCCGGGGTAAGGTTTCCTCTCCTCAGATACTTGTATTTATTTTTGGCATCTCCTTCCCATTCTGAGTTCACCATACAAATATCTCTCGAAATTCTATCATAATCCGGATCTCCATTTACCCTTTGGTGGTATCCCGGTTCACCAAAGCGGACTGATTTTAGTCCCAAGACTTTCTTGATGGCATCTGAACTAAAGTCTACTTCCATCCCCCGTACATAGCTCTTGTACATTGGGGCTTCACCCGTGTTAAGTCTTGGGATGTTGGCATAGAACTCTCTTATGATATTTGCATTGACCCGAGTGATAGGTAAGACGAGTTCTTCCCATTTCCTCTTTCTAATCTTGTCCTTCATTTCTTGGCACCCTTCATCTGGTAGCAAGAGTGGAACCTCTGGATATATCTTCTTCTCATTCATCCATTGAAGTTGTAATTGATGGTACCAAGATCTAAATCTCCATCGGTCATATTCTGGTGTATTCTCTTCCACCTCAGGTTCTTTTCCTTTTCTCCGTTTGGTTCTTGAGGAAGAGGCCATAATCACTTGATTGGTTGATCTTCTTAGAGGTTAATGGGTTTGTGAAGAATATTGGAGGTTTTGATTTGCTCTTGAGAAGGAAAATGTTTGAGGCTGAGCTTATATGATGAAAAGTGATAAATGAAATAGAGTTTGAATGGTTGGAGAGCAGGGAGTGTGCAACTCTTCGGTTATGTGCATGGCTTGAAAGTGGTGTGTTATAGTTACTTAAATGAACAATGGAGGGATGGGATGCAATTGGATACTATGCGAATCAAAGGTGTGCATGTGAAGGTGAATGAGGATAAAATTTGCTTCTTCAATGATTTTCAACGTGATCATTCCAAGAAGTGGGCAGATTCACTTTTTGAGGCATGTGATGGAATTTTGTCCTCATGCTATGCTCTCCCTTTGTCTTGTCTCTTTCATTGAGTGTTCTTTGACCACCTAACCATCACAACAAAGCAACACAGATCAACATTATCAAACCGTGGCAAGAATACTTCCTTTATTAACAACTATGTGAACTCTCATTCCTTATATCCATTTTAACCGTGACTTTTCTTGGAGGACACCAAACTTAATGTTTGGTCATATAGTTTAAAAATGTTTCTTCCTCCAACTAGTGTTCTTGAAATCCCAATGTCACTCTTGGTTAAATATTTATAAGAAATGCTTTCATTATAATTTTTCTTTTTCTTTTTTCTTTTTTTTCATGAAGGATCAATTGTGTCCTTTAATCAGTGCATCAAGGTTTGATGAACACCAAACTTGTCTCTTGTTAAGGGGTAAATGTGAGATGCCAGTAGTTAATCACAATTGATGCCTTCATCACAGAATATGATTTCTTTTCAATTGTAAAGTCTCAGAAAGTGACAACGTATGATCATTGGTGCATGATTTTTAATTTTCATGAAAAGAAAAACACCAAACTTAGTGTTTGGTCATATGCTTCATTAGGATAACTAAGCATATAGTATGAAAATGTTTGTAACACTGGTTTGGTGTGCTTGAAGGCACACCAAACTTTAGAAGTCTTAGCATATGTTTCAAAACAGTGCATGCATTCATTAAGTACGTTCATGAAAAGAAAAAAAAATCATGCTCAGGTGATCATGGCTTATTGAATTTAAAATGACATAAATCTTAAATCATGGGTTGCCTCCCATGGAGCGCTCTTTTATTGTCACTAGCTTGACACTGGGGCTTTCTTTTATGGTGGTTGATGATTGTAGTGCCTCAACTTGTCTCCCCTGACTGTGATCCTCCTCTTTGTTCCTTGGTGTTCAATTTCAGCATGCTCTAATGAGAGTATATTGCTGACAGTGTAGTAATCATCAGTCTGTTGGCTTGCTCCTAGTTGTTGATAAATCAATTGCACTTTATCACCTTTGGAAAGCCCTTCTGTTGGAATTTTTCTGTTCTTCCTACCCTTTTTTGTTTTGTTTCTGCGCTTCTTCTTTTCTTTTGTTGATCTTTCTTCTTTGGCCGTAGGCTTACTTTGGAGATTTCTATTCTTGGTGGCTAATACTCCAACATCCTCTTGAATTTCAGCATCATTCTGCACAATCTCTTGCATTGGGAGGTTGCTGTTACTTGTCTTATTACTTCCTTCCTTCAACTGTGAGTCTTCCTTGCCGAGGTCCATATAATCTTTCTTCTCATCACTGAGCTGTGTTTCTGGTAATACTCTCAGAGCGACACTCTCATCATGCATTCTGAGAGTTAATTCACCTTGCTCTACGTCTATGATGGCCCTAGCAGTGGCTAAGAAAGGTCTCCCCAGTATGATGGAGTCACTTTCATCCTCATCTGAATCTAGAACTACAAAACCTGCAGGGTATATGAATTTGTCTACCTTGACTAGAAGGTTTTCAATCACACCCCTGGGTATACCATTGACTTATCTACCAGCTCTAGAGATATCTGTACTGGTTTAACTTCCTTTATACGCAGCTTTTTCACCAAAGAGGAGGGAATTAAGTTAATACTTGCTCCTAGATCGCACATTGCCTTAGTGATGGTTAATTCCCCAACGGTGCAAGGCAGCAAGAAGCTCCCGGGGTCTTCAAGCTTAGGAGGAAGCCCTTTTTGAATCAAAGCCCTGCATTCCTCAGTAAGTAGTGTGGTCTCTTTCTCATCCCAACTTCTTTTCTTGTTGATAAGCTCCTTCAAAAACTTGGCATACAGAGGCATTTGTTCAAGTGCTTCAGCCAAGGGAATGTTGATCTCCAGCTTTTTGAAAGTCTCAAGGAACTTATGAAAATGTTGGTCCTTAGTCTCTTTCCTGAACCTCTGGGGATATGGCAGTGGAGGTGTGATGCTCTTTCCTACTTGCTGCTGTCCCTGAATCACTTCTTTTGAACTGTGTGGTTGGTTGTTCTTTTCTTTGAGTTTCTCAGTGCTCTTGTTTGGCATCACAACTTGATCCTTGGCTTCATCTGCCTTTGTTTGCTTTTCATCTTCTATTGGTCTTTTGCTGCTCTCTACTTGCTTCTTTGTAGTGTCATTGTTGCTCATCAATGTTCTCCCACTCCTTAATTGTATCGCCTTGCGTTCTTCCTTAGGATTTGGGATTGTGTCACTCGGCAGTGAGCTTGAAGGTCTATCAACAGAAATCTGCTTGGAGATTTGCCCAATCTGCCTCTCTAGGCTCTTCATGGAGGCTTCATGGTTCTTGGTTGTCATTTCCTGGTATTTCCACATTTTGTCTATCAAGGTTTCCAAGTTATTGAGTCTTTGAGATTCAGGTGATGCTTGTGATGGGTTATGAGATGTGGATGGTGGATGATAGGCATTTTGGTTGGTGGGTTGGTTATTGGATTGGTAATGGTTGGGGTTGGGGTAGTTGTTTTGAGGTTTTCTGTAAGGGTTTTGGTTAGTTTGCTGCTGGTTGTGGTTTTGGTTGTTTCTTGAAGTGTTTTGGTTTGAGTTCCTCTGCCATGGTTGTTGGTTCTGGTTGTGATTATCTCCCCATCTGAGGTTTGGGTGGTTCTTCCAGGATGGATTGTATGTGTCACTATACACTTCATTCTGTCCAGAGTTTTGGTTATGCATGTACTGCACTTGCTCCTGTTGTTGCTCTTCTTGGCTTTCTTCATTCTGCACCCATACAGTTGATGGTTGGCTTGTGTTTACAGCTGCTACTTGAAGGCTATCAATCCTTTTGGCCATTTGTTCAAACTGTTGTTGAATTTGTTGCTGCATCATTTTGTTTTGAGCTAAGATTGAGTCCACTCCTTCTAGCTCCATTACTCCTCTCCTTTGTGATGGTTGGCGTTGCCTTTGATGCGCAAAGAAATACTGATTATTAGCCACCATGTCAATAAGATTTTGAGCTTCTTCTACAGTTTTCATCAGTTGCAATGATCCTCCAGCTGAGTGATCAAGTGCTTCTTGAGCCTTTAAAGTGAGTCCTTCATAGAAGTTCTGTAGCTTGTCCCACTCAGTGAACATTTCTGGTGGACATTTCCTCAGCAGAGCCTTATATCTCTCCCATGCTTCATACAGATTTTCAGCATCCAATTGCGTGAATGTCTACACCTCAGTCTTCAACCTGATGATCCTTTGAGGGGGGTAAAACTTGGCGAGAAACTTGCTCACCAAATCATCCCATGTGTTAATGCTTTCCTTCGGAAATGTTTCTAGCCATTGAGTGGCCTTGTCCCTGAGAGAGAATGGGAATAACAACAGCTTGTATATGTCAGGGTGCACTCCATTGCTTTTAATTGTGTCACAAATTCTCAAGAAAGTGGATAAATGTTGATTTGGATCCTCCAATGGTCCTCCCCCAAACGAGCAGTTATTTTGGACCAATGTGATGAGTTGTGGCTTCAGTTCAAAGTTATTTGCATTGACATCAGGGGTGAGAATGTTGCTTCCACAATGTCTAGCATTTGCAAAAGTATAGGAGGCCAGTACTCTCCTCTGTTGTGGGTTATTGTTAACCCCTCCTCCTGGATTAGATGGATCTCCTTCCATCTCGTGATATTCTTCCTCAGATTCTTCCTCTCCAACAATATTTTTCCCTCTTTCAGCTCTTCTTAGCCTTCTAAGAGTTCTCTGGTCAGTTTCAGATAAAACAGGAGTGGCTCTCCCTGTACCTGACATACAAACAAAACAAAAGAAACACTACCAGTAACACTTCAATCTATTGCTAGAATGAAGTTTAGTTAGTGGTGCACGAAATTGTGATCTCCAGGTTCGAATAATCCCTGGTAATGGCTCTAAAGCTTGGTGCTCTGATCTTAATTCATAATTGTCACAACTTCGATACAACTAACCAGCAAGTGCACTGGGTCGTCCAAGTAATACCTTACGTGAGTAAGGGTCGAATCCCACGGAGATTGTTGGTATGAAGCAAGCTATGGTCACCTTGTAAATCTCAGTCAGGCAGATATAAAGTGATAATGGTGTTTTCGAATATTATATAGTAAAATAGGGATAAAGATACTTATGTAATTCATTGGTAGGAATTTCAGATAAGCGAATGGAGGTGCTTTTCGTTCCTCTGAACCTCTGCTTTCCTGCTATCTTCATCCAATCTGTCTTACTCCTTTCCATGGCTGGCTGTATGCAAGGGCATCACCGTTGTCAGTGGCTACATCCCCTCCTCTCAGTGAATAATATGCTCACGCACCCTGTCACGGCACGGCTATTCATCTGTCGGTTCTCGATCATGCTGGAATAGGATTCACCCTCCTTTTGCGTCTGTCACTAACGCCCAGCACTCGCGAGTTTGAAGCTCGTCACAGTCATTCAATCATTGAATCCTACTCAGAATACCACAGACAAGGTTTAGACCTTCCGGATTCTCTTGAATGCCGCCATCATTCTAGCTTACGCCACGAAGATTCTGGTTAGGAGATCTAAGAGATACTCATTCTAGCTTAATTCATGTAGAACAGAAGTGTTTGTCAGGCACGCGTTCATAAGGGAGAAGGATGATGAGCGTCACACATAATCATCACCTTCATCACGTTCTTGGGTGCGAATGGATATCTTAGAAGCGAAATAAGAAGAATTGAATAGAAAACAGTAGTACTTTGCATTAATCTTTGAGGAACAGCAGAGCTCCACACCTTAATCTATGGAGTGTAGAAACTCTACCGTATGAAAATACATAAGTGAAGGTCCAGGCATGGCCGTGTGGCCAGCCCCTCTGATCTAAGAACCAGACGTCCAAAGATGTCTAATACAATAGTAAGAGGTCCTATTTATAATAAACTAGCTACTAGGGTTTACATGAGTAGTAATTGATGCATAAATCCGCTTTCGGGGCCCACTTGGTGTGTGCTTGGGCTTGGGCTTGAGTGTTACACGTGTAGAGGCCATTTGTGGAGTTGAACGCCAGTTTCTGTGCCAGTTTGGGCGTTCAACTCTGGTTTTGGATCCTTTTCTGGCGCTGGATGCCAGATTTGGGCAGAAGGCTGGCGTTGAACGCCAGTTTACGTCGTCAATTCTTGGCCAAAGTATGGACTATTATATATTGCTGGAAAGCCCTGGATGTCTACTTTCCAACGCAATTGGAAGCGCGCCATTTAGAGTTCTGTAGCTCCAGAAAATCCACTTTGAGTGCAGGGAGGTCAGAATCCAATAGCATCAGCAGTCCTTTTTCAACCTCTGAATCTGATTTTTGCTCAAGTCCCTCAATTTCAGTCAGAAAATACCTGAAATCACAGAAAAACACACAAACTCATAGTAAAGTCCAGAAATGTGAATTTAACACAAAATATATTGAAAACATCCCTAAAAGTAACTAGATCCTACTAAAAACATACTAAAAACAATGTCAAAAAGCGTATAAATTATCCGCTCATCACAACACCAAACTTAAATTGTTGCTTGTCCTCAAGCAACTAAAAATCAAAATAGGATAAAAAGAATAGAATATACTACAAATTCTAAACTATCAATGAAACAGAGCTTCAATCATATGAGCGGGACTTATAGCTTTTTGCCTCTTGAATAGTTTTGGCATCTCACTTTGTCCATTGAGGTTCAGAATGATTGGCATCTATAGGAACTCAGAGTTCAGATAGTGTTATTGATTCTCCTAGTTCAGTATGATGATTCTTGAACACAGCTATTTTATGAGTCTTGGCCGTGGCCCTAAGCACTTTGTTTTCCAGTATTACCACCGGCTACATAAATGCCACAGACACATAATTGGGTGAACCTTTTCAGATTGTGACTCAGCTTTGCTAAAGTCCCCAATTAGAGGTGTCCAGGGTTCTTAAGCACACTCTTTTTTTTTTGCTTTGGACCTTGACTTTAACCGCTCAGTCTCAAGTTTTCACTTGACACCTACACGCCACAAGCACATGGTTAGGGACAGCTTGGTTTAGCCGCTTAGACCAGGATTTTATTCCTTTAGGTCCTCCTATCCATTGATGCTCAAAGCCTTGGGATCCTTTTTATTTGCCCTTGCCTTTTGGTTTTAAGGGTTATTGGCTTTTTCTGCTTGCTTTTTCTTTTTCTTTCTAATTTTTTTTCGCCTATTATTATTTTTTTTTTCTGCAAGCTTTGTTCTTTGCTGCTTTTTCTTGCTTCAAGAATCATTTTTATGATTTTTCAGATTATCAAATAACATGTCTCCTACTCATCATTCTTTCAAGAGCCAACATATTTAACATTCTTAAACAACAACTTCAAAAGACATATGCACTGTTCAAGCATACATTCAGAAAACAAGAAGCATTGTCACCACATCAATATAATTAAGCTAAGTTCAAGGATAAATTCGAAACTCATGTACTTCTTGTTCTTTTGAATTAAAACATTTTTTATTTAAGAGAGGTGATGGATTCATAGGACATTCATAACTTTAAGACAAAGTTACTAACTACTAATGATCATGTAATGAAGACACAAACATAGATAAGCACATAACATAGAAAACGAAAAACAGAGAGAGTAAGAACAAGGAATGAGTCCACCTTAATGATGTCCTTGAGCTCTTCTATGTCTCTTCCTTGTCTTTGCTGCTCCTCCTTCATTGCTTTTAGATCTTCTCTGATTTCATGAAGGATGATGGAGTGCTCTTGATGTTCCACCCTTAGTTGCTTCCAATAATTGTGTGGAAGAAAATGTATCCCCTGAGGTATCTCAGGGGTCTCTTGATTTGCAGTCAAATGTTCTACCACTGAGCTATAGATTCTTTACATAATTGTTTTACCACACCAAACTTAGAATGTTGCTCGCCCTCGAGCAAAAGAAGAAGGAATAGATGAAGAAGATGTGGAAATAAAAACTAGGATTATGAGGAGGTAAAGTGGGGATCCTGTGGGGTCCACAGATCCTGAGATGATCCTGTGGTGTCCACAGGTCCTGAGGTGTCAAGGCATTTACATCCATGCACCAATTTAGGCATGCAAAATGCCCTTGCACACAACTCTGGGCGTTCAGCGCCAGGTTGGTGCCCATTTTGGGCGTTCAACGCCCCTTTGCTGCCATTTCTGGCGTTGAACGCCAGAACCATGCTTGTTCTGGGCGTTCAGCGCCAGGATGCTCCTATTCTGGGCGTTCAGCGCCAGGATGCTCCTATTCTGGGCGTGATTTTTCTTCTGCTATTTTTTATTTCGTTTTTGATTTTTTTATTTATTTTGTGACTCCACATGATCATGAACCTAAGAAAACATGGAAAACAATAAAAATAAAAATTAGATAAACATTGGGTTGCCTCCCAACAAGCGCTTCTTTAATGTCAATAGCTTGACAGTGGGCTCTCATGGAGCCTCACAGATGTGCAGAGTTTTGTTGAAACTCTCCAACACCAAACTTAGAGTTTGGATATGGGAGTTCAACACCAAACTTAAAGTTTGGTTGTGGCCTCCCAACACCAAACTTAGAGTTTGACTGTGGGGGCTCTGGTTGACTCTGCTGGGAGAGAAGCTTTCCTGCTTCCTCTCCATGGTTGCAGAGGGAGATCCTTGAGTTTTGAATACAAGGGAGTTCTCATTCCATTGAAGGACTATTTCACCTCTGTCAACATCAATCACAGCTCTTGCTGTGGCCAGGAAAGGTCTTCCTAGGATGATGGATTCATCCTCTTCCTTTCCAGTATCCAGGACTATGAAGTCAGCAGGGATGTAAAGGTCCTCAACTTTTACCAATACATCTTCTACGTATCCATAAGCCTGTCTTCTTGAGCTGTCTGCCATCTCTAGTGAGATTTTAGCAGCTTGCACCCCATAGATTCCCAGTTTCTCTATTACAGAGAGGGGCATGAGGTTTATTCCTGAACCAAGGTCACACAGAGCCTTAAAGATCATGGTGCCTATGGTACAGGGTATTATGAACTTTCCAGGATCCTGTCTCTTCTGAGGCAATGTCAGTTGATCCAGATCACTTAGTTCATTGATGAACAAGGGAGGTTCAACTTCCCAAGCATCAATGCCAAACAATTTGGCATTCAGCTTCATGATTGCACCAAGAAACTTGGCAGTTTGCTCTTCAGTAACATCCTCATTCTCTTTAGAAGAGGAATACTCATCAGAGCTCATGAAGGGCATAAGGAGGTTCAATGGGATCTCTATAGTCTCTAGATGAGCCTCAGAGTCCTTTGGTTCCCCAGAGGGACGCTCCTTATTGATCACTGGACGTCCCAGGAGGTCTTCCTCCTTGGGATTCACGTCCTCTCCTCTCCTCAGAGGTTCGGCCATGGCGCTTATGTCAATGGCCTTGCACTCTCCTTTTGGGTTCTCTTCTGTATTGCTTGGGAGAGTACTAGGAGGGATTTCAGTGATCCTTTTACTCAGCTGGCCCACTTGTGCTTCCAGATTTCTAATGGAAGACCTTGTTTCATTCATGAAACTTACAGTGGCCTTAGATAGATCAGAGACTAGATTTGCTAAATTAGAAGCAATTTGTTCAGAGTTCTCTGTCTGTTGCTGAGTTGATGATGGAAAAGGTTTGCTATTGCTAAACCTGTTTCTTCCACCATTGTTAAAGCCTTGTTGAGGCTTCTGATCCTTCCATGAGAAATTTGGATGATTTCTCCATGTTGAGTTATAGGTGTTTCCATAAGGTTCACCTAAATAATTTATCTCTGCTATTGCAGGGTTCTCAGGATCATAGGCTTCCTCTTCAGAAGATGCCTCTTGAGTACTGTTGGATGCAGCTTGCATTCCATGCAGACTCTGAGAGATCATATTGACTTGCTGAGTCAATATTTTGTTCTGAGCCAATATGGCATTCAGAGTATCAACCTCAAGAACTCCCTTCTTCATAGGCGTCCCATTGATTACAGGATTCCTTTCAGAAGTGTACATGAACTGGTTATTAGCAACCATGTCAATGAGTTCTTGAGCTTCTGCAGGCGTTTTCTTTAGGTGAATAGATCCACCTGCAGAAGTGTCCAGTGACATCTTTGATAGCTCAGATAAACCATCATAGAATATATCCAGGATGGTCCATTCTGACAGCATGTCAGAAGGACACTTTTTGGTCAACTGTTTGTATCTTTCCCAAGCTTCATAGAGGGATTCACCTTCTTTTTGTCTGAAGGTTTGAACATCAGCTCTAAGCTTGCTCAGCTTTTGAGGAGGAAAGTACTTGGCTAAGAAAGCCGTGACCAGCTTATCCCAAGAGTTCAGGCTGTCTTTGGGTTGAGAATCCAACCATAATCTAGCTCTGTCTCTTACAGCAAAAGGGAAAAGCATGAGCCTGTAGACTTCAGGATCTATTCCATTAGTCTTAACAGTATCACATATCTGCAAGAATTCAGTTAAGAACTGAAAAGGATCTTCAGATGGAAGTCCATGAAACTTGCAGTTCTACTGCATCAGAGAAACTAACTGAGGTTTCAGCTCAAAGTTGTTTGCTCGAATGGCAGGAATGGAGATGCTTCTTCCATGTAAATTGGAATTAGGTGCAGTAAAGTCACCAAGCATCCTCCTTTCATTATTATTATTTTCGCCTGCCATCTCCTCTGCCTGTTCGAAAATTTCTGAAAGGTTATCTCTGGATTGTTGTATTTTATCTTCTCTTAATTTTCTCTTCAGAGTCCTTTCAGGTTCTGGATCTGCTTCCACAAGAATGTTCTTATCCTTGCTCCTGCTCTTAATACAAGGAAGAATGGACAGAAAAATGATAATAATAATAATAGAGATCCTTTATACTACAGTATAGGGATCCCTTTGTAAGTAGAAGAATAGGGGGAGATAAAGGATGTGATGTAAAGGAAGAAACACAACTGTGAGGATTGGAATGTGAGATGAGATGTTAGGACATGAATGAATAAATAGAATGAGATGGGGGAGGAATAATTTTCGAAAATTATTTTGAAAAAGAGTTAGTGATTTTTGAAAATTGTTTTTTTGAAAATTGTTAGTATTTTTTTTTTTCGAAATTTTTGAAATCAAAAATAGAAAATAAAAATAATTAGTTAATTAAAAAGAAATTTTTGAAAAAGAGGGAGATATTTTCGAAAATTAGAGAGAGAGAGTTAGTTAGGTGGTTTTGAAAAAGTTAAGAAACAAACAAAAAGTTAGTTAGTTAGTTGAAACAAATTTTGAAAACCAATTTTGAAAAGATAAGTAGTTAGGAGGTTAGGAAAGATATTTTGAAAAGATATTTTTGAAAAAGATAAGATAAGAAGATATTTTGAAAAGATATGATAGAAATTAGTTTTGAAAAAGATTTGATTTTTAAAATCACAATTAATGACTTGATTCACAAGAAATCACAAGATATGATTCTAAAACTTAAAGTTTGAATCTTTCTTAACAAGCAAGTAACAAACTTCAAATTTTTGAATCAAAACATTAATTGATTAAGTTATTTTCGAAAATTTGGTATAAAAATAAGAAAAAGATTTTTGAAAAATATTTTTGGAATTTTCGAAAATAACTAAGAATTTTGAAAAAGATTTGATTTTTAAAAAAGATTTTGAAAAAGATAAGATTTTCAAATTGAAAATTTAATTTGACTCATTGGCAACAACTTGATTTTTTTAAAAATTTTTGAAAAAGTCAACTCAATTTTCGAATTTGATGAGAGAAACAGGGAAAGATATTTTTTTGATTTTTGAAATTTTTATGAAAAACATGAAAATTATGCAATGCATGAACTTTTTAGATCAAAACAATGAATGCATGCAAGAATGCTTATGAATGTCAAGATGAACACCAAGAACACTATGAATGTCATGATGAACATCAAGAACATAATTTTGAAAAATTTTTAATGCAAAGAAAACATGCAAGACACCAAACTTAGAATTCTTTAATGCTTACGCACTAAGAATTCAAGAATGCATATGAAAAACATGAAAAGACACAAAACAAAAAATCATCAAGATCAAACAAGAAGACTTACCAAGAACAACTTGAAGATCATGAAGAACACTATGGATGCATGAAATTTTCGAAAAATGCTAGATGCATATGCAAGTGACACCAAACTTATAACATGACTCAAGACTCAAATAAGAAACACAAAATATTTTTGATTTTTATGATTTTCTAATTTTTTTGGATTTTTATTTATATTTTTCGAAAATTTAAAAGAAAAAATAAGGATTCCAAAATTTTTAATATGAATTCCAGGAATCTTGCATTCTTAGTCTAAAGCTTCAGTCCAGGAATTAGACATGGCTCACTAGCCAGCCAAGCTTTCAAAGAAAGCTCCAGTCCAAAACACTAGACATGGCCAATGGCCAGCCAAGCTTCAGCATGTGATATATGGAATTACATGCATTGAAGTGATTAGTTGAAGCCTCAGTCCAAAAGAATTTAGACATGGCTTTACAGCCAGCCAGGCTTCAACATGCTTCATGAAACACTAGAATTCATTCTTAAAAATTTTGAATAAAATTTTTGAAAACAATTTTTTTTTTTCGAAAACATATGAGAGATTTTTGAAAATATTTTTGAAAGATTTTTGAAAATAAAATAAAAAGAAAATTACCTAATCTGAGCAACAAGATGAACCGTCAGTTGTCCAAACTCAAACAATCCCCGGCAACGGCGCCAAAAACTTGGTGCACGAAATTGTGATCTCCAGGTTCGAATAATCCCTGGTAATGGCTCCAAAGCTTGGTGCTCTGATCTTAATTCATAATTGTCACAACTTCGATACAACTAACCAGCAAGTGCACTGGGTCGTCCAAGTAATACCTTACGTGAGTAAGGGTCGAATCCCACGGAGATTGTTGGTATGAAGCAAGCTATGGTCACCTTGTAAATCTCAGTCAGGCAGATATAAAGTGATAATGGTGTTTTCGAATATTATATAGTAAAATAGGGATAGAGATACTTATGTAATTCATTGGTAGGAATTTCAGATAAGCGAATGGAGGTGCTTTTCGTTCCTCTGAACCTCTGCTTTCCTGCTATCTTCATCCAATCTGTCTTACTCCTTTCCATGGCTGGCTGTATGCAAGGGCATCACCGTTGTCAGTGGCTACATCCCCTCCTCTCAGTGAATAATATGCTCATGCACCCTGTCACGGCACGGCTATTCATCTGTCGGTTCTCGATCATGCTGGAATAGGATTCACCCTCCTTTTGCGTCTGTCACTAACGCCCAGCACTCGCGAGTTTGAAGCTCGTCACAGTCATTCAATCATTGAATCCTACTCAGAATACCACAGACAAGGTTTAGACCTTCCGGATTCTCTTGAATGCTGCCATCATTCTAGCTTACGCCACGAAGATTCTGGTTAGGAGATCTAAGAGATACTCATTCTAGCTTAATTCATGTAGAACAGAAGTGTTTGTCAGGCACGCGTTCATAAGGGAGAAGGATGATGAGCGTCACACATAATCATCACCTTCATCACGTTCTTGGGTGCGAATGGATATCTTAGAAGCGAAATAAGAAGAATTGAATAGAAAACAGTAGTACTTTGCATTAATCTTTGAGGAACAGCAGAGCTCCACACCTTAATCTATGGAGTGTAGAAACTCTACCGTATGAAAATACATAAGTGAAGGTCCAGGCATGGCCGTGTGGCCAGCCCCTCTGATCTAAGAACCAGACGTCCAAAGATGTCTAATACAATAGTAAGAGGTCCTATTTATAATAAACTAGCTACTAGGGTTTACATGAGTAGTAATTGATGCATAAATCCGCTTCCGGGGCCCACTTGGTGTGTGCTTGGGCTTGGGCTTGAGTGTTACACGTGCAGAGGCCATTTGTGGAGTTGAACGCCAGTTTCTGTGCCAGTTTGGGCGTTCAACTCTGGTTTTGGATCCTTTTCTGGCGCTGGATGCCAGATTTGGGCAGAAGGCTGGCGTTGAACGCCAGTTTACGTCGTCAATTCTTGGCCAAAGTATGGACTATTATATATTGCTGGAAAGCCCTGGATGTCTACTTTCCAACGCAATTGGAAGCGCGCCATTTAGAGTTCTGTAACTCCAGAAAATCCACTTTGAGTGCAGGGAGGTCAGAATCCAATAGCATCAGTAGTCCTTTTTCAACCTCTGAATCTGATTTTTGCTCAAGTCCCTCAATTTCAGTCAGAAAATACCTGAAATCACAGAAAAACACACAAACTCATAGTAAAGTCCAGAAATGTGAATTTAACACAAAATATATTGAAAACATCCCTAAAAGTAACTAGATCCTACTAAAAACATACTAAAAACAATGTCAAAAAGCGTATAAATTATCCGCTCATCAGTTAGCTTAAGCAAAATTTCAAACAGTTAGTGGGTTAATCCAAAGTTAGAGAAAAATAAAAATGCTAGATCTAGATCTCCACTTCACTTAATCATTGTCAATCTATTTCAATCCCCGGCAACGGCGCCAAAAACTTGATGTGTATTTTCGGAAAACGAATTCCAAACACACAATACTCACCGGCAAGTGCACCGGGTCGCATCAAGTAATAAAACTCACGGGAGTGAGGTCGATCCCACAGGGATTGAAGGATTGAGCAATTTTAGTTTAGTGGTTGACTTAGTCAAGCGAATCAAGAGTTGATTTGAGTTGTTTGTGTTTGACAGAAGCTAAGTTGCATGAAATTAAAAGGGAGAGGGACAATTGGCAAGAATTTAAAGTGCAGAGAAATTAAAGAGGCTGAATCTTAAAGTGCAAGTAATATAAATTGCAGAAACTTAGATTGCAAGAAATGTAAATTGCAGAATCTTAAAGTGCAAGAAATGTAAATGGCTTGAATTGTAAAGGGAATTGGGAATGGGATTTGCAGAAATCAAACAAGGAAAAGTAAAATGCAATAAACAGAAAAGTAGAAGATGACTTGAATTAAACCGGATCTAAAACGGAATTGAGAAAAAGCTTGGTGTAGCGACGAAATAAGGAAATTGAAATTGAAAGCTGTAGATCTCAGGACTCAAGAGACTAGATAGCTGAGTCTAGATCTCACTGCCTTCCTAGATCCAACAAGAACGATGCAATCGGAAATAAAGAAAAGTAAGTTGCAGAATGAGTAGAAGAAGAAGCAATTAACAGAAATGGAAATTCAATTGTGCAGAGATTTAAACAAGATCTCAAGGTGAGATTGAAACAGAATTTCTTCAATTCTCCACCCAAGATCCAAAACAAGAAAAGTAAAGAGTGCTGAGCAAGAACAAGGAAGAAGAGAGATCAATTCTCCTTCCCAATTCTCTAGAATTCTAAAGCAACAATTCAAAAATGTAAAGGTGAGCTCTCTATAAGTGTTCCCAAAATTCTCTCCAAAGAAAAGCTCTTTTAAAACTTTAATCCTAAGCTATTTATACACTTTCTTCAAATGATCTTCAAGCCTTGAATTGGGCCTTTGCTCTTGATGGAATTAGGTTGGTAAAAGCCTCTGTTGATTGCTCTTGGAGTTGGAGAGAAACCCATTGTGAACTGGGCCAAGAATCACAAAAGCTTGAGTCAAAGTTTGAGGCAAACTTTGGCTCAAGCTTTTTATACCAGCTGCCCTCCTTTTGCTGATATCCATGTTTGAGCTAAAGTTTGAGGTCAAACTTTTAGCCAAACGTGGATCCCCTTGTGTACATGTGTGGCGCCAACGTTTTCCAAAAAGCTTGAGGCAAATGTTGGCGCAAGCTTTTCTCCTCGAGGGTGTGCAAGTGTGGCGGCAACGTTTGCCAAAAAGCTTGAGGCAAACGTTGGCGCAAGCTTTTCTCCTCCAGGGTGTTGGTTTTGTGATGCCAACGTTTGCCAAAAAGTTTGAGGCAAACGTTGGCTCAAGCTTTTTCCTCCAGGGTGTTTTCAACTCTTCCAAAAGTTTGAGCTAAAGTTTGAGGCAAACTTTGGCTCAAGCTTTTTTCCTCCAGGGTGTTTTCAACTCTTCCAAAATTTTGAGCTAAAGTTTGAGGCAAACTTTGGCTCAAGCTTTTTGTTCTCTCTTGCTCCTAGCCATTCCTTCTTTCTTCAACCTTCTTTAAAACTCTTTTCACCTATCATCAATCAATCAAAACAATCAAAGCTATGCTCCAAATCATGAGATTGTGTTTCTTTCATAATACATGACAATTATAGCACAAAATCTCATGAACTTGCATTAATTCATCCATGGTTGATTGAATCAAAGGAAATATGAAATTCTACCCAATTGGCTTACTTAAGGCTCAAGAAAGTGCATAAAATCAATTGAAAACAAAAGAAAAAGACTAGTGAAACTAGGCTAAGATGACTTGTCATCACCCTTTGATCATTCTCCTTTTATTATGATTAACATGAGGACATGCTATTGTTTAAGTGTGGGGGAAATGATGAGTCCATATTTGACGATATATTTTGGTTTGATTTGAGTGGATTTCATCATATAAACCCACATTTATTCATCCAAATAGCATACTTTTGTGTTCAGTCCCTAAATTGAGCTTAATTTTGAAAACATGCTATTTTGTGCTTAATTTGACTAATTTTATCCTACTTTTATCCCATTCGATGCCTTGATGGTTTTGTTGAGTAATTTCATGTGTAATGGGTTGGAATTGCTTGATAAGAGTGGAAGAAAAGCATAGAATTGGGAAAAAACATGAAGAAAACAAAGGAGAAGCACACATTGGAGCGTGCGTGCGCACAACCCACTGTGCATACGCACAAGAACCACAAAGCCATGTGTGCGTGCGCACAACGTCCTGTGTGTACACACAAGAAGAAATCAGCTTGTGTGCGTACGCATGATGCGTGAGCATCTTTCCTATCTTTTCCTAGTGAATTTGCATTTAATTTGTTGAGTTTAATCATGAATTAATTATCTTTTAGCCACTATGGATGTTACTTTGAGTCGTGTCAAATTCTATTTACTTTAGGTAGCATTTGGCTGGATTTAATGGAGTTTCCGCAGAAAAAGAGAAGAAGGCGAATGATGCTGTCAACCCTGACCTCTCTGCACTCAAACCAAAATATCTCGACCTACAAAGATGCAATGGATGTGATTCCAGTGGCGTTGGAAAGCTAACTTCCAGAGCTTTCCAAAGATATATAATAGGTCATATATCACTTCCATAAAATCTGCAAGGGCTGCGCCTAACTTGAGAAAATTCAAGTTAGGCGCAAGACATCATCAACAACACGGAACAATTAGCGTGACTCCAAGTAAGGCGCACTAAATCCCAAGTTAGGCGCAACATCACTCAACGAAACTCCAATTCATGCTACTAAGCCCAAGTTAGGCGTGCTCCACTCCAAGTTAGGCGCCAGTTTGTCAATTTAGCAAATGGTCCCCATTCATCAATTGAAGACGCGTGGAATGCTTTAATTAATTCTGATTTCAACTTTAATTTTTATTTAAAAATAGAAAAAGATATTATTTTAGTTTTAAAAATTATAATTTAAAATTAATTAGGAATAGATATAAAAGGGAAAAGAAACTTCTCTTCTGGGGATTATTCCACCTCAGTCCAATTTACAATTTACCTGAATCCTAGTTTTCTCTATGAACCATGAGCAACTAAACCTCCACTGTTAAGGTTAGGAGCTCTGTCTATTGTATGGATTGATACTATTATTTTTCTATTTTAATTCATGTACTGATTTATAATTCAAGAATTGCTTTCGTTCTTTATTTTATGAATCTGGGTGGAACGGAAGTATGACCTTGGTTCTAATTGAGTTCTTGTATAACTTGGAAAAGCTCTTTACTTGAACAACAGCTTGAAAACATATTCTCCTAAATTTCTAATTATCTGGATTTAATGGGATACGTGACATATAATCCTCTTATATTTGGGCAATTAGGATTTCTGTGGCATATAAACTAGAATTGAACTTCACCCTCTAATTGGAATTAAGTGACCAAGGAATTGGCGGTTGATGAATTTTAGAGGAGCCTAAAAAGGTCTAAGGAATTAGGGTTTAGTCACATATAGTTTTCCTTGAATTAAATCTTGCAGGATTAAAATAGTTAGTAAAAAAAGTCAATCCGGAAGATAGATATCTCTGAAACCTTAACTGTTTTCTCCATATATTTTACAACTCGTTTACTGTTTGCTTTATAATATTTTGAAATTACTGTTTAATGTTTTTGATCTCTGAAACACCATTTTTTGTTTGTCTAACTAAGTAAATCACTTAACCATTGTTGCTTAGTCCTTCAATCCTCGTGGGATCGACCCTCATTCACCTGAGGTATTACTTGGTACGATCCAGTGCACTTGCCGGTTAGTTTGTGGGTTATAAATTCCGTACCAAGTTTTTGGCGCCGTTGCCGGGGATTGATTGTGATTGACAACTACTCGTTGTTTGATTTCTTAGATTAGATAATTTTTCTTTTAATTAGTTTTATTTTATTATTATTAATTTTTATTTCTCTATTTGTTTATTTTTATTCCCGTAAAAATTTTTTTCTTTTCTTCTTTCTTGTGTTCTTTCGTTCGTACCCCCCTTCCCCTCCTATTTCGTTTTATTCCTTTTTTCTTTTATTATTTAGTTCTCGTAAAAAAAATTTAATAATAATAAATAAAAAAAGAAATAATAATAATAATAATAATAATAATAATAATAATAATAATAATAATAATAATAATAATATCAATATTTTTCTTAATTTTTGAAATTAAGTTTGATGTTCCCTAGTTAGTCTTATTTTAATTTTTCTTATTTAATTTGCCTAATAATTTAAAAAATTTTTAATCTTAATTTTAATAATAATTTTCAAATTTTAGTGTTTGTTTTATTCAATATTTTTATCTCTTTACACAGGTTACCTCATTGGAAATTCTTTGCACTCTAACGTAGAGAGTTCCATCTTGTCTTTTATCTGTTTATGCGCAGGAACAGAAACAAGGAACCTTACTTAGACTTTGATCCTGAACCTGAGAGGACTTTCAGGTGGCGTTTGCAACAAGCAAGACTTTACAAGGCTGCAGAATCCACTATGGATCCTAATAATGCTGCTAATGCCAATATGGCGAATCCGAATGGGAATGAACAACCTAGGAGAGTGCTTGGCTCTCATACTACTCCTACTGCAGATCTTTATGGAAAAAGCATTGTGGTGCCTCCTATAGCTGCAAACAACTTTGAGTTGAAGCCACAATTGGTCACCCTAGTGCAACAAAACTGCCAGTATCATGGTTTGCCCCAAGAAGACCCAAATTAATTTATTTCTAATTTTCTACAGATTTGTGATACTGTGAAGACAAATGGAGTGAACCCTGAGGTGTACAAACTCATGCTCTTCCCGTTTGCTCTGAGGGATAGAGCAAAGCTATGGCTAGATTCCCAACCCAAGGAGAGTTTGGATACTTGGGACAAGGTTGTTACTGTGTTTCTTACTAAAATTTTCCCACCAAAGAAGCTGACTAAGCTTAGGATGGAGGTTCAGACCTTTAGGCAGAAGGATGGTGAAACTCTTTATGAAGCTTGGGAGAGATACAAGCTACTGACTAGGCAATGTCCTCCGGACATGTTCTCCAAATGGACCCAACTAGATATCTTTTATGAAGGCTTGGGTGAGATGTCCAAGATGTGCTTAGATAATTCTGCAGGTGGTTCATTGTACATGAAGAAGACACCGGAGGAGACTATTGAGCTTATTGAGTTGGTTGCTAGCAACCAATATTTATACTCATCTAATAGAAATCCTGTGAACTCTGAGGCTCCTCAGAAGAAAGGTGTTATGGAAGTAGAAGCTCTTAATACTATCCTTGCTCAGAATAAAATTTTGAGTTAGAAGATGAATTTAATTACTCAATAGTTGAGTGGAATGAAAGTTTCAGCTATCAACACCCAAAATTCACCTCAAGAAGTCCCTTATGACATGACAGATAATTTTGTGCAAAATGATAATTATGATTATGCTCAATCCTCTTCTGAACAGGTAAATTACATGGGGAGTGGTCCTAGAAACCCCAATAATGATCCATACTCTAAAACATACAATCAGGGGTGGAGAAATCACCCAAATTTTGGTTGGAGGGACCAACCTCATAGATCTCAGAATTTCAACAAAGATTCTCAGGGCGGTTTCTAACAGAACAATCACAATAACCGCCAATTTCAGTCTCATCAACAACAACCACCTCAGCAGGAAAATTTTCAACCCCAACAAGATTCTAATTGGGAGATAATGAAAAGTTTTATGTAGGAAACCAGAGCTTCCATTAGAAACTTGGAGGTGCAAATGGGCCAACTGAGCAAGCAAATACCTAAGAGGTCCTCAAATACATTTATTGGTGATACAGTGGTGAATCCAAGAGAGGAATGCAAGGCTATCACCATGATAAGTGGACAAGTAGCAAGCATGGAAGCATAAGTTAATGAGGAGCCAGTTGAAAAAGAAGCTCCAAAGGAGAAGAAGGAAGAAGTAGAGCACGCCCCTCCAAAGCGTGCGGACAACCCATTCCCGGACTCTCTTGACACTTATCCTACATTGCCAAAGGCTCCTGAGTACAAGCCTAAAATGCCATATCCTCAAAGACTCCAAAACGAGACCAAGGACAAGTAGTTTTCAAAGTTCTTGGAAGTCTTCAGAAAGCTGCAAATCAATATTCCTTTTGCTAAGGTTTTGGAGCAAATGCCTCTCTATGTCAAGTTCATGAAGGAGCTGTTGTCAAAAAAGAAGCCTTTAAGGGGAGATGAGACAGTGGTCCTGACTAAGGAATGTAGTGCCATAATTCAAAATAACTTGCCAAGGAAGATGCCAGATCCAGGGAGCTTTCAAATTCCATGCCCTATTGGGAGCACAACTTTGAGAAAGCGTTATGTGATCTGGGAGCAAGCATTAATTTAATGCCCTTGTCTGTGATAAAGAAGCTACAAATCCAAGAGGCACAACCCACAAGGATAGCATTACAGATGGCAGACAAATCTATGAAGCCTGCATACGGATTAGTGGAGAATATTTTGGTCAAAGTGGGTAAGTTCTTCCTCCCAGCAGATTTTGTGATTATTGACACAGGGGAGGATGAGAATGCCTCTATAATTCTAGGAAGACCATTCCTCGCCATTGGAAGAGCTCTGATTGATGTGGAAGAAGGTGAATTAGTGCTTAGAGTGCATAATGAGCAATTAGTCTTTCATGTCTTCAAAGATATTCAGCAGGTGAAGAAGAGAGGTGCATGCAGACTAAACTTATTGATCCAAACCTTCAAGAACCCCCTGATGATGCACAGCAGAATCTGCAGCCCAAACCTCCTTTGGTGACAATCAATAAAATTTCTCCTAACATCAAACCTAAGTTTGGTGTCGGGAATGCATCATCCACCAAGGAGGAGGTCCCCAAAAAGAAGAAAGTACCCATGGGATGGAGAAACAAAAAGATTTCCACTGAAGGCTTCTCCCCAGGAATGAAAGTGGTGTTGACTAGCAATCCAGTGTTCACTTACACAGTAAACAGAATCCTCTCTCTAGAGCATATTGAGCTACTTTATAGGGACACAGGGAGAAGATTCACAGTGAGGGGTGAAGAGCTGAGCCCCTATGATCCTCCTCCTTAGAGGAGCTGACCGTCAAGCTAGTGATGGTAAAGAAGCGCTTGTCGGGAGGCAACCCGATATTTTGGTATCCTTAGTTATTTTTCCGTTGCATTAGTTTTATTATCTATTTGATTTTTATTGATTTTTTACTGTTTTTTGTGCTTTACGTATGTTTGGATCATGCAGAATTTTGAAACAGAACAGGTTTTTTAAAACAGAGTTACAGAACGCACAGAGATGCATTTGTCTCGGGAGGATCTGCGCCTAACTTGAGAATTCTCAAGTTAGGCGCCATATACTACGCACCAAGGAGCAATCTTCTCTGGAGGGTCTGCGCCTAACTTGAGAATTTTCAAGTTAGGCGCAAGGTGGATGACCAATGATTCTTGTACTCTCGAGACGGTCCAAGTAAGGCGTAGTGTTTTTCAAGTTAGGCACCGTGGAACTTTTGACTTGCGGGAGGCTCCAAGTAAGGAGTGCTGGGGAAGGCCTGGTGCCAAGTTAGGCACAGCCTCAATTCAAGTAAGGCACAAGGCCTTGCTACTTGTTCCAAGTAAGGCGCAGGATAAGCTCCCCAAGGCAAGTAAGGCGTTGTCCCTTCCACTCCATTCAAGTACGGCACAAGGCCTTGTTCCCTGGCACCAAGTTAGGCATAGCATCCACCCCCTCACACATACAAGTTAGGCGCGGTCATATCGTTTCCAAACCAAGTAAGGCGCAGCCTTACTTCCATGGTCTCCTCCCCACCTACCCCCTCATTCATTCCCCATTCCAACCAACACCCCCTCACCCACTCCCCTCATCTATATAAGCCTACTTCTTTCCCCCTTCAAACCACAACCCTTGTCTTTCTTTGGCAAAACAAGCAACCCGATTTCCCTCTTCCCTCCTTCTATCCACATTCCTTCGTCGCTAAGCCAACAACCTTAACCCTTCTTCCTCTCAACCTTCACCGTGCCCCTATCCAACCCCCCTCCCCTCTTCTTCTATTTTCTCTTTTATTTTCTTCGTCCCTCCTTTCATAATTCAAAAAAAAAAAATAGGAAACTTTTTTTTTCAGCATTGTCTTTTATTTTCTGCTATTTGAATTTCTATTTTTTCTTTCCCTTTGTATTTCTTTAGTTTGCTTGGAGACAAGCAAAGAGTTTAAGTTTGGTGTTGTCGCTCTACTTTCTATTTTTCTTTCTGTTTTTCTGTTGTAATGGCACCCAAGACTACCACATCTTCAAAGAAAAGAAAAGGAAAAGAGCCAGCCACTAGTTCTCATGACGCACACAGATTTAGATCCAAGCTTCATGAAGAACATTTTTATGAGTATACTATAAAGAGGGCCTTACAGAGCACATCCTGAGGAGAGAGATCCCCACGAGGATTGATTGAGGTGGTTTAGTTCTTTTCACCTTCTATAATAGTTTGCCATTACTTTAATATATACCTGTTTTCTGTCATTTTGCTTTATTTATCGCATGATCCTTTATTATTTAAGTTCCTAGGTTTTAGTTTAAGTCTGCTATTTTTAAAAAATTTCTGTTATTTGCTTTAATTCTGGAAAGTGTCTCATGTATTGCTCACTGAGCTTGAAATCAAAAAGAAAGAAGAAAAGATGTAGTGCATGAGAAATTGAGTTTAATTTTAAGAGTAGTCTCGTTTATCCAAATATGGTGGTATTTTCTGTGACTCTAAATGCATGACATGAACAGTGTATATTTGAATTTGAATCAAAGAATGTTGATGTATATGGAACAAGAATTTAGAAAACTATTATGAATTCTCTACAATAAGTGAAAGTTTAATCCTTGAAGCAGAAGAAACAACAAAAGAAAAATAAAAGCAAGGTCTAAGGCTCTGAGCATCAATGACTAACGAGGTCAGACATGATTAAAAGCTCAAAGAGTTGTTTCTCTGGTCATATGCTTGTGGTGTGATTGTGTGATTGTGTCAAGTAATCCTTGAGACAAAACACTAAGAGTCGAGATCAAATGCATTTGACAAGAGTATGCCAAAGGCTTTGAGCACCACTGTCTGGGAGTAACTGAAAGAAAAATCAGAACTTAAAGAGAGTTCCCCAGTTAAGTGCTTGTGGTATTTTTGTGTCAAGTGAAGCTTGAGACAAAATATTTAAAGTCACGACTAGGCTCAAGGTGCAAAGCACCAAAGAAAAGAGAATCAAAGGAAATTTGCTGTGCTCAAGGATTAAATTGAAGTACAAAAGATTAGAGAATTCATAAAATTATCCGGATTCTAATTCCGAATGACAGTGACATCCTTCTGATTCAAAGGAGAGTGAGATGCCAAAACTATTCAGGATTACAGTTGTAAACCCCACTATAAGAAGAGACACGAGCTTAATCGAACTCTCATTCTCATGCAAAATCACATCCTAAGCCTATATTAGTTTGGTTGCTTGAGGACAAGTAACAATTCAAGTTTGGTGTTGTGATGCGTGAGCATCTTTCCTATCTTTTCCTAGTGAATTTGCATTTAATTTGTTGAGTTTAATCAAGAATTAATTATATTTTAGCCACTATGGATGTTACTTTGAGTTGTGTGAAATTCTGTTTACTTTAGGTAGCATTTGGCTGGATTTGATGGAGTTTCCACAGAAAAAGAGAAGAAGGCGAATGATGCTGTCAACCCTGACCTTTCTGCACTCAAACCTAAATATCTCGAGCTACAAAAGTCCAAAGGATGTGATTCTAGTAGCGTTGGAAAGCTAACTTCCAGAGCTTTTCAATGATATATAATAGTCCATACTTCTTTTCCATATATAATAGTCCATACTTCTCTTCCATCAACAACACGCAATAATTAGCGTGACTCCAAGTAAGGCGCACTAAATCCCAAGTTAGGCACAACATCACTCAACGAAACTCCAATTCATGCTGCCAAGCCCGAGTTAGGAGTGTTCCACTCCAAGTTAGGCGCCAGTTCGTCAATTTAGCAAGTGGTCCCCATTCATCAATTGAGGACGCGTGGATTGCTTTAATTAATTCTGATTTAAACTTTAATTTTTATTTAAAAATAGAAAAAGATATTATTTTAGTTTTAAAAATTATAATTTAAAATTAATTAGGATTAGATATAAAAGGGAAAAGAAACTTCTCTTCTGGGGATTATTCCACCTCAGTCCAATTTACAGTTTACCTGAATCCTAGTTTTCTCTCTGAACCATAAGCAACTAAACCTCCACTGTTAAGGTTAGGAGCTCTGTCTATTGTATGGATTGATACTATTATTTTTCTATTTTAATTCATGTACTAATTTATAATTCAAGAAAATTGTTTTCGTTCTTTATTTTATGAATCTGGGTGGAACGGAAGTATGACCTTGGTTCTAATTGAGTTCTTGTATAACTTGGAAAAGCTCTTTACTTGAACAACAGCTTGAAAACATATTCTCCTAAATTTCTAATTATCTGGATTTAATGGGATACGTGACATATAATCATCTTATGTTTGGGTAATTAGGATTTCTGTGGCATATAAACTAGAATTGAACTTCACCCTCTAATTGGAATTAAGTGACCAAGGAATTGGCGGTTGATGAATTTTAGAGGAGACTAAAAAGGTCTAAGGAATTAGGGTTTAGTCACATATAATTTGCCATGAATTAAATCTTGCAGGATTAAAATAGTTAGTAAAAAAAGTCAATCCGGAAGATATATATCTCTCAAACCTTAACTGTTTTCTCCATATATTTTACAACCCGTTTACTGTTTTCTTTCTAATATTTTGAAATTACTGTTTAATGTTTTTGATCTTTCAAACACCATTTTCTGTTTGTCTAACTAAGTAAATCACTTAACCATTATTGCTTAGTCCATCAATCCTCGTGGGATCGACCCTCATTCACTTGAGGTATTACTTGGTACGAACCACGCACAAAGGGTGCGTGTGCTGCGAGCAAAAGGGGTGTCACAAGCTGTGCGTGCACTCAGGGCTATTTGCACGCACATGTGGGTCTCTCTTTTTTTTTTAAAGGTAAAATGTGCGTTCGCACGCATGATGTGCGGACGCACATGGAGAAAGGAGGGCAGTGTAGACACGCACAAGCCGTGCGCGTGCTGTGAACAGAGAGGGTGTTTAGGAGTGTGCGCGTGCACATTACTGTGCGGACGCACAAGGACGGAGAAACAGGGTGGCTATGCGCACGCACAAGGCATCAAACATGACACCCAAAATAGGTTTTCAAGTCCCAAAACATGTTAAAACTCTAAAAACACATTATTCTACTAAAATTACCTAATCAAACATCAAAAAACAACTAAACTAACCAAGCAATATAACCAATTATTCAAGAAATAGAAGCTAAAAGAGAGAAGGTTAAAAGGATATTACCATGGTAGGGTGTCTCCCACCTAGCACTTTGGTTTAAAGTCCTTAAGTTGGACTTTTTGAGGAGATCCTTGTTAGGACGGCATATGTTTCCACTCCTCCTTGAATCTCCAACCAAGTTTACTCTTGATTTGACCTCTGGGGTCCCAAATGAATTGCATCAAACTCTTGAGAGACTCCAAGCTAGCAACTAGGATCCATAAGTGTTGAGTCTTAAAACCAATGCCTGGATCCCATACTCTAGTCTCTTGTTCATCTTCATTGCTGTACTTAGATGAACATTGTTTTAAATCACCATTAGAACACTTGGACGCTCCCCAGAATCCACTAAATTGACTCTTGCACCATAATGGAGCTCTAAATGTTGGATTGGCTCCTTTGATGAACTTTCCATTTCTTTGCCAATTAACATTCTTCTCTCCACCATCTACTACTCCAAGAAGGGTTTTAAGTTGATAATCTATCTCTAATCCGTCTCTCATACACCCTCAGAACCACTGGAGTGTTGCAAGGCCTCAAACACATTAAGGACAACTTCCTCTTCATTGACTCTTAGAGTTAATTCACCCTTTTGAACATCAAAAAAGGTCTTCCCAAAATAATAGAGGTATTTTTGTCCTCTTCCATATACAGTATGAAAAATTCAGTAGGAAAAATAAATAGTCTTACTTTCACAAGTAAATTCTCAATAACTCCCAAAGAAAACTTAATTGGTCGATTAGCAAGTTGAAGAGAAATACGTGTGAGTTTTACCTCATCAATTTGGAGCTTTCTCATCAATGAAAGTGGCATGAGGTTGATGCTAGCTCCAAGGTCTCATAATGCCTTCTGAATAGTGATGTCTCTAATGGTGCAAGGAATAAAAAAGCTTCCCCAATCTTGCATTTTCTCTAGGAGATCCTGTTAAATAATAGCACTACATTCCTTAGTAAGCACCACTGTTTCATTCTCTTTCCAATTCCTCTTGTTAGTCAATAACTCCTTTATGAACTTGGCAAAAAGAGGCATTTGTTCAAGGGCATCTGCAAAAGAAATGTTGGTCTGAAGCTTCCTGAAGACCGCTAAAAATTTGGAAAATTGCTTGTCTTTAGAGGCCTTCTGAAGTCTTTGAGGATATTGCATCCTGGGCTTGTACTCAATTGCTTTAGGCAACACCGGATATTTCTCAAGATCAACCAGAAAAGGGTTATCCGGGTGTCTTGGGGGGTGACAATGCCCAAGAGCATAGGTTTGGATTTTTGCACTAAAAATAGAATTTGTACGTTGCAAGTATAGTCCAAACCCAACAATTGAGCATCAATCAAATGTAATATTCAAATCAATTATAAACTGAGATCAAGAGTAATTCAACCTCGGCTCGTTCTCCTTAGGACGCAATTGAAGTGCTACTTTCTTGGTTGTTAAGAAAAAGGGGTTTTGAATCAAGGAACGAAAGATTAAATGAACTTAACAAATAAAAGAACAAAGAGATGATCAAACATGGAATTAATGCAAGCAAAAAGGAAACAAGTTCAAAACTAGTGAAAATGCTAAGATATGCATGAAAAGTCTTGACTTGAGAATGAGAGTCTAAGGAATCCTATCATTGCCATAACCACAACTATGGAAATTAACATGAGTTAATCTCGCTTAGTTAACCCCAAACATCGAGGAGTAAGTCAAGCAAGCATAATTGACCTTAATCTATAAGTCCTAACTAACTTACCAAACTAGTTGATAAAAGGCTAGCTTTAATGGAAACAAGAGTCAACTAACTTCCCAAGAATTACCACCAAATGTCAGACATTATGACTCTAGTATCCTAGGAACTCAAACCCCAAGCCAAGGTGTGAAAATCTACTCAAAATTACCAAGTGGCATTTTCACAAACACTTGGTGGGCATAAAGCCAAAACATGAGAAATTGCAAGAAAAATTAGGAAACTATAACCAACTATTCACAAAACCAAATATAAACAAGAAATCAAACAGAAAGGAAGCATGAAACATAAAATTCATCAATCAAAACTTCAAGAACTCAAAATTGCAATCATGAACAAAGTAACTTGAACCAAAAGGAAATGAAAGTAAAAATGCTATAATTAAAAAGGAAATTGAGAGTACTTACAATTAAAGAAGCAAAATCCAGAATTAAACCTTGCTATAAAATGCTACAATGGAAATGGAAATGAAATCCTAAGAGAGCATTCTACTCTATACTACTCCTACTCCTAATTATGTTCTAAAAACTATCTAAGTGAGCTCTCTTGATATGTTTTGAATTTCCTTTCATATAGCATCCAAATTCAGCCTTCAAGCCTTCCAAAATGGACCAAAAGCCCTCAGAAATGGTGCACCACGTGTTTCATTAATGAAATCATGTGCAGGATCCTGTGCGTATGCACAGATGTGTGCGTACGCACACTTGGCCGAATGTTCTTTTGTGCGTATACACGCTTACTTGTGCGTATGCACACTTGGCTATGTGTGCTTGATAAACCCATATTTTATGATATATTTTGTGCTTAATCTGAGTGATTTATTCAATCCTTCACCCACTTATTCATATTAATTGCATGGTTTTACTTTCCCTTCCTTATTATGTGATGTATGTGAAAAACATGTTTCCTATGCTTCAAAATTAATTATTTTAATTACCTTTATTCCCATTCGATGCCGTGATTAGTGTGTTGAGTAGTTTCAGATCTTCTAAGGCATGAATGACTTAAAGGATGGAAAGGAAACATACAAAATTGGAAGGAAAGCACAAAATAGAGTTTTTGAAGAAACTGGCAGCCACGCGATTGCATGGGCGACGCGGCCGCATGCCAGCGCGAAAAGGCATTGACGCGGCCGCATGACTGACGCGACCGCGCGCCTTAAGCAGAACACATATGACGCGGCCGCATGACTGACGTGACCGCGTGACAAGGAAAACTCCGAACGATGCGACCGCATGACCCACGTGGACACGTGACAGAGGCCACGCACTAGAAATTGTAGAAAACGCTCATAGCGAATTCTGAAGCCCTTTTGGCCCAAATCCAAGTCTAGAAGGTATAGACCAGAGGTTATGAAGTGTGGGAATGCATCCATCTAAGGAAAGTCTCCAATTAGTTAGTTTTACATGATTTAGGTTTAGTTTTGAGAGGGAGATTCTCTCCTCTCTCTTTAGGATTAGGATTTAGATTTAGGATTTTATGCGCTTTCAGGATTATCTCTTTTTATCAGGTTCAATATTCCTTTTTATTAATTTTCCAATTTTATTTATGAATTCTTCTATGTTACAGATTACTCTTTGAATTAATGTTATTTGAGGTATTTCAGTTTATTATTGCCTTCTTTTATTTACATTATTATTATTCCCATCTGAAGATATTTTTATTCCAGTAGATTTATTTTTCTCCTTTTGGTCTTGGTTAAGAAATCAGTAACTCAGGAGCTATCAAACTCGAACATAATTGATAATTGTTATCTTTGTTAATTAAATTGAACTTCAATGATCCTAATCTTTTCTTAGGAAATAAATAGGATCTGAAGATCAAACCAATTAATCCCTTGACCTTCCTTTGCCTTAGTAAAGGTTAACAAAGTGAAATTAAGATTCAATTTTCATCATCATTGATAAGGATAGCTAGGATAGGATCTCTAATTTCTCATACCTTGCTAAAAGTTTATTTACAGTAATCTATTTATTTTACTTGCCATTTAAATTACTTGTTCTTCATTTACTTTAATTGCTAATTAAACCATTCGCTCCTCATTCTCAAAACCCCAATTTACAACCTCCATAACCAATAATAAAAATATACTTCCCTGCAGTTCCTTGAGTAGACGACCCGAGATTTGAATACTTCGGTTATCAATTTATTTAGGAGTTTGTTACTTGTGACAACCAAAACGTTTGTACGAAGGGATTTTTGTTGGTTTAGAAACTATATCTACAACGCGGCTATTTTTATAAATTCTTTACTAGCAAAAATCCTAACGTCAA
Organism: Arachis hypogaea; assembly: GCF_003086295.3. Taxonomy (NCBI): domain Eukaryota; kingdom Viridiplantae; phylum Streptophyta; class Magnoliopsida; order Fabales; family Fabaceae; genus Arachis; species Arachis hypogaea. The sequence goes on along the minus strand of NC_092051.1, from coordinate 118,412,345 downwards.
AATGGCGCCGTTGCCGGGGAACTGCAATCGTGTGCCTTATTATTGGTTATTGTAAATATTTTTCTTTTACTTGTTTATTTGTCTTTATTTTCCCCTTTTTATTCCATTAGCTACTATGAATTCTCACCCCTTTCGCTTTGAGTTTGGTTCTAATGTTATTGAAAGGAATGGAAGTTATAACAGGAACATGCATCAAGGTCAGAACAATTAAAGATGGATAGAGCCAAGAGGATCTGATCAACCCTTTAGGCAACAACACCCTCCAAGATATCATGGACAAAGACCATTCTACAATGCATACCAAGCCAATAGACATGGTGGACAATCTTGTAATTACCCACAAGCCCCACCATGTGCTTATAGACCATCCTCTCAACATAACTTCGAACCACCACACTCACAAGCTCCTTTTCACCATTCACCACCGTATGATCCTCATCTACCCCGATTCCAGTCCAATTACTCCCAAACATCACCACTTCCCCATGTACCATATCCAAATCTATCACCCCGAGAATCAGAGGTTCGCCTTAAGGAAACAGTAGATCAACTTCAAATAACCCTTCATCAACTAGAGCAAGCAGTAAGTCTATTATCTTCTAGACGTTCGAACATTCAAGGACCTTCCACAGCCCCATGTGGACAATCTAACAAAGATCGTAGCATGAAGGAGATACTAGAAACTCCAGTGGATAAGACAGAGCATGGCTTCGTCCTGGAACAAGTAGAGGAAGCTGTCATTATTAAAGAAGAAGAGTTGGTTGAAGACTTAGGAGACGCTGAACTTCCATGGGAATCCAGAGTTGTGGAAAATTCTGTCAAGGACGTTACAATTGATGCTAAGAAGGACAGTGCCCAACCCCCACGTAATGAACTTGCATCCGTGAGTGAATTGTCTGAGATCGAAGAATCTTCCCCAAGTGAATACGAAGGTGATACGGAGGTAGATTTCTCTCAACCTCCAGTCTATGACTTAAGTGATGAGGAAGACATAGATGGCTTTGATCAGGACATGGATACATTTGAAGAATCTTGCAAAGAATTGGAGAAATTTACAGAAGAGCACAAGGGAGTAGAACTCACAGAACCACTGGAACCACCTATCCCAAGGCCATTACCACCCAATACAAGTTTCAAGTGGGTACAATCCTTATTCTTTAGCTTTATTTTTCCACTTGAATATGGTTTGCTTGAAACAGATGGCCAGCTTAGAGCTCTCTACAGCTTTAAGAGTAAAAGGAAAATGGCTCGTACTCAGAGCTGGTGCACAAGGTTCAATAAGGTTCCACGCTTCGGCTCGAGGTGTGCGGATTTGCATCATGATCTATCAAATGGGTCTCGGAAAACGTTTGGTTATTCTGGTGAGAATCTAATTTCTAAACCGCCCGGATGGAAAAATATAGATAAAGACGAAGGCGGATTTAAAAGCCAAGTTTGGGATCCTGGAATCTGTTCTGACATCCAACACCCCGGGAGCCTAAGAATCTGTTTGAAGCTGCTCAAAGGCTTTACGTGCCTAGTTTGGGACCCCGGAGGCTACTGGAAGTACAAACATTGGTGGAGATTCCTGGATGAGTTCAAGCACAAGCCACCATAACAGGGAGCTCATCAATTGTCCAACTTAAGGACTTTAACTAAAAGTGCTAGGTGGGAGACAACCCACCATGGTATGATCGTTCCTTTTTTTTTCAATTTTAATTTTATTCCGTTTTATTTATTTTTGAGTTTTATTTTATTTTACTTCATTGAACCTGGAATCATGCATAACATTCATATTAGCATTGCATTCTGCATTTTGCACATTAAAAAAAAAAGGGTTTGCGACGCGACCGCATCATTCATGCGATCGCGTCAAGTTGCGAAAAATACTTCCCACGCGACCGCGTCATTCACGTGGCCGCATGATCTGAAGATCGGCGTAAAGATCCAACGTCCAGAAAGTTAGGCTGGAATCGTGCGGCCATTGTGCGTTTTGCACAAAATACCCATGCGATGCACAACATCAATCCCACGCGACAGCGTGAGCGACGCGATCGCGTCGCATGGATTACACAACATCCCAAAAGGAGACAGAGAGTTGCGCTGAAATGATGCTGGATTCGTGTATTTAGCATAATTTCTAGCGACGCGATCGCATGCCCCACGCGATCGCGTGGATTCAAATTTATAACCCCCAGTCACGCGAACCGTACCATTCGCGCCGCTCCCCCCCCCCAAACCCTTCTCCTTCCTCTCTTCTTCTCCGATCACACCACCACCACCTAGCCACCATCACCGAACGACCGCCACCCCGCCGACCACCCAGACCCTACTGCCACCCACCCCCTTCCTTCTCCCCCCTCTTTCTTCTTCTTCCTTCTTCTTCCTTGCTCACCGCCCCTGCCCTCCTCCGCGATCACCACCACCGCGCCGCCGTCACCGCCCAGCGCCACCTACGCCCCCTTCCTTCCTCTAACCCCCTACACCCATTACCCTTACCTTTCCCTCCCTGCCCCCGAACAGCAGCCACCGCCGCCGCGCCACCCTCCTCCGCCGCGTCAGACCCCACCGCCACCATCCCCAGCCACCTCTTGCCCCACTCTCCTTAATTTTCCTACCAGGTTCCGACAAACGCCACCCTTCTCGCCATTCGTAGTTAATTCATATTTTTCTATTTATGTTCATATTTAGGCTAGTTAGATATTCATGTTGTAGTGGATTCTAGGTTGTTAGGTAGCCTAAGATGTGGTTAGTGGATTTAGGCCTGTTTAATTGCACTGTTTGTGTTTCTTGTTTTATCAATTTGCAATTCTGCTGTTGCTGTGAAGTTTAGTAATGTTCATATGCTGCTCTTCAAGTTTATGCTGCTATGCTCTTTCTTATTCATACTATTTAATTGCAGCTTTACTTTTGATTCATATGAACTATTCTGTTGCTGTTTATTTTCCGGGACAATCCAATTTCAGCCGGAATGCTGCCCAAATTTTTATAAACTATTTTTGACTTTCATTCATGTTTTGGTTTTGGCTATTTAAACTCTGCTTTACTCCGCTTTTACCAAACCAATTCATGAATGCTAGGGCAAGCTTTCTCATTCTCTTTGATTTCCTGGTTCATAATCTGCATTTTTGATGATTATATTCCAATTTTTTTTTTTGCTATTTCTATATCTATCTGAATCATCATCAACCTAATTTCCTTGTTTGGTTATGAGTTACATGTAGCCTTTAATTGTGAATGCTTGTTACTTAGAAACTTATCATTATACCACCTACATTAACCCACTTTTTACTAACTCACTAATTTTAACTTCTTAAACTCTTTTTCAATTCTAACCAACCTAACCTTTCATACTCTCTCTTCTTGGTTTTTCACTTTCTCTTTAACCTTCTAACCATGGCATACTGATAATTTTTCCTAATTAACATGCCTTCTATTACATTTTGGATTGTGAATTCTTCTTTTCAGACTTTTAACTCCTATACAATCCTTAATACACATTTACTTAACTCATTTTCCTTATCCTATTGCTCCTTTGCCACTTTGTGTTTCTTTTGACTATTTGCCTATTTGTTTTCCTGTTTTTATTATATCCTGGTTTTCTATTTGTCAGGATGTCTGCCAGCCAGAGAAAGGGAAAAGCAAAGGTAACTACTGGCAAACGTAAAAGAGGAGAATCCGCTATGTCCATCATGGATATCATGCACGATGACTCCTGGCGGGAGAAAAACTTTACCCCACAGGAGAAGGCCGACTAGCTACTACCTGCTACTGATCCAGTAAAGTTTGCAAACCGATACTGTGAGCTGAAGTATCCGGTGTTTGCAACCTCTAGGAACCTGTACCTAGAGAGGACTCTGAAGATCCCAGAAGAACTCCAGCAATACACCTCTGACCAGATCAAACAAAGAGGCTGGTTCTTCCTGGAGAGAAACCTGACTGAGGTTAATGCATCTTGGGTAAGGAAATTCTACTGCAATTACTTCAAGACTTCCCTAGATACAGTGAACCTAAGAGGGAAGCAGATTCTGGTCACTAAAGAGGCCATTGAAGATGCTCTGAAACTTCTGCCTAAATCCGATCAGCTGGATGGATATCAAAAAGCTGAGGAGGATATGCACTTCATGAAGTTTGATTGGGATGCAGTCAAGGCCAGGATAGCCCTTGACCCGACCGTTCCTTGGATTATGGGTCAGAACACTACCATGCCAAAGGGAATCAAGCGGATTTACTTGAATGATGAGGCTCGACTATGGCATTAGATACTTAGCAATTTCATTATGCCGAGTACTCACGAGACTGAGATACTAGCCGCTATGATCACCCTCTTATGGTGTGTGATGGAGGGTAAGGACCTGTACCTGCCACGCTTTATCCGGTACTATATGGCCAGGGTCCACGTCCGAGGCACTCTTCCCTTTTTCTTATCTGATTACACAGCTAGGCCATCGAGCTGACGTGCCTTGGGAGGATGCTGATGAAAAGCCACCTGCTGCAGAATGTAAGAAGATTATCCCTCACAGCAGGAACTTTCTGGCTTTGGGCTACAGACCTCCTTTTCTCACTGCTACTGCTGAGACAGCCACGCCATCTGCCAGCCCCTCTTCCTCTACAGCTACCCCTGCCACCACCATTGCACCTCCACCTGCCCCAGAGCCCGTCTATCATCTAGTGCACCGCCTTTTTCGACGGCTTGACCAGATGGAGCGTCGCAACAAGCAACGCTATGAGCACCTGAAGCTGATGATACGATCTGGCGACATCCCCTCCGAGCCTGACACACCATCCGAGGCATCTGAGGAGGAGGCGGATGATCACGAGGCAGAGACCCATCCACAGAGCGAGGCTGCGCAGGCAGACACAGAGCAGGCCACATCACATCAGGAAGCTCCACCTCAGATTCAGGCTGTAGACCCCGAGATCCCTATCCAGTCAGCACCTCCTCTGCAGCAGGCAGATCCTCAGACCACCACCACAGAGACTCCAGCTACCCGTCCTTCCAGTGATGACACCCCTTCACACCTTGCTTAAGTGAGCATCAGGGACGATGCTTCATTTTAAGTGTGGGGAGGTCGCCATCTCTGGCGTATATTTCTTTGGTGAACCACTACAGACTCTTTTTATTTTATTTTGCTACTTTTCTGTATTTTTCTTTTTATTTTTATTTTTCTTTTCTCAGTGCTTATATATTGCTATTTTTATGGATTTTTACTCTATTTCTGCATTTTGCACTTTAGTTCACATTTTAGCCATTTAGTTTAGTTGCAATTCTAACTTATTAGTTATAGAAATTATGGATTAATTAGTATAGTTTACCCTTTTTAGCATAAGATAGCTTAGTTTAAATTGAAAAATATAAAAAGGGAGTAAACTTTAAATTGTATATATAGCATTATATGTTAGTTAGTTAACAACATTTCATCAAGGAGAAACACAAACTTTAAAGCCATTCAAAATAAATTTTACATTGAGAATAATGGGAATTTTTAATTTTACTTGCATGACATACATAATTGATAAATGATTTTTGAGCTAGAGAACACACAGCCTGTGAGTTTTGAGCTTAATTGTATGGTTACATTCAAACCATAAATTTTATTCCTGTGTGTTCCGCCCTTCTTATTTATTCTGGTGTTCTTTACTTTGTTTTAATCTATATGTCTAATTATAGAATAAAAATACATACCAAGAGAGTGATTGAGGCCATTATTTGATTTTAGCTCACTTATCCCAAAATAGCCTACCTTTTACATCACCCCTGTTAGTCCCCTTGAGCCTTTAAATCCCCTCTTATTCTATAAGCCACAATACTAGCCTTAAGCAGAAAAACAAAATAAAAATCCCAAGTGGAATCCTTGGTTAGCTTAAGATAGAAATTGTGTAATTGTTTAAGTGTGGGAAACCTATTGGGAGCATGGATGATAAAAACAAAAGGGTAGAAAAGTTGAAAAGAATAAAATAATTAAAAAAAAGTGTTATTTTTCAGTAGTTGAATAAAGGAGACACAAAAGAATTCCCCAAATGTGAAATAAAGCAATGCACATGGGATAAAAATAATAAACATTGAAACATGAGCATGTAACATCAAAAGTGGGAAAATATGGAAAATAGGTAAAGAAGCTTTGCTTTACAAAGTATGTATGTTACGTGAGATCTTAGACTAATTAAGGATTCACTTATTAGCTCACTTAGTCTTATACATATACCTTTACCTTTACCGTGGCCCCATTACAACCTTAACTAAAGACCTCATGATTTTTGGTATGTCTATATTCTATAATTGTTGATTGGTTAGATGAAGAACAAAGTTATATAAAGTAAGAATAAAAAGAAGAATAGAGTGATTAACCCAATAAACACTGAGTGACTAGAGAGTAAACACAAAATCCAGTGAGGGTTCAATAGCTCATTAACATATATCTCTGCTGAAATTATTAATTATCTTGCAAGTTTATATAATGTTTTTCTCTCCCATTTCAATTGTAAAGGCACTTTATCAACTATCTAAGGTTTGGCTATATATATATGACTCCTTGAGAATGTGAATTAATTCAACTACATGCAAGCTTTATATACAAGTGCATAAAAATTAGAATTGCATGATGCATCTAGGTAGTTGCATTTAGATTAGATTGCATTGCATGGCATTCCATCACTTTAACCTAACATTACTCTTGGACTTAGCATGAGGACATGCTATTGTTTAAGTGTGGGGAGGTTGATAAACCCATATTTTATGATATATTTTGTGCTTAATCTGAGTGATTTATTCAATCCTTCACCCACTTATTCATATTAATTGCATGGTTTTACTTTCCCTTCCTTATTATGTGATGTATGTGAAAAACATGTTTCCTATGCTTTAAAATTAATTATTTTAATTACCTTTATTTCCATTTGATGCCGTGATTAGTGTGTTGAGTAGTTTCAGATCTTCTAAGGCAGGAATGACTTAAAGGATGGAAAGGAAACATACAAAATTGGAAGGAAAGCACAAAACAGAGTTTTTGAAGAAACTGGCAGCCACGCGATCGCATGGGCGACGCGGCCGCATGCCAGCGCGAAAAGGCATTGACGCGGCCGCATGACTGACGCAACCGCGTGAAAAGGAAAACTCCGAATGACGCGACCGCATAACCCACGCGGACGCGTGACAGAGGCCACGCACCAGAAATTGCAGAAAACGCTCATAGCGAATTCTGAAGCCCTTTTTGGCCCAAATCAAATCCTAAAGCCCTTTTAGACCAGAGGTTATGAAGTGGGGAAATGCATCCATTCAAGGAGAGTCTCCAATTAGTTAGTTTTCCATGATTTAGGTTTAGTTTTGAGAGGGAGATTCTCTCCTCTCTCTTTAGGATTAGGATTTAGATTTAGGATTTTATGCGCTTTCAGGATTATCTCTTTTTATCAGGTTCAATATTCCATTTTATTAATTTCCCAATTTTATTTATGAATTCTTCTATGTTACAGATTACTCTTTGAATTAATGTTATTTAAGGTATTTCAGTTTATTGTTGCCTTCTTTTATTTACATTATTGTTATTCCCATCTGAAGACATTTTTATTCCAGTAGATTTACTTTTCTCCTTTTGGTCATGGTTAAGAAATCAGTAACTCAGGAGCTATCAAACTCGAACATGATTGATAATTGTTATCTTTGTTAATTAAATTGAACTTCAATAATCCCAATCTTTTCTTAGGAAATAAATAGGATCCGAAGATCAAACCAATTAATTCCTTGACCTTCCTTTGCCTTAGTAAAGGTTAACAAAGTGAAATTAAGATTCAATTTTCATCATCATTGATAAGGATAGCTAGGATAGGATCTCTAATTTCTCATACCTTGCCAAAAGTTTATTTACAGTCATCTATTTATTTTACTTGCCATTTAAATTACTTGTTCTTCATTTACTTTAATTGCTAATTAAACCATTCGCTCCTCATTCTCAAAACCCCAATTTACAACCTCCATAACCAGTAATAAGAACATACTTCCCTGCAGTTCCTTGAGAAGACGACCCGAGGTTTGAATACTTCGGTTATCAATTTATTTAGTGGTTTGTTACTTGTGACAACCAAAACGTTTGTACGAAGGGATTTCTGTTGGTTTAGAAACTATATCTACAACGCGGCTATTTTTATAAATTCTTTACTAGAAAAAATCCTAACGTCAGTGCTTTTCCTTGTTTTCTTCATATTTTTTCCCTTGTACATACTTTCTTCCTCTTTTTCCTAGCCAATCTTGCCTCAATGACCTAAAATCACTCACAAAACATATCACGGCATCGAATGGCATGAATGTAGAATTAAAATCACTAATTTAAGCAAAAAACACATGTTTTCACATTTAGGTTCATATTGGAGAGAAATCACAAAAGGATGCTATTTTGGTGCTTAAGTGTGAGTTTATGTGATAAAATCCATCCAAATTGAATCAAAATATATCATCAAATATGGACTCATCGGGGGGCGTGCTCCTTTTTACTTTGTACCTCCTCCTATGCTTTTTTTTCAACCGGCTCCTAACTAACAGTTGCTTCTGAACCTGTTACCTTACCACTTCTCAGATGAATGACCTTACATTCTTCCCTTGGATTAGACACTGTGTCACTAGGAAGAGTATTAGGCGGCTTCTTAGGTGCTTGTTTACTCAGTTGACCCACTTGAATCTCCAAGTTTTTGAGTGAAGCTTTGGTTTCCTACATAAAACTATGAGTACTCTTGGAGAGTTTTGCTATAATAGACTCCAAGTCTAATGATTTCTGAGGCTGAGAAGGTACTTGTTGCGGTTGAGAGGGCTGGAACTAGCGGTTGTTGAAGTTGTTTTAATTGAAATTGCCCTGAGAATTGTTGCCAAAATTCTGTTGCTTCTATAGTTGATTTTCCCACCCAAAATTAGGGTGATTCCTCCACCCCGGATTATAAGTCTTAGAGAAAGGATTATTATTGGGGAGTCTAGAGAAATTGACTATATAGTTGACCTGTTTAAGGGAAAATTGGCCATAATTATAACTCTCACCTTGAGGAAAGCCACCACACATGTCATAGGATGTATCTTGAGTATTGACGGCTGAGACTAACATTCCACTCAAGTGTTGAGTAATAGTATTAATCTGTTAAGACATGGCCTTGTTCTGAGAAAGAATTGCATCCAAAGCATCTAATTCCATGACTCTTTTTCTCACAGAGGTCCTCTCAGAAGAATATAGATATTGGTTGTTAGTAACCATCTCAATCAAATCAAGAGCTTCCTCAGGAGTCTTTTTCATGTGAAGAGACCTGCTCGCAGAATTATCCAGAGACATTTTGGCGGCCTCAGTAACTCCATCATAGAAAATCTATAACTGAATCTAGTCTGAAAACATGTCAGGAGGACACTTCCTGAGCATCATATTGTACCTCTCCCAGGCTTCATAAAGAGATTCACCCTCTCTCTGCTTGAAAGTCTGAACATCAGTCCTCAGCTTAGTCAACTTCTGAGGTAGAAAGAATTTGGTTAAGAATCTATTAACCAACTTGTCCCATGTATCCAAGCTCTTCTTGGGCTGTGTATCAAGCCACTGCTTGGCTCTGTCCCTTACAGCAAACGAAAAGAGAAGCAACCTATAAACATTCGAATGAACTCCATTGATCTTCACAGTGTCACAGATTTGCAAAAAATTTGAGATAAACAAGTTTGGGTCTTCCTACGGGAGTCCATGAAACTGGCAATTTCGTTGCACCAAAGAGATGAGCTGAGACTTCAACTCAAAATTATTAGCAGCTACAGGAGGTAGAACAATGCTATTGCCATAGAAGTTGGGGCTAAGAGCAGTGTATGAGCTTAATGTCCTTCTTGGTTGCTCAGGTACATTAGGAGCTGATGAGCGGATAATTTATACGCTTTTTGACATTGTTTTTAGTATATTTTTAGTAGGATCTAGTTACTTTTAGGGATGTTTTCATTAGTTTTTATGTTAAATTCACATTTCTGGACTTTACTATGAGTTTGTGTGTTTTTCTGTGATTTCAGGTATTTTCTGGCTGAAATTGAGGGACTTGAGCAGAAATCAGATTCAGAGGTTGAAAAAGGACTGCTGATGCTGTTGGATTCTGACCTCCCTGCACTCAAAGTGGATTTTCTGGAGCTACAGAACTCGAAATGGCGCGCTTCCAATTGCGTTGGAAAGTAGACATCCAGGGCTTTCCAGCAATATATAATAGTTCATACTTTGGCCAAGAATTGATGACGTAAACTGGCGTTCAACGCCAGCCTTCTGCCCAAATCTGGCGTCCAGCGCCAGAAAAGGATCCAAAACCAGAGTTGAACGCCCAAATTGGCACAGAACTTGGCGTTCAACTCCACAAATGGCCTCTGCACGTGTAACACTCAAGCCCAAGCCCAAGCACACACCAAGTGGGCCCCGGAAGTGGATTTATGCATCAATTACTTACTCATGTAAACCCTAGTAACTAGTTTATTATAAATAGGACCTCTTACTATTGTATTAGGCATCCTGGATTGTATTTTGATCCTGTGATCTCGTTTAGGGGGCTGGCCATCTCGGCCATGCCTGGACCTTTCACTTATGTATTTTCAACGGTAGAGTTTCTACACTCCATAGATTAAGGTGTGGAGCTCTGCTGTTCCTCAAAGATTAATGCAAAGTACTACTGTTTTCTATTCAATTCCTCTTATTTCTCTTCTAAGATATCCATTCGCACTCAAGAACATGATGAAGGTGATGATTATGTGTGACGCTCATCATCCTTCTCCCCTATGAACGCGTGCCTGACAAACACTTCTGTTCTACATGAATTAAGCTAGAATGAGTATCTCTTAGATCTCCTAACCAGAATCTTCGTGGTGTAAGCTAGAATGATGGCGGCATTCAAGAGAATCCGGAAAGTCTAAACCTTGTCCGTGGTATTCCGAGTAGGATTCAATGATTGAATGACTGTGACGAGCTCCGAACTCGCGATTGCAGGGCGTCAGTGACAGACGCAAAAGGATAGTAAATCCTATTCCAGCATGATCGAGAACTGACAGATGAATAGCCGTGCCGTGACAGGGTGCGTGAGCATATTATTCACTGAGAGGATAAGATGAAGCCATTGGCAAGGGTGATGCCTCCAGACGATTAGCCGTGCCGTGACAGGGCATTGGATCATTTTCCCGTGAGATGACCGAAAGTAGCCGTTGACAGTGGTGATGTATCACATAAAGCCAGCCATGGAAAGGAGTAAGACTGATTGGATGAAGATAGCAGGAAAGCAAAGGTTCAGAGGAACGAAAAGCATCTCCATTCGCTTATCTGAAATTCCTACCAATGATTTACATGAGTATCTCTATCCCTTTTATTGTTTATTTGAATCTAATAAAATATCATGTTTAAATCCGCCTGACTGAGATTTGCAAGGTGACCATAGCTTGCTTCATACCAACAATCTCCGTGGGATTCGACCCTTACTCACGTAAGGTATTACTTGGACGACCCAGTGCACTTGCTGGTTAGTTGTATCGGAGTTGTGTCCACACATAGTAAAGAGCCATAATAATGATTCCATACAATAACAAAGAGTACTACATTAATGTGATCACAATTTCGTGCACCAAGTTTTTGGCGCCGTTGCCGGGGATTGTTTGAGTTTGGACAACTGACGGTTCATCTTGTTGCTCAGATTAGGTAATTTTCTTTTCGTTTTCTTTTCAAAAATTTTTCAAAAATATTTTCAAAAATCTCTAATCTGTTTTCGAAAAAAATAAAAATAAAAATGTTTTCAAAAATTTTTATTCAAGATTTTTAAGAATGAATTCTAGTGTTTCATGAAATATGTTGAATCATATCTGGCTGTATAGCCATACCCAAACTACTTTGGGATTGGTATTCAACTAATCACTCCAGCCCATGTAATTATATGTTGCAGCCTGGCTGGCTGTAAAGCCATGTCTAAATTCATTTGGACTGAGGCAGCAATTTGTTATCAAGAGCAAGCTAGTTGGAGTTAATCCACCTGCTACTGTTTCTGATCACCTGTTGAAGCTTGGCTGGCCATTGGCCATGTCTAGTGTTTTGGACTGGAGCTTTCTTTGAAAGCTTGGCTGGCTAGTGAGCCATGTCTAATTCCTGGACTGAAGCTTTAGACTAACATGGCAAGATTCCTGGAATTCATATTAAAAATTTTGGAATCCTTATTTTTCTTTTTTTCATATAATTTTCGAAAAATATAAAATAAAAATCCAAAAAAATTAGAAAATCATAAAAATCAAAAATATTTTCTGTTTCTTGTTTGAGTCTTGAGTCACATTATAAGTTTGGTGTCACTTGCATATGCATCTTGCATTTTTTCGAAAATATCATGCATCCATAGTGTTCTTCATGATCTTCAAGTTGTTCTTGGTAAGTCTTCTTGTTTGATCTTGATGATTTTTTGTTTTGTGTCTTTTCATGTTTATCATATGCATTCTTGAATTCTTAGTGCGTAAGCATTAAAGAATTCTAAGTTTGGTGTCTTGCATGTTTTCTTTGCATTAAAAATTTTCAAAAATATGTTCTTGATGTTCATCATGACATTCAAAGTATTCTTGGTGTTCATCTTGACATTCATAGCATTCTTGCATGCATTCATTGTTTTGATCTAAAAATTTCATGCATTGCATATTTTTCATGTTTTTCATAAAAATTTCAAAAATCAAAAAAATATCTTTCCCTTTTTCTCTCATCAAATTCGAAAATTTGGATTGACTTTTTCAAAAATTTTTAAAATCAAATTGTTTCTCATGAGTCAAATCAAATTTTCAATTTGAAAATCTTATCTTTTTCAAAATCTTTTTCAAAAATCAAATCTTTTTCAAAATTCATGGTTATTTTCGAAAATTCCAAAAATAATTTTCAAAAATCTTTTTCTTATTTTATATCATAATTTTCGAAAATAACATAAACAATTAATGTTTTGATTCAAAAATTTGAAGTTTGTTACTTGCTTGTTAAGAAAGATTCAAACTTTGAGTTCTAGAATCATATCTTGTGATTTCTTATGAATCAAGTCATTAATTGAGATTTAAAAAAAAAAAAAATCAAATCTTTTTCAAAACTAACTCCAATCATATCTTTTCAAAATATCTTCTCTAACCTCCTAACTTCTTATCTTTTCAAAATTTGTTTCAACTAACTAACTAACTTTTTGTTTGTTTCTTATCTTTTTCAAAACCACCTAACTAACTCTCTCTCTCTCATTTTTTCGAAAATATCTCTCCCCTTTTTCAAAATTTCTTTTTAATTTATTAATTATTTTAATTTAAAAAAAAATTCGAAAAAAATACTAAACTTTTTCAAAAACTATTTTCAAAAATCACTAACTCCTTTTCAAATATAAATTTCGAAAATTCCCTCCTTCTCTCCCATCTCATTCTATTTATTCATTCATATCCTAACATCTCATCTCACATTCCAATCCTCACAGTTGTGTTTCTTCCTTTACATCACATCCTTTATCTCCCCCTCTTCTTCTACTTACAAAGGGATCCCTATACTGTGGTATAAAGGATCCCTATTATTATTATCATTTTTCTGGCCATTCTTCCTTGTCATATGAGCAGGAGCAAGGATAAGAACATTCTTGTGGAAGCAGATCCAGAACCTGAAAGGACTCTGAAGAGAAAATTAAGAGAAGCTAAAATACAACAATCCAGAGATAACCTTTCAGAAATTTTCGAACAGGCAGAGGAGATGGCAGGCGAAAATAATAATAATGAAAGGAGGATGCTTGGTGACTTTACTGCACCTAATTCCAAATTACAAGGAAGAAGCATCTCCATTCCTGCCATTGGAGCAAACAACTTTGAGCTGAAACCTCAGTTAGTTTCTCTGATGCAGCAGAACTGCAAGTTTCATGGACTTCCATCTGAAGATCCTTTTCAGTTCTTAACTGAATTCTTGCAGATATGTGATACTGTTAAGACTAATGGCGTAAATCCTGAAGTCTACAGGCTCATGCTTTTCCCTTTTGCTGTAAGAGACAGAGCTAGATTATGGTTGGATTCTCAACCTAAAGACAGCCTGAACTCTTGGGATAAGCTGGTCACGGCTTTCTTAGCCAAGTACTTTCCTCCTCAAAAGCTGAGCAAGCTTAGAGCTGATGTTCAAACCTTCAGACAGAAAGAAGGTGAATCCCTCTATGAAGCTTGGGAAAGATACAAACAGTTGACCAAAAAGTGTCCTTCTGACATGCTTTCAGAATGGACCATCCTGGATATATTCTATGATGGTTTATCTGAGCTATCAAAGATGTCACTGGACACTTCTGCAGGTGGATCCATTCACCTAAAGAAAACGCCTACAGAAGCTCAAGAACTCATTGACATGGTTGCTAATAACCAGTTCATGTACACTTCTGAAAGGAATCCTGTGAGTAATGGGACGCCTATGAAGAAGGGAGTTCTTGAAGTTGATACTCTGAATGCCATATTGGCTCAGAACAAAATATTGACTCAGCAAGTCAATATGATTTCTCAGAGTCTGCATGGAATGCAAGCTGCATCCAACAGTACTCAAGAGGCATCTTCTGAAGAAGAAGCCTATGATCCTGAGAACCCTGCAATAGCAGAGGCGAATTACTTAGGTGAACCTTATGGAAACACCTATAACTCAACATGGAGAAATCATCCAAATTTCTCATGGAAGGATCAAAAGCCTCAACAAGGCTTTAATAATGGTGGAAGAAACAGGTTTAGCAATAGCAAGCGTTTTCCATCATCAACTCAGCAACAGACAGAGAACTCTGAACAAAATGCTTCTAATTTAGCAAATCTAGTCTCTGATCTATCTAAGGCCACTGTAAGTTTCATGAATGAAACAAGGTCTTCCATTAGAAATCTGGAAGCACAAGTGGGCCAGCTGAGTAAAAGGATCACTGAAATCCTTCCTAGTACTCTCCCAAGCAATACAGAAGAGAACCCAAAAGGAGAGTGCAAGGCCATTGACATAAGCGCCATGGCCGAACCTGTGAGGAGAGGAGAGGACGTGAATCCCAAGGAGGAAGACCCCCTGGGACGTCCAGTGGTCAATAAGGAGCTTCCCTCTGAGGAACCAAAGGACTCTGAGGCTCATCTAGAGACCATAGAGATTCCATTGAACCTCCTTATGCCCTTCATGAGCTCTGATGAGTATTCCTCTTCTGAAGAGAATGAGGATGTCACTGAAGAGCAAACTGCCAAGTTTCTTGGTGCAATCATGAAGCTGAATGCCAAATTGTTTGGCATTGATGCTTGGGAAGTTGAACCTCCCTTGTTCATCAATGAACTAAGTGATCTGGATCAACTGACATTGCCTCAGAAGAGACAGGATCCTGGAAAGTTCATAATACCCTGTACCATAGGCACCATGATCTTTAAGGCTCTGTGTGACCTTGGTTCAGGAATAAACCTCATGCCCCTCTCTGTAATAGAGAAACTGGGAATCTATGGGGTGCAAGCGGCTAAAATCTCACTAGAGATGGCAGACAGCTCAAGAAGACAGGCTTATGGACACGTAGAAGATGTATTGGTAAAAGTTGAGGGCCTTTACATCCCTGCTGATTTCATAGTCCTGGATACTGGAAAGGAAGAGGATGAATCCATCATCCTAGGAAGACCTTTCCTGGCCACAGCAAGAGCTGTGATTGATGTTGACAGAGGTGAAATAGTCCTTCAATGGAATGAGAACTCCCTTGTATTCAAAACTCAAGGATTTCCCTCTGCAACCATGGAGAGGAAGCAGGAAAAGCTTCTCTCCCAGCAGAGTCAACCAGAGCCCCCACAGTCAAACTCTAAGTTTGGTGTTGGGAGGCCACAACCAAACTCTAAGTTTGGTGTTGAACTCCCATATCCAAACTCTAAGTTTGGTGTTGGAGAGTTTCAACAAAACTCTGCACATCTTTGAGGCTCCATGAGAGCCCACTGTCAAGCTATTGACATTAAAGAAGCGCTTGTTGGGAGGCAACCCAATGTTTATCTAACTCTTATTTTTATTGTTTTTCATGTTTTCTTAGGTTCATGATCATTAGGAGTCACAAAATAAATATAAAAATTGAAAACGGAATCAAAAACAGCAGAAGAAAAATCACACCCTGGAGGAGCATCTGTCTGGCGTTCAAACGCCAGAACAGAGCATAGTTCTGGCGCTGAACGCCCAGAACAAGCATGGTTCTGGCGTTCAACGCTAGAAATGGCAGCAAATGGGCGTTGAACGCCCAAAATGGGCACCAACCTGGCGCTGAACGCCCAGAGTTGTGTGCAAGGGCATTTTACATGCCTAAATTGGTGCAGGAATGTAAATGCCTTGACACCTCAGGATCTGTGGACACCACAGGATCATCTCAGGATCTGTGGACCCCACAGGATCCCCACTTTACCTCCTCATAATCCTAGTTTTTTATTTCCACATCTTCTTCTTCATCTATTCCTTCTTCTTTTGCTCGAGGGCGAGCAACATTCTAAGTTTGGTGTGGTAAAACAATTATGTAAAGGATCTATAGCTCAGTGGTAGAACATTTGACTGCAAATCAAGAGATCCCTGAGATACCTCAGGGGATTCATTTTCTTCCACACAATTATTGGAAGCAACTAAGGGTGGAACATCAGGAGCACTCCATCATCCTTCATGAAATCAAAGAAGATCTAAAAGCAATGAAGGAGGAGCAGCAAAGACAAGGAAGAGACATAGAAGAGCTCAAGGACATCACTAAGGTGGACTCATTCCTTGTTCTTACTTTCTCTGTTTTTTCATTTTCTATGTTATGTGCTTATCTATGTTTGTGTCTTCATTACATGATCATTAGTAGTTAGTAACTTTGTCTTAAAGATATGAATGTCCTATGAATCCATCACCTCTCTTAAATAAAAAAATGTTTTAAAAGAACAAGAAGTACGTGAGTTTCGAATTAATCCTTGAACTTAGTTTAATTATATTGATGTGGTGACAATGCTTCTTGTTTTCTGAATGTATGCTTGAACAGTACATATGTCTTTTGAAGTTGTTGTTTAAGAATGTTAAATATGTTGGCTCTTGAAAGAATGATGACTAGGAGACATGTTATTTGATAATCTGAAAAATCATAAAAATGATTCTTGAAGCAAGAAAAAGCAGCAAAAAAAAAAAAAACAAAGCTTGCAGAAAAAAAAAAACAGGCGAAAAAAAATAGAAAGAAAAAGAAAAAGCAAGCAGAAAAAGCCAATAACCCTTAAAACCAAAAGGCAAGGGCAAATAAAAAGGATCCCAAGGCTTTGAGCATCAGTGGATAGGAGGGCCTAAAGGAATAAAATCCTGGTCTAAGCGGCTAAACCAAGCTGTCCCTAACCATGTGCTTGTGGCGTGTAGGTGTCAAGTGAAAACTTGAGACTGAGCGGTTAAAGTCAAGGTCCAAAGCAAAAACAAAGAGTGTGCTTAAGAACCCTGGACACCTCTAATTGGGGACTTTAGCAAAGTTGAGTCACAATCTGAAAAGGTTCACCCAATTATGTGTCTGTGGCATTTATGTATCCGGTGGTAATACTGGAAAACAAAGTGCTTAGGGCCACGGCCAAGACTCATAAAGAAGCTGTGTTCAAGAATCATCATACTGAACTAGGAGAGTCAATAACACTATTCGAAATCTGAAGTTCCTATAGATGCCAATCATTCTGAACCTCAATGGATAAAGTGAAATGCCAAAACTATTCAAGAGGCAAAAAGCTATAAGTCCCGCTCATATGATTGAAGCTCTGTTTCATTGATAGTTTGGAATTTATAGTATATTCTCTTCTTTTTATCCTATTTGATTTTTAGTTGCTTGGGGACAAGCAACAATTTAAGTTTGGTGTTGTGATGAGCGGATAATTTATACGCTTTTTGACATTGTTTTTAGTATATTTTTAGTAGGATCTAGTTACTTTTAGGGATATTTTCATTAGTTTTTATGTTAAATTCACATTTCTGGACTTTACTATGAGTTTGTGTGTTTTTCTGTGATTTCAGGTATTTTCTGGCTGAAATTGAGGGACTTGAGCAGAAATCAGATTCAGAGGTTGAAAAAGGACTGCTGATGCTGTTGGATTCTGACCTCCCTGCACTCAAAGTGGATTTTCTGGAGCTACAGAACTCGAAATGGCGCGATTTTAATTGCGTTGGAAAGTAGACATCCAGGGCTTTCCAGCAATATATAATAGTCCATACTTTGGCCAAGAATTGACGACGTAAACTGGCGTTCAACGCCAGCCTTCTGCCTAAATCTGGCGTCCAGCGCCAGAAAAGGATCCAAAACCAGAGTTGAACGCCCAAACTGGCACAGAACTTGGCGTTCAACTCCACAAATGGCCTCTTCACGTGTAACACTCAAGCCCAAGCCCAAGCCCACACAAAGTGGGCCCCGGAAGTGGATTTATGCATCAATTACTTACTCATGTAAACCCTAGTAACTAGTTTATTATAAATAGGACCTCTTACTATTGTATTAGGCATCCTGGATTGTATTTTGATCCTGTGATCTCGTTTAGGGGGCTGGCCATCTCGGCCATGCCTGGACCTTTCACTTATGTATTTTCAACGGTAGAGTTTCTACACTCCATAGATTAAGGTGTGGAGCTCTGCTGTTCCTCAAAGATTAATGCAAAGTACTACTGTTTTCTATTCAATTCCTCTTATTTCTCTTCTAAGATATCCATTCGCACTCAAGAACATGATGAAGGTGATGATTATGTGTGACGCTCATCATCCTTCTCCCCTATGAACGCGTGCCTGACAAACACTTCTGTTCTACATGAATTAAGCTAGAATGAGTATCTCTTAGATCTCCTAACCAGAATCTTCGTGGTGTAAGCTAGAATGATGGCGGCATTCAAGAGAATCCGAAAAGTCTAAACCTTGTCCGTGGTATTCCGAGTAGGATTCAATGATTGAATGACTGTGACGAGCTCCGAACTCGCGATTGCAGGGCGTCAGTGACAGACGCAAAAGGATAGTAAATCCTATTCCAGCATGATCGAGAACCGACAGATGAATAGCCGTGCCGTGACAGGGTGCGTGAGCATATTATTCACTGAGAGGATAAGATGAAGCCATTGGCAAGGGTGATGCCTCCAGACGATTAGCCGTGCCGTGACAGGGCATTGGATCATTTTCCCGTGAGATGACCGAAAGTAGCCGTTGACAGTGGTGATGTATCACATAAAGCCAGCCATGGAAAGGAGTAAGACTGATTGGATGAAGATAGCAGGAAAGCAGAGGTTCAGAGGAACGAAAAGCATCTCCATTCGCTTATCTGAAATTCCTACCAATGATTTACATGAGTATCTCTATCCCTTTTATTGTTTATTTGAATCTAATAAAATATCATGTTTAAATCCGCCTGACTGAGATTTGCAAGGTGACCATAGCTTGCTTCATACCAACAATCTCCGTGGGATTCGACCCTTACTCACGTAAGGTATTACTTGGACGACCCAGTGCACTTGCTGGTTAGTTGTATCGGAGTTGTGTCCACACATAGTAAAGAGCCATAATAATGATTCCATACAATAACAAAGAGTACTACATTAATGTGATCACAATTTCGTGCACCAGGAGCATTGAGAACATGAGGATTAACAACATTGTTGTTGTTGTTGTTGTTGTTAGGATCTATAGTAAATCCTTCAGCTTCTTTCTCAAAATTGTCCTTGAGATTCTTAGCAGTTTTGTAAGCTCTAGCCTGATATAAACACCTTCTTAATGTTCTCTCAATCTCAGGATCAAATTCTGGAAGAGGTTCTTTATTCCTGTTCCTTCTCATAAATAAACAAAAAAAATAAGAAAAAGTGAGAATCTCTATGTCAGAGTGAAGAGAATTCCTAGTGAGGTAACTTGAGTAAAAGAAATAAAATAAAATAAACTAGATGAATAAAGTTAAAAATTTTGAAAATTACTAAGAATAATAGACTAAAAACTCAAAAATAATTACTGAAATTAGACCAACAATTTCAAAAATAAAAATGAAAAAATAAATACGAAAATTAAATTAAAATTAAGGGGGCACCAAACTTAATTTCAGAAATTAAGGAAAAAATTTTAAACAAATCAAAAGACAATTTTCGAAAAAATAAAGAACAAAAATAAATAAAATTTAATTAAAGAACATCTAATTTAAGGAATCAAACAACGGGTAGTTGTCAATCACAGTCAATCCCCGGCAACGGCGCTAAAAACTTGGTGTGGAATTTAGAATACCACAACTGAACCGGCAAGCGCACCAGGTCGTACCAAGTAATACCATACCTCAGGTGAGTGAGGGTCGATCCCACGAGGATTGATGGATCAAACAACGATAATTGAGTGATTCACTTAGTCAGACAAGCAAAAAATTGTGTTTTGGGTTCAAAAAATGTTAAACAGTAATTCCAGAATTAAGACAGCAAATAATGAAATTGGTGTGAAAAGTATGTGAGAGATAGTTAAGGTTTAAGAGATATTTATTTTTCCAGATTAATGGTTCTTACAAATCACTTTGATCATGCAAGATTCAATTCATGACAAACTTTAATTGATTAAACCCTAATTTCTTAGTGATTTAATCTCCTCTAACCTAATCAACCGTCAATTCCTTAGTCACTTAATTAAGATTAAAGGTTTAGGTCTAATTCTAGTTTATTAGCCCAAAAACCCTAGTTACCCAAATATAAGATGATTATATGTCATGTATCACGTTAAGTCCAGGTAATTAGTAGTCTAGGAGGAGTTAATTTTAAGCTATTATTCAAGTGAGTTAACTTTTTCAAGAATCAACAAGAATTCATGTACAAAAAGAGATATCTTCCAATATACTCAAATTCATCAGATGAAGAACGAAAGTAATCATTGAATATAAATTAGTACATTGATTTAAAGTATAATGAAAATATATTAATACATAGAATAAACAGAGCTCCTAACATTAATGGAGGAGGTTTAGTTGCTCACGGCTCAGAGAAAACCTAGGGTTTCAAAAAGTGTGTAGGATGCGGAATGAGGAAGAGAAAATATGGAAGCACGAAGGGATGAATCGTTTCACCTTTTATATCTAACCTAATTGATTTAAAAATAAAATAAAATAATCACTACTAAAGGCCCAAAACATTGTGTTTTTTTACCTACTAATGAAAAGAAAATAAATAATTAATTAATCATTATCTAAATCCACAAATGAAGCCTTCCGTACGAACCCATGTGCGCTACTGAGTTCGGCGTTTAGCGCCGCTGAGGCCGAATCAATTGGTGCGCTTGCTATCTTCCTGGTGCTAAATGCCAAGCTTGGCGTTTGGCGCCACCAGCGTGTGTGTCAAGTGTATTTTACGAAGCTCCCGGCGCTAAACGCCAGGTCAGGGATTTAGCGCCAACCCAACAGAACGGTTGCACGTGTTACGAGGCGCTCGACGCCAAATTCCCAATAGCGGCGTTTGGCGCTAGCTTGGCAGGATTACATTTCTTTCTTTTTCTTCTGCACGAAATCTACCAACTCGTTCGGATTTTTTCTGAAATAATTAAAACTAAAATGCGCCTCAAAGTAGCATCCAAATAGGCTTCAAACACTAAAATCTCAATAGAACTCAATAAATTCGTATCTAAAATAATAAGAAAATAAAGAAAAGATGCTCACACATCAGTACTTCATCTTCCCTTTGTAGAAAGTGAGAGAAGGGTGCTGAAGAGAGAAAGAAGAGAAGAGAAGGGTTTCAATATTCACCTTCCTCTTTAAATTACTATAACTTGTGATTTTGAGCTCCGATTTATGTGCCATTTGTGGCCACGCAAAGCTTTTACCGAGCTCTTCGATTTCATTCTAACAAAGTGGTAATGAACTTTCAATTTCTTATCTAGTTCTCTCTTCCACATAATTTTGAGTTTTTGGCTATAGGGATTGAGTGAGTTTTATAATTTTGGTTGCTTAGGTGTCAACTAACATTAGATTATTGCTGGGTTTTATCCCAAAATACCATTGAGTGAGGTAAGCCACTTCAAAACCATTATAGTTTGATGTATTTGTGAGGCCTAGTGATTTAATTTTGGTAATTTGTATGGATATAACTTAAATTATTGTTGATTGGAGTTGAATTGGAGAATTTGTTCACTTGGAACTGAGAATTTTGGTTGGGACTTGTTGATTTTTGGTGGCTAAGCTTGAAGGCCTGTGAGGAGGAGATTATTTTTGGTGATTTTATGCTTGTGTGAAAATCGGCCAAGGCATGGTTTCGGTTTCCTTTAAATAATTTGTAATGTTATGGACAATTTAGCTAGTAGACCTTAGGAAAAGATTGAATTGATGATGAATATTGATGTTGATGATAATTGATGATGGTTGTTGATCTTGATGGAGAGTTATGATGATTATTGATGTTAATGATGGTTGATGATGATGATTATGAGTTTTGATGATGGTGAATGGATGATAATGTGATTCATTGAATGAAAGATTGGATATATGTAAAATTGATGATTGTTGGAGTTGTTGAATGAGTTGAATGAGGTAAGAATTGAATGAATTAGGTGTTTGAATACTTGAGGAATGATTGAAGATTTCTTAGGTATTGATTTCGGTTTGGTTCAATTGGTTTGGTTGAGTTTTGGAAAAATAGAGAACTTTGAAAAATTTTGGTAAAACCTTGTTTTTAACCAACTTCAATAGGCTATAACTTGGCTTCCAGACTTCCAAATTTTGTGAAACTTATTTTGAATGAAAATTGGACACGTGAAGTTTATGTCGTTTGAAGAACAGGTGAAAAATGATTTTCATAATGAAGAAGTTATACGTATTTGAAGTTTGGTGTAAAAAATTGAATTATGCAGCAAAACAGCTTTTTTGAAAATTGGGAGGAATGCGTACGCGGAACAGGCGTGCGTACGCAAGGATTGGCTACTGCCTAACACTCATGCGTACGTAAAAATGCCAATTTTACACCCATACGAATGCGACCATTGACGTGCATATGCGAGACCCGTTTTTGTTTCAAGCATTCGCATACGCGGATGTAATTGGCGTACGCGACATTGCTAATTTCACACTCTTGCATACGTGGGAACGGGCACGCGTACGCATGACCCATGTTTTGCTGAAAATGTGATTTTTGTGTTGTTAATCACTCCTCTAGCTTTCTAAACCTCTATATTTACTGTTTATGATTCCCTATCTAGTATTTAGGCTTTAGGACAAGGGGGAATAGAATGAGTGGATTTAATTAGATATTTTCTATTATAAAATTAGAGAAAGTGACTTATACTTTGGAAGTTTTATGGATGAAATAACTTAAGTGGATTGGCAGAGTGTTGAGTGGATGATTGTTGAACATGATGAGAATGACAGTGATCACTAAGATTGAGTAATATACTACTGATGTGCTATGATTGCTAAGTTGCTATGCACCTGGAAAAGACAGTGGTTAATCCTGCTTGTCGAGGTTATGACGCTGGCATATGGACAGTGGTTTATCTCGCTTACGTTCTGATGTAAGGTCTGAGGCATAATATCCCACTCGCATCCTTTCGAGTCACAAGAGTGTGCTGGACACTATATCCCTGGATAATGTGTTGGGCACTATATCCCTGAGGTGCCAATTATATTCGTGACCAAAATTTGACATCCCAAGGGGATGTGTTGGGTTGACAGTTAAACGGTCAAGTGATATCACAACCAATAGGAAAGGCATTCATTATGCATCCTTATATGTTTGTTTGCTTTGTTTACTTGCATTTTACCAACTTGTATAACATTTTCAATTGCTAGTTGAATTATCTGTTGTATATGTATATTACTTGTGTTTTACTTATTTGCACTATCTGTGTTTTCTGCTGGGATTAAGGAGGCTCGGTAGGCAATAGCGATCGGATCGCATAGAGGATTAGTTGGCGAAGGCTGTGAGACAGCGGTGATCTGTTAGTTAGAAAATCCTTAAGATTAGATAACCTTTTATGGAATTTTTATAAAAACATTTCTAAGTTTGAATCTTATGCATGTAGGAAGTTCTAGGATTGCCTTTGGCTTCCCGAAACCTTATATCTTATCTATTGGGCATTGTTACCATACTGAGAACCTCCGATTCTCATACCATATGTTGTTATTTTTCAGATTCAGGTCACAACCCACCTCGGTGACTTTGTAGATGGAGACAAAGAGGAGGATGGCTCGCTTTTGTCTTTTGTTTATTTTGCTGTAGTTATTATCTCACTTTTAATTATTGTACTTGTTGCCTTAGAGGCTTAAACTTTGAGAGACAGGATGTATTCGTCTTAACATTTAACAACTTTGTTGTATCTGTTTTAATTAGTCATCCTAAACTCTGCGGACTGTGACTAGATCTCTTTTGGATATATATATATATATATATATATATATATATATATATATATATATATATATATATATATATATATATATATATATATATATACACACCTTGTTTATCTTGTAGCTATAATATCTTTTTCTTAACTTTACGCTTTAGTTATTGGTGCACAAAATTGACTATGCAAGTTTCGCACAGATAGACCGACAAGTGGACCGGATCATCCAAGTAATACTTGAGGTGAGTAAGGGTCGATTTGACGGAGATTGTTGGTTTGAACAAGCAGTGGCTATCTTGTAGATCTTAGTCAGGTGGATATAAAATATAGTTGTTGTAGAAAAATGCATAAGGACAGAATAAATAAAGTATTACTGGATAGGTGTGAAATCAATAATAAGAGAATGGTTGAGGCTTCGGAGATGCTTCCTCCTTCTGGATCAACTTTTCTCACTGTCTACTTCAACTTCTGGGGATTCATTCCATGGCAGGCTGTAAGTGATTAATGCCAGGTCAGTGGTCATTAATCTCCTCTGCTTCAGATCAAACGCTAGGTCAGTGGTCATCCAATCTGAACGGGGGTGAAGCTCCTGCAGTCCATTCCCTTGGTGATCCTACTCAAAGCACCACAGACAATGTCGAATCTTCCAGACCAGAGAATGCTGCATCCTGATTCTAGCCTATACTACAAAAGCCCTAATCGCCCCGTACCTCGGCTGAATTGGTGTCTCCAAGTCCCCAACAAAGTCGTGGATTAGCCGTCTAAGAGATGTATAATCAAGTTTGTGGTTCAATACTATCCCATCAAGGACCCGCAAGAACCCATGTAGAATAGGGATGACGGTCAAGTTACGCTCCCAATTCATTAGGATGAAGAACGAAGAAACATCTTAGAATGGAATCAAGCATAGGTTGAAATAGAACAATAATATTATTAATCCATAAGAATAAGCAGAGCTCCTAACCTTAACCTAGGAGGTTCAGTTGCTCAAACTGTACAATAATGTTCGAAAGTAAAAGTGGGGGAAGAAGATCCTAAACAAGGGTGATCTTGTCCTATTTATAATAACCTAATAACTCAGAAGTACAAAAATATGATAGAATAGACTAGAGGTGCGAAATCCATCCTTGGGCCCACTTTGGTTGAGTACTTGGGCTGAGCTTGGCATCCACTTTGAGGAATGGGAGGTGAACCATGCTGCCTTGTACTTGTGTTGGGCGTTGAATGCCCACTAGGGGGTGGTTGGCGTTCAACGCTAGCTTTGGGGCTCTTTTGGGGCGTTGAACGCCAGCTAGGGGATAGCTCCTTGGCGTTCAACGCCCAAAATGGGCAGGCTCTTTCGAAGAAAAGTATAAACCCTTATATATTCCTGGGAATCTCTAGAAGTTAGCTTTCCAACGCTATTGAGAACACGTCATTTGGACCTTTGTAGATCCAAAAATGCTCGTTTGAGTGCACGGAGGTCAGAATCTAACAACATCTGCTACGCTTTCCTTGCATCTGAATCGGACTTTGCCAAAACTCCTCAATTTCAGACAGAATATACCTGAAATCATCATAAAATTCACAAACTCAAAGTATAATCCAAAAATATGAATTTTGCACTAAAACCTATGAAAATATAATAAAACTTAAACAAAACATAACAAAAATTATATGAAAATGATGCCAAAAAGCATATAAAATATCCGCTCATCAGAACACCAAACTTAAACTGTTGCTTGTCCCCAAGAAACGAAAAACAAAGTAGGATCAGGAAGAAGAGAATGATACAATAATTCTCAGAGTTTTCGATGAAGCTCAGTTTTCAATTAGATGAGCGGGACTAGTGGCTATTCACTTCTGAATAGTTTTGGCATCTCACTTTCCTTTGAAGCTTAGAATAATTGGCATCTTTAGGAACTTAGAATCCAGATGATGTTATTGACTCTCCTACTTTAGTTCTTTTTTATTCTTGAACACAGCTTGTTTTGAGTCTTGAACACAGCTTGTTTTGAGTCTTGCCCTTTTTTGACGTTAAACGCCAGTCTGGTGCCCATTTTTGGCGTTAAACGCCAGTAAGGGCAGCAGAATGGGCGTTAAACGCCCAGTCTGGCACCATTCTGGGCGTTTAATGCCAGAAATGGGCACCAGAATGGTGTTTAACGCCAGAAAAGGGCAAGAAACTGGCGTTAAACGCCAGAAATAGGCAGCAACCTGGCGTTTAACGCTAGGATTGGCAGAAAAGGGCATTTTGTACGCCACTTGGTGCAGGGATAAAAAATCCTTGACACTTTAGGATCTGTGGATCCCACAGGATCCCCACCTACCCCACCTCTCTCTCTCTCTTCTTCACCCATTCACCAATCACCTCAATACCTCTTCCCAAAAAAACCCCTCACCTATCAAATCCTACCCTCTTTTCCCCCTTGGCCGAAACACCAACCCACATCCATCTCCTCTATTTCTTCTTCGTCTACTCTCTTCTTTCTTCTTTTGCTCGAGGACGAGCAAATCTTCTAAGTTTGGTGTGGTAAAAGCATTGCTTTTTGTTTTTTCATAACCATTTATGGCACCTAAGGCCGGAGAAACCTCTAGAAAGAGGAAAGGGAAGGCAAAAGCTTCCACCTCCGAGTCATGAGAGATGGAGAGATTCATCTCAAGAGTGCATCAAGACCACTTCTATGAAGTTGTGGCCAAGAAGAAGGTGATCCCAGAGGTCCCTTTCAAACTCAAAAAGGGTGAATATCCGGAGATCCGATATGAGATTCGAAGAAGAGGTTGGGAAATTCTCACCAACCCCATTCAACAAGTCGGAATCTTAATGGTTCAAGAGTTCTATGCCAATGCATGGATCACCAAAAACCACGATCAAAGTGTGAACCCGGACCCTAAGAATTGGCTTACAATGGTCCGAGGGAAATACTTAGATTTCAGTCCGGAAAATGTAATGTTGGCATTCGACTTGCCCATGATGCAGGGAGATGCACACCCCTACACTGGAAGGGTCAACTTTGATCAAAGGTTGGACCAAGTCCTCATAGACATTTGTGAAGAGGGCGCTCAATGGAAAAGAGATTCAAGAGGGAAGCCGGTTCAACTAAGAAAGCATGACCTCAAGCCCGTGGCTAGGTGATGGTTGGAGTTCATCCAACGCTCAATCATTCCCACTAGCAACCGGTCTGAAGTTACTATAGACCGGGCTATCATGATTCATAGCATCATGATTAGAGAGGAAGTAGAAGTTCATGAGGTTATATCCCAAGAACTCTACAAGGTGGCGGACAAGTCCTCTACTTTGGCAAGGTTAGCATTCCCTCATCTCATTTGTCACCTTTGCAATTCGGCTGGAATTGACATAGAGGAAGACACCCTCATTGATGAGGACAAGCCCATCACTAAGAAAAGGATGGAGCAAACAAGAGATCCCACTCATGGACAAGAGCATGAGGAAATTCCTCATCATGAAATTCCTGGGATACCTCAAGGGATGCATTTTCCTCCACAAAACTATTGGGAGAAAATCAACACCTCCCTAGGAGAATTAAGTTCCAACATGGGACAACTAAGGGTGGAGCACCAAGAATATTCTATCCTCCTCCATGAAATTAGAGAAGACCAAAGAGTCATGAGAGAGGAGCAATAAAGGCAAGGAAGAGATATTGAGGAGCTCAAGCACTCCATAAGATCTTCAAGAGGAAGAACAAGCCGCCATCACTAAGGTGGACCCATTCTTTAATTTCCTTGTTCTTTATTTTCTGTTTTTCGAATTTTTATGTTTCATATTTATTTATGTTTGTGTTTTGATTACATGATCACTAGTGTCTAAGTGTCTATACCTTAAAGCTATGAAAATGAATCCATCACCTTTCTTAAATGAAAAATGTTTTTAATTGAAAAAGAAAAAGAAGTGCATGAATTTCGAATTTTAAAACAGTTTAGTTATTTTGATGTGGTGGCAATACTTTTGTCTTTCTGAATGAATGTTTGAACAGTGCATATTTTTTGAATTTAATTGTTCATGAATGTTAAAATTGTTACCTCTTGAAAGAATGATGGAAAAGGAGAAATGTTATTTGATAATCTGAAAAATCATAAAAATTGATTCTTGAAGCAAGAAAAAGCAGTGAAAAGCTTGCAAAAAAAATGCGAAAAAAAAGAAAAAAGAAAAAAGAAAGAAAAAAAAAAGCAAGTAGAAAAAGCCAATAGCCCTTTAAACCAAAAGACAAGGGTAAAATAAAAAGGATCCAAGGCTTTGAGCATCAGTGGATAGGAGGGCCCACAGGAATAAAATCCTGGCCTAAGCGGCTAAACCAAGCTGTCCCTAACCATGTGCTTGTGGCGTGAAGGTGTCAAGTGAAAACTTGAGACTGAGCGGTTAAAGTCGTGGTCCAAAGCAAAAAGAGTGTGCTTAAGAGCTCTGGACACCTATAATTGGGGACTCTAGCAAAGCTGAGTCACAATCTGAAAAGGTTCACCCAGTTATGTGTCTGTGGCATTTATGTATCCGGTGGTAATACTGGAAAACAAAATGCTTTGGGTCACGGCCAAGACTCATAAAGTAACTGTGTTCAAGAATCAACATACTTAACTAGGAGAATCAATAACACTATCTGAATTCTGAGTTCCTATAGATGCCAATCATTCTGAACTTTAAGGGATAAAGTGAGATGCCAAAACTGTTCAGAAGTAAAAAGCTAATAGCCCCGCTCATCTAATTAAGACTTATCCTCATAGATGTTTTTGGATTTCATTGTACATTCTATTCTTTTTATCCTATTTGATTTTCAGTTGCTTGGGGACAAGCAACAATTTAAGTTTGGTATTGTGATGAGCGGATAATTTATACGCTTTTTGGCATTGTTTTTAGTACGTTTTTAGTATATTTTAGTTAGTTTTTATTATATTTTTATTAGTTTTATTTAAAATTCACTTTTTTGGACTTTACTATGAGTTTGTGTGTTTTTCTATGATTTCAGGTATTTTCTGGCTGAAATTGAGGGACCTGAGCAAAAATCTGATTCAGAGGTTGAAAAAGGACTGCAGATGCTGTTGGATTCTGACCTCCCTACACTCGAAGTGGATTTTCTGGAGCTACAGAAGCCCAATTGGTGCGCTCTCAATTGCGTTGGAAAGTAGACATCCTAGACTTTCCAGAAATATATAATAGTCCATATTTTGCCTAAGATTTGATGGCCCAATCTGGTGTTCCAAGTCAGCATAGAAATTTTGGCGTCAAAACGCCAGAACTGACATAAAAACTGGAGTTAAACACCCAAACTGGCACAAAAGATGGCGTTTAACTCCAAGAAAAGTCTTTACACATGGAAGCTTCAATGCTCAGCCCAAGCACAAACCAAGTGGGCCCGGAAGAAGATTTCTGCATTAATTACCTATTTCTGTAACCCTATGCTACTAGTTTTCTATAAATAGGACCTTTTGCTATTATACTTTACACACACAGACTTTCATATACCTTTTGATCTTTATGTTCACGTTTGGGGAGGTTGGCCATTCGGCCATGCCTAGACCATGTACTTATCTATTTTCAACGGTGGAGTTTCTACACAGCATAGATTAAGGTGTGGAGCTCTGCTGTTCTTCATGAATTAATACAATTACTATTGTTTTTCTATTCAATTCACGCCTACTTCTTCTCTAAGATATTCATTCGTTCTTCAACTTGATGAATGTGATGATCCGTGACACTCATCATCATTCTCACCTATGAACATGTGCCTGACAACCACCTCTGTTCTACTAGCAATGGCTTGAATGCGTATCTCTTGGGTTTCTAATCTAAGATTGGAACCTTCGTGGTATAGGCTAGAATCAATTGGCGGCCATTCCTGAGATCTGAAAAGTCTAAACCTTGTCTGTGGTATTCCGAGTAGGATCTGGGAAGGGATGACTGTGACGAGCTTCAAACTCGTGAGTGTTGGGCGTGTGAGAGACGCAAAAGGATCAATGGATCCTATTCCAACATGATCGAGAACCGACAGATGATTAGCCGTGCGGTGACAGCGCATTTGGAATATTTTCACTGAGAGGACGGCAAGTAGCCATTGACAACGGTGATGCCAAACATAAAGCTTGCCATGGAAGGGAGTATGAATGATTGGAAGAAGGCAATAGGAAAGCAGAGGTTCAAGAGGAACAAAGCATCTTCATACGCTTATCTGAAATTCCTACCAATGAATTACATAAGTATCTCTATCTCTATCTCTATCTTTATTTTATGTTTATCTATTAATTATCACTTCTCCATAACCATTTGAATCCGCCTGACTAAGATTTACAAGATGACCATAGCTTGCTTCAAGCCGACAGTCTCCATGGGATCGACCCTTACTCACATAAGGTATTACTGGGACGACCCAGTGCACTTGCTGGTTAGTTGTGTGGAATTGTGACAAAGTGTGATTCACGTTTAAGAGCTCCAAATCTTTGGCGCCATTGTTGATGATCACAATTTCGTGCACCAGCGTTCAATGCCAGCTGCATGCTCTATTTAGGGCGTTGGATGCCCTCAAGGGATCTCCATCCTGGCGTTCAACACCAGGTTACTGTCTCCCTTTGGGCGTTGAATGCCCACTAGGGGTTTCTTGATTGGCGTTCAACGCCAGCAATGATGTTCTTCTTAGGCGTTGAACGCCTATTCATGCCTCCTTGTCTGGCGTTCAACGCCAGCAAGGTACCTGCTCCAGGGTGTTTTGTTTTCATTTCTGACTGTCTCTGTTTCTGTTCTAACTACTGAATATGATCACAACTTAAAAAAACAAATATGAAAATTAAACTGATATAACTGAAATAAACTTAAAGAAAAATAAGAAAACTCTAATTATTGATGGGTTGCCTCCCAACAAGCGCTTCTTTAACGTCACTAGCTTGAGGGTTAGCTCCTTTACGGAGTTAGATAGGGGCTCAGAATTTTGCCCCTTACAGTGAACTTCTTGCCTGTGCTCTCAAGGATGAGTTTCATATGTTCTAGAGACAGGATCTTGTTCACCGTATGTGGAATGACTGGGTTGTCAGTGAAGACAACTCTCATGCCAGGTGAGAGGTCTTTAGTGGAGATTTTCTTGTCCCTCTAGCCTTTAGGTACCTTCTTCTTAGTACCTTTATTCTCAGTGCTTGATGATGGCTACCCAACACCAAACTTAGAATTGGTGTCTGGGGGCTCTGTATAGCTTTGCACCAAAAGAGAGGGTTGGAACACTAAGTGTTGCACAAGTGTCTCTCTTTTGTCAGAGGGAGAGTTAGGGTTAGGTATCTTAAATAAGATACAGTCCTCATGCAATTGTAAGACTAGCTCTCCCCTTGCTACATCAATGATGACATTGGCAGTGGCTAGGAAGGGTCTTCCAAGGATGATGGATTCATCCTCGTCTTCCCGAGTATCCAAGATTATAAAGTCCGCAGGGATGTAAAGGTTTTCAACCTTTACTAGGACATCTTCCACTAAACCATATGCCTTTTTCATTGACTTGTCTACCATCTCCAGTGAGATTCTTGCAGCTTGTGTAACACCCTAATTAGCCTAAGCTTTACCTCGCATCATAAAGCAAAGGTTAATCAGAGCTTACGATAGTTCTAAGCTCATACATATAATATATAGAAAGAATTGATATAATCTAGAAGCCCGATGAAGGATATAGCTCAAAACAGGATTTGAAAAGTGTAAAATATACTAACGAAGCTACTAACTTAAAGCACAAGAAATAGATACAATGTAACAAAAGATAATAGTATAATATCATGAGAATCTAGCCATGGCTCGCGGAGTTTAAGCCAAATAGGTATACACTGATATACAGAACCAGATAGTAAAATAAGCTTATACAGGTTTTTCTCTCTCAAAATACAATCCTCTAGGCTAAAGCAAAATACAAAATGAGAGATGTATAAACAAAATAAATCAAAAAGACTCCAAGAGTAACAGGATCTTCCGCTTCTGTCACCATCCAAGCAACTCACCGAGGTGGGTTGCGACCTGCATCTGAAAAACACAACAGAAATATGGTATGAGAACTGGAGGTTCTCAGTATGGTAACAGTGCCAAGAGATGTAGGATATAAGACCCCAGGATGCCAAAGGCAATCCTAAGCTCCATATCCCTCACAAGATTCAATCTTAAAGCATACTAAAACAATAAAACCATAACTTAAACCATAATACAAAATAAGGGTAATCTTTCTTAGGGGATTATCTATTCTAACATATCTCCGCTGTCCCACAGCCTTCACCAACCTATCTTCCAGCGATACCATCGCCACCACCTTTCAAACCTCCTCAATCTCAGTAGAAAGCACAATTAATTAGAATGCAAGTAAAACACAAGTAGAAGCATATAATACAAGTAGTTCAAGTAAGCAAATAGGCATGTTATTCAATTAGGCATACAATTACAAGTCGGCAAAGCAAGCAAGCAGATAGAAAATGCACATGATGAATGCCTGTCCTATTGGCCGTGATATCACATTGTCGGTTCAACTACCAACCCGACACATCTCCATGGAGATGTCACCCTTCGGAATCATCATTGGAAACCCCCGAGATATAGTGCTCGGATCACTGTCTAGGGTTTTGCGCCTGCACGCTCTATTGATCCGAAGGGATGCGAGCGGGATACTCTTACCTCAGACCTCACATCTCAACGCAAGCGGGACGAACGACCGCCCTTACGCCGCCGCTGCTACCTCGACAGGCGGGATCCAACCGCCGTCCCTGCAGGGTGCATAGCGTCTCATAATCTAAATTTTAAACAGTAGTTCAGTGGTTTTTCAGAAAACATTTTCAATACCTCAATGATTCATCATTGCACATTCGAGTCCTCAACTCATCTCAACCACTGTCACATCAACAGTTACATTCCGAGTCCTCGACTCATCTCAACTACTGTCAATTCACATTTCAGTTCCGAACTCAACGGCTCATCAGTTCTCATCTCATATACTCATCATTCTTCACACGCTATCAAACCATCCTCAGTACTTCCGAAACCTAATCATCCATTTTCTAATTATCATAATAATATCAATTAAAAATATTAGTTTATTTACCAAGTTCTCATGCCCAAAATCAAGCCCAAAATCCTTAAAATAGTGTCACAAGCTTACAATCTTGTTGGGAAGGTGAAATAGTTGAAAACAAAATTTAAATTTGAGAAACAGGGCGTGTGCGTACGCATAGGGGTGTGTGATAAACCACTATTTTATTGTTTATATTGTGTTTAATTGTGTGGTTTTGTCATGATCCTTACCCACTTATTCATCAATTTAGCATGCATTTAAATTTCCTTCCTAAATTCAGTACATGTTTGAAAATTGCTTCCTAGAGACTTTAATTATTTATTTTTAATTCTCCTTTATTCCATTCGATGCCGTGATCTGTGTGTCAAGTGTTTCAGGCTTTATAGGGCATGAATGAGATGGAGATTGGAGAGGAAGCTAGCAAAAATGGAAGGAACACAAGAATTTGAGGAGATAACCAGCGAGAAGTGACGCGGTCGCATGGCTCACGCGACCGCGCGAAGGGGCACAAATCGCAGTGACGCAGCCGCATGGCTTGCGTGGCCGCGCGGATTGGAAAGCGCAAGCGACGCGGTAGCGTGGACGACGCGAACGCGTGGAGAGGAAAAAGCGCAAGCGACGCGTCCGCATGGACGACGCCATCGCGTGACATGTGCGATCTGCATAATCTACAAAATCCGCTGGGGGCGATTTTGGACCTTATTTCGGCCCAGTTTTCGGCCCGGAACAGCAGACTAGAGTCAGAGAATATGCAGAAACAACACAGACATTCATTCAGTAGTTTTAGATCTAGTTTTTCACTCTCTTAGGTTTTTCTCTCTAGTTTTCAGAATTTTAATTTTCAATTGGTCTTAGCATTGGAACAGTGATAAGAGTTATTTCCTCATCAAGACTTCATCATTCTAGTTTGTTCTCTTAACTTGGTTCTATTCTTCCATGTTCTTTGTTATGTTCAATTTTGTCATTCAGATACTTTTGTGATTATTTAACGCAAGGATTATTTCTTTTTAATTCAATTTCAATTCCAATAATTATATCTTCTTTTAATTCCCTTTCATGCGCTATGGATTCTTTATTTACAATGCGTGAGTAGTTTCCTTACTTGATGGGGAGTTGATTAAAAGGAACTCTTGAGTTGGAAGGATTGAAAGAAAATTTGTAATTGGGTTAAATGTTGGATTGCTATCCTGTCACCGACGCCAATCCCTTTGAACTAAGTGGGTTGCAACTTGTGAATAGATCTGGCATTCCCACTTGTTTGACTTTTCCTTACCTAGTAAAGGATAACCAAACAGAACAACCATTAATTATAAATTAATCTTACAATCACACCATCGATGATAGAGATTCTAACCAATCAATTCCCAGTCAAGGCTTTTATTATTATTATTTAAAAATCCTCAATTTAAATTCCAATTTACTTAGCTCAACTTCTTGGAACATCTGATTAATAAAACAGCACACTTTTCTGCAACTCGTTGGGAGACGACCTGGGACTTAAAACTCCCAGTAATTTTAATTTAAACTCTCTGTGACATATTTCTAAATTGATAAGCAGATTCTCGGTGAGTTAAGAACTATACCTGCAACGTAACCATTTTAATAAATTTTTAATTCACCAGCTTCTGCTTCCCACCAATTTTTGGCACCGTTGCCGGGGAGTTGCAATAGAGTGCTAATTTTATTAATTAGAATTTATTTATTTGCATTTTATTTAACTTTGCTACTATGAGCTGCATGTTTCTTCCGTCAAATGACGCGTTCACTTCCTGATCCGCGCTTGCTAATATTCGATCCTGAAATTGAAAGGACAATTTCACGAATAAGGCGAGAACATCGTAGGTTAGCCCGCTCTGAGGGCGGATCTGAAAGTGAATCTGAGGAAGAAACCAGCCCCCGTTCTACTGATTCGGTTGTTTTACGTGCAGAAAAAATGGCAGCTAGAAGAGTTACCATTCAGGAGGAAGGAGCTCCTGATTTTACAATGCAACCGTTTCAAGCGCATCATCCAGCGGTAGCTACGGATTTTGAAATAAAGACCGCACTACTAAATTTGATGCCCAAGTTTCATGGCCTACCTGCTCAAGAGCCTATCAAGCACTTGAGAGACTTCCAGGCAGCCTGTTCTATTGTCAGGCGTGATGGCACTGATGAAACTTCAATTCTGCTGAAAGATTTTCCGTTTTCTCTGGAGGGAAAAGCAAGAGAGTGGTACTACACTCAACCTCTAGCAAATGTATCCAACTGCGATACACTCAGAAAGGAGTTTCTGGAGAAATTCTTTCCATCTGAGGTTACTGATAAACTGAGGAAGGATATCTCTACAATTGTTCAGGATGACAATGAGACTCTCTTTGAATACTGGGGGCGCTCCAATAATCTTCTGGAAGCATGCCCCCACCACATGATTGACAAGATCGTGTTACTCAGCTATATCACACAAGGTATGAGGCCCCAAGATAAGACCACATTGGAAAGTGCCAGCAACGGGTCTATGAAGAAGTACAAGACCACTGATGAAGCTTGGCAATTGATCAGTGATTTAGCTGAATCTACTCGGAACCACAGACAGAAGCAAGGCCGTTCAAAAGCCGTTGCAGAAGTATCTTCTGGCATAGAGACTGTTGCTCTAAATTGAAGCATCTGTGAAATGACCAACCTGCTGAAGCAAATGCAGTTGAATCAACAAGCTCAGCAAACTCAACCGCAGCAAAACCAACAACTAGTTCCACAAAGAATTTGCAGAATTTGTGCTGATTACAGCCATTACACTGATGAATGCCCGCAGCTCCAACAAGAAGACAACATGGTGGCATCCACTCACAACTTCTATGACCGCCCCAACCAAGGGTACAATCAAAGTGGAAATAATAACCATGGATGGCAGGACAATTCAAACCAGAATTGGAGAGACAACAATAATAGGGGAGGCAGAGATAATCAGGGAAATCAGAGGTGGAATAATAACAACAACAGGCAGCAAAATCAACCTTACCGAGCACCTCACCTGAGGCAAAACCAAGGACCACCGAACAATCAGCAGCAACCCTCTCAATTTACTCATTCTTTTGTATCTTCTAATGAAGATTTATTACAAGCTTTTGAGAAAAGACAACTGGCCATGGAAAATACCATCGTGAACAGTATTAACGCCAGTCTGAATGGTTTCACCTCTACTCTGCAAGCTCTTATGACACAGCTTGGTTCAGCACAAAATTCCAGTAACCAACCTTCAAACACCACTGGAATCCCCTCTCAACCATTACCCAATCCAAAGGGAGGCATTAATGCCATCACCCTGAGGTCCGAAACCACACTGCAGGAGAGGAATCAGGAGGAACCAAGCTCACCAGAATACGCCTCAGCTGAAGAGGTGGTAGAAATCGAAGATGTTGAAGAGGAAGAGGACATACAGGACATAGCTGAAGAAGAGATAGCTCAACCACAGGAAGAAGCACAAAAAGGCGCAGGCCCATAAAGGGCTCACATTTTCCACTGATTTTTATATCTTGGAGATGCCCCATAATGATTCAGATAAGCCATCAACAATCCTACTTGGAAGACCATTCCTGAAGACATCAAAATTCAAATTGGATGCTTTTTCAGGAACATACTCCTTTGAAATAGATGGCCGCATAGTGATCTTCAATCTGAATGGAGTCATTGACAACCCCCCAGAAGATCGTTCTATCTTCCAGTGTGATGTCATAGACGAGAGTGTGGCTGAAGTTCAAAAAGAAGAGTTTGAAGAGAGGCACACTGGACAAGATCCAAGTGTGGGGACTGATAAACCCATATTTCATGAGTTCTTTTGTGCTTAATTAGAGTGATTTATTCAACTCTTAACCTACTTATTCACATTAATTGCATGGTTTTACTTTCCCTTCCTTATTATGTCATGTTGTGAAAAACATGTTTCCTAAGCTTTAAAATTAATTAATTTAATTACCTTTATTTCCATTCAATGCCGTGATTAGTGTGTTGAGTAGTTTCGGATTTTCTAAGGTAGAATGACTTAAAGGATGAAAAAGGAAACATACTAAAATGGAAGGAGAAAGCAAAACGGAGCTTTAAAGAAACTGGTATCCACGCGATCGCATGGATGACGCGATCGCGTGCCAAGCACGAATCAGCAGCGACGCGGCCGCATGACTAACGCGACCGCGTGGCAAGGAAAAGCTCCGAATGACGCGACCGCATGACCCACGCGGACGCGTGACAGAGGCCACGCACCAGAAATTACAGAATACGCCCCCATCAAATTCTGAAGCCCTTTTTGGCCCAGATCCAAGTACAGACAGCATAGACCAGAGGTTATAAAGTGTGGGAATGCTTCCATTCAAAGGGAGCTCGCATATTTTTACCTTTCAATGATTTAGATTTAGTTGAGAGGGAGATCTTCTCTCTCTCTTTTAGGATTTAGGATTTCTTCTTGTTTTAAGAGTAACTCTGGATCCCAGGTTTAATGTTCTTTTAGTATTACTTCTATTTATTTATTCCAACATTTGAATTGATTATTATAATTTGATTTATGAATTCTCCCATGTTACAGACTGTTATTTGAATTAATGATAATTGAGGTATTTTCAGTTTATGATTGTTCTCTTTGATTTAAGTTACCATTGCTTCCCATCTAAGGACCTCTTTATTATTCCAGCAATTTTACTTTTTCCCTTTTGGTTCTGGTTAAGAATTTAGTAACTCAACAGTTATTAAACTCAACATAATTGATAATCGTTATCTTGCTAATTGAGCTGAACTTAAATAATCCCAACCTTTTCTGAGGAAATAATTAGGATTCAAAAGTCAATTTAATTAGTCTCTTTACTTTCCTTTGCCCTGGTAAAGGTTGACCAAGTGGAGTTTAGATTCAACTTTCATTATTGTTGAGAGAGATAACTAAGTTGGACCTCTAATTTCTCTACCTTACTAAAGGTTGCTTTACAGTTATTATTTATTTTTAATTGCCATTTAATTCACTTGTCATTTAAATTACTTGCTTCTCACTTTCTAAACCCCGATTACAACCTTTATAACCAATAATAAGAACATACTTCCTCATAGTTCCTTGAGAAGACGACCCGAGGTTTGAATACTCGGTTAACAATTTCTAAAGGGGTTTGTTACTTGTGACACCCAAAACATTTGTATGAAGGGACTTTTGAAGGTTTAGAAACTATACTTGCAACGAGGATTTATCCGCAATTTTCTAGACCACGCAAAAGTTATTCTCATCAAAATGGCGCCGTTGCCGGGGAACTGCTAACGTGTGCCTTATTATTGGTTATTGTAAATAATTTTCTTTAGCTTGTTTATTTACTTTTGTTTTTCCTTTTTTATCTTTATTTGCTACCATGAACTCTCACCCCTCTCGCTTTGAGTTTGGTTCTAATATTATTAAAGGAAATAGAAGTTACAGCAGGAATGTGCATCAAGGTCAGACTAATCAAGGATGGATGGAACCAAGAGGATCTAATCAACCCTTTTGGTAGCAACACCCTCCGAGATATCCTGGACAGAGACCATTCTACCGTGCATACCCAGCTGAAAGACATGGTGGACAACCTTGTAACTACCAACAAGCCCCACCCCGTGCATATGAACCATCCTTTCAACATAACCTCGAACCACCACACTCACAAGCTTTTCTTCACCATTCGCCATCATATGATCCTTCCTTACCCCAAACCCAATCCAATCGTTCCTAACCATCACCACTTTCCTTTGTATCATGTCCAAGTCTGGCAAACCGCGAAGCAAAGGATCGCCTAAAGGAAACAGTAATTAAATTTCAAACAACCATTCAACAACTGGAGCAAGCACTAATTCAATGGGCCACTAGGCGCTCAAATATACAAGGATCAACCACAGCTCCATGTGGACAGCCCAATGAAGAGCGTAGCATGAAAGAAATACTAGAGACTCCAGTGAACAAGACAGAAAATGAATTCGTACTAGAACAAGTGGAAGAGGTTGTCATTGTTCAAGAAGAAGAATTGGTTGAGGATCTAGGTGATGCTGAACTTCCTTGGGAATCCAGAATTGAGGAAAACTCCGTCCAAGATGCCACAGTTAATGCTAAGGAGGATACCGTACAATTTCCAAGGCAAGTCGTTTACGAAGAATCAGACGGAACAATCCAAGAAGCAAATTTCCTTGATGATGATAGTCACAAGTCTAGTTCTCCTAGTGATGAACTTGCGTCCGCAAGTGAATTCTCTGAGATCAAAGAATCTTCCCCAAGTGAATATGAGGATGATGCGGAGGTAGATTTCTCTCAACCTCCAATCTATGACTCGAGTGATGAGGAAGACATAGAAGACTTTGACCAGGATACAGATACAATTGAAGATCTTTGCAAGGAAGTGGAAGAATTCACAGAAGAACACAAGGAAACGGAACTTGCAGAACCACCAAAAATACTATCCCAAGGCCATTACCACCAAATACAAGCTTCAAGTGGGTACAATCCTTAACTTATAATTTTACTTATTCACTTGAATATGGTTTGCTTGAAACAGATGGCCAACTTAGAGCTCTCTGCGGCTTTAGGAGTAAGAGGGAAATGGCGCGTATTCAGAGCTGGTGCACCAGGTTTAATAAGGTTCCACGCTTCAGCTCGAAGTACACGGATTGGTATCATGCTCAATTGCATGGATCATAGAGAACGTTTGGTCACCACGGTGAGATTCTACTTTTTAAGCCGCCCGGATGGAGACATGTAGACCAAGACGGAGGCGGATTTAAACGCAAGGCTTGGAATCCTGAGGTTTATTCTGACATTTGTTACCCCAGGAGCCTAAAAATTTGTTTGAAGCTGCTTAGAAGCTTTACATGCCTAGTTTGGGACCCCGGAGGCTATTGGCATTCCAAGCACTGGTGGAAATTTTTGGACGAATTTAAACACAAATTACCATAACAGGATACTCTTCCAATGTCCAACTTAAGGACTTTAACTAAAAGTGCTAGGTGGGAGACAACCCACCATGGTATGGTCGCTTCTTTTTCAATTTACTTCTTGTTAATTGCTTTCATTTTTCCTTTTTCATTTTAATTTATTAAACCTGGAATCATGCATAAGCATTCATGATAGTCATTGCATTCTGCATTTTTCATGCATACAAAAAAAAAAGGGGGTTGCACGACGCGACCGCATACCCCATGCGATCGCGTCATATCGCGAAAAACACCACCCATGCTACCACGTGACCCACGCGGCCGCGTGATATATATATCGGCGTAAGGATCCAACGAACAGAAAGTTGGGCTGGAATCGTGCGGCCCTTGTGCGTTTCGCACAAATTAGCCCACGCGATCGCATGCCCCATGCGATCGCGTCACTTACCCAATACCAATCCCACGCGACCACGTGAGCGACGCGATCGCGTCGCATGGATTGCACATCACCCCAAAAGGAGACAGAGATTTGCGCTAAAACGGCGCTGGAGTCGTGCGTTTGGCACAACTTCCAGCGACGCGATCGCGCGACCCATGCGATTGCGTCACCCTTCTTTCCCCCCTCTCATGCGATCGCGCACCCCACGCGATCGCGTCACTCCCATTCTCGTCCCAACCACGCGATCGCGTGCCCTACGCGGCCGCGTGGATTCGAAAATATAACCCCCCGCCCGCGAACCCTATCAGTCGCGAGCCCCCCCACCCCCAACCCTCTTCTTCCTCTCTGCTCCCTCTCCCTCCAACACCACCCAGCACCACCTAGCCGCCACCGCCAGCCACCCAGATGCCGCCGCCACCCCGTACGCCGCCGCCCAACCCCCCCTCCCTTCTTCTCCCTTCCTCCTCTCCCCTCCCCTCTTCGCCATTGCCTCCGCGACCACCGCCACCCAGCCGCGCCCCCTCCCTCTCCGCCACCCAACCACACCCCCCTTCTTCTATCACCAACCCCAAACCCTCGCTGCCACTGCCCCCTCAGCCACCACCGCGTCGCCGTGCACCACCACCACGCCGGACGCTGCCGCAGCCACCTTCTTCCCTGTTCCACCCCTTCCGCTTACCAGGTTCCGCAACACGCAACCTTTTTATCCGTTCGTCACTTTTCTGTATTTTTTATTCCGTTTATGTTCATGATTAGGATAGCTAGACTTGCATGTTGTAGTGGATTTTTAGGTTGTTAGGTAGCTTAGGCTGTGGTTAGTGGATCTAGGTCTGTTTACTTGCACTGTTCTTACTTCTGTTTTATCCTATGTGCAACTCTGTGGCTGCTATAATCATGATTCATATGCTGCTTTCTTGTATGTTGCTGCTGTTTACATTGAGTTTTTATGTTTATTTCATATCTATGTACATGCAGCTTGCTTTCTTTTAATTCATATGAACTGATCTGATTGCTGTTTATTTTCCGGGACAATCCATTTTTAGCCGGAATGCTGCCCAAATTTTTTTAAAAATTGTTTTCATTCTTGTTTTGGTTTGGCAACTCTATTTTATTCTGCTTTCCCCAAACCATTTCATGAATGCTAGGGCCACTTTCTTATCCTCTTTTGATTTCCTGGTTCATAACATGCATTTGTGATTCACTGATTCCAATTTCTGATTTCTTTATTTCTATTCGAATCAGTATCACCCTGTTTTCTTTATTCGATTATGAGTACTTCTATTCTTACCTATGAATCCTTGTTATATGAAATTTTTTCTATGCCACTTACTTTCCTAACTCACTGATCTTAATTTACTAATTTTTTTTTCAAATCCTAACCATTCTAACCCTTTTGATCTCTTTTCTGATTATTTTCACTTTCCTCTAACTTTCTAACCATGGCATATTGCTTAATTTTTTTTCCATTTAACATTAATTCAATCACATTTCATATACTCATTTTCCTTATTTTAATTCTCCTTTGCCGCTTGGATTTCCTTTATTTAATTGCCTATTTGCTTTCCTATTTTTTTTATCCAATTCCTGGTTTTCTGTTTTTCAGGATGTCTGCCTCACAGAGGAAAGGCAAAGGCAAGGCCACTGGCAAGCGCAAGAGAGAAGATTCCTCCCAGTCCATCATTGCTCTAATGCACGATTCATCATGGCGGGAGAAGAACTTCACACAGCAAGAAAAAGCTGACCAGCTGCTCCCTTCGACTGATCTTATAAAATTTGCAAACTGGTATTGTGAGCTGAAGTACCCGACTTTTGCAGACTCCATAAATCTATACCTGGAACGTACCTTGAAGATTCCAGAAGCCCTCCAACAATACACTACTGAACAAATCAAGCAAAGGGGCTGGTTCTTCCTGGAGAGATCACTGACAGAGGTCAATGCATCTTGGGTACGGGAATTCTATTGCAACTACTACCTTACTACCCTTGATGCAGTGAACCTGAGGGGAAAGCAAATTCTGGTCACTGAGGAGGCCATAGAGACCATTCTCCAGCTCCCAGCCAAATCCGATCAGCTAGATGGTTATGCACAGGCTGAGGAGGACATGGGCCAGATGCAGTTTGATTGGGATGCTGTGAAGGCACGGATTGCTCTCGACCCTGCTGTTCCTTGGGAGATGGGTCAGAACACCACTATGCCTCGAGGGATCAAGAGAGTGTACTTAAATGATGAGGCTCGGCTATGGCATCAGATCTTGAGCAATTATGTGATGCCGAGTACTCATGAGACTGAGATCCCAGTTGCCATGATCACCCTCCTCTGGTGTGTTCTGGAGGGTAAGGACCTGTACTTGCCTCGTTTTATCCGATATTATATGGCCAGGGCCCACGTCCGAGGCACCCTCCCCTTTCCTTACCTGGTTACACGGCTAGGCCGTCAGGCTGATGTGCCTTGGGAGGATACCGATGAGCGACCACCAGCAGCGGACTGTAGGAAGATCATCCCGCACAGCAGGAACTTCCTTGCCTTGGGCTACAGACCACCACCTGTCACTACTACTGATGAGACAGCCCCTCCATCTGCTGGACCTTCTTCATCCACAGCTGCCCCTGCTGCCACCACTGCACCTCCACCCGCCTCTGAGCCGGTTTATCACCTCGTGCACCGTCTATTCCGCCAGCTTGATCAGATGGAGCGCCGTAACAGGCGCCGGTATGAGAGATTGGAGCGCCGCAGCAGGCGTCGCTATTCCCATCTGAAGCTGATGTTCAGACAGGGCGCCGACATCCCCTCCGAGCCCGACACCCCTTCAGAGCCATCAGAGGAGGAGGAGGATGAGCACGAGGAGGAGACTCATTCCCAGGCGGAGACTCATCAGCAGGCAGCCACAGAGCATGCTGCCCCGCATCAGGAGGTTATGCCCCAGATAGAGACTGCAGATCCGGAGATCTTGATCCAGTCAGTCCCCCCTCTACAGCAGCCAGACTCTCAGCCCACCACCGCCACAGAGACCCCAGCTGCCATCCCTACCAGTGATGACACTCCTTCACACCCGGCTTGGTTGAGCATCGAGGACGATGCTTCATTTTAAGTGTGGGGAGGTCGCCATCTCTGGCGTTTATTTTGGTGAACTACTACATACTTTTTATTTTATTTTGGATATTTTTCTGTATTTTTCTCTTTTTCTTTTATTGTTATTTTCTGAGTACTTATACATTGCTACTTGTGTATTTTACTCTATTTTCTGCATTTTGCATTTTTGTTATTTAGCTCATTTTAGTCATTTAGTTTAGTTTGCAATTCTGATTTATTAGTGGATTAATTAGCATAGTTTACCCTTTTTAGCATAAGATAGTATAGTTTAAATAGAAAAATATAAAAAGGAAGTAAACTAGAAACCTTAACAGAATCAAAACAACCCACACCTTGTATATATAGCATTACATGTTAGTTGACAACATTTCATCAAGGAGGAACATTAAAACTTTAAAAGCTACCCTAAATAATTTTTTCAAGAGAATAATGGGAATTTTTAACTAAACCTGCATACAATATATATAAATGATATATGATGCTTGAGTTAGAGAACACACAGCCTGTGAGTCTTGAGCTTAAATTGTATTGTTGCATT
Source organism: Arachis hypogaea (assembly GCF_003086295.3). NCBI lineage: Eukaryota > Viridiplantae > Streptophyta > Magnoliopsida > Fabales > Fabaceae > Arachis > Arachis hypogaea. Next base: position 118,368,109 of record NC_092051.1, on the reverse strand, counting down.
CAAACCATAATTTCATTTCTGTGTGTTACATTTCTTTTTATTCTGATGTTCTTTCCTTTGCTTTAATCTATATGTCCAATTATAGAATATAGAATAGATACATACTAAGAGAATGATTGAGGCCATCATTTGATTTTAGCTCACTCACCCCAAATTAGCCTGCCTTTTATATCACCCTTGTTAGTCCCCTTGAGCCTATTAAAACCCCTTTATTCTATTTAGCCAAATTACTAGCCTTAAGCAGAAAAACAAAAGAAAATCCCAAGTGAATCCTTAGTCAGCTTAAGATAGAAAATCATGAATAGAGTAAAATGTGGGAAACCTTTTGGGAACATGGATGATAGAAACAAAAGGTAGAGAAGTAAAAAGGAATAAAATTTGGGAAGCATGCTCATGAGAAAATCTAAGTGATTCAATTATCATGTGCATTAAAAAAATAAAAAATAAAAAATAAAAAAATATTTTATTTTTCAGCATCTAAATAAAAGGGGATACAAAAAGAAATTTCCCAATGAAAACAATGCACATGGAATAAAAATAAAAAGTGAAACATGAGCATGCAACAATAAGTGGGAAATATGGGAAAATAGGTAAAGAGATTTTATTTTACTAAATATGTATGTTAGGTGAGATCTTAGTCTAATTAAGGATTCACTTATTAGCTCACTTAACCATATACATAAATCCTTACCTTCACCTTGGCCCCATTATAACCTCAATAAAGACCTCATGACTTTTTGGTATGACTATATTCTATAATTGTTGATTGGTTAGATGAAAAACAAAGTTATAGAAAGTAAGAATAAAAAGAAAAATAGAGTGAATAAACCCAATAAACACTGAGTGACTAGAGAGTAAACACAAAATCCAATGAGGGTTCTATAACTCATCAACATATATCTGTGCTTATATTTACTAATTGTTTTGCAAGCTTGTACAATGTTTTCTTTCCCATCTCATTTGCTAAAATGCTTTATTATTTAAAGGTTGGCTATATATATATATACATAACTCCTTGAGAATGTGAATTGACTTAGCTACATGTAAGCTTTATATATGAGTGGATGAAGTAGAATTGCATGACTCATTAGGTAGATGCATTTAGCATAGGTTGCATTTCATAACATTCCATCACTTTAACCTTAATTATTTACCTTGGATTTAGCATGAGGACATGCTAGTGTTTAAGTGTGGGGAGGTTGATAAACCCATATTTCATGAGTTCTTTTGTGCTTAATTAGAGTGATTTATTCAACTCTTCACCTACTTATTCACATTAATTGCATGGTTTTACTTTCCCTTCCTTATTATGTCATGTTGTGAAAAACATGTTTCCTAAGCTTTAAAATTAATTAATTTAATTACCTTTATTTCCATTCAATGCCGTGATTAGTGTGTTGAGTAGTTTTGGATTTTCTAAGGCAGAATGACTTAAAGGATGAAAAAGGAAACATACTAAAATGGAAGGAGAAAGCAAAACGGAGCTTTAAAGAAACTGGTATCCACGCGATCGCATGGATGACACGATCGCGTGCCAAGCACGAATCAGCAGCGATGCGGCCGCATGACTGACGCGACCGCGCGCCTTAAGCAGAACGCACATGATGCGGTCGCATGACTGACGCAACCGCGTGGCAAGGAAAAGCTCCGAATGACGCGACCGCGTGACCCACGCGGACGCGTGACAGCGGCCACGCACCAGAAATTACAGAATACGCCCCCAGCGAATTCTGAAGCCCTTTTTGGCCCAGATCCAAGTACAGGCAGCATAGACCAGAGGTTATAAAGTGTGGGAATGCTTCCATTCAAAGGGAGCTCGCATATTTTTACCTTTCAATGATTTAGATTTAGTTGAGAGGGAGATCTTCTCTCTCTCTCTTTTAGGATTTAGGATTTCTTCTTGTTTTAAGAGTAACTCTGGATCCCAGGTTTAATGTTCTTTTAGTATTACTTTTATTTATTTATTCCAACATTTGAATTGATTATTATAATTTGATTTATGAATTCTCCCATGTTACAGACTGGTATTTGAATTAATGATAATTGAGGTATTTTCAGTTTATGATTGTTCTCTTTGATTTAAGTTACCATTGCTTCCCATCTAAGGACCTCTTTATTATTCCAGCAATTTTACTTTTTCCCTTTTGGTTCTGGTTAAGAATTTAGTAACTCAACAGTTATTAAACTCAACATAATTGATAATCGTTATCTTGCTAATTGAGATGAACTTAAATAATCCCAACCTTTTCTGAGGAAATAATTAGGATTCAAAAGTCAATTTAATTAGTCCCTTGACTTTCCTTTGCCCTGGTAAAGGTTGACCAAGTGGAGTTTAGATTCAACTTTCATTATTGTTGAGAGAGATAAATAAGTTGGACCTCTAATTTCTCTACCTTACTAAAGGTTGCTTTACAGTTATTATTTATTTTTAATTGCCATTTAATTCACTTGTCATTTAAATTACTTGCTTCTCACCTTCTAAGCCCCGATTACAACCTTTATAACCAATAATAAGAACATACTTCCTCGTAGTTCCTTGAGAAGACGACCCGAGGTTTGAATACTCGGTTAACAATTTCTAAAGGGGTTTGTTACTTGTGACACCCAAAACGTTTGTATGAAGGGACTTTTGAAGGTTTAGAAACTATACTTGCAACGAGGATTTATCCGCAATTTTCTAGACCACGCAAAAGTTATTCTGATCAGGGACCCTCTTAAATGACAATGAGGACACTTCGCCATTTTCGCAAGCCCCAGATAATCCAGAGCCTGCCCATGATCAAAAGTTAGAATTGAAACATCTCCCTCCACATCTCAAATATGCTTATCTTGAGGATGAGCAGAAGCTTCCGGTTATTATTGCAAGGGAACTGACTTCTCAACAAGAAGAGCAGTTACTTGATGTACTGAGGAAGCATAAGAAGGAAATTGGGTGGAGTTTGGCAGATATAGTGGGAATCAACCCTCAAGTATGCGAGCACAGAATATTTTTAGAAGAAGGAGCAAGACCGGTCCGTCAACCACAAAGAAGATTGAATCCCACCATCTTGGAAGTTGTCAAAAAGGAAGTGACCAGACTATTGGAGGCCGGTATCATATATCCCATTTCAGACAGTGAATGGGTAAGCCCAGTACAAGTGGTGCCCAAGAAATCTGGAGTCACTACAGTGAAGAATGAGCATGGAGAGCTCATAGCAACTAGAGTTCAGAATGCTTGGAGAGTCTGCATTGATTACAGGCGTCTCAACCAAGCTACTCGTAAGGATCACTACCCACTTCCATTCATTGATCAAATGCTGGATCGCCTGTCAGGTAAATCACATTATTGCTTTCTAGATGGTTACACAAGTTATTTCCAGATTCATATAGCTCCTGAGGATCAGGAAAAGACTACTTTTACATGTCCTTTTGGGACTTATGCTTATAAGAGAATGCCCTTTGGCTTGTGCAATGCACCAGCCACCTTCCAAAGGTGCATGATGAGCCTTTTCTCTGATCTTATTGAGGACTGTATGGAAGTTTTTATGGACGATTTTAGCGTTTATGGTGATTCTTTTAACCTCTACTTAGATGGATTATCTAGAGTATTAGACAGATGTGTTAATACAAACTTTGTACTGAATTTCAAAAAATGCCACTTTATGGTAAAGCAAGGAATTGTATTAGGACATGTGGTATCTAATAATGGCATTTCTGTAGACCCAGCAAAGGTGAATGTTATTTCTAGTTTACCTTACACCTCTTCTGTGAGGGAAGTCCGTTCGTTCCTTGGCCATGCAGGTTTCTACAGGAGATTTATTAAAGACTTTAGTAAGGTGGCACTTCCCTTATCCAGATTACTGCAGAAGAACATTGAGTTCGAGTTCAGTGAAGATTGCAAACAAGCATTTGATAGGCTGAAGACTGCTCTAACTCAAGCCCCAATTGTGAGAGGACCCGACTGGAGCCAGCCGTTTGAAATCATGTGCGATGCTTCCAACCATGCAGTAGGAGCAGCGCTGGCTCAGCGTGAAGGTAAGGACCCTTTTGTTATTGCCTATGCATCTAAGACTTTAGACACTGCCCAGTCCAATTATACTACTACTGAGAAAGAGCTACTTGCTATTGTTTTCGCTTTGGATAAATTTCGAGCTTATTTACTTGGTACTAGAGTAGTAGTGTATTCGGACCATGCAGCTCTAAAGTATTTATTAGCTAAAAAGGAATCCAAACCAAGACTTATACGTTGGATACTGCTGTTACAAGAATTTTATTTAGAAATAAAGGATAGGAGTGGTAATCAAAATTTAGTAGCGGACCACTTGAGTCGCCTTGAACATATTAAGGATGATTCTACTCCTATAGATGATAATTTTCCTTTTGACAACCTGCAAGCATTATCTGAGGTAGTCCCTTGGTATGCACCTGTTGCTAATTATTTAGTTAGCCGCACATTTCCTCCACATTTTTCTAAACATCAAAGAGACAAGCTGAAAAGCGAGTCTAAATATTATATATGGGATGACCCATATTTATGGAGATGTGGCGTTGACCAGATAATTAGACGTTGTGTACCTCAATCAGAATTCCAGTCCATTTTAGAGGCCTGTCACTCATCTGAGAGTAGAGGACACTTTGACCCTCAAAGAACAGCTAGAAAGATCTTAGACTGCAGATTCTGGTGGCCTACTCTTTTTAGAGATGCTGTTGAGTTTTGTAAATCTTGTCACCCATGCCAGAAATTTGGTAACATATCCAGGAGAGATGAGATTCCTCAACAATATATGCTTTTCTGTGAAATTTTTGATGTATGGGGCATTGACTTCATGGGTCCATTTCCAAATTCTAGTGGATATTTTTATATATTGTTAGCTATGGATTATGTTTCCAAATGGGTGGAAGCAATTCCTACCCGCACTGATGATGCTAACACTGTTGTTTCCTTTGTGAGAAACCATATTATATGCCGCTTTGGATCACCACGAGCGATCGTGAGCGATCAAGGCACCCATTTTTGTAACAGGAGACTAACAGGCTTGATGAAGAAGCATGGGATAATCCATAAAGTTGCAACAGCTTACCATCCCCAAACTAATGGGCAAGCCGAGGTGTCAAACAAAGAAATTAAGCGTATCTTGCAAAAGATAGTAAAGCCTCATAGAAAAGACTGGAGCACCAGACTACAAGATGCACTGTGGGCATACAGAACAGCATACAAGACACCCATTGGGATGAGTTCCTTCCGCTTGGTTTATGGAAAAGCTTGCCATCTCACAGTTGAAATAGAACATAGAGCCTTCTGGGCAGTTAAGGAGTGCAACATGGGAATTGAGAATGCTGGAGCTGAAAGAAAGTTGCAACTGCAGGAACTGGAGAACCTTCGCCTGGAAGCTTATGAGAACTCCAGAATATACAAGGAAAAGATGAAAGCTGTGCATGATCAAAACATCAAGAAGAGAGAGTTCCAACTTGGAGATTTTGTTCTCCTTTACAAATCTCGACTGAGGCTCATGCCCGGTAAGTTGAGATCAAAATGGGAAGGTCCATACAGAGTAGAGAAGGCTGAACCGTACGGAGTCTATCACCTAAGCCATCCTTCAAGCTCTGAACTTATTAAGGTTAATGGACACCGCCTGAAGCTGTACCATGGTGAGAAAGTGCAGAAAAATAAGGAGCTTGAGATCTTCTGCCTGGACGATCCCCACATCGCAGCAGATTGAGCTATTGGAGCGTCCAACTTACGAACGTAAAAGCAAAGTGCTTGGTGGGAGACAACCCACCGCGGTATGATCGTTCTTTTCTTCACCCTTAGTTTTTCTTCTTTAATAACTCTTCTCTTTATTAGTGCTTTAGTGCTCTTTCAATTACATATCTTTATCTTTAAAAAAAATAATAATAATAATTTTCGCCGCGCGACGCGATCGCACTGGCGACGCGTCCGCGTGGCAGGAGGAGTAGAGAAAAATAAAAAATGAACAGAAAGTTACGCAGGAGGAGCGCTGGAGTCATGCCAATGGCACAAATTGACCCACGCGACTGCGTCCCTGACGCGTTCGTGTCGCATAGGAATCATAGCCTCCCACGCGACCGCATGCCCCACGCGGCCGCGTGCCCTGCATTTTCGACGTAAAAGGGTGCACAATGCTATATTGTGCGAGAGTGGTGCTAGATTGGTGCTGGAAGCACAATCCTTGTCACGCAACCGCGTCACTGATGCAGCCGCGTCAATTACTTTCTGACGCACACTCACGCGATCGCGTGACCCACGCGATCGCGTCACCCAAATTTGGCAATTAAAATGAATCGAACAGAGAGTTGTGCTGGAGCGAGGCTGCACTCGCGCCAGCAGCGCAACACAGGTCACACGACCGCGTGACCGACGCGATCGCATCCCCTTCCCTGACGCGCCCCCACGCGAACGCGTGCCCCAAGCGGCCGCGTCGCATGCGCCGCACAGCTAAACCTCAATTGCCAAATTATCTTATCTTTCTTTCCTCCAAATCCTAATTTTTCTTTTCCCTCCTTCTTTCTTCTTCCCCCCTTCCCCTTTCTATCTCACCTCTCACTCTCTCTCTCTCTCCTCCATTAACAAGGTTTTACTTTCTTCTTCCTTCTTCTCTTTTCTATCATTCTTATTCTATTATGTATATATATTATTATTTTCTTTTTCTTTTCTTTTTTCTTTTCAAACTTTTATTTTTCTTCTTCTTCTTTTCCTTTTACATGGTGTTAGAAACCTTTTGAGTCATCATCCCCCGTTATATGCCTGTGGATTATTGCAAATTGTTTGACAATTATTTTTCTCCTATTTAAGAGATTGCTTGCATGTTTATCTTCATATTTTCTATACCCTATTCACCATGCATGCTATATGTTTGTGAAAAAGCTCATGTGGCATTATGCATTTCTCTATGTTGCTATACTATTCAATGCTTGCTTTTCACAACTTTTCCTTATTATTTTATTAATTAGATTTAATTGTCAATACAAACGTGATAGTTTGTTACAAATGGTAATCTAAACTGGACATTGAATGTTTGATATATGCTACTCATGCATTTGCCTGCATGCCAATAAACCTCTTGCATTCCATTGTCCTACATGCACTTGCTATATTTCCATTGATGAGCTTTTCACATGTAATCCGGACCATGTGTTAATGCCATTTATCTTTATTGTGCATTGACTATCACTTACAATACCCTCTTCCTTGCTTTATCTCTTTGAATTTAATTTCCTTTCTCTTCCCTTCTTTCAGGATGGCCACCAAGAAAGGAAAAGAGAAAGCTACTTCCAAACCACCAGCAAGAAGAGGAACTAAAAGAGCATTAGTGGCAGAGCCTTCTTCAACCGCAGTCAAGCCCTCAACAAAAAGAGTTAAGAGGATAATAAAGGTGGACGATAAGGAGAAAGCCTTTCCAGCAAAGGACACTGTGCGATTTCCCAATTGCTACTGTGAGCAGATGTTCCCTATCCTAGCAGAAAGGAACTATAACAATGAATACCTTCTTATCCTCCCGTCCAATATTGTCGCCTTTGTTGAGCCGCAAATTGAGCGAAGACAATGGGGTTTCTTACGGAGACAGCCGAGGCAGGTCAATCTCTCTTGGGTAGTTGAGTTCTACTCCAACTTCTACATACCGACCCTGCAGTCTGTTTATGTCCGGCAGAAGCAAGTCCCCATCACAGAAGAGGCCATTCAGCAAGCTCTGAGTCTTCCCCGTATTCCAGCAGGAATGGACGCTTTTCAAGAAGCCACCCTTCAGCGCCAGAGATACCAATTTGACTGGGACTCCGTTCTCGGAGTCATCGCTTTACCTGGCAGTCGTTGGATCTACGGATACCACCGTACCTGTCCTAAGGGAATCTTGGCTTCTGCACTTACCTTGGAGGCTCGCGTATGGGCACAGATCATGTCCCATTACGTCTTTCCGAGCACTCATGAGTTCTCCTTCACTGCAGACATGGCTGTTCTACTATGGTGCATCCTTACAGACCAACCTCTGAATCTCTCAAGACATATCCGAAATGCTATGGAACACGTACAAATCGCGGGCAACCTACCTTTTCCCGCCCTAGTCTTAGATCTTGTCTCAGCAGCCGGAGTCTCGTACAGAGCTGGGGACACCAAAGCCATGCTTCCACGGGATGATCAATATGTCCCTAACGGGAAATACCTCAGACTTTCAGCAGCCACTACAAGCCAGCCTACTGAGCTAGTTGAAGATATTCTTTCTTCAACACCACAAGCATCTACCACTGAGAAATTGCTCCAAAAGTTACTTGAAAAGTTGGATCGGCATGAACAGAAAGCTAAGATGAGAGAGCGTCGTAACAAGCGCCGATTCACATACCTCAAGGAGCTGATCATGGGCAAATTCAAGGACTCAGACACTCCAGACTCCACTTATTTTACCAGCACCGGGAGCCATGATGGTCCCGACTGTGGAGATACTGCTACCAGCCCACCCCTATTCCTGACAGATGGCACCGAGGACGGTGCAAAGCCTTAAGTGTGGGGAGGTCGGTCAGTACCTGACTTCCAGAGGTAAATTCTCTTCTCTGGCACCAATAATTAGGATATTCTAGTTAGATTTTCTTTCTTTTATAGAATAGAATAAATTGCATAGGTTAGAATAGTTGCATGCATGTTCTACTTGATTGAAAAGACAATAAGTTTCTTTTAAAAATCTATCTTTGGAACAAAATTTCACTAATTTTTCAAAATTTTTATGATAAATCTGCTTGAGTTGTATTTGGAACATGATGTTTGAGCTAAACAACACACAACCTGTGAAAGATTTGAGCCTTTATGTATGGTTACATTATTTAACCATAATCATTTTATTCTTGTGTGTTTACTTCTCTATGATTGTAATCTATATTTTGTTTTATCTTATATGTCCAATATTTATTATATTTACATGCTTGCACATGATTGAGGCCATTATTTGTTTAAACTCACTTATCCAAATCAAGCCTACCCTTCTCAATTACCCTTGTTAACCACTTTGAGCCTTTAATTCCCATTTGTTCGATATTTTACCACATTACTAACCTTGAGCCGAAAAATAATTATATATCCCAAATTGAATCTTTGGTTAGCTTAAGATAGAATTGTGTGTGCTAGTTAAGTATGGGAAATTGTGGGAACAAAAGTTGTTAAGGGAATGTGTCATGAAAATTTAAAGGGAATTTGGATACCCATTCATGTGAAACTATAAGAATAAAAAATCTATGTGCATTGATAAGCTTTATTTATTTCAATTCAAAAAAAATGATAAACAAATAAATAAGGGGACAAAATTACCCCAATATTAAATTCAGAATTCAAAGATCAATGCACATATGATAGAATTAAAATACAAAGTTGAAACATGAGTATGGGTTGAAAAAGGGAATTATGGGTAGCTAAGCATGAATTTAAAAGTATATAGAATATATGTATATTAGGTGAGAGCTTAGGTTAATTAAAGATTCAATTTATAAAGCTCACTTAGCCATATGTATATCCTTACCTGCACCTTGGCCCCATTACAACCCTGAAAAGACCTCATGATGTTTGCATTGGTATATTAACTGTTGTTGATTCGTTAAGAGAAAAACAAAAGCTGGAAAACATGACTAGAGAAGAATAGAGTGATTACCCTATACACTAGAGATTAGAGCATACATACATTATCAGTGAGGGTTCAATGCTTGAATTCTCATGTTTCCTGCTTTCATAAGCTATCTTCTTGCACTTTTATCGGTTTTATTGTATGATGATAGAGTTAGTGGAATTTGATTTGTAACTGTTTTGAAGGACTTATTTACTTTTGATCAAGTGGACAATAATCATATAGTTGCATTTATTTATATATGTAGGACTGCATTGCATTTCATGACTTTCTGCATGTTCATACTTATTTCCTTGTCTCCTTCAATTTAGTATGAGGACATGCTAATGTTTAAGTGTGGGGAGGTTGATAAACCACTATTTTATAGTTTATATTGTGTTTAATTGTGTGGTTTTGTCATGATCCTTACCCACTTATTCATCAATTTAGCATGCATTTAAATTTCTTCCTAAATTCAGTACATGTTTGAAAATTACTTCCTAGAGACTTTAATTATTTATTTTTAATTCTCCTTTATTCCATTCGATGCCGTGATCTGTGTGTCAAGTGTTTCAGGCTTTATAGGGCATGAATGAGATGGAGATTGGACAGGAAGCTAGAAAAAATGGAAGGAACACAAGAATTTGAGGAGATAACCAGCGAGAAGTGACGCGGTCGCATGGCTCACGCGACCGCGGGAAGGGGCACAAATCGCAGTGACACAGCCGCATGGCTTGCGCGGCCGCGCGGATTGGTGAGGAAAAAGCGCAAGCGACGCGTCCGCATGGACGACGCGATCGCGTGACATGTGCGATCTGCATAATCTGCAAAATCCGCTGGGGGCGATTTTGGACCTTATTTCGGCCCAGTTTTCGGCCCGGAACAGCAGACTAGAGTCAGAGAATATGCAGAAACAACACAGACATTCATTCAGTAGTTTTAGATCTAGTTTTTCACTCTCTTAGGTTTTTCTCTCTAGTTTTCAGAATTTTAATTTTCAATTGGTCTTAGCATTGGAACAGTGAGAAGAGTTATTTCCTCATCAAGACTTCATCATTCTAGTTTGTTCTCTTAACTTGGTTCTATTCTTCCATGTTCTTTGTTATGTTCAATTTTGTCATTCAGATACTTTTATGATTATTTAACGCAAGGATTATTACTTTTTAATTCAATTTCAATTCCAATAATCATGTCTTCTTTTAATTCCCTTTCATGCGCTATGGATTCTTTATTTACAATGCGTGAGTAGTTTCCTTACTTGATGGGGAGTTGATTAAAAGGAACTCTTGAGTTGGAAGGATTGAAAGAAAATTTGTAATTGGGTTAAATGTTGGATTGCTATCCTGTCACCAATGCCAATCCCTTTGAACTAAGTGGGTTGCAACTTGTGAACAGATCTGGCATTCCCACTTGTTTGACTTTCCCTTACCTAGTAAAGGATAACCAAACAGAACAACCATTAATTATAAATTAATCTTACAATCACACCATCGATGATAGAGATTCTAACCAATCAATTCTCAGTCAAGGCTTTTATTATTATTATTTAAAAATCCACAATTTAAATTCCAATTTACTTAGCTCAACTTCTTGGAACATCTGATTAATAAAACAGCACACTTTTCTGCAACTCGTTGGGAGACGACCTAGGACTTAAAACTCCTAGTAATTTTAATTTAAACTCTCTGTGACATATTTCTAAATTGATAAGCAGATTCTCGGTGAGTTAAGAACTATACCTGCAACGTAACCATTTTAATAAATTTTTAATTCACCAGCTTCTGCTTCCCACCAATTTTTGGCGCCGTTGCCGGGGAGTTGCAATAGAGTGCTAATTTTATTAATTAGAATTTATTTATTTGCATTTTATTTAACTTTGCTACTATGAGCTGCATGTTTCTTCCGTCAAATGACGCGTTCACGTCCTGATCCGCGCTTGCTAATATTTGATCCTGAAATTGAAAGGACAATTTCACGAATAAGGCGAGAACAGCGTAGGTTAGCCCGCTCTGAGGGCGGATCTGAAAGTGAATCTGAGGAAGAGACCAGCCCCCGTTCTACTGATTCGGTTGTTTTACGTGCAGAAAATATGGCAGCTAGAAGAGTTACCATTCAGGAGGAAGGAGCTCCTGATTTTACAATGCAACCGTTTCAAGCGCATCATCCAGCGGTAGCTACGGATTTTGAAATAAAGACCGTACTGCTAAATTTGATTCCCAAGTTTCATGGCCTACCTGCTCAAGAGCCTATCAAGCACTTGAGAGACTTCCAGGCAGCCTGTTCCTGTCAGGTGTGATGGCACTGATGAAACTTCAATTCTGCTGAAAGGTTTTCCGTTTTCTCTGGAGGGAAAAGTAAGAGAGTGGTACTACACTCAACCTCTAGCAAATGTATCCAACTGGGATACACTCAGAAAGGAGTTTCTGGAGAAATTCTTTCCATCTGAGGTTACTGATAAACTGAGGAAGGATATCTCTACAATTGTTCAGGATGACAATGAGACTCTCTTTGAATACTGGGAGCGCTTCAATAATCTTCTGGAAGCATGCCCCCACCACATGATTGACAAGATCGTGTTACTCAGCTATATCACACAAGGTATGAGGCCCCAAGATAAGACCACATTGGAAAGTGCTAGCAACGGGTCTATGAAGAAGTACAAGACCACTGATAAAGCTTGGCAATTGATCAGTGATTTAGCTGAATCTACTCGGAACCACAGACAGAAGCAAGGCCGTTCAAAAGCCGTTGCAGAAGTATCTTCTGACATAGAGACTGCTGCTCTAAATCGAAGCATCTGTGAAATGACCAACCTGCTAAAGCAAATGCAATTGAATCAACAAGCTCAGCAAACTCAACCGCAGCAAAACCAACAACTAGTTCCATAAAGAATTTGCGGAATTTGTGCTGATTACAGCCATTACACTGATGAATGCCCGTAGCTCCAACAAGAAGACAACATGGTGGCATCCACTCACAACTTCTATGACCGCCCCAACCAAGGGTACAATCAAAGTGGAAATAATAACCATGGATGGCAGGATAATTCAAACCAGAATTGGAGAGACAACAATAAAATGGGAGGCAGAGATAATCAGGAAAATCAAAGGTGGAATAATAACAACAACAGGCAGTAAAATCAACCTTACCGAGCACCTCACCTGAGGCAAAACCAAGGACCACCGAACAATCAGCAGCAACCCTCTCAATTTACTCATTCTTCTGTATCTTCTAATGAAGATTTATTACAAGCTTTTGAGAAAAGACAACTGGCCATGGAAAATACCATCGTGAACAGTATTAATGCCAGTCTGAATGGTGCACGAAATTGACTCCGCAAGTTTCGCACAGATAGACCAGCAAGTGCACCGGGTTGTCCAAGTTATACCTCAGGTGAGTGAGGGTCGATCCCACGGAGATCGTTGGTTTGAACAAGCAGTGGCTATCTTGTAGATCTTAGTCAAGTGGATAAAAAATATAGTTATTGTGGAAAAATGCATAAGGACAGAATAAATAAAGTATTACTGGATAGGTGTGAAATCAATGATAAGAGAACGGTTGAGGTTTCGGAGATGCTTCCTCCTTCTGGATCAACTTTTCTCACTGTCTACTTCAACTTCTGATGATTCATTCCATGGCAGGCTGTAAGTGAATAACACCAGGTCAGTGGTCATTAATCTCTTCTACTTCAGATCAAACGTCAGGTCAGTGGTCATCCAATCTGAACGAGGGTGAAGCTCTTGCAGTCCATTCCCTTGGTGATCCTACTCAAAGCGCCACAGAAAAGGTTAGATCTTCCGGAATAGAGAATGTTGCATCCTGATTCTAGCCTATACCACAAAGGCCCTAATAGCCCCGTACCTCGGCTAAACTGATGTCTCCAAGTCCCCAACGAAGTCGTAGATTAGTCGTCTAAGAGATGTATAATCAAGCTTGTGGTTCAATACTATCCCGTCAAGGACTCGCAATAACCCATGTAGAATAGAGATGACGGTCAAGTTACACTCTCAATTCATTAGGATGAAGAACGAGGATACATCTTAGAATTGAATCAAGCATAGATTGAAATAGAATAATGATATTATTAATCCATAAGAATCAGCAGAGCTCCTAACCTTAACCTAGGAGGTTCAGTTGCTCATACTATACAATAATTTTTGAAAGTAAAAGTGGGGGAATAAGATCCTAAATAAAGGTGATCTTCTCCTATTTATAATAACCTAATAACTAAGAAGTACAAAAATATGATAGAATAGACTAGAGGTGCGAAATCCATCCTTGGGCCAATTTGGTTGAGTACTTGGGCTGAGCTTGGTGTCCACTTTGAGGAATGGGAGGTGAACCACGCTACCTTATGCTTGTGTTGGCTGTTGAACGCCCACTAGGGGGTGGTTGGCATTCAACGACAGCTTTGGGGCTCCTTTGGGGTGTTGAACACCAGCTAGGGGATAGCTCCTTGGCGTTCAATGCCCTGAATGGGTAAGAGCTTTCAAAAAAAAGTATAAACCATTATATATTGCTGGAAAACTCTGAAAGTTAGCTTTCCAACATCGTTAAGAACGCGTCGTTTGGACCTCTGTAGCTCCAGAAATACTCATTTGAGTGCACGGAGGTCAGAATCTGACAGCATTTGTTACGCTTTCCTTGCCTCTGAATCGAACTTTGCCAAAACTCCTCAATTTCAACAAAAAAATACCTAAAATCATCATAAAACACACAAACTCAAAGTAGAATCCAAAAATATGAATTTTGCATTAAAACCTATGAAAATATAATAAATCTTAAACAAAACATAAAAACTATATGAAAATGATGCCAAAAAACGTATAAAATATCCTCTCATCAGTTATCGTCTGTGAATACTTTGCGCTTTTGTATCTCTGTTTCTATGCCTTTGAGCTTTTATTCCTTCATCGGACTTCTAGTGTATTATATCCCTTGATTATATATTACTATATGAGCTTTAGAACTATTATGATGCTTTGTTGTCCTTTGCTTTATGGGTAGAGGTAAGGCTTAGGGTAATAAGGTGTTACAATCTTCATCACTGGACATGATTTTCTCAACTGTGTCGCTTATATATTCCTCCTTAATCACTTTTCTTTTTTTCTTCTTTGTAATTTTCTTCTTCCTCTCCTGTTTTGCATTTTCTCCTACTCTATTATTGGTTTTTCTTCTTTTCACTTCACCTCTTATCCCCTGGCCCTTATCTCCCTTGAATTTCTCATTTTCAGTAGCCCCTTCATTCTCTTATGTTGCTAATTCAAACCCTAGTGGTTCTAAAGGTCCAAAGAAATATTCCTTATAAGGTTTGCAACAATTCCTCCTTCCATTCTCTTTCTTGCCTCTATGAAGTGTGCATCTCACAATACTTTCATTTAAATCACACTCTTGTCCTAAATGAGTTTCCTCAACTACTTCTATTATTTCTCTTTTATCAGAACAAATTTGGGTCTTTGAGTCATAGACCCTCATTCTCTCATTCCTAAAATTATCATTTTGGGCCCAATTGCCTTTGGATCTTCTCTCTCACCATGCACCTTCGAGATCGTCATTCTTGTTTTTGACTTTTTTGCTTCCAATCATAATTTCTCCCACATCCCTTCATCTTCCACACCGATTCTATTCCTGACCACGGCTGCAATGTCTGGATTCATGACATTTTTAGGTTTAGCATCCTTACTTTTAATCATATCAAGCAACCCTTCACACTTTTCTTCAACCTTTCTGATTGTGTCTCCATTGTTCCTCTATTCCCTCTGAGTATGTGTTTGACGATCTCAATTCCTTCACAAATATTTGGACCTCCTCCCCATCTACCACTACACACATACATGCTTGCACAATTATTGTGAATCCAGCATCAACAAGAACTTTAAAGGAAATATAACACTAGTGTTCTTCCGCCACAACTTTAATAACCACGCCCCATACCTCACCAATCCGCTTCATATTCTCAATGGTCCAAGCTTGTATGGGCAACACTATGACCTCAATCCCCTTTCTTCGTGAACTGTTCGACTCATTCGTTGACCATTTCCTTACTTCTACGAAATGGTTTAATAAGAACGGGGATGATGCCGTAACCTCCTTCCATTCTCTTTCTTGCCTCTATGAAGTGTGCATCTCACAATACTTTCATTTAAATCACACTCTTGTCCCAAATGAGTTTCCTCAACTACTTCTATTATTTCTCTTTCATTAGAACAAATTTGGGTCTTTGAGTCATAGACCCTCATTCTCTCATTCCTAAAATTATCATTTTGGGCCCAATTGCCTTTGGATCCTCTCTCTCACCATGCACCTTCGAGATCGTCATTCTTGTTTTTGACTTTTTTGCTTCCAATCATAATTTCTCCCACATCCCTTCATCTTCCACACCGATTCTATTCCTGACCACGGCTGCAATGTCTGGATTCATGACATTTTTAGGTTTAGCATCCTTACTTTTAATCATATCAAGCAACCCTTCACACTTTTCTTCAACCTTTCTGATTGTGTCTCCATTGTTCCTCTATTCCCTCTGAGTATGTGTTTGACGATCTCAATTCCTTCACAAATATTTGGACCTCCTCCCCATCTACCACTACACACATACATGCTTGCACAATTATTGTGAATCCAGCATCAACAAGAACTTTAAAGGAAATATAACACTAGTGTTCTTCCGCCACTAGTGTTTGGAGATCAAATTATTGTCACTGCATAATTCCAATTTTGAGTTTCCTAACATATGGATCTTCTTAGATTATAATTCAATAATGCTCATATTCCCTGAGTAACTACATCCTTGTAGCTTCTGTTGTCACCTCTTTTTGTTGCCTAACTCCATATTTGTTCACATCTTTATCTTCTTCTTGTATCTGGTTATTCATGTTCTCCTCTCTTGTATATTTGGCTTTATAGATCATCAACCTGAATCCCCACACTCTCCATCCATCAAGTGTTTGGATCGTATTCAGTACATCTGTCCTTGTTAGAAATCTCACGAACACAAACTTCAGAGTATTACTCACTTTCCCCTTCTTTGATAGATACACATCAATGTCATTTCCTTCCTTCCCAAAGATTTTCTACAACCATTCTACTATTGTATTTATAGGGATATTATCAACAAATATAATTTTGTTGCTGTCTACGATTGATAAGATTGGGATGTGCTAATGGTTCGTCTATGATCCAATGATGATTTGGTCTTCTCCTGGTCACTAAATGCCACTAATCTTTTTCCAACCCCTCACCTTCTCGCATTTTCTCTTTCCACTCACGCTCTCTCATCGCTCATACTTATAAAACAATTCTTCATGATAGAACAAAAATCTTTGAGCTAGACTTGTTCTTTGTCAGAAATTGTGTAATTCAAGGATCAATGGTTGTCACTCATGTTCTAAGCATAGAACAAATTGCGGATATCTTTACCAAGCCATTCTCCTCCATACTATATATATCAGGTTATCTCTGATATATATAGTTCATACTACAGAGTAATGTACACAATTATATACGTACATAGTAATCAGAATAGAACTTATTCTCTCTTCTTTCCTTCTCCTCTTCTGTTTCTCACTTGTTCATCAATTTTCAAAAGCATTCATAATCTTCTCTATCAAAGGTCTTAGCTTGTTGTTTAAAATAAAATAATTCTGGTGATCAGAGACATATACTTAGATAAAGTTCATATAGTCCACCTCTAACCAAGTTGAATTTAAGCTTGGTGTAGTGGTTTAACAACTTGGTTGAAAAGTGAACTAGTTAAGCTTAATAGTTTTAGAGACTAGTATGAGTTCACATATCTTTAGTGCATTAATTTGAATTAATATAGATTAATTTCTATATTATGAACTAAATATAGTAAAAAATTGATGTATGAGTATCTTTAGTTATTTTCTTCATTATTTTCTTGAATAAATGTTGTGATTTTCTTGTTATAATTAAGATTCTGGTGCTTTAATCAATATTTTTTGGAGTTGCTTTGAGATTTGATATGTTAAGGAGATTGTTGAAAGATTTTAGGAAAGGAAAAGGAAGAGAAGGAACACGCAAAGAAGCCCCAGGAAAGTGCAATGCCTTTGAAGAGAATTTGTAAATGCTA
Source organism: Arachis hypogaea (assembly GCF_003086295.3). NCBI lineage: Eukaryota > Viridiplantae > Streptophyta > Magnoliopsida > Fabales > Fabaceae > Arachis > Arachis hypogaea. The sequence goes on along the minus strand of NC_092051.1, from coordinate 118,350,439 downwards.
TCAATCCTGACCTCTTCATACTCAAGCAAGAATAACTTGAGCTACAGAGGTCCAAATGAGGAAGTTCTAGTGGCGTTAGAAAGCTAACATCCAGAGCTTCAAAACAATATGCAAATGCTTGTAATAGACGTTCATTTTGGACCACGAATGACCCTTACCTTTCAGCTCGTAAAAATAATGTCCAAAACCGGCGTGGCATACCATTCTACACACCCAAACTGACTCTACACACCTGCGACTTCCTTCTTTGGGCGTGCAGCCAATATTCAGGGGGCCTCCTTCAAGCATCCTCAAAGGTGTGCCACACCAACCACACGCCATCGTCCACCACCATTGGCATGCCACAATCCACACGCCACTTGCATGCAGTTGTGCCTCCTCAAGTGGCCGTGCCACACGCCCTGCATGGCATGCACGCCTTTGTGCATGTCAGCCCCTTCCACACACCTGTGATCATCAATGCAAGAGTGGGCGTGTAACATGCCTTTGTGCCCTCCTACACACTAAGTCCGCAACCTCTTCCATGCAAGGGCGTGCCACACTACTCCTTGGCGTGGCACGTTGGGCCAAAGCCTAAGGACGTCCATGCTTCCCAACTTCACTCAAGTGGCATTTCATTCACACGCCAGTTACATGCCCATGCAACCTTACTTTGGGCCAAGTTCCAGTGACCACAAATGACCACCCAAGTGCCACTCCACCTCCACCAAGTGTCACACCAATTTGCTCAACCCCAAAAATCAAGTTGCAAGCCCATGATTTCAATGAAGTAACGACCAAGCTTTAAGTTTCAATCACAAGGAAGATCATTAGTCGGTTAAGATTTATTAGAAAAGATATGATTATAATTTATTTGATTTTGTTTTGAATCTGAATTTTAGGTTTCTACTTAGGATTTAAATAAGTTTAAGGAATGGATCACGGGGAATCTGATCACTTTGCAATCATAGTTTTTGTCTCTGCACCATGAGCAACTAATGTCCTCTGTTAAAGTTAGGAATTCTGTTTATCTCTTTTATGGATTATTAATCCAAGTGTTTTATTTTGTTTGAGGTTTTTACATTGATCTATTTCATGATTGAGTTTTCATTATTCATCCCTAAAGATTAGAACTGTTGGAAAACATTCTAACTCCATTTTGGATTTTAGTATTACTTTGGAAAATCTAATATTGGAATTAGCTTCAAAACTCTTTCTCATAACTTTTTGATTTAACTAGGAATAGTGCTTCAAAGGGTGTGCGACACTTCATAATTTTCAATTGCTCTAGTTTTGAATAAGTGATATATAATTTGGATTAGAAAACTTTTGAAGATTATATTTTCTTGTAAGTTTCAATTGTCTATGACTAACTTGAACACATGACATATAATTCAACTTAAGAACTATTTTGAAATCTTATTTTAACCTAATTTAGAATTGTGCTTACCCTCTTTTTTTAATTAGTTGACCAATAAATTGGCGATCAGTTAATTAAGGAGAAATTGGGTTGTCAAGAAATTGAAATTCAATTACATATAGTTTTATCGTGAATTGATCTCTGTAAGCCTCAACTGAATAAATATAATGATTGTTTTTTTAGAGAGTAAACACCTCTAACCTTCTCATCATCATTGTTTTCATTCACTACTTTATTATTTACTTTGCCTCTGTTCAATATTTGATTCTCCTACTCAAGCTTTTGGTTTGTCTAATTAGAACAATCAATTAATCATTGTTTACTCAATCCATTAATTCTCGTGACAACAATAATCTACTTACTATAGTATTACTTAATACGATTCGATGCACTTAGTGAGTTGGTTTACGAGCATAAAAAATCTACTATCATTTTTAATGAAGGCTAAATAGAAGTCTCTACATTTGAGGGTTGAATTGTATTAGAATATAGTTGTGTCATCCTCTATCATTCCTCTGTTTTGTTTTATTTCTAAGCGTTTAGACAAAAGCAAAGCATCTCCTTCATTATTCTAGTTTTACATTAACGATCAAAAGAAATTAAAAATATCAACTGCCTGAATTCAACATCTTCACAAGAAGTCTAAGAAAACTATGAACAAGTTTTACATTATTATATATTATATATTCAGGATATACGTTCAAACGGCCTTCTTTTTTATTTGTTGCACCGACTTAAGCTTAATAAGTGCATACTTTTATTATGTATGTATACCATAATCTTACGCCAATTGTCTATGCTACAATATCTTTCTCCCCCTTCGAACGTAACACATTAGCATCACTGTCTTAGTTCTGTCTCCCTCTTTCTCCTTTCTTTTTGATTATTTCTTATTTTATTTTCTTTCTATTACTGCCTCTAGGTGCTAGTTGATGCATATACATGCCTGCACGTATCATGACTCCTCCTATTTATATGACAAATAAATAACATAAAACCAAAATTAAAGGGGAAAGGAAAAGAAGAAAAATCCAACGGCGGACCGTACATAAATAATGTACGGGCCTAATACTTGAGAGGGCCTGATTCTATTTCCACCTACCGACTTGACCTATACACAATACACCCATCATGTGGCCACCACCGAATATACACTGTACATTTGTACAAGACCCGCTCACAACCAAAGGCTTTATATTATGAAATATATTTAATTCAATCATGATTAATCACCAAATTAGTTATTAAAAATAAATTAAATAATATATTTATTATAAATACAAAATAATTAATTTAATAACTATCATTTTGTATGCACATTTTATTTCATTTGATGCACGCGGTTAATTAAAAATACATGAAATAAATATTATTATAATAAAAATATTCTAAAATTTAAATCGTTAAAAGAATAAACAATTATATATTCAAACATTTTTCACATAAGCTTTTAAATTTTTAAATTTGAAATAAAAATTTTATGTAAATAAACTTTTTTGTTTACTTTATACTTGTAAAGGAATGAAAATAGATGAATTATGAAAAGAAAACTTTCAGAATGAACTGTGAAAGTAAGAATAAACTAGCAATATTATTAAAAGAGTGATTACAAATGCAGCAGCTACCACCCCTTATATATACACTGAAGATGAATGCCAGTCACTCATTACTCACCAACGGCTAATAGATTTTATAAGATTCTAAACTTCTAACTAATTATCTATTACTAACCAATTCTGTTTTTCTTGTTGTACATGTCAACAGAGCCTTCTGCCTTAACAATCTCCCTCAAGCTTAGTTGGGATGTTGTTTTCAGCCTCAGCTTGGACTTGAAATGATCATACAAGTTAGGAGACAAAATGCAACACCCTACCACATAGAGTCTTATGCTTAAGTCATAAAACAGAGGTGGTGAGGTATTACGACCTCTAGAAAGAAAATCTAGGAGCCTTTATAAGAAAAAGGGGTAAAACAAAACCGATAAATCGAAAGCGCAACACTCCGATCGATAACGTAAACGAACATATAAGGAGTAGGCTAACGCGAAGAGATATACAAAAGAGTGCCAAAATACATATATCAAGGCTCCGGCTCGGTTTGCGAAGTGAACCGGTCAGAGCATAATAGTATACATATATATATATATATAAGGGAACTATCCAAAAGATAACCTAAAGGACAATATACAAATCCTGTTTCTCCAAAATAACCTTTAAGAGGAGTTAATACAAAATACATATACAGTGGAGAATATAAGTATCTAAACAGGTATATAAAAATCAAAATAATATCCCCAAAGCTAAGGACCTTCGCCAAAAGGAAGTCTCCAGCATGCCTCAGCGAGGAGCCTCACGTCCTGCATCTGAAAACCACAAAATTCGCATGGGTGAGAACCGAAGGTTCTCGGCATGATAACAGTGCCCAAATATCTAACATGTAATGTCCAAGAAAAGTCGAAGGCAATCCTAGAACTTCCAGATTATAATCAAAGCATATAAACAAGTCTAGTCCCTAAGAATCAAAAACAGGTAACTAACTAAAGGTCTTCATTCTAACTACAAGTTCCCATTCCAAATCCTGCAAACCTCCCAACCACCACAGTAATAGAGATGCAAAGACAAGTATATCAAGCAAGGAATGTACAAGTAGGAAGCAGATAAGTCAATCATGCAATTAGCAAGTGATGATGCAAACAATTAGGCATCCCAAACAAATCACATCTAATGCATATGATGCATGCTTGTCCTAGTGGCTGATGAGTCTCATCTGTCAGTTATAAAGTCAGCCCAACAAGTCCTGGTAGCTAACCATTGGACTGTCCCTCTGTCGTGCATCCCCAACTCGAGTTATCTCATAACATAAACATCATATATACATATATCCAACACCCTCACTGGTGTATATTTACGGGGGCGAGCTCATCCGAAACTTTCACAGTGTCCGGCCACACTTACGACATAGGGTCAGCAGAGTATCGAGTCTCCACCTGGAGCACGTGGCGGCTAGCCACTGCTTTCACCCAGGGAAACTCGTATCTCAGATACATGGAGTGCAACAATCATAATAATCAATAATTCAGTATATATGCATTTTAAATCACAGCCATATATTAACATTTATCTCAACAATTCGACTCACAATTCATAATTCATAATCAGCCATAATCGTCATCACACCTGACCATTCGGCTCGTCTCATACTCAGCCATTCGGCTCACGACATATATAGCACTCTACCATTCTCCTCAACAACTCATATCATCATCATTCATTATACTCATAATAATTCAGAATAACATCCCCTTTCTTCCTCCATAAATTAACCTCTTTCCTAGCTTTCTCTCAATCACTAGACATTTTATATCAATTTAAGATTTAAGGGATGAAATTGGGGGTTTATAAGTGTGAAATAACATCTCGGAAGGTTACAAGCTTGTTGGGCATGTGAAAGACTTGAAAACAAAACTTAAAAAAAAGGAACTGGGTCGCGTGCTTACGCACAAGGGTGTGCGTGCGCACGCCCAGAAGTATTTTTAAAAGTGTGCGTACGCACAGAGCACATGTCTGTGCGTACGCACAGAAAGAAAAATCTCCAGGGTTGAGTGCGCGCACAAGGTGTGCTAGCGCAACCACCAGCATGGCATTCCCAATGTGTGCGTACGCACAGCTCGCAAGGCTTCCTTGGCCATTTGCACGCACAGAGCGTGCTAGCGCTCCCAGCAACAGCCCCATTTCCACGTGTGCATACGCACAGGGTTGTGCGTGTGCACAGACTCCAAAATTCCACGGGTTGTGCATGCACACAGGTTTGTGCGTGCGCACACAACCCAGAAACCACAAACTCTGCAGAATTCAGATTTTTGACCCAAACTTCCAATGATCATATATCCTTCCACAATATTCAGATTTCAACCAAGTTTAAACCATTTTAAAGCTTATGAAATTATCTTTCAATTGATATAAAAATCATCAAATTTCGAAGACAATTGCTCAAGATATGATCTGTTGAAGTTCATCAAAATTTCATTTTTACCAAAACTTATAAACTCCCCATTTTAAAACATACACCGACCAAACTCATTCAAAAACAACCAAACTCAGTTATTTAACACCAAATACTTTCATCCACTCATTCAATCATCAACCCACCAAATTGTCCTTCATTTAACTAAATCTCAATTCAACACATCCCACATCATAATCAACATTTCATACTTCAATTTCCAAACCAACATTCAAATTCACCAATTACCATATATTCTCACATATCAATTCTTAAATTCCCACCATGCTCATCAACAAGAGCCTCAACATAATCATCAATTTAACACATTTATGCATATCACATACAACATTACATGATTGCCAACCATTATCATCATAATTCATATATCCAATCCAAATCCAAATCACCCCACAATTATATCAACATTTCATAATCCACCAAATACATACATAACCACACAACATATATCATTCATCAACCACATCAATAGCTCCAAAAATCTTATCCTAGGGCCACTAGCCTACGTTTTCACAACCACATTACATTTTAGATATAGAAAACCGAAACCATACATTGGCCAATTCCCGCTCAACCCGAAACACTCTTTAATTCAACTCCTAAGGTCTTCAAAACCTCACCAACAGATTTTCAAGAACAAAAGCTCATTTCCAAGCTTTCCAAAACCACTAATCAAGCTCCAAAACACATATATACAATGCCTAAGCCACAATATCTCACCCAAACACAATAAATCAATCACTAAATCATAAAATTCTAAGTCTTTAGCTTAGGGTTGAGAATCTCACCTTACCCAAGGACCAAGAGAGCTAGAACAAGCCTTCTCTTCAAGTTAATTTGAGCCTACAACATCCAAACTCAAAATTCTCAACACTTTACCCACTAAAATTTCGAAAATGAGGGCTGAGGATTTGAGGAAGAAACTGTGACATACCTCAGGAATCTTGGTGTGGGTTTTTTAGAGCTCAATGCCGCGGTCGCGTGGCTGCAAACAGTGCGTCAATCAGAGCTCCGGATCAAAAGTTATGATCGATTGAATTTAGGACAAGGGTTTTGGAACTTCTCCCTTTCCCCTTTGCCAATTTCACCGTGCGTGTGTGTTCTTGGAGGAGAGAGAGTGCTGAGCTCTCTCATTAAATGAGAGCTTGGCTGGGCCCTTGGGCCCAACTTGGGTCTGGTTGGCCCAATTCGGCCTGTTTGGCCCAATTTTGGGCTGATTTCTTTAAAATTGGTGTCGAAATTCTCGTTTTAATTTTCTCTATCTCATTAGACCATAAAAACCTCATTTCTCATTTTCTAGAATATATTTTAATTTATGGTTTAATTAGTCATCAATTAACCTGGTTTTACACAAAAGGTTTAGTTACACTACAAAAAATAAAAAATAAAAAAACGCTAAATACCGTTGGATTTAGCGTCAGAAGTTAGCGATGAGTTTACCAGCAAATTTGATAATAAATTTATTGCATAAAAAAGTTATCGTCAGATTTAATTTTTCAACGGTAAATTTGCTAGTAACAATCCGAAGGAAAGCAAGAAAAATTGGCCTGAAATTACTGTTGGATTTATCTACCGGTAATCCCTGATTAGTACAACGCTGTGTTTTGGTCACTTTTAAATCATTACCATCAGATTTTTTCACCAGTAAATCCGACGGTAATCTTGCCCTAAATTCGAACTGTGAACCCTTTTTTTCTCTCATTTTCGAACTACTTTCTCTTTCCTCTCTCTCTCCCTCTCTCCCTCTCCCCTTCCAAACCATCTCCGGCATCCCCTCCGCTAGCGTCGGCCACCACCAACTGCATCCAAAGAATGCGTGAACTCGGCTAGATGCTCCTTGCGACGCATTGATCATTCTGTCACCGTTGTTTTCGTCGCTCCCGCCACTGCTACTGCTGTCGTTGCTCCTTTAATTGCCAACCTGCGTCTCTCCTCCCTCCTCCAGGTGGGTTGCCTGCATCCCTCTTCCTATTCTATCCCCGTTTTTACTTCATTTTAAATAAAAAAAACTAACCCTATCTCGCTCTTTCTTCAGTGACCATGGTCCGTTGTTCAGACTTTTTCCCAAGCCTCGGATTCTCACTGCCAGTTGTATTTAGTTCTTGCCACATCGTTGTTCTCTGCTTCCACTTCTCATGATTCCTCCATAACTGTGTTCTTGGTTCTGCTTCTGCAATATGGGTGAGTTCACTGATTTTACTTTTGACTGAGTTTTAATTCCATAAATTTTTTATACTGCATTTTTTCAGTTTTTCAATTTTAAATTTTGATGTAGGTTTAGATAATTTGTTTAATTTGACGTAATAGTTATTATTGAGTTTCATTTAACTCTCTTGTTATGATTTTTAATTTGTTCTTGATTCTTGGTTGAGATTTTTGTTATGTTTTGGTTTTGCAAGTTTGAATTCAAAAAATAGTACAAGCAAGAGCACCGAATAACAAATATGTTGCAGTTGGAAATGTTTATTTATGTGGAATATTATTCAGTACTTGTTTTAAAAAATTTTGAATTAGTTTTCAAATTATTTTTAACATGTTTGAATTTTAACTTCTTTTGTCGTTGCTATTAGGTTAGGAAGGATGGTGGTGGCAGGTAAAAATCAATTACTTGTTTTATGATGGTTTAATTATTCTGGAAGTCCCTATAGTTTTTCCGAATTTTTAATTATGTCCCTATACATTTTTTCTTTTCAATTGGGTCCCTATACATTATTTTTTTCTTTAATTTAGTCCCTGTTAATGTTAACATAAAAAAAAATGTTAGTGAATTATGAAATTACTTGTATATCCTTATGGACCCAATTGAAAAGAAAAAAAGCACAGGAATCTAATTGAAAATTCAGTGAAACTATAAATATTCAATGAAAAATATTCCTATAATCCCTATTTAATGATTCTACGACATGAAAGATATTCCTATAATTCTTTTTATTTTGTCACTATCATTTTTTTGCTTATTTATACACAAATTATACTAAAAATACCTTCTCTCTTTATTTTTTTTACTTTCAAAATACCTTATCTTAAGAACATACAAAAAAAAAGAAATGTATAAAATAAAACAGAAATAGTAGTAATAAGTATATATAAAATTCAATTTTCATCATTCAAGTATCCATTATAATCATATATCATTTTACATTTGTGTGGATTCATGGAATATAATTTGTGTCTTTATCATATCATGATACACCATAGAAAACCACAAGGAATGTAATTTGTGTTATTCAAATTTAAAATCTAAAAATGAAAACCATAGAAAACGTCGTTTCAATGTAATACAGATAATTGGAAATCAGTTCTTGAGTTGCATCCTCCTACTCTCTAAACCAGCATAGGGATCAACAATAATAACGGCCGATTTTCGAGCCGAAAAGGATTCTGAAAGAGCAATGTCTGGTGACAAACGGATTCTTGCGTGGTCTAGAATTTTAAAAATAAGAATCCTTTCGTACAAAAGATTGGTTGTCACAAGTAACAAACCCCTAGAAATAATAATAACCGAAGTATTTAAACCTCGGGTCGTCTCTCAAGGAATTGCAGGGAGGTGTAATTATTATTGGTTATGGGAAAGTGTGTTTTGGGGTTTTTTTGAATAAGAGAACAGGGAAAGTATTTTGCAAGAATTAAATTAATAACTAATGAAGCTCTTAGCAAGGTATGAGAACTGGACGTCCTATCCTAATTATCCTTATCAATTGTGATGAGAATTTTTTATTGCTCCCACTTAGTTAACCCTTACTAAATAAAGGAAAGTCAAGTGGACTAATCAATTTGATTCCTCAAGTCCTAGACAACTCCTAAGGAAAGACTAGCTTTAGAGGGATCCAAACTAACCAGTGAATTCCAATTTTCCATCAACAAGGAGTTTGATAACTCAAGTGTCTCCAATTAATCAACCAAAGCTAAGAATATAATAAACCAAATTAAAATCATAAATATGAAATACCTCAAATTATATTAAATATAAAATCAAATCTAACATGAGAATTCATAAATCAAAGTAATAGAATAAATAAAAGTAGAAGAGAAACTAAAGTAAAGAAACATTGAACCTGGAATGGGGAAGAAATAGCCTAAAACTAATAGAAATCCTAAATCCTAAAACCTAGAGAGAGGAGAGAGCCCCTCTCTCTAGAAACTACATCTAAAACCTAAAATTGTGTGAATGAAAAGTTGTTTAATGAATGGAATGATTCCCCCACTCTGTAGCCTTTAATCTATATATTCTGGGCCGAAAACTGGGTAAAAAACAGCCCAGAAATCGCCCCCAGCAATTTCTGATACATCCAGCACGTCGCTCTGTCACACGTACGCATCGTCCACGCATACGCGTGGATTGAACTTTCGCCAGGTCACGCGTGCGTGTAATCCACGCGTGCGCGTCATCTATCTTCAGGGAAACTATGACAAATTATATATTTTTGCGAAGCCCCAGATGTTAGCTTTCCAACGCAACTGGAACCATTTCATTTGGACCTCTGTAACTCAAGTTATGACCGTTTGAGTGCAAAGAGGTCAGACTGGACAGCTTAGCAATTCCTTTAGTTTCTTGTATTCCTTCCACTTTTGCATACTTCCTTTCCATCCTCTAAGCCATTCCTGCCCTGTAATCTCTGAAAAAACTTAACACACATATCAAGGCATCGAATGTTAATAAGAGAAGATTTAAAATTAACTAAATTAAGACCAAAGAAACATATTTTCAATCATAGCACAAAATCAGGAAGGAAAATGTAAAACATGCAATTTACATGAATAAGTGTGAGAATAGTGGATAAAATTCACTCAATTAAGCACAAGATGTACCACGAAATAGTGGTGCATCATCTGGTAACTGGTACCAAACCAATGTTTGGATTTAAAAAAGAAAAAAAGGATTAATCATCACACAATTGCAAGAGCAATTTATTCCATATAAAAGCAAATATATGCAACCATATATGATCATATCAACATAGTGAAAGAACTTGCATATGGCATATGGTAACAAGAATCATTGATAGAGTAATAACTAAAATTATTTACAAAAACTGATTTCTATATAGTTCCTCAAACAAGAGAACCAATTTGACTGACAAAAACCCAAAAGCAAGTATATTGAAGCATTAATTTTCCCTATGTTCAGGATAGAACAAGCAATACAAATTTTCTCAAGTAGCAACAAAAGACAAGACATAAATTGAACCATTATATCAAAAATGATAATTTTAGACATTATATCAAAATTGAACCATTGATATAAATGAGTGCTGCAAGTTTAGAGTAGTTCTTTTCTTCTAATGCATTTCTTCCTTCTTTTGCTAAATTTACAATTTCTTTCGTTGATGAACAATTAAATTCCGACGGTAAATTCGACAATTAAACAAAATTAGAAAACATGAACAATTAAACAAATTAAATAAATTCAGCAAATAGGAAAAAGAAAAGAATCAAACATGAGGTATTAAACAGGAACAATTAAACAAATTCAACAAACTCACATCAAAATAGGAAAAGAAACAGAAATAGAGAGAATCAAACATGAACGGAAATAAAAGTAGAAACAAAAGAATCAAACAAACTCACATCAAATTCAATGGAGGAGAAGGAGAGACAATCATTGACAATAATAAATGCAAGCAAAGGGAACGGTACAGCGACGGGATGCCAGCAAAAGGGACGGCGATAATGAACGCGAGTGAATGGGACGGTGCAGTGAAGGAACGCGAGCAGCAGAGTAGAGATAGGACATGAGCGAAGGGAATGGCGACGACGAATGCGAGCGAAAGGGAAGCGAAGGGAATTGCGACGGAAGAATGGCGTGGCATTCCCCGAGTAGTGGAGCACACCAGGGTTACGAGAAGTGATGGCGGATGACAACGCGTCAAACACCGAGCGGAGGAGATGTGGCGACAGGGAAGCTTAGGGAAGAACTTAGGGCAAGGTGTGAGTGTGGGACAATATCAAGGGTTATTTTGGAATTTTAGAAAAATTGAGGTTTTTAATTAGGTTTTTAACTTTAATGGTGAGAATATTCATTTTTTTTATAGAATATTCTGTTATTTCAAATGTTTTTGTTACAGTAAGGACTAAATTGAAAATAAAATTATGGTATAAGGACCCAATTGAAAAAAGAGTATATGAACATAATTGAAAATTTGGTGAAACAATAGGGACCTACAGAGTAATTAAACCTTTTATGATTGATGATTGGCTTTTGCTGTTATTTTTATAATTATTCTCTTATTGGTCTATTGAAACTTAAAATTCAATCTGTAACACCCTTACTATCAGAATGTCACACTTCCGGGTGTACCACTCTGATAGCGGGGGTATTTTGACATCTCTCGTATACTTAGTAATAGGGTATGAGCCTTTATGCGTAAGTCTATCGATGGTTTCAGGAAAAAAAGCTTAAAAAATTTTCCAACAAAAACAAATAACACTTTTTTTTACGTACTTAATGTTAATAATACAATATAGTAGCACATACAAAACCAATTACAAAACCTACCTCTCTGAATAAAACTCAAATTAAAAGGCACAGAAAAAATAAATTCTAACAACTCAACGTGTAAGCATACTCTTCTATACTCTTGTAGCTCCGCACTAAATCTTTGCACCTGTAGCTGAAATGGGGTGGAAATAGGGGGTAAGAACTGGGGAGTTCTTAGTAGAGTTGGGGTAGATAATTAAATTTGTATGATCACAGTTTAGTCATTCACAGCCCAACACAGGAAGCCAAAATAATAACCAATCATAAAAGTTCAAATTAACAAGCAATGAAAATCACAAACACATTCAAGCAATCACAAACAATTCACAACACTAAACCAAATGCAAAATATGCAAACAAAGATAATGTATGTCTACTCCTATCTCAAGTCGGATAAGGCATTCCAGCGACATAACCTCTGTAAGTTTCTACTTCTTGTAGGCACTGATTTTCCAGCTGAAGTATGTTAAACATGACTTCTTCAAGTACTTGCAGGCGCTGATTCTCTAGTTGAAACATGTGATCTCTTCTCCTAGCCATTCCATATTTATGGGCGTCCCCGCACAATCATTCACATACAAAACCCATGGCTTATTAACATTTATCCTTCGGCACCATAACCATACTATCGTCACCCTCTCGTGACCTCCTCATAATCACATGTGCCGATTTATCTTCTCTCTTTCTTCAGTCTTTTACTTATTTATCCTTAATAGTTCAAACTGTCTTCCCACTGTTCTCTCACCATCCACTAATAATATCAATAATAACAATATCTTTACTAAATAATATTCTTAATGAATTAATAACAATAATAATGATTTTCTTTTAATATAATTAAAATAATTTAAGTAATAAATAATATTTATAACTTTCTTAAAGACTTAACCCCTTTTAAGCTTTACTTCTTATTTTTTATTAATTATGTTTTAAACTTTAAACTTTTAACCCAATATTTTTAGAAAAACTACTAATTAGCTCTCTGTTTATTAATATTCACAAAAGTAACTCTAAGTTTTTATAAAAATATTCGCTCATCCCCAAACACTTATTTTTACTCAAAATATCTCTAAACTTATTTATTTATAAAATCAACTACAATTTTCATCAAAATATAATTTCGTTCTCAAATTAATAATATTATTATGGTAGCAAATACATTCTTTAAACCCAAAAATATCTTTTTATAATTAGCAGAAAATATATATAAATTTAAATCCGTTTTCGAACTTTACGGTTATCGATTTTTCTCAACTTTTAATTTAATTTTTCGGTTATCAAATCTCACCAATATCACTTGATCATCAATAATTTTCCAGCCTCGAACTTATCAAAATAATTTGGTTCATAGCTGTACTTAAACCGACCGAACCATCATCATCATCATCAAATAATCAATATATAACAAAAATTCAACATAAATTCAGTCAAATCCAATTAACAATCAATCACAACATCAATTCACTTATCTAATACAAATTTAATCGGTGAGAAATTATCAAAATTCTACCTCCGTACGAAATCAAAACAACAGAAACTCAGGAGAAGTTTTTTGACCGAACTACTGAAGAAAAAAACGTCAGAAATTATCTGTGCCTCTTAGAACTCCAATTGACCGAACTCAAGGAGAAAGAGAGCTATGTCACCGTAAATTTTTACCAAATAAAAATGACGCCAACGTATAGAGGAGGAAGGTATGACAATCACTTTAATCAGATTAGATATTTGATTGAAGTTACGGATCACAAGAAATCAAAGTCGAAAGTTTGGTTTTCACGAAGGACACATTCTTCTCACTCTCGGCCTTCCTTCCTTCTTTTCTTTTTCTAGTTCATTCGGTGATGAATGAAAAGAAATGAATATGATTAAGGCTAATGGTAATGAATGATGATTTGTGTTGTAAAAGCCTTATTAGGTGTCAAGTTATATATATGTATATAAGCACATAGGCCACGTTTCATTTCTTTCTTTTCTTTTGCCTTTGAGTCTCGGCCAAAAGAAGGGAACAATTCAAAGGATGATAATATTAGATGATGATTAAGGATAATTATTGGCTAGGTGTGAAGTTTTGGAGGTACTGAGTTAGCGGTTCAAATTATAAATATGTTAAACGAATAATTATAAAAATTGAATATATTAAAACATAAGTAATAATATATATAGAGTTAAATATATGAGTTATTAATATAAATGACATTAGTAACATAATGATTATAAGGATAAAAGATATACGATGAAGCATTAGCAAAGCTAAGTTCACCAAAAAGTACCGATATTTACTCATACCGGTAGATTTTGAACTTTAATAATAATATTATTATACAAATCTTTATTTTAATTAAAGTGGTTAATAATAATAATAATAATAATAATAATAATAATAATAATAATAATAATAATAATAATTCTTTTATCTTTTTCGAAATATCTCATTAAAATAAAAATTATTTAAAAATCCTAATTAATTTAAATTTCAGTTATCATAAAATCAATTATGTAGAATATTTTATTATAGCAAAATCATACAATAATCTTAATTAATCCAAACGCAAATGATAATAATAATTATAAAAATTAATTTAATTTTGCCTATCAAAATAGTTTTTAATAAATAGTTGAAACTAATAGAATAAATTATAACTAAAATTAAACTTTAATAATTATAAAATTTTATTTAATTACTTTTGGTAAAATAATTTTTTTAAAAGTAAAATCTCAACAAATATAATAACTCATAAATAATTAATTATTTAATTTTCAAAAACTCAGGATGTATTACACAATCACACATTAGTTATCTCTACTTTTACTTTCTCTCTAGTTTTGTACTTATTCTTTGTTCATTTTCTCAATTGATTATTCCTATCAATCGTTCATATCTTATTTTCAGAAAAAATTGAAGTCATATAACAAAAATTTAGAGAGTATGATGATATCAAACATTGATAGGGTGAACATTCTCTATAAGTTTTATAGTCTATTTTTAGTTCTTTCGAAATATTAATACTTAAAAAAATGAACAAATTTATATGTTGATTTGGCTAGTAGTGGGTAGCATTTTAATTTGGATTAAGCTTACTAAGTCAATTGCATAGGCCATTAAGAGTAATAAGCTATGATATATGGATTATCTTTTATTGAATATAAAAATTTTTTAATTGCCTTTAATTTTTTTCATTAGTGTACAAACAATACTTTAATACAAGTTTCTAGTCATAATGTGCATATATACTTAATTTTTCTTTCTATTTACAGAATACGGAGGTTACTGTCCTATAGTACAGTTGGTTATTATATTTTTTCTTTAAGTACTTTAATTTTATCTTTTTTACTTATTTGATTGGTTGATATTAGTTATATATACTTTTGTTCTCCTCTGTTGTATGAGCAGCATGATGATGTGTGAATATATAAAAAATAAAATAAAATTTAAGTTTACTGGCGGATTTACCGTCAAAAAAATTCCCAGTAATTATTAATTTAGTTATTAGTAAATAACATATTACCGTCGAATTTATCGGGGGATAAATCCGACAATAAAAATTTTTGGTAAAAAATTTCCGACTGTAATTAGTGATGGATAAGAAAATCCGTCGGTAAACAATTACCTTCGAGATTTATACCGTTGGATTTATTTCGACAGTAAACAGATTACCGATGGATTTTTTAAGTAAATCCATCGATAAAACGACGATATCCGGCAATTTTCATGTAATGTTAATATATCTGCTAGCTGATCCTAGGATGGTATATTGGTTACAAAAAGTTGCTTTATGTTTAATGAGTGCTAAGAACCGGTTTAGAAATTCACATGTTAAAAAACTCAAGATTTTTTGTAGCTCTAAATCACCAAACACTTTCAAAGTCAAGTTTAAAAGATATCACAATTCAAATCAATAACCAGAAGTTTAATCCTGAATTGTTCTCCCTTAGAATCACAATGTAGTACATAATTACTGGCTATGGAAAAATCAGGATTTTGATTGTAATTGACAAAAATTTAAATAGCAAGAAGTTAAAAACACAATTAAAGATTAAATGGAAAAGGAATTAAACTAAAAGTAATCAAGGAAATTAACTACAGGAGAAAAAAAAATTCAATTTCTAAAAGATCTTGGTAAGGGTTGAGGGTTAAGGATCACTATCCTTATCACTAACCACATATGATAATTATAAAGTGCAAATCCGATTCATCAACCTCTACAAATTGAGAAAAGTCAATTAGGTTTAATTAACCCTAATCCACAAGTTCTAACTAACTTACTAATTAAAATTAGTAAAAAGTTAGCATTGATGGAAACAAGATTAATGTTAGTAGAAACAAGATTAATTAATATCTATAAATTATCAATCAACTTGGACATTAGTAACTCAAGTTACCTAATGTTCTTTATACGCTTTTTAACATCATTTTCATATTGATTTTAATAGTTTTTATTTAGTTTTTATAGGTTTTTGTGTTAAATTCACATTTTTGGATTATACTTTGAGTTTTAGTATTTTTGGACAATTTCAGATATTTTCTAGCTGAAATTGAGGAGCTGGAGTAGAAGTCTGATTTAGAGACAGAGAAAGCACTACAGATGCTGTCCGGATCTGACCTGCCTGCATTCGGAAGAGCTTTTTTGGAGTTATAGAAGTTTAAATGGAGCGCTCTCAACGGTTATAGAAAGCTGAATTTTAGAGCTTTCCAGCAATATATAATAGTCTATACTTTACTTTGGATTAGAAGGCCCAAAACTGGCGACCAACGCCAGCTACCTGTACCTTTCCAAGCGTCCAACGCCCAAAGAGCAGAGACTAATGTACAAACGTCCAAAGAGGACACCCTTGCTGGTGTTCCATGCCCAAGAGACCTTAATGCACGTGGATCTCACCAAAGCTCAGCCCAAACAATCACCAAGTGGGCCCCAGAAGTGGATTTTAGCACTA
The DNA here is from genome assembly GCF_003086295.3 of Arachis hypogaea. NCBI lineage: Eukaryota > Viridiplantae > Streptophyta > Magnoliopsida > Fabales > Fabaceae > Arachis > Arachis hypogaea. Next base: position 118,333,607 of record NC_092051.1, on the reverse strand, counting down.
AATAGACTTTTTTACCATTACTAGTCATCTGTTTAGTATTTAAGGGTTTATGTTTATGTAATTCAGACCTTTAATCACCATATTTGCATAGCATACACATTTTTACTTTCAGTATGAGTTTCTAAACCTCCTAGGTTGAGGGGAGGAGCCCTGCTGAGTCCTATGAATTAATAAAAGTACTATTTTTTCTCTTCGACCCGTGTTTGATTAATTCTAAGATGTATATTCATACTTCATCATGGTAACTAAGATGATCTAACCAATTAGCTCTGTTCATCACATTAAGACGAACGTGCCTGACAAACACCCGTGTCTACTTGGGTCAGATTGCGTCTTTCACTGGACAAGGGCGACCAACAGCTTGAATATACATCTCTCAGACGACTAATCCACGACTTCGTTGGGGACTTCTCGAGACATGAGTTTAGCCGATTTTTGGGGAGATTAGGGTCTCTGTGGTAGAGGATAGAACCCAAAGATGCAGCATTCTCTAATCCAGAAGATTCGACCTTGTTTGTGGCGTTTTGAGTAGGATCATAAAGGAGAATGGATTGTACGCGCTTCACCCTCAAGTAGAGATGGATCCACACTAAGCCTGGGGTTCAGATCCGGAGGAGTATTGGCAGCTGCTCAAACCAGTGTCAATCACATACAACCTGCCATTGAAGAAATCACTCACAAGCAAGGAGAGCAGTAGTACTAGAGTTAATTCAGAAAGATAAAGCAACTCCAACTCTCAACTCTATCCCTATTCTTTATTAACTTTATTACAATTAAGTATTTCTTTCATCATACTTCAACCAACTCCATATACAACATTATTATTAATTATCCAACAGCCTTCTGATTCCTCCTGACTAAGACCTGCAAGATAACCATAGCTTGCTTTAAATCACAATCCTCGTGGGATCGATCCTGACTCACTCAGGTATTACTTGGATGACCCAGTGCACTTGCTGGTATTGCCTGTATGGAAGTGTGGGGTTTGCGTACACGCACCAGTTCTCAACCCAGGTCAAGAATAAAAATCTACTTTATAACTAAGTGAGGCATTTCATCAAACACTTGAAAATACATAAACATAAAGCATCATAAATTGTAACAATTAGTAAAAACTACACCCAATTCAAGAAATTAACAATAACAACTTAAGTAAGTAAGAATAAAACATAAATCATCAAATTGCATTAATTAAAACTAACATTCAAACATGTTCCTGAATTGAAGTTCTCAAAGAAAAACTAGCAAAAGATTTAAACTAAAAGAGAAAAGTAGAACAAAAAATTTAAGCAAAAATTCAACTTTAACAAGATTAAAACTTAAAGTTAGAGAGAAATTGACAAGAAATGAATTAAATTTGTCTTAATTCTAGATAGAGGAGAGAGCTTATCTCTCTAGAAACCTAAAAATATCATACTAAAATCAACTCAAGACTCTTCTCCCTTTTCTCCTTCATATTTTCTCCTTAAATAATAAAAAATCCCAAGTTTAGGGTCTTTTGGAAGCCAAAAATGTGAGCCATGTGCATCATTAATCATGTCATGTGTGACTTGATTCGCATGCACAAACAAATGGTAGTGTGTGGATCATATTCACTGTCCATTATAGACATATGCATATCATTTTGAAGTCTTGGATGTTAGATTTCTAATGTCTCTAGAACCACCTCATTTGGATCTCTATAACTCAAGTTATGATCAAATTAATACAAATAGGTCAAAATTGACACCATCCAAAATATTCTTTGCACTAATATTTGGTTGCAAGTTACACCTAGAATCACTAAGAAATGAAAAAGTGTTAAACATAAAAGTTATAAAGGTTGAGTTCTTTTTTCCAACGACTCTAAGTTTGCTCTAATACAATTACTATAGCTCCTTGTGATACTTTTTTTCCGTAAACAATACCTTATATATTTCAGCATAAAAACTCAAACAAAACTTGATATGGGCATCGGTTAGATATCAAACCAATTATATTGTAATCAAAGGAAAAATTTATTCAAATTATCAACTATCAAAATTTGAAGAGAGAATCAAAATTAATTGAAATTTTATGAAAAGTGAAAGAATTTTATTAAAACTCAAGTGAATGTATGCATTTTCAAGTCAATAAATTGAGTTCTATCAATGTTACCAATTCTCTAAGAAAATGTAGGTCTGTCTGCTTGCACCTTGTATGCATCACTGGATTTTGAGCCAATTAACACATATTCTAATTGTCACAGTATATATTTGGTGCTACAAATTGAGGAATTTGCAACTCCCTCAATAATTGTTGGATGGACATGATTTCAGCTTGAGTTGATGTAACAACTTGATACTCAGCTTCAGTGCTTAAACAACTAATTTTTAATTATTTTTCATACTTCTAGGCAATGAGACAGTATAACTAGGAAGTTATTTCATGTAAACTCAGTCCTCAAGATGGCCATTGTAGAATGCATTATAAAAATCAAATTGTCTCATCACCCAACCTTGCAATAAGGCTGTGGTGATGATAAGTCCAAATTGGCCTAACAATTGGACTATAAACTGCTTCATAATCAATTCCTTTAATTTGGTAAATTTCTTTGACAACTAACCTTACTTTTTACTTTAGAAATCACCTTGAGGATTTCTTTTAATAGCAAGTACCCATTTGCAGCCTACAATGGTTGCATTGGGTAGTCCTTCATCCAATATCCAGGTTTTGCACTTGGATAATGCTTGTATTTCATTATCCATTGAAAATTTTCAATCATCACACTGTAAATCTTGTTAATTATTTTTGGGACTTCATTGACTAAATAAACATTTGTTTCAATTTTGAGAATAAGGGTTTTGGATTTGGTTACATCAGATTTTGATTTGGTAACCATATGGTGAGTATTAGTATTGTCTGATGTGGATGAAGATAATTTAAGTAATGGTAGAAGGTCAATTTCTATCCAGATATTGGTATAGTTTTCTTATTGTGAGGATATATAGTTCAAAGTGATGGTAGGTCTGAGTGTGATGTAGTGGATATAATGTGTTATGATCTATTGTTGGTGTTCTCTGACATATGTGAATTGTTAGAAAGTAGGGATAAAGTATATGACTTCACAAATTTGGGACTTAGAGTTGTATTTTGGTTGAAATTAGTATTTGATTCATGAAGAGAAAGGGTGAAAGGAAAATCTTTAAGAGGGACATCTCATATTGATTGTGTAAAAATACCTACTTGCATAGAGGAGTTAGTATTAATAGGTCCAAATAATTAATGATAAAGGAAAAGATAGTCATCAAAAATGACATTTCTTGCCAAATAAAGTCTTCCATCTTAAGACAAGCATTTATATCCATAATTATTTGAGTCATAACCAAGAAAGACACATAGTTTAGATTTGTAGTCAAGCTTTCTTCTACTATGAGGTTTAATTAAAGGATAGTAGCCACAACCATATACTTTAAAGGTAGTATAATCAGGTTTATGTCCAAACAAAATCTCAAAAGGACTTTTAGATTATAAAATTTGTGTAGGCAATTTGTTTATGATATGCACAATAGTAACAAAGACAGAGTCTCAATGTATTAGAGGTATACCAGTTGTAGCCTAGAGAAAAAGAAAATTTTTCTGCTATATGTCTATGTTTTCTTTGAATAATCCCTTATTATTGGTGAGTATAAGGACATGACAATCTCTGAAATGTGCCATTATTTATTAAAAATTGTGTAAAAGATTTGAACAGAAACTTTTGTCCATGATCACTTTGAAGAGCTTTAATGCTACAGCCAGTTTGTTTTTTAATATAGGCCTTATAATTTTTTAAAGTTTCTAAAGCTTAGATTATATTAAAAGATATATGCAAGTAAATTTACTATAAGAATATAAAAAACTAATATAATCTTTGAAACCATTAACAGAATTAAAGGGGATAAGAACTCAAATGTCAACATATATAAGCTCAAGTGGCTTGTTAATTGCTATACACTGATTTAGATAATTAAAATGGCAATTGGTATATTTTTGCCATTGTGTAAACTTCACAGACTCTATGAGGTTTATTTTGGGTTAATATAGATAAACTACATTCATTCGTTATCAAACTTGCTATCTTTACAACACTGTGACCACGTTTTTTGTGTCATAGTGTAAAATTACTTGGAGTTTTAGTCTGAATACCAGAAGCTACACGAATAGAGCTAGTTGTGCATTTTGAATTGAAATCTTCTTTCAAATTTGCATTAACAATATTAAAAGTACCTGAAGTAAAAGTATCAAAATTTAAAGTAGATATAGATGATATAGGCAAAGAATCTAATTTTCAGAAATGTCACATGTTATTTCTTGTCAAAATATTACTGACATTATGATTATTACCAGAACTAACATATCCATAACGCAAAGGTAGATTTTGTTATTCTCGTGCACTCTATAAGAGTTTCTATTATCCAAGCTAACAAAATTAATTTTTGAAATAAAAGAAAACAAATTAGAAGTATTATAGGTTCTTGAAGTAGTAGTCAACTATGTGGCTTTAAAAAAAATTAGATGATCAAAGCAGTAAACTCCAGATTCAATTATGCTTCGTAAGAGAAGTTCCTTGGTAACCTAATCACAAACCACATAAAATTTAGGTTGAATTTCAAAATAGATGTGATTATATTTTGAAAACTTTGATATACTTAGTAAATTTTGAGTAATTGAAGGAACATGAAATAAATTTCTGAGCTTAAAACAAATATTGTGAAATTTATCATAAAGGACAGTAGAACCGTGATGTAAAATTGGTACTCCTTGGCCATTACCCACAAATAGTTGCTCAGGAGTTTGAGAAGAGTCTGTGAAATTCAAGAAGTTGGCATGTTCAATAGTGATGTGATGAGAGGCTCCAGAGTCTACATACCATTCATGTTAGAGATAACCATTCATGATTTCTCCTTTTATTAGCTTTTAAATTTTTTAGGAAAAATTGTATTATGTCATGGTATCAAGAGAAAAGTTCGATCAACCATGGCTTTAATACTTGCATCATCTTCATCTACTGCCAAAAACACTCTTACTCCTCTCACAGACAAACTAGAAGAAAACAACATCTCAACTTGGCAACACAACATCATTCTTACAATCTAGACACTTGAACTTGAAGATCATCTTGATTCGACTAAAGCACCACCTTAATTTGCATCTGTCACAATCCTCAATAACAAAGAAGAATAAAATTCATCATCAAAGTCAACAACTACATCTGAGAGCAAACCTGATTCAGTTTCTATGAAGAAAAGTTCAACAATAGCAACTACTCAATAAGAATCTGCAAAATACAAAGATTAGAGGCAAAATATTCTTGCTTTATGACATGGACAGTATCTTCAATGAGTATCACATGCCATAACAAAGTGCTTCAATGTGAAACATTTGAAGAATAATGGAAGAAGATCACTTATATTTTTACCACATCTTGAAGAACTCAAATTCAAAGGCAAAAGACTCAACTTCGAACTTGCAAGAAAACCTCAACTGGATCTGCATATCAATTTAATATCTGAAAGCTTATTGATTCTCTTATTGCAATTGATTATTCAATTTAAGAATATGATCACATCCAAGCTATCTTAGATGGTCTCATTGAAGAGTATCAAGGTTACATTGCTTCTATAATGTCTCGTATGACCAAATTTTACTGTGCAAGAAGCAGAATCATTTTTACTTGCTTATGAAGATATGCTCAATCAATTCAAGAGGCCAAATCAACGTATTTCATTGGAAAATTTTTTACAAGCAATATTTTCTCCAGTAACCAATTTTGGCAGACGCATTATTCGAGAAAGAGGAAGAGGAAGAAGAATAATAAGAGGAGAAGGAAGATTCGACAATAATCCAAGGCCACAATGTAAACCCCGTAAAATTTGAAGATAATTAGTCAATAAATTAAATATTAATAAAAAATTATAAATGTGAATTTTATAGTTTAATAAGATAGAATGAATTAAAATAAGAATTTTGACACTAATTTTAACGAATTTGGTCCAAGATTGGGCCAAAGAGGCCGAACCGGTCGAACCAGGTCCAAACCGGACCCGTGGGCCCAACTAACTCATTAAACAAAATGAGTTGAAGCTCATTCTCTCCCCTTCAATCCTCATGCATGCTAGGAAACATTTTGGAAAGGGGGAAGAGCAAGAAACAATCCCAAACCCTTGATTTTTATTCAAATCCACACAACTCCTCACTCTGAGCTCCGATTGCCGCATCATTTGCGGTCACGCGTCCAGTGCGTCAAGCTCTACAAAGCCCAGTAACCAATTTTGGTAAGAAACCCCAATTTCCATCTCAACTTCTCATCCTTTGATTTTTGAAATTTTGAAATTTTTGTTATTAAAATTCGATGTCTTGATGTTTAGTCTCAAATTAGTTTGAGGAATTTATGGAACTTTGTTCAATCAAGACACATGTAAGGTGAGGACTGTCAAAACCTTGCAAATTCTTAGCTTATGTGATTTGGGCATGAATTTGGTATATAAGTGTGGTAATGTGAATTAGGTGTGTAAGTATATAAATTGGATGCTTGGTGGAGCCTTGGGTGTCATTGCTTTGGATTCTTGGGGCTGAATTTTGGACATTTGGTGGTGCCCTTGGGTTATACGAGGAAATTGGCCAAGGTATGGTTTAAGTTTCTTGTATTTAATATATAATGTCTTGTGAAAACTTAGCCTAGAGGACTATAGGATAGGTTGGAATGATTAAGTATGTCATATGCTTGGTACTTGTGATAATGATTGATGATATGGATTGAGCATGTGTTGGAGATCATTGTTATGGTGAAAATAGGATGCTAAATGGTGATTTGATAATGATTTACTAGTTAATGATATTGAATTATGCAAGTAAGATAGATTGTTGATAATCTTGTTGATTAAAGTGAGAAATTTAGGTGTGAAATTGTGTAATATTGAAGTATGATTGATTGTGGTATGAAGTGGGGGATTTTAGTGCTGTGTTGGGATGCTATGATATGTTGCTGTGCTGAATGTATGGATAGAAGGTTGGGATTGAGTTTGGTTTTTAATGAAACTTGAGGTTTCAGCTTTTTGTGTAAAATTGATTTTTAGCCGAACTTCGGCGAGCTATAACTTGCCTTCTGGACCCCCAAATTGTTTCAAACTTATTTTATATGAAAATTGGGTTCGTTAAATTTACGTCGTTCGAAGAACAGATGAAAAATATTTTAAAACAAGGAATTTATGTACGTCGGAAGTTCGGTATGTAAAGCTGAAATTTTGCAGACTTAGCCATTTTTGAATGATTTGCACTGTATGCGTATGCGAACCCCTCCATACACGAAGGGCATCTCTGTCTGGCATGTATGCATACGCGAGCATGTGTATGCATACACATCATGGGCAAAAGAAACATTTAAGCGAGCATGAGGCTTCATATGCGGACGGTTGATTCTGTCCGGTGTACATGCGTAAGTGTAATGGGCAAAACTGCAATCCCATGCGTACCTGTGGCCCACGCGTACGCGTGGCCCCTGTTTTAGCAAATATATATTTTGTGTTTTAAAGCTTAATGTCAAACCTCTAAACCTCTATTTTCATTCTTTTAGCCTTAAATCTTAACAGTATGCCTAATAATAAGATGGAGATAGAAAAGGGTTGATGAGGATAACGATATTAAGGTATGATGGTGATTGAATTTGAATAAATTGAAAGAGATAGAGGTGTCCGGGTAAGAGGCGGTGGCAATGACAACTCGCTTCGGGTACATTTTAATGAAGTGTAGAGATGTTGAGAATGTATGAAAAATGAATTAATGAATTAATGATTATGAATGAATTGGATTAATAATGAAAAGGAACTTGAATTTGATTGTGGTATGCCTGCGGGTAAGACGCAGTGGTGTTATCCACTTGCTCCAGTTAAGAGTTCGAAACTCTGGATAAGATGCATGGGTTCAGTTTTGACATCGCTTGCTCCGAGTTGAGAACTATAACACCACCTGGGTAAGAGGTAGGGTGGAGTTGTCCCCTGCTCCAGGTACGCGGGTAAGATGCAAGAGTTGAGACGTTGTCCCACTTGCTCCGTGTTTGGTGTTCTATCCATAGTTAGCTACCAGACTTGTCGGGTTTGGTTTTACAATCGACAGATGAGACTCATCAGTCATAGGGCAGGCATGCATCATTTGCCTATCGTGTGAATTGCTTGTTTATGCTCTAATTGGGATTGCCTATGTGACTTTCATATGTTTACTTGTATACGTGCTACTTGTATTACTTGTATCCTAATTCTGTTTGTTATTATCTGCTTGCTTGTTTGTGTGATTCTGTTGGTGTTGGAGGTTTTGGAGGAAAGAGGATGATGGAAAGTTAGGTTAAAGTATTTGGTTAAGTTTAGGAAATTCTTTGAAAACCACCCTTGTTTATGGTTTCTATTTTAGTTTTTTTTTTTAGTTTTATAATCTGAGTGTCACCATTCTAGGATTGCCTCTGGCATTTACAGGACCTTATATCTTATGTACGCTGCACCTTTACCATGCTGAGAACCCCCGGTTCTCATCCCATACGATGTTATTTTTCAGATGCAGGTTGAGAGGCACCTCGCTAGGCATCTGGAGTTTCTACAGCAGAGTGGTCATTTTGGGACTTTACTTTTGATCTTTTGTTATATGTATAGACTCTCCTCATATGTATACATGTTTTACTGTTGCACCTCTTAGAGGTTTATGGAGGACTAGGGTTTTATACCTGTATTTTGGGCTATGGGTTATATATTTTTGTATGTAACTATTCTCTAGCCAGCCTTAGCTTCACAGGTTGAGTTCAGAGTTTAATATTTTGTATCTTGACCCTCTACTCTTGTTTTCTATATATATATATATATATATATATATATAATTATGTACTTTAGTTTTCTTCATATGCAAGTTACATTATTTCTGAGCATTGCGCTTTTAATTTTTCGATTTTGCTTTACCTATTCTCTAAGGCTCCTTGTATAATTCATTCTTTTGACTATTATATGTATTTATATTTAGAGGTTGTAATACCACACCACATCTATTTTACGGCTTAAGCGTAAAGCTCTGTATGGTAGGGTGTTACAATTCAGTATCAGAGCAATTCATTCTTGTAGAGCCTGAGGGACGGAATGAATATGCTTCTGGGCATACTCTGGGTGTCTGTACATGCTAATTAGGATATCTGACTGATATATGTGGCATGAATGTTCATGAGCATGCATTTGGGTCTTTGAAGCACTAGACTTTCGATATTGAGACTGATTACCATGATATCACTTGTTTGGTGTGAACAGGAACCAAATGGCGACTCGTGGACGCGATTACAGTCAAGGGATAGATTGGGCTAGTAACACGGAACCTAAGATGACTGAAAATAATCCTGCAAACTTCAAGACTGCCCTGGAGAACGTGGCTACTACTATGCAGGGTACAGCTGATGCGTGAGCATCTTATCTATCTTTTCCTTGTGAATTTGCACTTGAATTGCTAAGTTTAATCAAAATTTAAATATCTTTTAGCCACTATGGATGCTACTTTAAGTTGTGCACAATTCTATTTATTTCAGGTAGCATTCGAATGGATTTGACGGAGTTTTGTAGCAGAAAAGGAGGAAAGCGAATGATGCTGTCAATCCTGACCTCCCTGCACTCAAACAGAAATAACTTGAGCTACAGAGGTCCAATTGACGTGATTCCAGTGATGTTGGAAAGCTAATTTCTAGGGCTTTCCAACGATATATAATAGTATATACTTCTTCTCCAGCAACCTCTGCCTCTTTCACGTTGAACTTGGCCCCTGCCAAGTTCAGCGTGGAACTTGAAAGTTCCCAGGAAACCATGCGCAACACTCCACGCTGAACTTGGAAAAAGCCAAGTTCAGCGTGGACTCAAAGGGGAATGCTAAATATCACACTGTCTCCATATTATTTTAGTTTTAGAAAATATATTTTTACATTAATTAGGATTAGATATAAAAGAGAAAAGAAATCTCTCTTCTTCTACCTCATTCCACACTTTACAGTTTTTCAGAATTCTTATTTTCTCTCTGAATCATGAGCAACTAAACCTCCACTGTTAAGGTTAGGAGCTCTGTCTATTTGTATGGATTGATTTTATTACTTTTTCTATTTTAATTCATGTATGGATTTATAATTTAAGAACTGTTTTCGCTCTTTATCTCATGAATTTGGGTGGAATGGAAGTATGACCCTCTTTCTATTTGAGTTCTTGTATAACTTGGAAAAGCTCTTTACTTGAACAACAGCTTGAAAACATATTCTCCTAAATTTTAATTATCTGGATTTAATGGGATACGTGACATATAATCCTTTTATTTTTGGGTAATTAGAGTTTTTGTGGCATATAAACTGGAATTTGATCATCGCCCTCTAATTGGAATTAATTGACCAAGGAATTGGCAGTTGATAAAAATTAGAGGAGACTAGAAAGGTTTAAGGAATTAGGGTCTACTCACATATAGTTTGCCATAAATTAAATCCTACATGATTAAAATAGTTAGTAAGAAAAGTTAATCCAAAAAAATAGATAACTCTGAAACCTTAACTGTCTTCTCCATATTTTCTTCCCAACTCATTGATGAGCGGATAATTTATACGCTTTTTGGCATTGTTTTTACATAGTTTTTAGTATGATTTGATTAGTTTTTGGTATATTTTTATTAGCTTTTAAATAAAAATCACATTTCTGGACTTTACTATGAGTTTGTGTGTTTTTCTGTGATTTCAGGTATTTTCTGGCTGAAATTGAGGGACCTGAGCAAAAATCTGATTCAGAGGCTGAAAAAGGACTGTAGATGCGGTTGGATTCTGACCTTCCTACACTCAAAGTGGATTTTCTGGAGTTATAGGAGTCAAAATGGCGCACTCTCAATTGCGTTGGAAAGTAGACATCTAGGGCTTTCTATCAATATATAATAGTCCATACTTTACCCGAGTTTAGATGACGCAAACTGGCGTTGAACGCCAGTTTTCTGCCCTATTCTGGCGTTAAACGCCAGAAACAGGTTACAAGTTAGAGTTAAACGCCCAAAACAGGTTACAACCTGGCGTTTAACTCTAGAAATAGCCTAGGCATGTGTAAAGCTCAAGTCTCAGCTCCAGCACACACCAAGTGGGCCCCGAAAGTGGATTTCTGCACTATCTATCATAGTTTGCTCATTTTCTGTAAACCTAGGTTACTAGTTTAGTATTTAAACAACTTTTAGAGATCTATTCTGTACCTCATGACATTTTCACATTTTACATTGTATCTCTATGGCATGAGTCTCTAAACTCCATGATTGGGGGTGAAGAGCTTTGCTGTGTCTTGATGAATTAATGCAATTACTTCTGTTTTCTATTCAAACACGCTTGTTTCCATTCTAAGATATTCACTAGTACTTAACCATGATGAATGTGATGATCCGTGACACTCATCATCATTCTCAACCTATGAACGCGTGCCTGATAACCACTTCCGTTCTACCTTAGATTGAGTGCGTATCTCTTAGCCTCTTGGTTCATGATCAGAGTCTTCGTGGTATAGGCTAGAATTATCAGTGGCCATTCCTGAGATCCGGAAAGTCTAAACCTTGTCTGTGGTATTCCGAGTAGGATCAGGGAAGGGATGACTGTGACGAGCTTCAAACTCACGAGTGTTGGGTGTAGTGACAGACGCAAAAGAATCAACGGATTCTATTCCAACATGAGTGAGAACCGACAGATGATTAGCTGTGTGGTGACAGCACATTTGGACCATTTTCACTGAGAGGATGGATGGTAGTCATTGACAACGGTGATCCACCAACATACAGCTTGCCATGGAAGGAGACCTGCGTGCGTGAAGAAGAATACAGTAGGAAAGCAGAGATTCAGAAGGCAGAGCATCTCTAAAACCTCAATTTGTTCTCCATTACTGCATACAAGTACCATTTAATTTATGCTTTTTAATCTTCATAAATATAATCACTCTTATTATTGATCTCCTGACTAAGAATTACAAAATAACCATAGCTTGCTTCAAGCCTACAATCTCCGTGGGATCGACCCTTACTCACGTAAGGTATTACTTGGACGACCCAGTGCACTTGCTGGTTAGTGGTACGAGTTGTGAAAAGTGTGATTTACATTTCGTGCACTAAGTTTTTGGCGCCGTTGCCGGGGATTGTTCGAGTTTGGACAACTGACGGTTTATTTTGTTGCTTAGATTAAGAAAAATTTTTCTTTTTGGTTTAGAGTCTTCTATTATTGTCTTTGGTTGAAACTTTTTTTTAAAACCCTTATTTTCACTTTTTAAAATTTTTTGAAAATTTTTATAAACTAATAATTGAGTTTTTCTGTTTGAGTTTAGATTCATATTTTAAGTTTGGTGTCAATTGCATGTTTTTATTTTCTTTTAAATTTTCGAATTTGTGTTCATTATTCTTTCTTGATCTTCAAGTTGTTCTTGCTATTTTTCTTGTTTGATCTTTAGTTTTTCCTATTCTGTGTATTTTCTTGTTTTTTTTTTGTGCGTTTTCAAATTATCAGTATTCAAATAAAGAAAAAAAAATGTATACATTAAATACCTTTTTTTAAAACACGTTAAATTTATAGCTCAGTTGGGTAGAGCGTTGTGCTTATGTTCTTAGTAATTGGGTATCTTCCTTTTAAAACTTTTTCAAAAATAATTTTTCTTTGATTAAATCTTGTGTCAAAATTTTAAGTTTGGTGTTCTCTTGTTATTTTTCTTTAATTTTTGAAAATTTATTTTTAGTTTTCTAAAAGTTTTAAGTTTGGTGTTCTTTTTATGTTCTTGTGAGTCTTCAAGGTGTTCTTGAGTCTTCCTTGTATTTTGATCTTAAAATTTTTAAGTTTGGTGTTCCTTGGTGTTTTTCCTCCAAAATTTTCGAAAAACAAGGAGCATTAGATCTAAAAATTTTAAGTCTTGTGTCATTTTATTGTTTTTCTCTTTCCTCATTAAATTAAAAAAAATATATCTTTTCTCTTTATTTTAAGTTAATTTTTGAAATTTACATAAGAATTTCAGATTTTTATTTTAAAATTTCTATTTTATCTTATCTTAGTTTTAAAAATTTCAAATTTCAATTTTTTTTTCAAAAAAAATCATATCTCTTTCAAAATCTTATCTTATCTTATTTCAAATTTTAAATTTCAACTTCCAAAATTCAAAATTCAAATTTCAAAATTTAAATTTCAAAACTTTTTAATTTAAATTCCTTATCTTCTATTACCTAGCTTATCTTATCTTTTCTAATCTCAAATCTTAAAATCAAATATTTTTCATATCTTTTCTTTTTTATTTATTTTATTTTATTTTCTTACAAGTATCTTTAATTTTAAGACATATCTTTTTCAAAACTTCCTAACCAATTTCTCTCTTTTCATTTTTTCGAAAATCCTCACCCACATCTTTTTCAAATCTTTTTAATTAATTAATTTAGTTTTCAATTTTCTTTTTCTTCTAATTTTCGAAATTATAGTCAATTTTTCATTTATTTTATTTTATTTTATTTTAATTTTGGTTTTCAAAAAAAAATATTTTATTTGCAATCTGCATCATCTCCCTTTCTCCATCATGGACCTAAGTGGAAATGAACAGTCCAGAAGGACTCTGGGGTCATATACTAACCCCATTACTGCTGCATATGGGAGTAGCATCTGTATACCTCCCATCAAAGCAAGCAGTTTTGAGCTAAATCCTCAGCTCATTGTCATGGTGCAGCAAAATTGCCAGTATTTCAGTCTTCCACAGGAAGAACTTACTGAGTTTCTGGCACAATTCTTGCAAATTGCTGACACAGTACGTGACAAGGAGGTAGATCAGGATGTATACAGGCTGTTATTGTTTCCGTTTGCTGTAAAAGATCAAGCTAAAAGGTGGTTAAATAACTAACCCACAGCAAGCATAAGGACATGGAAACAGTTATCAGACAAATTCCTGAATCAATATTTCCCTCCAAAAAGGATGACACAGCTAAGGCTGGACATCGAAGTCTTTAAACAAAAGGATGATGAATCCATTTATAATGCCTGGGAGAGGTACAGAGGGATGCTAAGAAAATGCCCCTCTGAAATATTTTCAGAATGGGTGCAATTAGACATCTTCTACTATGGGCTTACAGAAAGAGCTCAGATATCTCTAGACCACTCAGCTGGTGGATCTATACATATGAGAAAAACTATTGAAGAGGCTCAAGAGCTTATTGATATAGTTGCTAGAAATCAGCATCTGTACATAAGTAGTGGATCCTCCATAAAAAAAGAAGCCAAAGCAGTGTCTACTGAACCTGGTCCTCTAGAACAAGTTGCTGAACTCAATCAACAATTGTGTTTTCTAACAAAACAGCTAGCAGAATTCAAGGAGATGCTACAAGACACTAAAAATGCTAATAAAAATATGGAAGCACAATTGAATCAGACAAAACAGCAGTTATCAAAGCAGATAACAGAAGAGTGCCAGGAAATTCAATTAAGAAGTGGGAAAACATTGAATACCTCACTTCAGAGCAGCAGAAAGCCAAGAAAAGAACAACTGACAGAGGATGAGCAAAATATTATCCAAAATCCCTCTGAGGATAGTAAGAGCCCAGAGAGGAACAACTCTGGCGTTCAAACGCTAGAAATAGGCAAGGAGCTGGCGTCAATCGCCCAATGGAAGCTCAGTTCCGGCGTTCAAACGCCAGAAACAGGTAAGAAGTTAGCGTCCAATGCCAATCAAGCTTCTAACCCTGGCATTCAAACACCAGTGAGGGATCAGACACACACAAGTGCTGATAACAACCCCTCTAAAAAGGCTTCTCCAACCACCTCTGTAGGAAATAAACCTGCAGCAACCAAGGTTGAGGAATACAAAGCCAAGATGCCTTATCCTCAAAAAATCTGCCAAGAGGAGCAGGATAAGCAATTTGTCCACTTTGCAGACTATCTCAGGACTCTTGAAATAAAGATTCCATTTGTAGAGGCACTTGAGCAAATACCCTCTTATGCCAAGTTCATGAAAGAGATCTTGAGTCATAAGAAGGATTGGAGAGAAACTGAAAGAGTTCTCCTCACTGAAGAATGCAGTGCAGTCATTCTGAAAAGCTTCCCAGAAAAGCTTAAAGATCCCAGGAGCTTTATGATACCATGCATATTAGAGGGTAATTGCACCAAGATAACTTTATGTGATCTTGGGGCAAGCATCAACCTAATTCCTGCATCCACTATCAGAAAGCTTGGTTTAACTGAAGAAGTCAAACCAACCCGGATATGTCTCCAACTTGCTGATGGCTTCATTAAATACCCATCAGGCGTGATTGAAAACATGATTGTCAGGGTTGGGCCATTCGCCTTCCCCACTGACTTTGTTGTGCTGGAAATGGAGGAGCACAAGAGTGCTACTCTCATTCTAGGAAGACCTTTCCTGGCAACTAGACGAACTCTCATTGATGTCCAAAAGGGGGAAGTAACCCTGAGAGTCAATGAGGATGAGTTTAAGTTGAATGCTGTCAAAGCCATGCAGCATCCAGACACACCAAAAGACTGCATGAAAGTTGATCTTATTGACTCTTTGGTAGAGGAGATCAACATGGCTGAGAGTCTCGAATTTGAGCTGGAAGACATCTTTAAAGATATTTAGCCTGATCTGGAGGAATCAGAGGAATTGAAAGAGCCTCTGAAACTTCCTCAGGAAGAGAAAAAACCTCCGAAACCTGAGCTCAAACCATTACCACCATCCCTGAAATATGCATTTCTAGGAGAAGGTGACACTTTTCCGGTGATCATAAGCTCTTCTTTAAATCCCCTGGAAGAGGAAGCGCTACTTCAAGTGCTAAGGACACACAAGACAGCTCTTGGGTGGTCCATAAGTGATCTTAAGGGCATCAGCCCAGCAAGATGCATGCACAAGATCCTATTGGAGGACGATGCTAAGCCAGTGGTTCAACCACAGAGGCGGCTAAATCCAGCCATGAAGGAAGTGGTGTAGAAAGAGGTCACCAAGTTACTGGAGGCTGGGATTATTTATCCTATTTCTGATAGCCCCTGGGTGAACCCTGTCCAAGTTGTCCCCAAAAAGGGAGGCATGACAGTGGTTCATAATGAAAAAAATGAACTGGTTCCTACAAGAACATTTACAGGGTGGCGCATGTGTATTGACTACAGAAGGCTCAATACAACCACCAGAAAGGATCATTTTCCTTTACCATTCATAGACCAGATGCTAGACAGACTAGCGGGTCATGATTATTACTGCTTTTTGGATGGCTATTCAGTTTACAACCAAATTGCAGTAGATCCCCCAGGATCAAGAGAAAACATCATTCACATGCCCATCTGGAGTATTTGCCTATAGAAGGATGCCATTTGGGCTGTGTAATGCACCTGCAACCTTTCAGAGATGCATGCTCTCTATTTTCTCTGATATGGTGTAAAAAATTTCTGGAAGTCTTCATGGATGACTTCTCAGTATATGGAGACTCATTCAGCTCCTGTCTTGATCACCTGACACTGGTTCTGAAAAGATGCCAAGAGACTAACCTGGTTTTAAATTGGGAAAAATGTCACTTTATGGTGATTGAAGGGATTGTCCTTGGGCACAAGATCTCGAACAAGGGAATAGAGGTGGATCAAGCAAAGGTAGAGGTAATTGAAAAATTACCACCACCTGCCAATGTTAAGGCAATCAGAAGCTTTCTGGGGCATGCATGATTCTATAGGAGGTTTATAAAGGATTTTTCAAAAATTGCAAAACCTCTGAGCAACCTGCTAGCTGCTGACACGCCATTTGTGTTTGACACAGAGTGTCTGCAGGCGTTTGAAACTTTGAAAGCTAAGCTGGTCACAGCACCAGTTATTTCTGCACCAGACTAGACATTACCATTCGAACTAATGTGTGATGTCAGTGACCATGCCATTGGTGCAGTATTGGGGCAGAGGCATGACAAGCTTCTGCATGTCATTTATTATGCTAGCCGTGTTTTAAATAATGCCCAGAAAAATTACACAACCACAGAAAAGGAATTGCTTGCAGTGGTTTATGCCATTGACAAGTTTAGATCATACTTAGTAGGATCAAAAATGATTGTGTACACTGACCATGCTGCTCTTAAATATCTACTTACAAAGCAGGATTCAAAACCCAGGCTCATAAGATGGGTGTTACTTCTGCAAGAGTTTGATATAGAAATAAGAGACAGAAAAGGGACAGAAAACCAAGTGACTGATCATCTGTCCCGGATAGAACCAGTAGAAGGGGCGTCCTTTCCCTCTATTGAGATCTCTGAAACCTTTCCAGATGAACATTTGTTCGCCTTTCAGGAAACACCATGGTTTGCAGACATTGTAAACTATAAAGCTGCAAGGTTCATACCCAAGGAGTACAGCAGGCAACAAAAGAAAAAATTAATTACTGATGCAAAGTACTACTTGTGGGATGAACCCTATCTCTTTAAGAGATGTGCAGACGGAATAATCCATAGGTGTGTTCCTAGAGAAGAAGCACAGAAGATCTTATGGCATTTCCATGGGTCACAATATGGAGGTCATTTCGGAGGTGAGCGAACAGCCACCAAGGTCCTCCAATGTGGCTTCTACTGGCCTACCCTCTATAAAGATTTCCGAGAGTTTGTACGTAACTATGATAGTTGCCAGAGATCTGGTAATCTGCCTCATGGTTACGCCATGCCTCAACAAAGAATCTTGGAGATTGAGTTGTTTGATGTATGAGGTATTGACTTTATGGGGCCT
Organism: Arachis hypogaea; assembly: GCF_003086295.3. Lineage (NCBI taxonomy): Eukaryota > Viridiplantae > Streptophyta > Magnoliopsida > Fabales > Fabaceae > Arachis > Arachis hypogaea. Next base: position 118,315,897 of record NC_092051.1, on the reverse strand, counting down.
TTCCCACCATCATACTCAAACACTTATATTCTGGTTGCAGTCGACTATGTATCCAAATGGGTAGAGGCCATTGCCACACCCACTAATGATACTAAGACAGTGCTGAAGTTCCTCCAGAAACATATCTTCAGCAGGTTTGGTGTCCCTAGAGCACTAATTAGTGATGGGGGCACTCACTTCTGCAACAAACAGCTTTACTCTGCTATGGTCCGGTATGAAATTAGTCACAAGGTGGCAACTCCATATCATCCACAGACAAATGGGCAAGCTGAAGTCTCTAATGGAGAACTAAAAAGAATCCTGGAATGGACTGTAAGTACCCGTAGACAGGATTGGGCGAGAAGCTTGGATGATGCTCTGTGGGTTTACAGAACAGCATTCAAGACTCCTATAGGGACCTCTCCATACCAGCTTGTGTATGGTAAGGCCTGCCATCTGCCCGTGGAACTGGAACATAAGGCCTACTGGGTAACCAGATTCCTAAACTTTGATGCCAGATTAGCTGGAGAAAGAAGATTGCTCCAGCTAAATGAGCTAGAGGAATTCAGACTCACTGCTTTCGAAAATGCCAAACTCTACAAAGAGAAAGCAAAAAGGTGGCATGACAGAAAGCTGTCATCTAGAGTCTTTGAACCAGGACAGAAGGTTCTGCTGTTTAACTCTAGGCTCAGATTATTCCCCAGGAAACTGAAATCCCGGTGGAGGGGACCATATGTGATTACAAGTGTGTCACCATATGGCTATGTGGAGCTTCAAGACATCGATTCTAATAAGAAGTTCATTGTTAATGGACAGAGAGTCAAGCATTATCTTGAAGGCAATCTTGAGCAAGAATGCTCAAAGCTGAGACTAGATTAAAAGCTCAGCAAGGTCCAGCTAAAGACAATAAAGAAGCGCTTATTGGGAGGCAACCCAATTTTTACTTATCTATGTTAATTTTCTATTTTCCTTTTTTTATTTTATATTTTCTTTAGGATGATGATCATGTGGAGTCACAGAAATCAAAGCAAAGTCAAAAATAGCATTAAAAACAGCTCACCCTGGAGGAAGAGCTTACTAGCGTTTAAACGCTAGTAAGAAGCATTAGACTGGCGTTTAACGCCAGAAAGAAGCATCAAGCTGGCGTTAAACGCCAGAAATAAGCAGCAGTCTGGTGTTAAACACCAGGATTGCACTCTAGGGCATTTTGCACACCTCAATGGAGCAGGAATGCTAAGTCCTTGGCCCCTCAAGATCTGTGGACCCCACAGGAACCCCACCTCTTCTTCTCTCCTCTTCACACCTTTCCATAACACTCTTCTCCATACTCTCTTCACCACTCACATCCATCCATCATAAACCCCTCCTACACACTATCACCCTCCCTTGGCCGAACCCACCACACATCTCCATCTCCTCCTTTCTTTCTTCTTTTGCTCGAGGACGAGCAAACATTTTAAGTTTGGTGTGGAAAAAGCCCCGCTTTTTAATTTTCCATAACCAGATGGCACCTTCCATGAGATTAGAGAAGACCAAAGAGCTATGAGGGAGGAGCAACAAAGGCAAGGAAGAGACACAGAGGAGCTCAAGAGCACCATTGGTTCTTCAAGAGGAAGAAGACGCCACCCTCACTAAGGTGGACCCGTTCCTTAATCTCTGTGTCTATTTATTTTTCTGTTTTTTCGATTTATATGCTTTATGTTTTTATCTATGTTTGTGTCTTTATTACATGATCATTAGTGTCTAGTGTCTATGTCTTAAAGATATGAATGTCCTATGAATCCATCACCTTTCTTAAATGAAAAATGTTTTCTGAAAAAGAAAAAGAAGTACATGAATTTCAAATTTTAAAATAGTTTAATTATTTTGATGTGGTGGCAATACTTTTTGTTTTCTGAATGAATGCTTGAACAGTGCATATGTCTTTTGATATTGTTGTTTATGAATGTTAAATATGTTGGCTCTTGAAAGAATGATGAAAAGGAGAAATGTTGTTGATAATCTGAAAAATCATAAAATTGATTCTTGAAGTAAGAAAAAGCAGTGAATACAAAAGCTTGCGAAAAAAAAGAAAAGAAAAATGGCGAAAAAAAGAGAAAGAGAAAGAAAAAGCAAGCAGAAATAGCCAAGAGCTCTTTAAACCAAAAGGCAAGAGCAAAAAGCCAGTAACCCTTTAAACCAAAAGGCAAGGGTAATAAAAAGGATCCAAGGCTTTGAGCATCAGTGGATAAGAGGGCCCAAAGGAATAAAATTCTGGCCTAAGCGGCTAAACCAAGCTGTCCCTAACCATGTGCTTGTGGCGTGAAGGTGTCAAGTGAGAAGCTTGAGACTGAGCGGTTAAAGTCGTGGTCCAAAGCAAAAAGAGTTTGCTTAAGAGCTCTGGACACCTCTAACTGGGGACTTTAGCAAAGCTGAGTCACAATCTGAAAAGGTTCACCCAGTTATGTGTCTGTGGCATTTATGTATCCGGTGGTAATACTGGAAAACAAAATGCTTAGGGTCACGGCCAAGACTCATAAAGTAAATGTGTTCAAGAATCAACATACTGAACTAGGAGAATCAATAACACTATCTGAATTCTGAGTTCCTATAGATGCCAATCATTCTGAACTTCAAAGGATAAAGTGAGATGCCAAAACTGTTCAGAAGCAAAAAGCTAATAGCCCCGCTCATCTAATTAAGACTGATCTTCATAAGATGTTTTTGGAATTCATTGTATATTTTCTTCTTTTTATCCTACTTTGTTTTTAGTTTCTTGGGGACAAGCAACAATTTAAGTTTGGTGTTGTGATGAGCGAATAATGTATACGCTTTTTGGCATTGATTTTACATAGTTTTTAGTATGATTTGATTAGTTTTTTGTATATTTTTATTAGTTTTGAAATAAAAATCACATTTCTGGACTTTAATATGAGTTTGTGTGTTTTGCTGTGATTTCAGGTATTTTCTGGCTAAAATTGAGGGACCTGAGCAAAAATCTGATTCAGAGGCTGAAAAAGGACTGCAGATGCTGTTGGATTCTGACCTCCCTGCACTCAAAGTGGATTTTCTGGAGCTACCGGAGTCCAAATGGCACACTCTCAATTGCGTTGGAAAGTAGACATTCAGGGCTTTCTAGCAATATATAATAGTCCATAATTTGTCCGAGTTTAGATGATACAAACCGGCGTTCAATGCCAGTTCTTTGCCCTATTCTGGCGTTAAACGCCAGAAACAGGTTACAAGTTGGAGTTAAACACCCAAAACAGGTTACAACCTGGCGTTTAACTGCAGAAACAGCCTAGGCACATGTAAAGCTCAAGTCTCAGCCCCAGCACACACCAAGTGGGCCCGAAAGTGGATTTCTGTACTATCTATCATAGTTTGCTCATTTTCTGTAAACCTAGGTTACTAGTTTAGTATTTAAACAACTTTTAGAGATCTATTCTATACCTCATGACATTTTCACGTTTTACATTGTATCTCTACAACATGAGTCTCTAAACTCCATGATTGGGGGTGAGGAGCTCTGCTGTGTCTCGATGAATTAATGCAATTACTTCTGTTTTCTATTCAAACACGCTTGTTTCCATTCTAAGATATTCACTAGTACTTAACCATGATGAATGTGATGATCCGTGACACTCATCATCATTCTCAACCTATGAACGCGTTCCTGACAACCACTTCCGTTCTACCTTAGATTGAGTGCGTATTTCTTAGCCTCTTGGTTCATGATCAGAGTCTTCGTGGTATAGGCTAGAATTATCGGTGGCTATTCCTGAGATCCAGAAAGTCTAAACCTTGTCTGTGGTATTCCGAGTAGGATCAAGGAAGGGATGACTGTGACGAGCTTCAAACTCACGAGTGTTGGGCGTAGTGACAGACGCAAAAGAATCAACGGATTCTATTCCAACATGAGTGAGAACCGACAGATGATTAACCGTGCGGTGACAGCGCATTTGGACCATTTTCACTGAGAGGATGGATGGTAGCCATTGACAACAGTGATCTACCAACATACAGCTTGCCATGGAAGGAGACCTGCGTGCGTGAAGAAGAATACAGTAGGAAAGCAGAGATTCAGAAGGCAGAGCATCTCTAAAACCTCAATCTGTTCTCCATTACTGCATACAAGTACCATTTAATTTATGCTTTTTAATCTTCATAAATATAATTACTCTTATTATTGATCTCCTGACTAAGAATTACAAAATAACCATAGCTTGCTTCAAGCCTACAATCTCCGTGGGATCGACCCTTACTCACGTAAGGTATTACTTGGACGACCCAGTGCACTTGCTGGTTAGTGGTACGAGTTGTGAAAAGTGTGATTTACAATTCATGCACCACTCATTTACTTGCCTTCCTTCAATATTCTTTATATTGTTTAATGTCTTGTTTAATGTCTTTTATATTGCCCAAACATTACTTTCTGTTTGCCTGACTAAGTCTATCAATCAATTATTGCTGCTTGATCCGTCAATCCTCGTGGGATCGACCCTCACTCACCTGAGGTATTACTTGGTTCGACCCGGTGCACTTGCCGGTTAGTTTGTGGTTAGAAAATCCGCACCAAGTTTTTAGCGCCGTTGTCGGGGCTTGATTGTGATTGACAACTATTCATTGTTTGATTGCTTAGAATAGATAATTTTTCTTTTAATTAATTTTAATTTAGTATTATTAATTTTGTTTTTCATTTTTTTATTTTTCTTCCTATTCGTTCATCAAGTGCTGTTTTATTTTATTTATTTATTTTTATGTTAACTTCAGTTGTGATTTTTTTTTCTACTTCCTTCGTTTTTCTTTTCTTTATTATTAGTTTATTTTTTGTTTTGTCTTCTTTATTTTCTTTTAATATTTTTATTTTTTCTTATTTCATTAGTCTCATTTAAATTTTAAGCGTTTTTATTTTCAAAAAAAAAATTTAAATAAATAAATAAATAGCACTAATATTTTTTCTTAATTTCTAAAATTACGATTGATGTCCTCTATTTATTTTTATTTTAATTTTTTCTGCTTATTTTTCTAGTTAATTTCAAATTTTTTTGTTTTAATTCTACCTATTATTTTTGAAAATTATTTATTTATTTATTTAGTATTTTTATTTTATTATTTTACACAGGTTATCTCACAGGGACTTCTCTGCACTCTGACGTAGAGATCCCATCTTTTTTTGTTTTCTATTTGTTTATGCGCAGGAACAGAGACAAAGAACATCTCTTAGACTTAGATCCTGAACCTGAAAGAACTTTCAGGCGGCGTTTGCAACAAGCAAGACTTTACAAGGCTGCAGAGTCCACTATGAATAATAATAATGCTGTTAATGCTAATGTGGCAAATCCGAATGGGGATGAACAACAAAGAAGAGTGCTTGGCTCTTATTCTGCCCCTACTGTGAATCTTTATGGAAAAAGTATTGTGGTGCCTCCTATAGCTGCAAACAACTTTGAGTTGAAGCCACAATTGGTCACCTTGGTGCAACAAAACTGCCAGTATCATGGACTTCCTCATGAAGATCCAAATTAATTTATTTCTAATTTTTTGCAGATATGTGATACTGTGAAGACAAATGGAGTGAATCCTGAGGTGTACAGAATCATACTTTTCCCGTTTGTTCTGAGGGATAAAGCAAAGCTATGGCTAGATTCTCAACCAAAGGAAAGTTTGAATACTTGGGAAAAGGTTGTTACAGAGTTTCTCACAAAATTTTTTCCACCAAAGAAGCTGACTAAGCTTAGGTTGGATGTTCAGACCTTCAGGCAGAAGGAGGGTGAAACTCTTTATGAAGCCTAGGAGAGGTACAAGTTACTCACTAGGCAATGCCCTCCGGACATGTTCTCCAAATGGACCCAACTAGAAGACACCAGAAGAAGACACCAGAAGAGACTATTGAGCTTATTGAATTGGTTGCAAGCAACCAATATTTATACTCATCTAACAGGAATCCTGTGAATTCTGAGACCTCTAAGAAGAAAGGCATGTTGGAAGTAGAAGCAGTGAATGCTCTTCTAGCTCAGAACAAGCTTATGTCTCAGCAAATAAATCTACTTACTCAGCAGATGGGTGGCATGCAAGTCTCAGCTATCAACACCCAAAATCCACCTCAAGAGGCCTCCTATGACATGGCAGGTAATTTTGTGCAAAATAATAATTATGATTACACTCAATCCCCTTCTGAACAGATCAATTACATGGGGAGTGCTCCTAGAAATCCCAATAATGATCCCTATTCTCAAACCTACAATCAAGGGTGGAGAAATCACCCAAGTTTTGGGTGGAGAGACCAACCTCAGAGACCTCAAAACTTCAACAATAATTCTCAAGGTGGCTTCTAACAGAACAATTACAATAACCGCTAACTTCAGTCTCAGCAGGCAAACTATAAATCCCAAGAAGATGCTAATTGGGAGATGATGAAGAGTTTTGTGCAAGAAACCAAAGCATCAATTAAGAATTTGGAGATTCAGATGGGTCAAATAGCCACAAGAGTTAATGAAATTGATCAGAGGACCACTAATAGCCTTTTTGGTAACACAATTCCAAATCCAAGAGAGGAATGCAAGGCTATCACCTTGATAGATGGACAAGTGGCAAGTATAGAAGCACAAGTTAGTGAGGAGCCCATTGAAAAAGAAGCTCTAGAGGAGAAGAAGGAAGATGTAGAGCATGTCCCTCCAAAGCGTGCAGACAACCCATTCCCAGACTCTCTTGACACTTATCCTACATTGCCAATGGCTCCTGAGTAAAAGGCTAAAATGCCATATCCTCAGAGACTTCAAAAGAAGACCAAGGACAAGAAGTTTTCAAAGTTCTTGGAAGTCTTCAGAAAGTTGCAAATCAATATTCCTTTTGCTGAGGTTTTGGAGCAAATGCCTATTTATGTCAAGTTCATGAAGGAGTTGTTATCAAAGAAGAAGCCTTTAAAGGGAGATGAGACAGTGGTATTGACTAAAGAATGCAGTGCCATCATTCAGAATCACTTACCAAAGAAGATGCCAGATCCAGGGAGCTTTCAAATTCCATGCACCATTGGGAGCACAACCTTTGAGAAAGCGTTATGTGATCTAGGAGCAAGCATCAATTTAATGCCACTGTCTATGATGAAGAAGCTGCAAATCCAAGAGACACAACCCACGAAGATAGCATTACAGATGGCAGACAAATCTATGAAGCCTGCATACGAATTAGTAAAGAATATCTTAGTCAAAGTGAGTAAATTCTTCCTCCCAGCAGATTTTGTGATTCTTGACACAGGGGAGGATGAGAACGCCTCTATAATTCTAGGAAGACCATTCCTAGCCACTAGAAGAGCTCTGATTGATGTAGAAGTGGGTGAATTAGTGCTTAGAATGCATAATGAGCAACTAGTCTTTCATGTCTTCAAAGATATATATTCAACAGGTGAAGAAGAGAGGTGCATGCAAACTGAGCTTATTGATCCAAACCTTCAACAACCCCCTGATGACGGACACCAGAATCTGCAGCTCCAACCTCCTTTGGTGACAAACAATAAAATTCCTCCTAACATCAAATCTAAGTTTGGTGTTAGGAATGCATCATCCACCAAGGAGGAGGTTCCCAAAAAGAAGAAAATACACAGGGGATGGAGAAACAAAAAGATCCCTACTGAAGGTTTCTCCCTAGGAATGAAAGTGGTGTTGACTAGCAATCCAGTATGGATTTATACAGTAAACAGAATCCTCTCTCTGGAGCATATTGAGCTACTTTATGGGGACACAGGAAAGAAGTTCACAGTGAGGGGTGAAGAGATGAGCCCCTATGATCCTCCTCCTTAGAGGAGCTGACTGTCAAGCTAGTGATGGTAAAGAAGCGCTTGTCGGGAGGTAACCTGATGATTTTGTATCCTTAGTTATTTTTCCGCTGCGTTGATTATATTACTTGTTTGATTTTTATTGAGTTTCTACTGTTTTCCGTTGTTTTACTTGTGTTTTGATCATGCAGATATTTTAAAACAGGAACCAGACACTTAGAAAAATTTTTGAACACTCTGGAGGAGGTTGATTCTACCAGTTCCACGCTAAACTTGGGATTTTCCAAGTTCAGCGTGGCATGTGCGTGTAATTTGGAAGGGAGTCTCTGCCAGTTCCACGCTGAACTTGGGATTTTTCAAGTTCAGCGTGATTAGAAGCATACAAGGAGGGAGTTCTTACTGCCAAGTCCACGCTGAACTTGAAAAATTCCAAGTTCAGCGTGGCCAACTACGTCAATTAGCGTACACTAGGGCCAGACTCCATGCTGAACTTGGGCTGCACCAAGTTCAACGTGGAGAGGAGAGCTTATATCTCTTCATTCAATATCCCCACAGATTCATCCCAAATCACGCCATATCCCCTCCGATCCCCAAATCATTTCAAACATACCCCTTTCCTTTTGTTTGTCCCAACCCATCAATTCCCCATTTATTCGTATCCCCCTTCCTGATTCCCTTTATCCCATTCCATATCTCAACCATTCAAGCCCTGCACCATTTACCATTCACTTCCCAATATAACCCTAACGCCACATATCCCCTTCCTATATATGTTTCCCCCCTCCCCTATATATATATATATATATATATATATATATATATACACACACACACGTTATCATACCCCCTTATATAACATATCTATAACATATCTATATATATATAATCATATTACTACCCCCCTCCCCTATATATATATATATATATATATTCCCACCAACGTAACCCCTCCCCGTTATCTATGCACAAGCCTGGCTGAGGAAGACTTACGAAGGGTAAAAATTAGACCGAATCCTTTTTGTTTTTTACAAAATCAAATATACAATAAATAAAAAATAGCAAGTCAATCTTCAAGAATTTCACCGTAATGATTTGTTCCAATCCAAGACATAAACAAAGACAAGGATAAGGATAATATTTCCACAAAAGCCACAAGAGAGGGCTTTGAATTATAAAGGACTGGGTGCGCAAATAAAAAAAATAAAAAAAAGATATAGATATTCCGGACCTCTTGTGGGAATGATTTGGAAGATCCAAAACCAAAAATAGTGGTATTTGCTAGCAACAACATAATGGAGGCAGTCAATCAATAAGGGGAGGGGTTACGTTGGTGGGAATATATATATATATATATATATATATATATATATATATATATATATATATATATATATCTCTTTATTTTAATTATTTTAATCTCCTTTATCATTTTATTCTTCTTTTATCATAATATTTGTTTTTACTCTTTCGTATGTCTTTTTATGTCCTCTCTATTTTCAGTACTTCTTTGCTTGAGAACAAGCAAACTTTTAAGTTTCGTGTTGTCGCTTCGCTTGTGGATTTTCTATTTATTTTAATGACACCAAAGGGAGGCGAATCATCTCCACGGAGGAGCATAGCCAGAAGAATGAGATGGCCACTAGAATAACTGAGGTGGTTAAGTTCCTTTCATTCTACATTTTCTCCCATTCTTATTATGATTAAGTTCCTGTTTTCTGTTTATTTTGTCATTGCATGATCAGTTGTTATTTCAATTCTTAGGTTCTAGTTTTATTTGTAGTTTATTTTGTTATTTGATTTTTATGCTGAAAAAGAGTGTCTCATGTATTACTCACTGAGCTTGGAATCAAGAAGAAAAGAAAAGAAGTGATGTATTATATGAGAAATTGAGTTTATATTAAAAAATAGTCTTATTTACTTAAATGTGGTGGTATTATTTGTGATTATGAATGAATGACATGAACAGTGCATATTTGAATTTGAATCAAAGGATGTTGATGTATAAGGAACAAGAATTTAGAGAACTATTATAACTTCTCTGAAATTAGTAAAAGCTTAACCCTTGAAGCAAAAGAAACAGCAAAAGAAAAAAAATAAAAACAAGGTCCAAGGCTCTGAGCATCAATGACTAAGGAGGTCAGACATGATTAAAAGCTCAAAGAGTTGTTTCCTTAGTCATATGCTTGTGGTGTTCTTGTGTCAAGCAATCCTTGAGACAGAATATTTAGAGTCGAGACCAAATACATTTAGCAGAGTATGCCCAAGGCTTTGAGCACCACTGTCTGGGAGTAACTGAAAGAAAAATCAGAACTTAAGGAGAGTTCCCCAGTTAAGTGCTTGTGGTATTTTTGTGTCAAGTGAAGCTTGAGACAAAACATTTAAAGTCACGGCTAGGCTCAAGGTGCAAAGCACCAAAGAAAAGAGAATTAAAGGAAATTTGCTGTGTTCAAGGATTAAACTGAAGTAGAAAGATCAGAGAATTCATAATATAATCCGGATTCTAATTCCGAATGACAGTGATAGTCCTCTGATTCAAAGGAGAGTGAGATGCCAGAACTATTCAGAATTGTAGGAGATAAACCCCACTTTAAGGAGAGACATGAGCATAACTGAACTCCCACATCTCATGCAAATTCACATCTTGATCATGTACTAATTTTGGTTGCTTGAGGACAAGCAACAATTCAAGTTTGGTGTTGTGATGTGTGAGCATTTTATCTATCTTTTCCTTGTGAATTTGCACTTGAATTGCTAAGTTTAATCAAAATTTAAATATCTTTTAGCCACTATGGATGCTACTTTGAGTTGTGCACAATTCTATTTATTTCAGGTAGCATTTGAATGGATTTGACAGAGTTTTGTAGCAGAAAAGGAGGAAAGCGAATGATGCTGTCAATCCTGACCTCCCTGCACTCAAACAGAAATAACTTGAGCTACAGAGGTCCAATTGACGTGATTCCAGTGTTAGAAAGCTAACTTCTAGGGCTTTCCAATGATATATAATAATGTATACTTCTTCTCCAGCAACCTCTGCCTCCTCCACGTTGAACTTGCCCCTACCAAGTTCAGCGTGGAACTTGAAAGCTCCCAGGAAACCATGCGCAACACTCCACGCTGAACTTGGAAAAAGCCAAGTTCAACGTGGACTCAAAGGGGAACGCTAAATATCACACTACCTCCTCCACGCTAAACTTGGCTTTTTCCAAGTTCAGCGTGGATCCTCAATATCAGCATGGTCCCCATATACGTCAGCGTGGTTGCACGAACAATCAATTAATTTTGATTAAATTTGTATATTATTTTTAAATAGGAAAAGATATTATTTTACTTTTAGAAAATATATTTTTACATTAATTAGGATTAGATATAAAAGAGAAAAGAAACCTCTCTTCTTCTACCTCATTCCACACTTTACAGTTTTTCAGAATTCTTATTTTCTCTCTGAACCATGAGCAGCTAAACCTCCACTGTTAAGGTTAGGAGCTCTGTCTATTGTATGGATTGATACTATTATTTTTCTATTTTAATTCATGTACTGATTTATATTTCAAGAATTGTTTTCGTTCTTTATCTTATGAATTTGGGTGGAACAGAAGTATGACCCTCTTTCTAATTGAGTTCTTGTATAACTTGGAAAAGCTCTTTACTTGAACAACAGCTTGAAAATATATTCTCCTAAATTTCTAATTATCTGGACATAACGGGATACGTGACATATAATCCTCTTATATTTAGGTAATTAGGATTTCTGTGGCATATAAACTAGAATTGAACTTCACCCTTTAATTGAAATTAAGTGACCAAGGAATTGGCGATTGATGAAAGTTAGAGTAGACTAAGAAGGTCTAAGGAATTAGGGCTTAGTCATATATAGTTTTCCATGAATTGAATCTTGCATGATTAAAATAGTTAGTAAGAAAAGTCAATCCGGAAAATAGATATCTCTGAAGCCTTAACTATTTCTCCACATATTATTCTCATCAATTTACTGCTTGCTATTTTAATTTCTGAATTACTATTTTATGCTTTTGAATACCAAAACACTCTTTTCTATTTGTCTGACTAAGCCAATCACTCAACCATTGTTGCTTTATCCATCAATCCTCGTGGGATCGACCCTCACTCACCTGAGGTATTACTTGGTACGACCCGGTGCACTTGCCGGTTAGTTTGTGGTTATAAATTCCGTATCAAGAGCTACGGCATTGGAGAATCAAGCCGGTAATGGGAATGGAGATGACGAAGAAAATGGGCCAATGAACTTAGCAACCTTCCTGAAGGTAAAACTGCCCATCTTTAGAGGGACGACGAACCCCACAGAGGCAGATAACTGGTTTCAGGCGATGGAACGGGCTTTACAAGCACAACAAGTCCCTAAAAATCAATGTGTTGAGTTTGCACCTTATCTGTTAATGGGTGAAACCCAGTATTGGTTGCAGGGTATGCGATGCCTGCTGTAGAAAGACAACGTTACAATACCTTGGGATGCCTTTTAGTTGGAATTATACAAAAAGGCCTTCCCCAATTCGGTCAGGACAGCTAAGGAACTTGAATTGTTGTAACTGAAGCGGAGTCAAATGTCTGTGGCCGAATACACAAACAAATTTGAGGAATTATGTTAATTTTCCAAGATGCTTCAAGAGACTTTGAGGAATGAAAGTGCATCAAATACGAAGGAGGACTCCAGATTTATATACTGAGTTCAGTGGGTTCGATGGAGATCAAAGATTTCTCAGACTTGGTGAACAAGAGTAGGGTTATGAATGAATGTCTAAAGAAGGATGCTGTGGCAAGGAATGATAGCCGAGAATTTCACCAAAGGGAATATAATCAGAACTTTGCACTAAGGGGCCAAGAATTCAAGAGAAGAGGATACACACAATAATTTCCCCAAGGTCGGAATAATTCTGGAACAAATGATGATCGCCGAGGAAATGTTAGGGAAAAATAGTCAGTGGCTACTTCGGATGATTCAAGTTGTCAGAGATGCGGAAGCTATCACCCGAGTAGGCCGTGTCATTTTGGTTCGAGCTTATGCTACAAGTGTGATCTTCCGAGGGATATGTCCTGAAATTGTCCACATAAGGAGACATAGGATGCTAGACGGTTCCAAAGAGGTGGAGGTAACTGTGAAATTGGTAGCTGAATCCTAATTGCCTTATATAACATTGAAATGTTGCGTTCATGCATAGTTAAAAATGAAAATAATGAAATAGTATTAACGTGTCAAAACTTAAGGCTGAACCTAGATTACGCCATATGGGGTAATACAATTAGAGCTTGCGGAGCTTGAAGAAGCTAGTGGGTGATGTAGAGCGAATGAATGAACTCTTAGGGAGAAATGAAATCTGAGTGATGCAGTAGGAGTAAGTTGAGAGTTATGCGAGATTATTGTTTAGAACCCAGTGATGGTGGACTACGAGGATGAGGTATGACGCGAATTTAACCTTTAACCGCTAATCGGTTAGGTGTCGAGAGAGGGAGTAAGTGGCGATAGAATTAGTGTCGAAGACCAAATCTTTTTCGATTACTTTATGTATGAAGACACTGTTAGGATCGGTAGAACTTAGGAATTAGATGAAGTGAGTAATAGAAACGAAATCCGTTCAATCACGTGTTCTCGGTAAGAAGCATCGATTTTGTTGGAGGAGGAGTAAAATAATAACAGGAGGGTTTATACAAGTAGGAGCACGTCAATGAACCTTCACAAGTCAATTTAGCCTTTCTTTTGTGACTCACATTGGGATTTCCATCTTGAATTCTGAGTTAGTCACCTTTCCAATTCTATTCTTACTGGTATGAATCTCGTTTCTTCCGGGATGAGCCTGAACTTATCTTGGTATAATCATGTAAATCCTTGAAACTTTGGGGCTCAATATGAGTGGAGTTTCTCTCTTTTACAAACTTACATTTCTTGGATATCAGCTGACATGTATTTGATTCGATGCGCTTTGTTCTCTTCCTATCAGGGCTTGACTTCAAAATTTCTTCTTTGGTGTGCACCTTAGTTCTTCTTCTTGTGCATCTTTCTATTTTCTGGGACTTGATCCAGTCATTATACCAAACCTCCTTTTATTTGTTGGCAAACACTGTTTGAATAGTTTGATCACCTTTGATTTTAGTATCTTTTCGAAACATCAACTCGAGCTTAGTTAGCACCTCGTTCTATTCCTAGATATAACCACCAAGACGCTAGCTCCTTAAAGTAAAATACCAGATATAGAAGGAGTGTGTACTGATGCAGTCTCAAGAAGAGTTATAGAACTTTAATTCTTATTGGCCACATTGTCTGTGATTAAGTCGACACGTTAGGATGTACCATTTGCTTAGATGTCTGAGTGCCACGAGTTTTCAAACCTTAAGAGAAAGGGTAACCTCTGTACCGATATTCATGACACTTGAAATCTAAAGAACTAATTGGAAATTCTACACATGCACTACTATCCAAGGACTTAGGATGTGAGCGGATGCGACATCATGACAGCATGACGACGCCTCGCTAGAAAGACTCCGAGTAATGATCAAAGGATGTAATGCCATTAGGTAATCAAAAATCGAATGACGAGTTCACATACTTTTCGCCTATCAGAGGAGACTAATTTATCAAAGAAAATTGTAAGGTTGCATGGTACATTGATTAACACCCTTGTGCTATAATAACCCGAGAGTATGAGGTATTCTGAGTCCCAATTTGAGAGTTGAGGCAACGAGGAAATGATTAAGTAAATTTTAGTTGAGATTATAACTGTGCAAAGCCCACAAATTAGTTACACATTCTTAAGAGTTACTTCAACAGACTAGAATCGGTGTGCCATCAAAACTAGGGAATTAAAATCGAGATGTATTAAACCGTTTAAAGTATTAAGACAGATTAGGGGTCGGTGAGGTATCCAGCAGCTTTCCCGCTGTATCCTTTGAACCTGCAAGACATACCCACATTCTACCATGCTGGCAGTATACCTCTGAGATAAACCACGTTTTACGATCTGAGTTAATCTAATTGAAAAGGAGATTTGACATGTTGGGCAAAGTCGGTTGAGCTTGACAATACCAGTGTAAGCAACTAGGTAGAAGAGTAGTATCGATAATGAAGGTTGCTTGGAATCAGGTTGAGATCGAAGGACACACTTGGAAACTCGAATCGGATATGCAGAAGGACTACCCACACCTCTTTTCAGGTAACTAAATCTGAATTTTGAGGGCGAAATTCTTAATTAGGTGGGTCGGATGTAAACCCCATAAAATTAGCAGATAATTAGTCAATAAATTAAATATTAATAAAAGAAATTAAAAATGTGAATTTTATAGTTCAAAAAGATAGAGCTAATTAAAATAAGAATTTTGACACTAATTTTAAATAATTTAGCCCAAGATTGGGCCAAATGGGCTAAACCGGTCTAACCGGGTCCAAACCGATCCCGTAGGCCCAACTAACTCATTAAACAAAATGAGCTGAAGCTCATTCTCTCCCCTTCAATCCTCATTGCATTGGATTCTTGGGGCTGAATTTTGGACATTTGGTGGTGCCCTTGGGTTATACGAGGAAATCGGCTAAGGCATGGTTTAAGTTTCTCTATTTAATATATAATGTATTGTGAAAACTTAGACTAGAGGACCATAGGATAGGTTAGAATGATTATGTATATTGTATGCTTATTACTTGTGATAATGATTGATGATATAGATTGAGCATGTGTAGGAGATCATTGTTATAGTGAAAATAGGATGCTAAATGGTGATTGGATAATGATTTACTAGTTGATGATATTGAATTATGCAAGTAAAATAGATTATTGATAATCTTGTTGATTAAAGTGAGAAATTTATGTGTGAAATTGTGTAATATTAAAGTATAATTGATTGTGGTATGATGTGGGGGATTTTAGTAATGTGTTGGGATGCTATGATATGTTGTTGTGTTGAATGTATGGATAGAAGGTTGGGATTGAGTTTGGATTTTAATGAAACTTGAGGTTTGAGGTTTTTGTGTAAAATTGATTTTTGGCCAAACTTTGGCGAGCCATAACTTGGCTTCTGGACTCCCAAATTATTTCAAATATATTTCATATGAAAATTGGGTTCGTGAAGTTTACGCCGTTCGAAGAACGGTTGAAAAATGTTTTAAAATGAGGAAGCTATGCGCATTGGAAGTTCGGTATGTAAAGTTAAAATTCTACAGACTTAGCCATTTTTGACTGATCTACACTGTATGCATACGCGAACCCCTCCATAGGCGAAGGGCATCTCTGTCTAGCATGTATGCATATGTGGGCATGTGTATGTGTACGCATCATGGGCAAAAAGAGACATCTGCATATGCGAGCATGAGGCTTCATACACGGACGGTTGATTCTGTCCAACATACATGTGTACGCAGACGATGCAATGCGTACGCGTAACAGGCAAAACCGTACTCCCACGCGAACGCATGGTCCCTGTTTTAGCAAACATAGATTTTGTGTTTGAAAGCTTAATTTCAAACCTCTAAACCTCTATTTTCATTCTTTTAGCCCTAGATCTTAATAGTATGCCTAATAATGAGATGGAGATAGAAAATGGTTGATGAGGATAATGATATTAAGGTATGATGGTGATTGAATTTGAATGAATTAAATGAGATAGAGGTGCCCGGATAAGAGGCAGTGGCAATGACCACTCACTCCGGGTATATGTTAAA
Organism: Arachis hypogaea; assembly: GCF_003086295.3. NCBI lineage: Eukaryota > Viridiplantae > Streptophyta > Magnoliopsida > Fabales > Fabaceae > Arachis > Arachis hypogaea. The sequence goes on along the minus strand of NC_092051.1, from coordinate 118,299,488 downwards.
GAAGCGTAAAGATGTTGAGAATGTATGAAAATTAAATTAATGAATTAATGATTATGAATGAATTGGATTAATAATGAAAAGAAACTTGAATTTGATTGTGGTATGCCTCCGGGGTACACGGGTAAGATGCAAGGGTTAAGGCGTTGTCCCACTTGCTTCGTGTTTGGTGTTCTATCCAGGGTTAGCTAGCGGACATGTCGGGTTTGACTTTATAACCGACATATGAGACTCATCAACCATAAGGCAGGCATGCATTATATGCATATTGTGTGAATTGCTTGTTTATGCTCTAATTGGGATTGCCTATATGACTTTCATATGTTTACTTGTATACGTGCTACTTGTATTACTTGTATCCTAATTGTGTTTGTTATTGTCTGCTTGTTTGTCTGTATGATTCTACTGGTGTTGGAGGTTTTGGAGGAAAGAGGAAATCCTTAGAAAACCACCCTTGTTTATGGTTTTTGTTTTAGTTTGTCGGCATTTTAGGATTGCCTCTGGCATTCCCAGGACCTTATATCTTATGTACGCGGCACCTTTACCATACTGAGAATTCTCGGTTCTCATCCCATACGATGGTCTTTTTCAAATTCAGGTCGAGAGGCACCTCGCTAGGCAGCTCCCATACTATTCTCTGGCCAGCCTTAGCTTCGCAGGCTGAGTTCGGAGCTTGATATTTTGTATCTTGATATTATGTACCTTAGTTTTCTTCGTACACAAGTTACGTTATTTTCTGAGCGTTGCGCTTTTAATTTTGCGATTTTGCTTTACCTATTCTCCGATGCTCCTAGAATAATACATTCTTTCGACTATTATACGTATTTATGTTTTATATTTAGAAGTCGTAATACCACACCACCTCTATTATTTTACGGCTTAAACGTAAAGCTCGGTGCAGTAGGTATTACACACAATGCTAGTTATGTGGAAGAGTAGGACATGTTGCCCAAAGTTGTTATCATCGATTTGACTCTAAATTTTAGAATCCATCTCCATCATCTGCATCTAATCGAGGCTTAATTCCATATGCTAATTCATACCCCCCGCCTCCACCAACATCTTTTCATCAAACTCCAAAAGCATGTCTCCATCTCCTCACCAGCAGATGACAATGCATGGTATCATAGCTATGTTTGACAAGTCTAGAGTTCGATTATTGGTGAATCCCAAAAGTGAAAAAAAAAAAAGCATAAGGCCTATAAAAGAAAAAAAGGCTTACACAAAATCCGACAAATCCAAATGAGGTTCTTGCTTGAGGAGGTGTGTTAGAAATATAATCGTTCATGTTGCTTCTACTTATCAACTCAAATTTTTGGGAGAAGTGGTATCATGACTATACTAATACTTTTTATAAAAAAATTAAACTCTAAATTTTTTATAAAAACACTTATTTAAAAAATTTAATTTATTAGACAAAGATAAATAAATAATTATATATGTAACATTATTTTACTTCCTTATGCAAAAATATGTTTGTTTTATAACTTAAAATGCAAATTATGCATAAGTCATATTTTGTGTTATAATTTTTTATATTTATAAAAATGACTAATTATAAAAATTCTAATAATAATCTTATAAGAATATGTCTTCTAATAAAGAAGTAAATTATTGTATAAAAGCAAGTAATGATGAAATATCTATCAGCCACCTATAATAGAAGAACGTTATATACAAAGGGTATTTCAATAGTCTTTATATGCCACATATTTATGTTGCTATTCTATTATACATCAAAATGTGTATTTTAGGTGACATTTTTCATGTATATGATTTGGACTACCTGAAAACACCTTTATTAAGTGTCAACTTAGAAAGTAAGTATTACTTAATTAACAACCCGTATTCATGAATATATATGTATGTGAATGCAAGAACATGCACATCACTATGTGTTTAAAGTAATCTTATTAGCTATCACATGTAAGTATAAAGGGTAGGTAATACTTTAAGGTAATTAACATTATTGATATCATTTTAGACGTATTACCATTGCCTTTCAAAATTTTGAAAACCAATAAGAGAAACATTAAAGAGTTAATGTTTTTTATTAATATCAATGCCTTATTTTATACAATTAAAATTTAAAATTTAGTATTTAAAAATTATATTTAGTCTTAATGTTTAGAATTGGCCAAATATTAACAAAAGATGATAATTTTATTGGTCATGCTAGTATTACTCATCAAATCATTTGTATATGAATAATGCTAGAGCGAGGATCTACAAAATTTATTGATTTTGGCCATGAGTTAGTCATCAATATTTAAAAGTGTGAATTAAAAATATGTTATTGAATTACTAGACTAAAGAAATTAGTTTGATGTCTAAAAGTGATGGCCGAAAATAATAAATTCTATTGGTCTTTGAGCATTTTTTTGTATATTGTTTAAGAAATTTAAAAAACTAATAATTAATTGAAAATTATTTTTTAAACATATGTATTTAATTTATGATATATATTTTATGTTTTATTATTAATTATGTTTAATAGTATATAAAAATTATATATATTCAATAAATACTATATAAGACGTTAAAATAAATGATATGTCAAATCATTTTTTTATTATTTAGAAAATGAGATATATTATAAACCAAAAGGAGGGTATAAATCCATTTTTCACAGTTTAATAACTTGATGAAACCGTCCAGTTATTATCTCAGCATACACCTATTATAGATGCAACAAATAGTATAATTTCTTTTACCGTTGATGCCAAAATAATCCTAACAATACATTCATTAATAGCGCAAATCTAAAATGTAAATTCCGCCAGAAAACCCATGTGTAAGGAGCAGCATACAGGTTACAAATTACACACAAACAAACCAAATCAAATAAATAATTGTACATCATTAGCAATATTTTTCGTTAGTGATTTTCTAAAAGATGTTTTCGTTTGAAACTTTATTACTTAGACAAAAAAATAAAAAACAACAACATCGTGCTTTTTCTTAGTTTCTAGTCATAGATGAACTGTTAATTAGGTGCTTATAAAAGATCTAATGATATAACAAATAATTTGTTCCCTTCTCAATAATTAATAAAATAAATTTAAGCATCATTGATGCTTATATTAATCTTGATTTAGTAAAATTTTTACTTTTCAAAAAGAATTTATAAAATGGCTTTCAATAAGTATAAATAATAAGTGCGTTTTATAAAATAATTTTTAAGATTTAAAAATACTATAATCACTACAAAAAAAAAAAAGCACAATTTGTAACAAAAAAATTGTTACACAAAATATTAATTTTTCTCCAAAAGAAATTTGTAAAAAAAATATTATAGAGTAGTTGCTATATGTCTCGTTACAAAAAAGTTTAGTAACAAAACATGAAATTGTTACAATACAAAATAATATTTTGTAACAAATTTTTTTAATATAAACACAAAAATTTGTTATAAAAGTGGTAACAAATTTTGATCTATGAAAGATTTTTCATAACAATATAATTTTCTCTACCATAAAATTTTGTTACAAAATATAACTTGATTTTATAACATTTTTCATTTCTCTCGTTACAAAAACACAACATTCATTTTGTAATAGTTTTTTAATATAAATTACACACATAAATTGGCAAATTGTATTTTTTAATTAATTGATATATTAACTAATTTATTAAGTAAGTCAATATTTATATAATACATAATAATATAGATAATTCAAACACTTTTCATTTTGACTAAGATTGTTTTAAAGTAAAATTAAATAGCATTAAAGATAGTTCTTCAAGTGCAACCATAAGTTAGAAATTCTACATAGATTAGTGTCATCTATATATCAAAATATTCTTAAGTTTTGTAGCTAATATGCTATCATCATTTTGGCTCTCTTGTAAATGTAAAAAACTAAAGTAAAAATTAGAAATAATATATAACGAACACTAAGTACAATTTTTTTTTATTTATTTTTATTTAAAAACTTTTAGAAAATTTTTGGCAGAAACTTTCCTAAAACTATGATATTTTCATCGTCTTCTATGAAAAAAAAATCAACCAATTCATCACCCATTTCTTAATCATTACACAACCAATTTTATCAAACCAAATAATAGAATATTTGTCATTTCTCATTCATAACACAACTAAAATGTAATAAATAGATCCGTATGTAATTAAATCTAGACTAATAATATATCAACCATGTACAAATATGTATCAATCCATAAGCAATTTTATATGCACCTTTAATTATCTAACCATTTTCATTGTCGAAGCGCACTGTCAAAGAGTTTACAATAGTTTGTTGAACTTGTAATTGAGATTTTATTTGAACTAACTCTTTTTCTTGACGTGTTCGTTGTTCTTCAAATTTTTCTTTGAGCAGTTATATTTTCTTTATTAAGTTTTGATGATCTTGCATTTCCTCTTCAAGTTGTGCTTGAATCCTTAACTATGTTTTTGTAGCCTTTATGCCATAACTTGTGTAACAACCCACATTTTTTAGAATATAAATATAAATAAGTTATAATTTACTTTATAAATTGGAGTTCCTTATTTTTAAAAATTATTTTATTATAAGTAATTAAATTAATTTTATAACTATTTGAATTCAATCAAATTCATATTCTTATATATATTTTTTTATGATGAAATATTTTACCTAATTAAACTATAATTCTAATAATTTATAAGTAATAAAAATTTTATATATATTTTAATTTGAGTAATTGATATTTTTAATTTAAAAATAGAATTTAGTTAATAATATTATTATCAAGCTCAATATCTGTCGATATGAGTAAATATTGGTACTCTTAGGTAAACTTAGCTTTACTAATGTTTCACCGTATATCTTTTATCATTATGTTGCTAATGTCATTTATATTAGTAAATCATATATATTATTACTTGTGTTTTAATATATCCAATTTTCATAATTATCCGTTTAAAATATTTATAGCTTGAATCGCTGACTCAGTAGTATAAATGAGTGACACGTACCCCTCCCATGTCATCCAAACATTAAGCAAGCCAAATTCCCATTCATAATCATCATCATCAGCGTTTATTATTGAAGGAAAAGAAAGAGAACCAGAGAGAGAAAAGAACGTGATTCCATGGATGCCATGAACTTCCAGTTTTAATTTTTTGTGATTCGTAACTCCAATAGAAAATTTAATCCGGTAAAAGTGTTCGTATCCTCTTCTTCTACATGTTGGTCTTACTTTTGTCCGGTAGAAGTTGACGGTGACGTTGTTCCTCTTCCTCTTGAGTTCGGCCAATTGAAATTCTAGGAGGCACAAACGATTTATGACGTTTTCTTCTTCAGCAGTTCGGTCGAAAAGCTTCTCCAGAGCTTCGAATATTTTGATTTTGTATGGAGGTAGGATTTTGGTAACTTTATAATAATTAAATGTGAATTTGATAAGTGAATGTTAATTTGGTTGATTATTACTATTTGAGTTTGAATGAGTTTATGTTGAATTATTGCTGCTTGTGATTTGTTAGTTTGGTTATGAAGAACAGCTCAACTGCAGTTGTTTTAAATGGTTTTGGAACTGCTGTGATGTGTTATTCTGAGGAAATTGATTAGATTTAGTGGTTGAGAAAAATCGGTAACAGAAAGATTCAAAAAACGGATTAAAATACAAGTAATATTTTGAAAGGAAAAGGTTAAGGGTTTCGGTTTTGGTATAAGAAGAAGATTAATATTTAAACTTTATTTTTGAAGGGTAACATTGTATTTCTATATAAAAATCGAGGTACAATTTGTAACTATATAAGTTTCTGGATATTTTGGGTAATAAATAAAGTATGGAGGTAAAAATGGGTATTTTATAAAAGTTCAGGATTATTTTTATAAATATGAAAATAAGTGGGGGTCCTAAATATAATTTTATAAAATATTAAAGTTAAAAATAGAATATTAAAAAGTTTGTGATTTAGAAAGTAATTAATAAAAGTTTAAAAATAAGGTTTTATAAACTAAGTTTTAAGAAAAGATATATATATATTATTTACCATTTAAATTATCTTATTTATATTATTGTTATCATTTTATTAAGAATATTTAAGTTAGAGAAGAGCAAATAGAAGAACTCTTAAAAGCTTTAGAGGACGCAGTTGATTTAAGAGTTTTATGATTCTTTTTCATAAGACATTAGTGAAAGACGAGAGAAGAGTATGAAGTTGTATCATGAGAAAGAATTATAAGATTGAAGAAAAGAAGAGAGAAAAAAATAAGAAAATAAAAGAGAAAGATGAGAAAGAAAATAAAAGAAAAAGAACAAGAAGGGAAGGATATATTAATTAAAGAAACCTCTGTCACAGAAGAGCAGATAGAAAAGATTAAAAGAATTTAAAGAACCTCTGCCATAGGAGAGCAGAGAGTAGGAATAAAAAAAACGAAAAAAGAACAAAACGAAAAAGGGATAAGTAGAAGTATTGTTTGGTATTGAGAACGAGGTGAGATGATTATGTACCTGCTGAAAACAAGCAGATATATGGTGGTGAGTCCACCAAGATTTGCTTCCAGAGATACATCGGCCAATCCAGGGGATGGTCGCACCTGTAAGAAAGAAGTTGCTTACAGAGGTTATCAATACATACATTGGCTAGAGAGAGCATCACCTGTAAGACCGAGGTTGCTTACAGAGGTTATGTTTGCATACATCGGCTCAAGAGAGTCGGACCTATAAGACAGAGGTTTCTTACAGAGGTTATGACACTGGAAGCCAAACTCAGATAAAGGTTGCTGAGTTAAGTAGAAATATAATTTAATAAGTAACAGAGAATAAAAGAATTAAAAGATTAAAAGAAGAAATTGAGTACTGTTTGGGCCTTAGTTCTAAGTGTCTAGTGGAGACAGCAATGTGTAACACTCACTTGATACTATAGGGACGACTCAGTGAGGACGGCGATGCGTAACGCTCACCAGAGACCAAAAGGAAGGTTCCCCCATGAGGACGGCGAAATGTAACGCTCATGGAGGAGACGTTGGCTGAGATAAGGATGGCGGTACGAAACGCTTATCTCAGGACCAGTGTCAGGAATTGGGCAACAAACGACACATGAGCTCATGGTCTGTATAGGACTAGGCATACATCATACTTGTTTGCGCACATTTGTTTATGAGTGTGTTTCCTGTGATTGTGGGTGTGCTAAATAGCTATTTGAATTCTGTGTTCTATAATTATTGAATTGGATAGTACTTTGTTGACTGTTACATATATATATATATATATATATACTCCGACCCTACTAAGAACTCCCCAGTTCTTACCCCCTATTTCCACCCCCTTTCAACTACAAGTGCGAAGGTTTAGTGCGGATCTACAGGAGCATAGAAGAATATATTTACAAGTTGAGCTGTTAGATTTTATTTTTCTCTCGTCGTTTATCGTTTTGGATTTTTTTTAGACGGGTAAGATTTGTAGTTGAGGATCATTGTATCTATATATATATATATATATATGTAAGTGAATGTAAAAACTATTTCGTTTTCTTAATTAGAGTTTCGGTTCGTATTTGCAAAGGCTCAATATTAAATAAATATAGTATATAATAAAAAGGATTAGAGGTAAGTAGCGCTCGGACTTTTAATACGATCATGAGGTGCTAAAAGTTACGGTGTTACAACTGTAAGAACCGACATAATCATTTTAATAAAATAATAATTTTTAAGTGCCTAGAGTAGATTCAAAATTTAGAAGTTTTAATTTGAAATTTTAAAGGTGAAATTTGATTTCAATGAATTTTTCTGAGATAGAAAATGTATTTTATTTTGAAAATTTTTTGAAAAAAATGCGTATTTTAGTAAAATAAGATTTTGAAAATTGAATTTATTGTTTTGAAATGACAAAATAATTTAGAATTGAAAACTGGACGTTAATATTAAAGGTTTTGGCCCAAAGTGGGCCAAACAGACCAAAAATACTAACAGATTGGACCGGGCCCAAACCGGATCTAAGACCCAACATATATATACCCTCTTAATGAGCTTTAAGCTCATTTTGATGGGAAGAGAGAGAGAGAGAGAGCTCGTAGGTGATGGTGAGGGGTGAAACCCCATTGTCACTATTCATCATCACCTTCCGGGAGCCATAACTTGAGCTATGGAGCTCCGATTGATGAGCCATTTACAGCCACGCGAAGCTCTCATCGAGCTCTTTGTTTATTTCTAGGATTTTCTGGAAAGAACTTGCATCTCATGCTCCAATTTTCTGCCCTACGTAATTTTGTGTTTTTACGTTTGGTTTTTGAGTAGATTTTGTGATTTTGGTTGTTTAGGGGTGATCTAGCATTGGAATATTGTTAGATTTTATCCCTAATACCATTGGGTAAGGTAAAGTTTCACTAAATCCTTGTGTTTAGTTATTTTGTGAACCCTAGGTTTGATGTTGGTATGTTATATAATGTTAGATTCAGTTTTGGTGTTTGTTGGAGTGATGCTTGGTGGCTTTTCTTGGTGTTTCGAGTTGCATGGAAATTGGCTAAGGTATGATTTCGATTTCCTTTATGTAATATATAATGCTTCTGGACACTTAGGCTAGTGGACCTTAGGATAAGATTGAATTGGCTGTTGAAAAATGTGGATTAAAAATGTATGATGATTTTGATGAATGAGATAATTTTAATGATATTATGATGTTATTGTAAATGAATCATTTTGAGGATTGATATTGGTGTTGGATGATGTAACTTATGAGTATTGACAATGTCATAGGATGGATGAGATTTATGAAATGTTGAATTTTGTAAATTAGTTAATATTGATATTTTGATTTGGAAGTTGTGAGTTGTGTTGGATTTGTGGTGGGAAGAGTTAGAAGAGAATGAGTGTAATAGGTGTTGAAATTGATGGAAATGCTATGAAATAGTAAATTGATGTAGGAGGTAGTGTTTTATGATGTTTGGGTATGTTTTGAGTTGTTTTGGTTTTGGAAGTTTTGGAAAACTAGAGAATTGTCACTTTTGGTAAAAAAACTAATTTTGATGAACTTTGACGGATCATAACTTGAGCCTCTATTTTTGTAATTAGTTGAAAGTTATTTTAAATTAAAGATGGTTTAAAGAGCTTTAAATTGATATAACGTTTGGAGGAAGTGGAGTTTTGTAGAGGGAGTTATGAGCGTCTAAAGTTTGGTGTTTAAAACTGAAATTCTGCAGCATTTAATTTTCTGGGTCTGATGCAGCATGCGTACGCAACCACCTGCACACGACGCGACTAACCCTTTCGGGTTTGGCATCTTGCATATGCGAGCAAGGTACATGCGTACGTGAGCAAACAAAAATGCACCCACGTGTATGCGTGGTCCACGTGTACGCGTGACTCCTGTCTTGCTGAAAATGTGTTTTCTTCACTTTTAAGGACTCTCTAGCTTTCCAAACTCCCTTAATTCTCCTTAAGATTTGTGGCTAGTAATTAGGCCTTAAGACTACTGAAGATGGGTTAGTGGACTAAATTAGTATTTTGTGCATGAGTTTATAGCCGATGACTTAGGTTCTGGAATGTTGTGGACGAAATTAGTGTATGTTGAGTTGTGAAGTATGTCTTTGAGGAGATTTGGGAAAGGAGAATGATTATAATGAAAATAGAAAGTTGATGATGGATGATGAATCGGAATGCGTATAAACAGAATTATGCTATAAGTTGTGCTATATTTTTGAATTGTTATGATTGGTAAGTCTCCCGCTTGTCGAGGTAGCGGTGCCGGTGTAGGGGCCGAGACAGTCTCCCGCCTAAATTGAGATGTGAGGGTTGTGACAGTCTCTTGCTCACATAACCTTCTTTCCTGCATGAGTGTGCAGAGCCTATATCTCTGGTATAGCAAAATCCCCGCTGCATGAGTGTGCGGGGCCTATATCCTCGGCGTGGCAGATTTTTCTGCTGCATGAGTGCGCAGAGCCTATATCTCTGGCATGGCAAGGAAGGCTACATTCGGGAGGATGTGTCGGGTTGGAATTTATAGACTGACAAGTGATATCACGAGCCAATAGGACAGGCATTCATCATATGCATCTTCTACTTGATTGTTTGCTTTACTTAATTTTTGTTATGCCTAAATGAATCACATGTTACTTGCTAATTGTTCTACTTGCTGTATATGTACTTTACTTGTATTTTACTTGTCTGCATTACTTATGTTTTCTACTGGGATTGAGGAAGCTCGGTAGGCGGTGGCAATGGGGTCGCAAGGATGTTAGGTTGGGGAAGGCTGTGGGATACAGCAGTGTAATTCAATATTAGTTAGAAATTCCCTAAGTTAGATAACCTTGTTTATGATGTTTAGTTTAAGTTAATTATTTATTTTAAGCTTGAATATCTGTATCGGTGTGAAGTTTTAGGATTGCCCTTGGCGTCCCGGAACCTTACATCTTATATATTGGGCACTATTACCATACTGAGAACATCCGGTTCTCATTCCATATGTTTTTGTTGTTTTTCAGATGCAGGTTGTAACCCACCTCGGTGAGTTACGGGATGGTGACAAAGCGGAGGATCCTTTGCTATTTATGTTTGTATTTTGAGTATCATGTTGTAGTTGTCTCACCTTTTGTGTATTTAACTGTGTTACCTTAGAGGCTTTATTTCTGAAAACTTTGAGAGATAGGTTGTTGCTGTTTTAAACTTCAAAAACTCTCTTTTATTTAGTTTGACTAGCCGGCGTAAACTTCGCAGGCTGTTACAAGTCCTCTTTTTGTATATCATACTTATATATATATGTCTTGTTCTGTCCATGCCTACATGTTTAGTTATCGTGTGTAAACGCTTCGCGTTTTGTAATTTCGCTTTATGCGATTTTGAGCTTTATTTCTCCATCAGGCTTCTAGTTATATAATTTATTGGATATATATATTATATCAAAATCTTAGGACTGTCGTGGTATTTTGTTATACTTTGCTTTACGGCTAGAGGTAAGGCTTAGGGTAACGAGGTGTTACAACAACATGCACCACTTTTCTCAACTCTCACAGTTACAAATGCCTTAAAGTAATCTTACTAGCTATCACAAGTGTAAAGTGTAGGTAATAATCTAAGGTAATTAACATTATTGATGCCATTTTAGACGTATTACCATTGCCTTTCAAAATTTTGAAAACCAATAAGAGAAACGTTAAAGGTTTAATATTTTTTATTAATATTATTAGTCAATACTTTAGGTCAAGGCCTTATTTTTATACGATTAAAATTTAAAATTTAGTGTTTAAAAATTAAAATTTAGTCTTAATTTTTTGGATTGGCCAAATATTAACAAAAAAGTTAATTTTATTGGTCATGTTAGTATTACTCATCAAATCATTTGTATATGATGAATGCTAGAATGCCTGTAGAATTTATTGATTTTGACCATCTGTTAATCATTAATGTTTCACTACAAGATTTTTGTTTATTTGTGTCAGTTTTTTCTCTTATTTGTGAAGATTTATAACCCCACCGAATAGTTTGTAGGAGTTCTTAAAACCCCCAAAATTTGAGGTGCCACGAGATTTTTTATGGGGGTTTTTAAAAACCTCTATAATCTATTTAGTGGGGGTTTTGTGTGTATTTAGTGAGGGTTTTATATTGAACTTTTGTGGCAGTTCTTGGTCAATATTTGTGGCGGTTTAAAACCCCACAAAAAGACTTTTTCATTTTAAAAATAATAGCTATTCTGTGGAGGTTTCAAACCAGTCAATATAATTTTTAAAAATTAATCTACATTATTATTACACTACTAATCATTTATTATTAAAAGGAAATATTTAAGCAAGACATTAAAAATGTAGAAAAAATTAAAATAAAAAAATACTTTAAAACAAAATATAGTACACTACCATCATTTTCTAATCACATTAATTACAACTACAAAATATTAAAAATAACATGATAAAATACAGACTTATGTCCAAACTCTTAAACAATGAACATAACTATAGAATATAACTATAGAAGAGATTATAACAATAGAATATTACTCCATGAAGCTGCATGAGATGACATAACCATCAATAGACAGAAGAGTAGCATATCTTCAACCGCAAATAATGTTAAAAAACTACCTAAGTTTTTAATTCAGGGGTGTATAGTTCTTAAAATATAACTAATTACCAAAAGAAACGCAGACAAATCGTTAGTTATTCAAGAAAGTTAAACACTACCGTGTTATTTGCTTGCAGTAGAGACTATGCATGCAAATCTTGAAGAATAGAAACCCTAAAATCTTCTGTCTCAAACATTGTTCTTCTACTGTCCTTAATTCTGTCACCAGACTTGTTCAACCTATCGGTATATAAGCTCAGTATGTATAAGGACATAAGATGCTATGGAAAATAGGATAGTTAGCAATAAAAAATTGATTCCTAAATTTATATATATTAGTGTCTTAATTTTATCATCAAAATTTATATTTATTTAATTTGGTCTCTCAATTTAGCACTCAGTGATTTAGATTTGTTTCTAACTTTATTTTTATCATAAAATTGTTAACGTTATACTTGTTTTTAATAAATATTTGATGTAACAATTAAAACTTATTTATCTTAATTCTTTTCCAGCGTAATCTTTAAAATTTTAATTCAAATTTCACTTAAGAATTTTAAAAGCTTTTTAAGAAGTAAACTGAAGTGAAACGTTTTAATTATAATATCAGATAGCCGATAAACAATTTAAGGTAATAGTCATTAGTCAATCTTACCACGTCGTTACTCTACGGATTAATATGCATAGTAACTGGGCCAATAATTATTCATATATCACCCATTTTTGCTTTTCTTTCAACAGTTATCAGTTAATTAACAATGAAAAAAAAGAAAACGTTGAACTAACATAATTGCAAGAAAAGTAAAAATAATGTACCTGATCAAGCAATTTTTCTTTAAGTTCATTTTTGAATGTAGATCTTGGACCTTCATGATAATAAGTAGTTTCAGCATCATACATAGATTAATGTGAAAACAATAAATCTTAGGATATTGCAACTAAAGTGGGAGAAAAGTATGAAGCCTTCTTTTTCCAATACATAGAACAATCAAAACCATTGCTACTACTAGCAGTCTAATATGAACAAAGAATTCAATGTTATGATGTCATGAAAAGTCAATTATACTCACTCTGACAAACAAGTATCAATTTGTGAACTGAGCCTGTTCAAATATTCAGTAGGGCTACGTTTCATATCCTCTTCCAGTTGATGCAATTCCTGATTTGAAAGAAACTTCCCTAGCATTAGTAATTAGGAATGCACAAATAATATTGCTAGATAGCTTATAATCATTCACCTTAAATATCTCAAACTAGCAATTAGAATTAATTAGGTTCATATATAGATCAAGGATATAGGCAATAATTAACTTCATTATGATGAAATTTTAAACAGTAGTAGCAGTTATATATATCTTTATGTTGGTAGATTGAATAAAATCAATCAATTAATTCAGTCAAATATGAGTTCCCTTTTTTTCAAGTGCTCTTAATACCTCCTTTGCAGCTTTATACTTCTCCCGGGCAATTTCTTCACATCGGACAGTAGCAAGCATAACCTACAAGTTGATCAAGCGATAAAGCTTCAACAGAGATTAGTCCTTGAGAAGAGTTGGACCAACAGCAAGCAAACTCCTCCAACCTGAATCAACAAAAGAAATTACCAAATTGTGAGAAGAGTTGGACCAATAGCTCACATAGCAGTTAAAAAACAATTCAAATAAAGCAAGCAGAGGAGTTCAATTATCTTCAATTTAAACGTGTTGTAATGACTCTTTAATTTCTGGGAAGAGAGTCCCTATATTGAATTAGCACTTATGAAACTTGGATCAATTATCTTCAATTTAAACATGTTGTAATGACCCTACTATCATTTCTGTTGTGCGGGTATGGGTTAATCCATTCAGCCTTCTGATCCGCAAGGTACTTGAGCCTGTTCTCAAGGTATTGCTGCACCCAAAAAGATATGGAATATTTTAGAAAATCAAATCACTATTGAAAAGCATTGTAATGCTGCAATGAAATTTACAATGGGGTCCATATCTTCATCATCAGCAGATGCAGGCTTGTTAGCTTGAGCATCCCCTTTTTCTTGTTACATTCTTTGGAGCATGAAACCTCAGCAATAAATTTACTTGACACATTATACATGCAACAAATTTCAAGTGTAAAACACCAACTTCAATGCTCAAAGTTAAACCAGATCTCATTTTGCAAGAACTAAATGAATATAAGGTTCACTTGATAAAATAATGACTTAAATTAGATGCATAATGCTGCCGGTTTTTCATCTTGACATGGCATCCCTGATGTGGGCAGAAATTGGCGAGTTAAGAATGATTATGAAATATGCGTTGCAAGTATAGTTCTCAACCAACCAGAAATCCGCTTATCAATTTAGAAAGGGTGTCACAGAAATTAAAATTAAAATACTGGGAGTATGAATCCCAGGTCGTCTCCCAACGAATTGCAGAAAAGTGTGCTATTTTATTAATCAGATGTTTTCCAAAAAGGTTTGAGTTGAATGGCAGAAAATTAAATTAGAGAATTTATATAAATTTAAATAAAAGCCTTGACTGGGAGTTGATTAGATGGAAGCCCTATTCTTGTTGGAGTACTCTCAAGATTAATTGACAATTGGGGGTTATTATGTTTAGTTGCCCCTTACTAAGTAAGGGAAAGTCAAACGAGTTGGAGTGTTGTATCTATCCACAAGTTCCAATCCGCTCTTGGGAGGATTGGTGTTAATGACTAGAGAGTAATCCAACAATAAACCCAATTACAATCTTTCTTTTGAGCATCCCAACTCAAGGGTTCCTTTCAGTCAACTCCCCATCAAGTTAGGGAACTACTCGCTCATTGTAAATATAAAATTCATAACATAAGAAAGGGAATTAAAGAAAGACATGATAAATAATGATCTTTAATTAAAAATAAAAGTAATCCTTGTATTAATAAATACTAAAATAATTCAATAGTAAAATTAAGTAAATTAAGGAACATGGAAGAGTAAGAGACAAGTAAAGAGAACGAACTAGAATGTCGAAGTCTTGATGTGGCAATAACTCTTCTCAATATCCCAATGCAAAAATAATGAAAAATAATAAATCCTAAAAACTATGAATGTGTAGAGAGGAAGCCTAGAGGAGAGGAAAACTAGATCTAAAAACTAAAACTATGCGGAATGAATGTTGTTGTTGGTTTCTACATGTTCTCTGGCTCTAGTCTGCTTTTCTGGGCCAAAAACTGGGTCAAAATAAGGCCCGAAATCGCCCCCAGCGATTCTGCAGATTATGCAGATCGCGCATGTCACGCGGACGCGTCATTCAGGCGGAGGCATCATTCGGCGTTTCACTTTGCCACGCGGTCGCGTCATCCATGCGGCCGCGTCACTGCGATTTCCTCTCTTTCGCGCGGTCGCGTGAGCCATGCGGCCGCATCACTTCTCACTGGTCATCTCCTCAATTCCTTGTGTTCGTTCCATTTTTGCAAGCTTCCTCTCCAATCTCCAACTCCTTCGTGCCCTATAAAGCCTGAAACATTTAACACACAGATCACGGCATCGAATGGAATAAAAAAGAAATAAAATACATAATTAAAAGTCTCTAGGAAGCAAGTTTTCAATCATGCAATAACTTTAGGAAGGAATTATAAATGCATGCTTATTTAATGAATAAGTGGGTAAAGATCATGATAAAATCACACAATTAAACACAATATAAACCATAAAATAGTGGTTTATCAACCTCCCCATACTTAAACATTAGCATGTCCTCATGCTTAGTTGAAGGAGATAAAATAAATGAGTAAGAACATGTAAAACCCATGCAATGCAATGCAGTGCAATATGCAACTATATGATTCTTGTCCACTTGATCTAAAGTAAATAAGCTCTTCAAAACAATTACAAATCAAATTTCACTAATCCAATTCTTATAAAGCAAGAGCATATAAACATGCAAGAAGATAGCTCATGAAAGCAGAGAACATAATATTTCAAGCATTGAACCCTCACTGACATGTATGTACACTCTAGTCTCTCTAGTGTATAGGGTCATCACTCTATTCTTCTCTAATCATGCTCTCTAGTTTTTGTTCTTCTCCTAACCAATCAATAACATTTAATACACCAATGCAAACATCATGAGGTCTTTTCAAGGTTGTAATGGGGCCAAGGTAAGGGTAAGGATATATATGGCTAAGTAAGCTTATAAATTGAATCTTTAATTAACCCAAGCTTTAACATAACCTATATATATTCTATATAACTTTAGAATGCATACCTAGCTACCCAGAAATTCCTTTCACATTCCATACTCATATTTCAACCTTTTATTTTAATTCTATCATACATGCATTGATCTTTGAATGTTTGACTTAGCATTGGGGTAATTTTGTCCCCTTATTTTTTTTCATAAACATAGAAACATAAAAATAACATAGCTTATCAATGCACATAGATTTTTAATTCTTACAGTTTCACATGAGTAGGTATCCGAATTCCCATTATATTATCATGATTCATTCCCTTATTATCCTTTGTTCCCACAATTTCCCATACTTAAATAACACACACAATTCTATTTTAAACTAACCAAAGATTCAATTTGGGATATATAATTGTTTTTCCGCTTAAGGCTAGTAATGTGGTAAAATATAGAACAAATGGGATTTAAAGGCTCAAAGTGGCTAACAAAGGTAATTGAAAGGGTAGGCTTAATTTGGATAAGTAAGCTAAGCAAATAATGGCCTCAATCATATGCAAACATATAAATATAATAAACATTAGACATATAGGATGAAACAAAATATAGATTACAATCATAGAGAAATAAACACACAAGAATAAAATAATTATGGTTAAATAATGTAACCATTCATAAAGGCTCAAATCTCACAGGTTGTGTGTTCTTTAGCTCAAAAATCATGTTCCAAATACAACTTCAAGCAAATTTAACATAAAAGTTTTAATTAAAATTAGTGAAATTTTGTTCCAAGGATAGGGTCTTAGAAGAAACCTATTGTCTTTTCAATCAAGCAGAACATGCATGCAACTAATCTATTACTATGCAATTTATCCTATTCTACAAAAGAAAAATCTAACTAAATATCCTAATTTATTGGTGTTAGGGAAGAGAAATTACCTCCGGAAGTCAGGTACTGACCGACCTCTCCACACTTAAGGCTTTGCACCATCCTCGGTGCCATCTGTCAGGAACAAAGGTGGGCTGGTAGCAGTATCTCCACAGTCGGAACCATCATGGCTCCTTGTGCTGGTAAAGGAAGTGGAGTCCAGGGTGTCTGAGTCCTTGAATTTTCCCATGATCAGCTCCTTAAGGTATGTGAATCGGTGCTTGTGACAGCGCTCTCTCATCTTAGCTTTCTGTTCATGCCGATCCAACTTTTCAAGTATCTGATGGAGCAGTTGGGCTGTTGTAGGTGCTTGTGGTGTTGAAGAAGGAATATCTTCAACTGGTTCAGTAGGCTGGCTGATAGTGGCTGCTGGAAGTCTAAGGTACTTTCCGTTGGGGACATACTGATCATCCCGTGGAAGCATGGCTTTGGTGTCCCCAGCTCTGTAGGAGACTTCGGCGGCTGAGACAAGATCTGAGATCAGGGCGGGGAAAGGTAAGTTGCCCGTAGTTTGTACGTGTTCCATGGCATTTCGGATATGTCTTGCTAGATTCAGAGGTTGGTCTGTAAGGATGCACCATAGTAGAACGGCCATGTCCGCAGTGAAGGAGGACTCGTGAGTGCTCGGAAAGACGTAATGGGACATAATCTGTGCCCATACGCGAGCATCCAAGATAAGTGATGAAGCCGAAAGTCCCTTAGGGCGGGTACGATGGTATCCGTAGATCCATCTGCTGCCAGGTAGTGCAATAACTCTGAGAACGGCATCCCAGTCAAATTGGTACATCTGGCGTTTGAGTGCAGCTTCTTGAAAGGCGTCCAAACCTTCTGGAATAGGGGAAAGACCTAGAGCTCTTTAAATGGCTTCTTCAGTAATGGGGACTTGCTTCTGACGGACATAGACAGACTGCAGGGTTGGCAGGTGGAAGTTGGAGTAGAACTCGACTACCCAAGAAAGATTGACCTGCCTTGGCTGTCTCTGTAGAAAACCCCATTATCTTTGGGCAATTTGCGGTTCAACAAAGGTAGCAATATTGGGCGGAAGGAGAAGAAGGTATTTGTTGTTGTAACTCCTTTCAGCCAGGATGGGGAACATCTGCTCATAGTAGCAATTAGGGAATCGCGCAGTGTCCTTTGTTGGGAAGGCTTTTTCTTTATCATCAACCTTTATGATCCTCTTAATCTTCTTTGTTGAGGGCTTTACCGCAATTGAAGAAGGTTCTGCCACTAATGCTCTTTTTGTACCTCTTCTTGCTGGTTGTTTGGGGGTAGCTTTCTCCTTTCCTTTCTTGGTGGCCATCCTGAAAAAGGGGAGAGAAAGCAAATTAAATTTAAAGGGGTAAAGCAAGGAAAAGGGTGATGTGAGTGATAATCAATGCACAATAAAGAAGAATGACGTTAACACATGGTCTGGACTACATGTGAAAAGTTCATTAATGGAAATATAGCATGTGCACGTAGGACAAATTAATGCAAGGGGTTTATTGGCATGCAGGCAAAGGCATGAGTAGCATATATCAAGCATTCAATGTCCAATTTAAATATGTTATTACTCGTAACTAACTATCACGTTTGTATGGACAATTAAATTTAATGAATAAAATAGTAAAGGGAATTTGTGAAAAGCAAGCATTGAATATTAGAGTAGAAAAATGTAGAGAAGTTCATAATGCCATATGGGTTTTTTCACAAACACATAGCATGCATGTAGAAGAAGTTCGTGAAAATAAGGATTTGAACATGCAAGTAATCCCTTAAAAAGCAATATATAATTGTCAAACAAATTTACAACAATCCACAAGCATATAATAATAAATAATAACTCACATAAATTTATAACACCAAGTAAAAAGGAAAAAGAAAGGAAAAGAAAAGATGAATAATGAAGGTAAAAAGAAAAGAAAAGAAGATGGCATATAAAAATAAGAAGAATAATAGAGAAGTAAGGAGGGAAGGAGAAAAAAAAGAAAAACCTTGTTAATGGGGGTGAGAGAGAGTAAAAAGTGAGAAAGAAGGAAGAAGGGAGGAAGGGAGGGAGAAGAAATAAGGAGGGAAAAGAGAAAATAGGATTTGGGAAGAAAAAGATATGATAATTGGCAAATTAGGAAAATTGTGCGGCGCAAGCAACGCAGTCGCGTGGGGTACGCGATCGCGCGACTTGCGCTTAAACTGAATGACGCGGTCACGTCGGTCACGCGGTCGCGTGACCCGTTTTATGCCATTGGCGCGAGGGCAGCCTCGCACTCGCACAACTCTCTGTTCAAAATCATATTAGTACCAAATTTTGGGTGACGCGATCGCGTGGGGCATGCGATCGCGTGAGTGGGCTTTAGAAGGATATGACGCGGTCGCGTCGGTCACGCGGCCGCGTGGGAAGGATTATGCGTTCAGCATCAATCCAGCACCACTCTCGCACAACTTTCGGTCGTGCACCACTTTGACGTCGAAATCCCGGTCACGCGGCCGCGTGGGGCATGCGGTCGCGTGGGAGGCCATTATTCCCATATGACACGGTCGCGTCAGTGACGCAGTCGCGTGGGGTGATTTGTGCCATTGGCACGCCTCTAGCCCTGCTCCTGCGTAACTCTCTGTTCATATTATTATTGTCTCCCATCTCCTTGGGACTCGGACGCGTCAATGAGGCGGTCGCGTCGCGTGATTAAAAAAAAAATTTTTTAATTAAAAATAAAATCATGGAAATGCAGATGCACGAAATGTACTAATGAAGAGAAGAGTTATTGAATAAGAAAATTAAAAATAAGGAAAAGAACGATCATACCATGGTGGGTTGTCTCCCACCTAGCACTTTGCTTTAACGTCCGCAAGTTGGACGCTCCACTAGCTCAGTCTTCGGCTATGTGGGGATCTTCCAAGAGGAAGATCTCAAGCTCCTTGTTTTTCTTCAGCTTCTTGCCATGGTACAGCTTCAAACGATGTCCATTAACTTTGATAAGTTCAGAGCTTGAAGGATGGCTTAGGTGATAAACTCTGTAGGGTTCGGCCTTCTCTACTCTGTATGGACCTTCCCATCTTGATCTCAACTTGCCTGGCATGAGCCTTAGTCGAGATTTATAAAGGAGGACTAAGTCCCCAGGTTGGAACTCTTTCCTCTTGATGTGCTCATCTTGTACAGCCTTCATCTTCTCCTTGTATAGTCTTGAGTTCTCATAAGCTTCTAGGCGAAGGCTCTCCAGTTCCTGCAGTTGCAACTTCCTTTCAGCTCCGGCTTTTCCAATTCCCATGTTGCATTCCTTTACTGCCCAGAAGGCTTTGTGCTCTATTTCAACAGGGAGATGACAAGCTTTTCCATAAACTAAGTGGAAAGAACTCATCCCAATGGGTGTTTTGTATGTTGTTCAGTATGTCCAGAGTGTATCTTGTAGCCTGGTGCTCCAGTCTCTTCTATGAGGTTTGACTATCTTCTGCAAGATACGCTTTATCTCTCTATTTGACACCTCGGCTTGCCCATTAGTCTGAGGATGGTAGGCTGTTGCAACTTTATAAATTATCCCATGTTTCTTCATTAGTCCTGTTAGTCTCCTGTTACAAAAATGGGTGCCTTGATCGCTCACGATTGCTCGTGGCGATCCAAAGCGACAGATAATATGGTTTCTCACAAAGGAAACAACAGTGTTAGCATCATCATTGCGGGTAGGAATTGCTTCCACCCATTTGGAAACGTAATCTACAACTAACAATATATAGAAATAACCATTAAAATTTGGAAATGGACCCATGAAGTCAATGCCCCAAACATAAAAAATTTCACAGAAAAGCATAATTTGTTGAGGCATCTCATCCCTCCTGGATATATTACCAAATTTCTGGCATGGAAAACAAGATCTACAAAATTCAGCAGCGTCCTTAAAAAGAGTAGGCCACCAGAATCCACAGTCTAAGATTTTTCTAGCAGTTCTTTGAGGGCCAAAATGTCCTCCACTCTCAGATGAGTGACAGGCCTCTAAGATGGACTGGAATTCTGATTGAGGCACACACCGTCTAATTATCTGGTCGGCGCCACATCTCCATAAATATGGGTCATCCCACATATAATATTTAGACTCGCTTTTCAGCTTGTCTCTTTGATGCTTAGAAAAGTTTGGAGGAAAAGTGCGGCAAACTAGATAATTAGCTACAGGTGCATACCAAGGGACTATCTCAGATACTGCTTGCAGGTTATCAAATGGGAAATTATCAGCTATAGGAGTGGAGTCATCTGTAATATGTTCAAGGCGACTCAAGTGGTCTGCCACTAAATTTTGGTTACCACTCCTGTCCTTAATTTCTAAATCAAATTCTTGTAATAGCAGTATCCAACGTATAAGCCTTGGTTTGGACTCCTTTTTAGATAATAAATACTTTAGAGCTGCGTGGTCTGAATACACTACTACTTTAGTGCCAAGTAAATAGGCTCGGAATTTATCTAGAGCAAAAATAATAGCAAGAAGCTCTTTCTCAGTAGTAGTGTAATTCGACTGAGCGGCATCCAAAGTTTTAGACGCGTAAGCAATAAAAAAAGGATCCTTACCTTCACGCTGAGCCAGTGCTACTCCTATAGCATGGTCGGAAGCATCACACATTATTTCAAATGGTTGGCTCCAGTCTGGTCCTCTCACAATTGGAGCTTGAGTCAGTGCGGTCTTCAGCTTATCAAACGCTTGTTTGCAATTTTCACTGAACTCGAACTCAATATCTTTCTGCAGTAGCCTGGATAAGGGAAGTGCTACCTTACTGAAGTCCTTAATGAACCTCCTGTAAAAACCTGCATGTCCAAGGAAAGAACGGACCTCCCTCACAGAAGAGGGGTAAGGTAAACTAGAAATAACATCCACCTTTGCTGGATCTACAGAAATGCCAATGTTAGACACAACATGTCCTAGTACAATCCCTTGTTTAACCATAAAATGACATTTTTCAAAATTTAATACCAGATTTGTACTGACACATCTATCTAATACTCTAGATAATCCATCTAAGAAAAGACTAAAGGAATCGCCGTATATACTAAAATCATCCATCAAAACTTCCATACAGTCCTCAATAAGATCAGAGAAAAGACTCATCATGCACCTTTGGAAAGTAGCTGGTGCATTGCACAAGCCAAAGGGCATTCGCTTGTAAGCATAAGTCCCAAAAGGACATGTAAAAGTGGTCTTTTCCTGATCCTCAGGAGCTATATGAATCTGGAAATAACCTGTGTAACCATCTAGAAAACAATAATGCGATTTACCTGACAGGCGATCCAGCATTTGATCAATGAATGGAAGAGGATAGTGATCCTTACGGGTTGCTTGGTTGAGGCGTCTGTAGTCAATGCAGACCCTCCAAGCGTTCTGAACTCTGGTTGTCAGGAGCTCTCCATGCTCATTCTTCACTGCAGTGACTCCAGACTTCTTTGGCACCACTTGTACTGGGCTTACCCATTCATTGTCTGAGATGGGATAGATGATATCTGTCTCTAGTAGTCTGGTCACTTCCTTTTTGACAACCTCTAGGATAGTGGGGTTCAGTCGTCTCTGGGGTTGACGGACAGGTCTTGCTCCCTCTTCTAAAAATATCCTATGCTCACAGATTTGAGGGTTGATGCCTACTATGTCTGTCAAACTCCAACCAATTGCCTTCTTGTGCCTCCTCAGCACACCAAGTAGCTGCTCTTCCTGTTAAGAAGTGAGTTCCCTTGCAATGATAACCAGAAACTTCTGTCCGTCTTCAAGGTAAGCATATTTGAGGTATGGAGGAAGGGATTTTAATTCTAACTTCTGATCATGTTCAGGCTCTGGGTTGTCTGGAGCTGGTAACAGTGGTAAGGCACTGTCATGGTCCTCTGAGAATGTTCCCACACTTGGACCTTGTCCTGTGTGCTTCTCTTAAAATTCCTCCTGGTGAACTTCAGCCACGGTTTCATCTATAATGTCACACTTGAGGATAGAGTGATCCTCCGGAGGATGCTTCATAACTCCATTCAGGTTGAAGATCACTATTCGGCCATCTATTTCAAAAGAGTACGTTCCTGAAAAAGCATCTAATTTAAACTTTGAGGTCTTCAAGAATGGCCTTCCGAGTAGGATTGATGATGGCTTGTCTGAGTCATTTTGGGACATTTCCAGGATATAAAAATCAGTGGGGAACGTGAGTCCCTTAATGCCCACTAAGACATCTTCAGCAACTCTAACCACTATAATAATGCTTTTATCTGCTAACACAAAATGAGTTGCCGACCTTTTTAAGGGAGGGAGCCTCAAAATATCATATATAGACAAAGGCATTATACTTACACATGCTCCTAAATCACACATGCAATCAGAAATTATCACACCACCAATAGTACAATTAACTATACAAGGACCTGGGTCACTACACTTTTCAGGTAAACCTCCCATTAAAGCAGATATGGAACTTCCTAAAGGAATAGTTTCTAATTCATTAATTTTGTCTTTATGTATACATAAATCTTTTAGAAACTTTGCATACTTAGGTACCTGTTGAATAACATCAAATAGAGGAACAGTTACCTCGACCTTTTTGAATATCTCTACCATTTTTGGATCAGGTTCTAGCTGCTTCCTGGGCTTCCTTGCAAGTTGTGGAAATGGAATAGGAGTGGTGTCTTCTGTAGTGTCTGCGCCTTTTAGTGCTTCCTCTCGTGGTTGCACTTCTTCTTCTTCAGCTATGTCCTGTATGTCTTCTTCCTCTTCAACATCTTCTATTTCCACTACCTCTTCAGCTGAGGCGTGTTCTGATTGGTTTTGCTCCTCTTGATTCCTCTCCTGCAGTGTGGTTCCGGACCTCAGGGTGATGGCATTGATGCCACCCTTTGGATTGGGTAATAGTTGAGAGGGGATTCCACTGGAGCTCGAAGGTTGATTATTGGAGTTGTTCATTGATCCAATATGGGAGACAAGAGCCTGCAAAGTAGCGGTCAGACCATTTAGAGTGGCATTAATGTTATTTTCCATGGTCTGCTATCTCCGATCAATAGATTGCAGTAAGTCATCATTAGCAGATGAAGAAGGATAGGTAATTGGAGAGGTCTGCTGTAGGATATTCTGTGGTCCTTGGGATTGCCTTAGGTGAGGTGCTCTGTAAGGCTGATTCTGATTCTGCTGCCTGTTGTTGTTGTTATTCCACTTCTGATTCCCCTAGTTATCTCTGCCTCCTCTGTTGTTGTTGTTGTTGTCCCTCCAATTCTGGTTAGAATTGTCCTGTCATCCATGGCTGTAGTTGCCACCTTGATTGTACCCTTGGTTGGGGCGGTCATAGAAGTTATGAGTGGCTGCCACAGTGTTGTCTTCCTGCTGGAGCTGCGGACATTCATCAGTATAGTGGCTATAATTAGTACAGATTCTGCAAACTCTTTGTGGGACTAACTGTTGGTTTTGCTGTGCTGGAGAGGGTTGAGCTTGTTGAACTTGTTGTTGATTCAATTGCATTTGCTTCAGCAAGTTGGTCATTTCACAGATACTCTGAGTTAAAGCAGTAGTCTCTCTGCTAGAGGATACTTCTGCAACGGCTTTTGAACGGCCTTATTTCTGCCTGTGATTCCTAGTAGATTCAGCTAAGTCACTGATTAATTGCCATGCCTCATCAGTGGTCTTGTACTTTTTCATAGACCCATTGCCATGCCTCATGCCCTTTGTGACATAACCGAGTAACACTATCTTGTCAATCATATGGTGGGGGCAAGCTTCCAGAAGATTATTGAAGCGCTCCCAGTACTCATAGAGAGTTTCAAAATCATCCTGAACAATCATGGAAATATCTTTCCTCAGTTTATCAGTAACTTCAGCTGGAAAGAACTTTTCCAAAAATTCTCTTCTGAGTGTATCCCAGTTGGATACAGTTGCTGCTGGTTGAGTGTAGTACCACTTTCTTGCCTTTCCCTCAAGAGAAAACAGGAAGGCTTTTAGCAAAATTGAAGTTTTATCTGCACCATCACGCCTGACAGTAGAATAGGCTGCCTAAAAATCTCTCAGGTGCTTGATAGGCTCTTGAGCAGGTAAGCCATGAAACTTGGGCATCAAATTGAGCAATGCGGTCTTTATTTCAAAATCTGTAGCTACCGCTGGGTGATTGGTGTACGAAATTGTGATCATCAACAATGACGCCAATAGAATTGGAGCTCTTAAACGTGAATCACACTTTGTCACAATTCCGCACAACTAACCAGCAAGTGCACTGGGTCGTCCAAGTAATAAACCTTACGTGAGTAAGGGTCGATCCCACGGAGATTGTCGACTTGAAGCAAGCTATGGTCATCTTGTAAATCTCAGTCAGGCGGATTCAAATGGTTATGGAGTTTAAGGTGATGAAAATAAACATAAAATAAAGATAGAGATACTTATGTAATTCATTGGTGGATTTCAGATAAGCGTATGAAGATGCTTTGTTCCCCTTGAACCTCTGCTTTCCTATTGCCTTCTTCCATTCATTCATACTCCTTTCCATGGCAAGCTTTATGTTGAGCATCACCGTTGTCAATGGCTACATCCCGTACTCTCAGTGAAAATGGTCCTGATGCTCTGTCACAACATTGGCTAATCAGCTGTCGGTTCTCAATCATGTCGAAATAGGATCCATTGATCCTTTTGCGTATGTCACACGCCCCACAATCGCGAGTTTGAAGCTCGTCACAGTCATCCCTTCCCAGATCCTACTCGAAATACCACAGACAAGGTTTAGACTTTCTGGATCTCAGGAATGGCCGCCAATAATTGTAGCCTACACCACGAAGGTTCCAATCTTAGATTAGAAACCCAAGAGATACGCATTCAAGCCATTGCTAGTAGAACAGAGGTGGTTGTCAGGCACATGTTCATAGGTGAGAATGATGATGAGTGTCACGGATCATCAAATTCATCAAGTTGAAGAACGAATGAATATCTTGGAGAAGAAATAGACTTAAGTTGAATAGAAAAACAATAGTACTTGTATTAATTCATGAAGAACAGCAGAGCTCCACACCTTAATCTATGGTGTGTAGAAACTCCACCGTTAAAAATACATAAGAACAAAGTCTAGGTATGGCCAAATGGCCAGCCTCCCAAAGAGGGTTCAATCATCAAAACATGATTCCAAGATGAAAATACAATAGCAAAAGGTCCTATTTATAGAAAACTAGTAGCCTAGGGTTTATAGAAATCAGTAATTAATGCAAGAATCTTCTTCCGGGCCCACTTGGTGTGTGCTTGGGCTGAGCATTGAAGCTTTCATGTGTAGAGACTTTTCTTGGAGTTAAACACCGGCTTTTGTGCCAGTTTGGGCGTTTAACTCCAGCTTTTGTGCCATTTTTGGAGTTAAATGCCAGAATTCTTGAGCTGACTTGGAACGCCTGTTTGGGCCATCAAATCTCAGGCAAAGTATGAACTATTATATATTACTGGAAAGCCCAGGATGTCTACTTTCCAACGCAATTAAGAGCGCACCAATTGGGCTTCTATAGCTCCAGAAAATCCACTTTGAGTGCACGGAGGTCAAAATCCAACAGCATCTGCAGTCCTTTTTCAGCCTCTGAATCAGATTTTTGCTCAGGCCCCTCAATTTCAGCCAGAAAATATCTGAAATTACAGAAAAATACACAAACTCATAGTAAAAGTCCAAAAATATCATTTTTAAATAAAAACTAATAAAAACATAATAAAAACTAATTAAAATATACTGAAAACATACTAAAAATAATGCCAAAAAGCGTATAAATTATCCGCTCATCAGTGATGCGCTTGAAATGGTTGTATTGTAAAATCAGGGGCTCCAGCCTCCTGGATAGTAACTCTCCTAGCTGCTGCCATGTTACCTGTACATAAAACAACCAAATCAGTAGAACGGGGGCTGATTTCTTTCTCAAGTGACGTTTCAGATCCGCCCTCAGAGAGGACTAACCGACGCCGAGCTTGACTTATTCGTGAAATAGTTCTTTCAATCTCAGGATCGA
The DNA here is from genome assembly GCF_003086295.3 of Arachis hypogaea. Taxonomy (NCBI): domain Eukaryota; kingdom Viridiplantae; phylum Streptophyta; class Magnoliopsida; order Fabales; family Fabaceae; genus Arachis; species Arachis hypogaea. The sequence goes on along the minus strand of NC_092051.1, from coordinate 118,272,512 downwards.
ATACTAACAAGCTTGGGTCAGGAAGCAAACGTGTCATCTAACGAAAGAAACAAGCAGCTCATAGTAGCAAAATAAAATAAAATGCAAATAAATAAAATCCAATTAATAACTTTAGCACTCTATTGCAACTCCCCGGCAATGGCGCCAAAAATTGATGTGGGTAGAAATTGGTGAGTTAAGAATGATTATGAAATATGCGTTGAAAGTATAGTTCTCAACCAACCAGAAATCCGCTTATCAATTTAGAAAGGATGTCACAGAAATTAAAATTAAAATACTGGGAGTATGAATCCTAGGTCGTCTCCTAATGAGTTGCAGAAAAGTGTGCTATTTTATTAATCAGATGTTTTCCAAAAAGGTTTGAGTTGAATGGTAGAAAATTAAATTAGAGAATTTATATAAATTTAAATAAAAGCCTTGACTGGGAGTTGATTAGATGGAAGCCCTATTCTTGTTGGAGTACTCTCAAGATTAATTGACAATTGGGGGTTATTATGTTTAGCTGCCCCTTACTAAGTAAGAGAAAGTCAAATGAGTTGGAGTGCTGTATCTATCCACAAGTTCCAATCCGCTCTTAGGAGGATTGGTGTTAATGACTAGAGAGTAATCCAACAATAAACCCAATTATAATCTTTCTCTTGAGCATCCCAACTCAAGGGTTCCTTTCAGTCAACTCCCCATCAAGTTAGGGAACTACTCGCTCATTGTAAATGTAAAATTCATAACATAAGAAAGGGAATTAAAGAAAGACATGATAAATAATGATCAAAAGATTAATTAAAAATAAAAGTAATCCTTGTATTAATAAATGCTAAAATAATTCAATAGTAAAATTAAGTAAATTAAGGAACATGGAAGAGTAAGAGACAAGTAAAGAGAACGAACTAGAATGTCGAAGTCTTGATGAGGCAATAACTCTTCTCAATATCCCAATGCAAAAACAATGAAAAATAATAAATCCTAAAAACTATGAATGTGTAGAGAGAAAACCTAGAGGAGAGGAAAACTAGATCTAAAAACTAAAACTATGCGGAATGAATGTTGTTGTTGGTTTCTTCATGTTCTCTGGCTCTAGTCTGCTTTTCTGGGCCGAAAACTGGGTCAAAATAAGGCCCGAAATCGCCCCCAGCGATTCTGCAGATTATGCAGATCGCGCATGTCACGCGGACGCGTCATTCAGGCGGACGCGTCACTCGTGCTATTCCATGCCGCGCGGTTGCGTCATCCATGCAGCCGCGTCACTGCGATTTCCTCTCTTTCGCGCGGTCGCGTGAGCCATGCGGCCGCGTCACTTCTCGTTGGTCATGCGTTTTGCTTTACCACGCGGTCGCGTCATCCAGGCGGCCATGTCACTCGTGCTATTCCATACCGCGCGGTCGAGTCATCTATGCGGCCGCGTCACTGCGATTTTCTCTCTTTTGCGCGGTCGCGTGAGCCATGCAGCCGCGTCACTTCTCGCTGGTCATCTCCTCAATTCCTTGTGTTCCTTCCAATTTTTGCAAGCTTCCTCTCCAATCTCCAACTCTTTCGTGCCCTATAAAGCCTGAAACACTTAACACATAGATCACGGCATCGAATGGAATAAGAGAGAAATAAAATACATAATTAAAAGTCTCTAGGAAGCAAGTTTTCAATCATGCAATAACTTTAGGAAGGAATTATAAATGCATGCTTATTTAATGAATAAGTGGGTAAAGATCATGATAAAACCACACAATTAAACACAATATAAACCATAAAATAGTGGTTTATTAACCCCCCCTCTTCCTTTCTCTTTTTCCTAGAAAATAAGATTATTGACCGTTTATGATAAACTTATATATCTTGTATTTCCTAATAAAATATTGGCTATCAAATATGTGGAAGCAAGTAAAATTCTGACATGAAATGAGCACCTACTGCAGTTTTTAAAGTGATTCGTAAGTTGGTGTTCTTGTACCCAGCAGTGAATCTACCTCAGCTTGAGCCTTCCTCATTTTGTCCGAGTTCTGTAGTGAGTTCAATAATCAGTAAGATGGTATTGGCCAAAGAGAAGAATCTGAAGAGAAGCTATGATAACCAAAGATCCAGAATTGTCTTTCATTAATAAGCAATTATATCAACTTTGAGATTAACATACTTGAGATAAAAGGAAAGTTGCCCAAGTAAGAACTGCAGCTGTTGTCTCATGACCAACAATAAGCATTGTCATTAAATCATCCCTCAACTGTCAAAGTGGAGAGAGAAGTAAGAAGTAATCAAAGCATATTGTTAACCATGTAACTTTATCCTCAACTGTATAATATTATATATATATATATATATATATATATATATATATATATATATATATATATTTATTGATAATTGTTTATATATGCCCTTAATTAGTCAAAAAAGCTGGCTACTATGTACCTTTATATATAACATTATCTCATCTAACCTCCCTTTTTACTTTAAGCTAGGGATTCTTACAAATTTTCTATCTTTGCAACTTTCCTTAATTAATGGTAAGTAACTTGCTTGCTTTTTTTTTTCATGAATTGCATTGCAGCATTAATGGCACACTAACTAAGAATTTAGATAGATACTCAAAATAGTGCCATAAATGTTCAATATAGGATAGTCTTCTTCTTTTGCTGATGATTTAACGTTGCTGCTTTACATAGCTGCAACAATAACATACACATTTTGCAACGTCAATTTGGTAAAACACTTTTTTTAGAAAGTCATACACAACTATATTATTACTAAAACAAAAAAGAGATAGTTGTATCATCACACTATCACCATTAAAGCAAAACATAAACAAACAAAATCACTAGTAACTAAAATGTGTGTATTTATGTATATAAATAAAGATGCATGCTTTTTGTTGCTGTCTCTTGAGTTTTGCATTCTCTTCCAGCAAGTGATCCACTTTAAGCTGCAAATCACTCGTATATGCCTGAAATAATACATAGCAAAACCAAAAAATTGAAGACTTGAAGCAAATAACAAAAGAAAAAAACAAAAGAAAAATTGTACCTCATGAAAGCTTTGTGAAGTTACGCATCTGCAACAGAACAAAAACAATCAAAGATGATATGACTACAACTTCCATCAAAGCTTTTTTATTTTTTATACAATGATATATTAAAGATCCTAGTTCAGTTCATGGAAACCTTTACAAAGTAGGAACAAATCATCACCTCAATGACTCAGAACGACATGAGAATTAGTTCCACAAGATTTGATAGCTTCGATCGCACTATCGCAGTTTCAATCGAAGCTTCCAAAGTCTTTCGCTCGCTCGCCTTACGGATCTACTCAACCAGCGTCACCGACTCCGTGCCCAAACCGCTCTCTGAGTGCTTCAAGCCGCTGGAGCATAAGCAGAATCAGCGGTAGCACCCGCCGTGAAAGACGACGTAGAAGCGAAAGATCTAAAGCATTATTATCGCGAGAGGCGAGAGCTCCACAAATTGAGAAGCTCCATGATCACCTCGTCCTCATAACTCCACCGGCGAAGCTTTGATGGAGGAGACATGGCGGCAACGACGGCGAGGAGATGAATGGCAGTGGCTGGAATCGATATTTTAGGGTTCAGACTCTTTCGGTCTCTCTCTCTCAAAACTCTTCTGATTTTTCTTTTGTATGTTTAGTTAATATTTGTTTGGTTTGGGCTTTTAATAATTAATTGGGTTAAGAGTATTATAATAGTGGGAGTTTTTGTTATATTATTTAAAATTGTCACAAATAAAATATACTATGGAGGTTTTAATAACTCCCACTAAAAAACTTCCACAAACAAACAAGAATTTTGTAGTGTTTAAAAGTGTGAATTAAAAGTATGTTATTGAATTACCAGACTAAAGGAATTGGGTTGATGGCTAAAAGTGACGGCCGAAAATATTAAATTCTGCTAGTCCTTGAGTATTTCTTTTAATATATTGTTCAATAAATTTAAAAAACAATAATTAGTTGTAAAATTAATTTTTTAAACATATGTATTTAATTTATCATATATTTTATTTTTTATTATTAATTATGTTTAATATTATATAAAAATGATATATATTCAATAAATATTATATAAGACTTTAAAATAATAGATATATCTAATTATTTTTTATTATTAAAAAAAATGAGATGTATTATAAACATAAATGCAGGGCATAAATCCATTTTCCACAGTTCAATAACTTGATGAAATTGTCCGGTTATTATGGCTTTTTTTAGTCGTGCACATATTTGAAAGATTAAAAAAATAAAATGACCATCGTCGAGGCATTATTGCCTCAGCATACACACTTCTATTATAAATGCAACAAATAGTATAATTCCTTTTTCACTTGATGCCAAAATAATCCTAACAATACATTTATTAAAAGCACAAGTCTCAAATGTAAAGTCTGGCAGGAGACCCGTGTGCAAGGAGCAGCATACAGGTAATATAAAATTGCAAATTAATATAAAATTGCAAATTATACACAAACAAAGCAAATCAAATAAATGAATGTATATCATTAGCAATGTATTGCATTAATGGTTTTCTAAAAGATGTTTTCATTTAAAATTTTATTACTTAGGCCAAAAAATTAAAAACAACATCGGGCTTTCTTTTTAGTTTCTACTGATAGATGATGAACTGCTAATTAGGTAATTATAAAGGATCTAATGATATAACAAATAATTTGTTCTCTTTTTAATAATTAATAAAATAAATTTAAGTATCATTGACGCTTATATTAATCCTGGTTTAGCAAAAGTTTTTTTATTTTTTAAAGAATGTTTATAAATTGACTTTCAATAAGCATAAACATCAAGTACGTTTGGTAAAATAGTTTTTAAAATTTTAAAGAGTAAAGTATCATTTTTTTCCTCAACATTTGGAGTAAGTTCTATTTGTATCCCTAACGTTTAAATCGTCCTATTTGTATCCTTAACGTTTATAAAAGTGATTCAATGTTATCCTACTATCAATTATACTAACAAATCAGATTATATTTTTCAATTATTCTCACTTGGATGTATTCATTCTCAATTAGGTCTCACTTGGATGTGTTCGATTTTAATATTATACCCACTATTTGTGTTTATATTCAATTATATCCTTAGAAATGTGAATTATGTAAATGTTGTAGGAATTAGTTTCAACATTTGATGAGCTATTTTTCGAAGTAGATCATCGATTCTATCCCAAACATTTGTATTCTAACTTCAAGAAGAGATTTTTAAAACTCAAACTAAAGCGCTCATGATATGTAATTGACGGCAGGATAACATTGAATCACTTTTACAAACGTTAGAGATACAAATAGAACGATTTAAATGTTAGGGACACAAATAGGATTTACCCCAAACGTTGGGGACAAAAACGATACTTTACTCAATTTTAAAATACTATAATCACTACAAAAAAAAAAAGCACTACTTGTAACAAAAAAAATTGTTACAAAAAATATTAATTTGGTTCCAAAAGAAATTTGTAACAAAAAAAAAATATTACAGAGTTGTTGCCATAGGTCTCATTACAAAAAAGTTTAGTAACAAAAGATAAAATTGTTACAATACAAAGTAATATTTTGTAACAAATATTTTTAATATAAAAACAAAAATTTGTTACAAAAATGGTAACAAATTTTGACCTATGAAATATTTTTCATAGCAATATAATTTTTTCTATCATAAAATTTTGTTACAAAAATATAACTTGATTTTATAATAATATTTTTCATTCCTTTCGTTACAAAAATACAACGTTCATTTTGTAATAATTTTTTATATAAATTACACATAATTTGTCAAATTATATTTTTTTAATTAATTGATATATCAACTAATTTACTGAATAAGTGAATATTTATATAATATATAATAACATAGATAAATTAAATACTTTTCATTTTAACATAGATTGTTTTAAAGCAAAATTAAATAGCATTAAAGTTAGTTCTACAAGTGCAATAAGTTAGAAATTCTAAATAGATTAGTGTCATCTGTAACACCTTACCACACAGAGCTTTACGCTTAGGTCGTAAAACAGAGATGGTGTGGTATTACAACCTCTAAAATATGAATATATACTTGAAAGAATATAATATACGATGAGCCTTGAAGGATAGGTAAAACCAAATCGCGAAATTAAAAGTGCAACGCTCAAGTATAAGGATTACTTGCGTACAAAGAAAGCAAAGGTACATAAGCATAAGCGTATATAAAAAGTGAGAATGGAAGGTCAAGGGTACAAAATAACAAGCACCTAACTCCGCCTGCGAAGCTAAAGCAGGCCGAAGAATATTTATATACATACATATAGAAATCCATAACCCAAAATACATAAAAGTAACCCTAGTTCTCCATAAACCTCTATGAGGTGAAAAAGTAATACATATATACATAGGGAGAATCTATACATATAGATATAACAAAATAGAACAAAAGTAGAATCCCAAAAAGCCCACTTCGCTGCGGAGAACTCCAGACTCCTAGCGAGGTGCCTCTCGACCTGCATCTGAAAAACACAAATATCTGTATGGAGTAAGAACCGGGGGTTCTCATCATGGTAATGGTGCCGCATACATAAGATATAAGGTTCCGGGAAAGCCAGAGGCAATCCTAGAACTCCGACACTCAGATTATAAAACTTAAAGAACTAAAACAGAAACCATAAACCGGTGGTCCTCTAAGGTTCTAACTTAACCAAAACCGAACTACAACCCTCAAATCCTCCGCCTTTTCTCTGATCCTCCAACACTTGTGAAACCGCACAGACAAACAAGCAGACAATAGTAATCACAGGAAGAATACAAGTACTGCAGATAGCAAATATAACAATAAATCATATTAAATTCACTTAGGCAATCCTAATTAATGCACAAGCAAGTAATTCAAACAATAAGCATATGATGTATGCCTGTCCTATGGCTGATGAGTCTCATCTGTCGGTAATCAAGCCAACCCGATAAGTCCGGCTGCGAAACCCTGGACTTTCCCCCATCACGAATCCCCAAGAGTCTATGCATAGCTTTTTCTCATATATAAAATCTTCTCATTGGGGGTATCCTTCCCAAGAATTTATATGTGCTCAGTCACCCTTACGGCTTAGGGTCAACAGAGTATTGAATTTCAAGCTGGAGCACGTGGTGGCAAGCCACTGCTCTTTACCCAAGAAAATTCGTATCTCAAATAAAATTGAGTGCATAAGCTACATAAGCATTCATAATCATTTATAGTCATTGCACAATCATTCATTATAGTCATGGCATCACGTACGCGTGGGTGCATATTTTTCCTTGCTCGCGAACGCATCCCCTTACTCACGTACGCAAGATACCAAACTCGAAAAGTATAGATCTAAACCGACAATTAAACCTCAATCAACGTTTAATTTGTTTGTCACTTAAGCAAACCCAATAAAAACTGAAGTATTTAAACCTCGGGTCGTCTCTCAAAGGAATTGCAGGGAAGTGTACTTATTATTGATTAAGGAAAAGTATTTTTGGGGTTTTTTTTAATTATGAACAAGGAATGTAAATAACAAGAAATTAAACTAACAACTAAGAAAAGTCCTAGCAAGGGTTGAGAATTGGAATTCCTATCCTCATTATCATCGTCAATTGTGATGGTAATTGCCTTTTGCTCTCACTTAGTTAACCTTTAACAATTGAAAGAAAGTCAAGTAAGCAAAATCAACTTAAGTTCACAAGTCCTAATCAAAGACTAGATTTAGTGAAGCTCAAGCCAACTAGCAACTTTCAATCACCAATCAACAAGAGACTTTGACAATTCAAGAGTCTTCAAACAACTCAATCCCAGCCGAACACAAAAATCTATTTTAAAATCCAACCAAGCATTTTATCAAATACTTGGAAGGCATAAAATAAAAACATAGAAAATTAACAAGAAATAATAAAATCTAAGACTAACAATTGTAAGAAAACAATAACGACAAATTAAAGACAGCGACAATAAACATAAAATACCTCAAAATGCATTAAAAGCAAATTAGAATCAACAAGGAGTCATGAACAATAAAGCAAGAAGGTGAAGGAAACAACATATAAAACTAAGAAAGCAAAGAGGTAATAACAAGAAATTAAAAGAGGAACTTGAATAAGATAAGAAATAGAACCTAAACCTAAATAAAATTTAAAATAAAAGAAGAAACCCTAAAACCCAGGGAGAGGAGAGAGCCTCTCTCTCTAGAATTCTACTTCTAAAACTAATGTGTGTGAATGAATGAATGGATTCCCCAATCCTCCTTCTCTCCCAGCATCTAATTGTCAACTGGGCTCCAAACTGGGCCAAAAATAAGCTACAAAATTGCCCCCAGCGTATTTCCTTTACTGAGGCATGTGCCGCCTGTCACGCGTACGCGTCAGCCATACGTACGCATCAGTCACCCGTACGCATCAATGGACAACGCTCCTGGTTACGCGCACGCGTCAGCCACGCATACGAGTCGATACCAGCTTCTCAACTATTTAATTTCTTGTGTTCCTTCCGCTTTAGCATGCTTTCTTTCCATCTACTACGCCATTCCTGCCCTATAAACCCTGAAATCACTTAACAAATATATCACAGCATCGAATGGTAATAAAAGAGGATTAAAAATTAGCAATTTTAAGGCCTAGGAAGCACGTTTTCATTCTTAAGTGCAAATTAGGAAGGATTCTCAAAAGCATGCAATTTACATAAATAAGTGTGAGAATAGTTGACAAAATCCACTTGATTCGATCCAGAATAAATCATAAAATAGTGGTTCATCAAATCTCCCTACACTTAAACGTTAGCATGTCCTCATGCTAAGCTCAAGAGAAGCTATAAAGGGGTGAAGAGGAATGGTAGAATTTATTAAATGCAACCTAGCTATATGCAATTAAATGCAAAGTCCTACCTACTTAGTTAAAAGTAAATTAATCTTCCAATAACAAATATGAACTGAATTCCACTAATTCAAATATCAAAATGAAGTACAAATATACTTGCAAGAAGAAAGCTCATGAAAGCCGGGAACACGGATTGAGCATCGAGCCCTCACTCAAAGTGTTTACACTCTAATCTCTCTAGTGTTTGAGGGTCGATTCGCTCTATTCTCTACCAATCTTGCTTTCTAAGGCTTGCTCTTCTTCTACCAATCAACAAAAATTTAATGCATGAGTACACATATCAAGAGGTCTTTTCAAGGGTTGTAATGTGGTTAGGGTCAAGGTAGGAATATATTTGGTCAAGTGGATTAAAATTCGAATCCTTGATTAACCTAAACTTCCCACCTAACCTAACACAGTCCATGTAATCAAAATGTAAAAGCCTAACTACCCATTAACTATCTTATACACATATTCATGCATCCCAAATTTGAGTATAATACATATGCATTACTATCACCATTTACTTTGGGACATTTTGTCCCCTTTTATTGCTTTCTTTTTTTTCTTTTTCTTCTTTTTCTTTTTCTTTTCTTTTTGTTTTTCTTCAGACGTGGTGGATAATATATATACACGAGAGATTAGTGCATTCATACATATATGCATTCATACATCAACAATGGAAATATAGAATCAAGTAAGACAAATATCACAATTTTAGAGAGAACAACACACACCAAAAAAAATATATTAGTTGATAAGATGCAACCAATAAAATAGGCTCAAAATCTCACTAGGCTTGTGTGTTCTAGCTCTAAAATCATGTTCCAAAATAAATTTCTTCAAAAAAGTTCAAAAATTTTAATTCAAATTAGTGAAATGTTCTAAAACATTTTCATGGAGAAGAAATTATTACTTCAACCAAGTAGTACCTAAATGCAAGCAACTAACTAACAAAGAAGATTAAAAATTGGTATTAGAAGACTACCCACGAAAGTCAGTCTCAACCTCCCCACACATAAAGATATCACCGTCCTCGGTGCATGCAAAGAAGAGCAATGTGGATTAGGGTGGGTTGCTACAACTGAGGAGCTCCCTCAAAAGATTGTGCAGAGAAACTTGTTTGTCGTGCGCCCTATTTAGAAACCATTCCTTTCCCTTCTCGGTGGCCAGCCTGAAAGGAGAAAAAAAAGGAAGAAGATTAAGCCCAAAAACAAAGATATCAAAGCAAATAAAATATAGGTGGGGCTAATGCCAACTAAGAGTGGGGCTTTCAACTACATGGTAGCTACAACATGTAAGTGAGAAAGCAATATAAGCGAATGGCATATCAACGGTGCAAGAATTGCAATAATGAGTATGAAAAAGTGGGTCATGAAAGACAATGTGAGTTCATATCAATGCACAAAGAATACAAGTATCAGTAGCGATTAAGCATTGACCTAAAACTTTCATTACCCAATCAATATCAAACAAGTCATGAAGCACCAAAACAATGCAAGAAATATTCAATAGTTGAGTAACAAAATTCAACACCAATGAAAAAATAGCAAACTTAAAAAAGAAAATAAGAACAGGTTCAAAGTTAAAATGCAATGAATGAAGTATGCGAATGCAATAGAAAAAAGAAAATGAAAGATGAGAAAAAAGAGAAATGAAATTTTTTAAAAGAGGGAGAAGGGGAAGATAGAAAGGGGAGAAAAGAAATGGGACGAAGGAAAGAAAGGAGAAGAAGAAAGAAGAAAGAAATAATTAAAGAAGAAAGAGAGAGAAGAGAAACAGGGTAGCGCGCCACTTTTATTTGAATTCAGGATGCGACGCGTACGTGTCGGTCACACGTACGCGTGGGAAGCTGAAAAGAGAAGCTGACGCGTAAGAGTCGGTCACGCGTGCACGTGGCGTCTTTTCGTGCTCGACGCACGATACCTGCATGGTTCCATCACAACTCTCTAGTTTTGTACCATGCAGCATCAGCATCATAGCGACGCGTACGGGTCGCTCACGCACACGCACACGCGTGGTCTATGAAAAATACCGGGTGACGCGTACGCGTGAGAGATCCCTTATTTTTAATTTTGAAAGACAATGCAAATGAGGCTTGCATTCCAAGCAAAATGCAATTCAAAAACAACTATTCTAATTAAGACATGAATCTAATAAGCAACCTAGCAATCAAAGCAAGATTTGCAAAAGTATAAAAAGAAGAAAACTACCTAACAATGGCAACTCAATTCATTCATTGATTATATATACAAAAGAATGGACAGAATTTACCATGGTGGGGTGTCTCCCACCTAGCACTTTTATTTATTGTTCTTAAGTTGGACTTATAGAGAGCTCTAATCAAGGAGGCTTGTGCTTGAATTCATCTTTGAACTCCCACCAATGCTTGAATCTCCAATAAGCTCTATCATTCCATGTCATTTGCATCAAGCCTTGATGGATTTCCACACAAACTAAGGACTCCCAAAATTGATTCTCTTCTATGCCGGGATCCCAAATCTTATTTCTACACCCGTCTTCAAGTTGATCATCATCATTCCAACCGGGCGGCAAGAAATCCGAATTCTCACTAAAGCTTCCAAACATCCTTCTTGATCTAAATAATTGGGTAGCACACCAATCCTTGCTCCTAAACTTTGAACTTCCAACCATAATGAACCGAGAATTATGATGCCAACCACTAATCATCTATCTCCTACTCTTTAACCCACAAAGCATCTTAAGTTGATCATCCGTCTCTAGCAAACCATATTCAAGTGGGATAATAAAGCTTAAGGACAAGAATTTTACCCCATCAAATGTTAAGAATGATGGTGACTTAGGAGGAGATGCTTCCAACAGTCTTGATAAACCAATCTCCACTCCTGTCCTTCTTTGTTGAGGGACTTCAATCACTTGATAAGCTTCTTCAACTTCTATCTCTTCTTCACCAAATTCTTCAAATTCTTCCCCGTCAATCAAATCATAGCTTGGAGGTTGAGTGAAATCTACTTCAACATCAAATTCAAATTCCATGGGGAAGGATTCATTAAGTTCAAAAGGATCATTTGTTGATGCGGAATCATCATAAATAGGGGGACTTGTTGCTTGCTCCATTTCTCCCAATTCTTCATGCATAACATGCTTTGGAGGTTCTGCACTATCCTCCTCAATATTACTTTCAAGCTCAATGGAATAAGGGTCTACAACTTTAGATTCCCAAGGACATTCAACATCTTCTAAATCTTCAACCACTTCTTTCTCTTCAACAATTATGACTTTCTCCCATTGTTCCAATACAAAGTCACATTCCTCATTTTTCACTGGTGTCTCTAATCTCCCTCTCATGCTCCGTTCTTCATTAGATTCTCCACATGTGGCCATGGGAGTTCCTTGAGTGTCCAAACGTTGGGAAGCTAATCGACTTACTACCTCGGTCAAGGTAGCCATGAATTCTAATGTTGTCCCTTGCATCTCTCTTTGTCCTTGAAGAATAAGACCAAGGGTGTTATCCATTGGAGATTGGAGTGGATATGAGGGTTCATTACTTGGGAGGAAGAGTTCATGATAGGGAGGTGGTTCATCTTGATAAGGATATTGAGATGGTGTATATTGAGGTGGTTCATGGGAGTATGGGTATTGGAATTGTTGTGGTTCTATAGTGGTCACAAGGATGAGGTATAGGTGATTGGTTGTATGAGGGTTATGGATCATAAGGTTGTGTTTGGTAAAATGTGGCTTGTGAAGAAGGTGGTTGAGGGCTATATTGAGGATAGGGCTCATAGGCATATGGTGGCTATGATTGATAACCACAATGAGGTCCACCATAGCCATTAGATGGGTATGCATCAAGGGGTTCTTGCTCATAGTACATTGGAGGAGGTTGTTGCCAAGAAGGTTAATCATAAGCATATGGCTCCTCCCACCTTTGATTGTCCCATCCTTGATGCATGTTTTCATTGTAATTTCTATTGTCTACAACATAGTTAGGACCAAACTCATAGCCAAAGTGATGAGAATTCATAGTGAAAAGACAAAATAAAATGGAAAACTAATAAGAAATAATGAAAACAAACTCTTAAAACTAGCAACAACTAACAAAGAAGCAAAAGGTAAACATGTTCACAATATCAACATATTCACAATAATCAATAACACGGCACATATTTGCAATTCTCCAACAACGGCGCCAAAACCTGACGGAGAAAAAATGTCGGTTAAGAATTTCTCAAGAAAATCGCGATGCAAGTATAGATCTAAACCGACAATTAAACCTCAATCAATGTTTAATTTGTTTGTCACTTAAGAAAATCCTATAAAAACCGAAGTATTTAAACCTCGGGTCGTCTCTCAAAGGAATTGTAGGGAAGTGTACTTATTATTCGTTATGGAAAAATATTTTTTGGGTTTTTTTTTTGAATGATGAACAAGGAATGTAAATAACAAGAAATTAAACTAACAACTAAGAAAAGTCCTATCAAGGGTTGAGAATTGGAATTCCTATCCTCATCATTATCGTCAATTGTGATGGTAATTGCCTTTTGCTCTCACTTAGTTACCTCTAACAATTGAAGGAAAGTCAAGTGAACAAAATCAACTTAAGTTCACAAGTCCTAATCAGAGACTAGATTTAGTGAAGCTCAAGCCAACTAGTAACTTTCAATCACCAATCAACAAGAGACTTTGACAGTTCAAGAGTCTCTAAACTACTCAATCCCAGCTAAGAACACAAAAATCTATTTTAAAATTCAACCAAGCATTTTATCAAACACTTGGAAGGCATAAAATAAAAACATAGAAAATTAACAAGAAATAATAAAATGTAAGACTAACAATTGCAAGAAAACAATAATGACAAATTAAAGACAGCGATAATAAACATAAAATACTTTAAAATACATTAAAAGGAAATTGGAATCAACAAGGAGTCATGAACAATAAAGCAACAAGGTAAAGGAAACAACATATAAATCTAAGAAAGCAAAGAGGTAATAACAAGAAATTATAAGAGAAACTTGAATTAAGATAAGAAATAGAACCTAAACCTAAATGAAATTGAAAATAAAAGAAGAAACCTTAAAACCTAGAGAGAGAAGAGAGCCTCTCTCTAGAATACTACATCTAAAACTAATGTGTGTGAATGAATGAACGGAATCCCCCAATCCTCCTTCACTCCCAACATCTAACTCTGTCGACTGGACTCCAAACTTGGACAGAAATGAGCTCCGAAATCACCCCCAGTGTATTTTCTTTACTGAGGCATGTGCTGCTTGTCACGCGTATGCGTCAGCCAGGCGTACCCGTCGTTGAACTCTGCACTGGCCATGCGTATGCATCAGTCACATGTACGTGTCAGTGGATTACGCTCCTGGTCATGCGCACGCGTCAGCCAGAAGTACGCGTCAGCCACGCGTACGCGTCGGTACCAACTTCTCAACTCTTTATTTTCTTGTGTTCCTTCCACTTTAGCATGCTTCCTTTCCATCCTCTACGCCATTCCTGCCCTATAAACCCTAAAATTACTTAATAAATATATCACGGCATCGAATGGTAATAAGAGAGGATTAAAAATTAGCAATTTTAAAGCCTAGGAAATGTATTTGGTCAAGTGGATTAAAATCCAAATTCTCGATTAATCTAAACTTTCCACCTAACCTAAGACAGTCCTTGTAATCAAAATGGAAAAGTCTAACTACGCATTAACTATCTTATCCATATATTCATGCATCCCAAATTTGAGTACAATACATATGCATTGCTACCACCATGTATTTTGGGGCATTTTGTCCCCTTTTATTACTTTCTTTTTTTTTCTTCTTTTTTTTTGTTTTCTTTTTGTTTTTCTTCAGACGCGGTGGATAATATATATACACGAAAGATTAGCGCATATGATTAAGGTATTGATTGCAAGAATATGCACCCAACTATTTTTTTCACATTTTAACAAAAAATGTAGAATACCCAATTCCAAAACCAAATGTTTCCAAACCCAGTTTTCCCACACTTAAATCATGCACACTCTCACTAGTCTAAGCTAACCAAGGATTCAAATTAAGGACATTAATTATTTTCTGCTTAGAGTTAGTGATTTTCTAAATTAAAGAACAAATGGGGTTAAGTAGGCTCAACATTGGTTTGCAAAGGATGATGAAAGGTTAAGGCCATATGGGTATGTGAGCTTTAATGAAACAAAGGCCTCAATCACATAAATGCATTCATACACCAACAATGGAAATATAGAATCAAGTAAGACAAAGATTATAATTTTAGAGAGAACAACACATACGAAAACAAAATATATTGGTTGATAAGATGCAACCAATCAAATAGGCTCAAAATCTCACTAGGCTTGTATGTTCTAGCTCTAAAACCATGTGCCAAAAAAATTTCTTCAAGCAAGTTCAAAAATTTTAATTCAAATTAGTGAAATGCCCTAAAACATTTTCATGGAGAAGAAATTATTACTTCAACCAAGTAGTACCTAAATGCAAGCAACTAGCTAACAAAGAAGATTAAGAATTGGTGTTGAAAAAGGAAGTAGTTACCCACGAAAGTCGGTCTCGACCTCCCCACACTTAAAGATTGCACCGTCCTAGGTGCATGCAAAGATGAGCAAGGTGGATTAGGGTGGGTTGCTACAACTGAGGAGCTCCCTTAAAAGATTGTGCAGAAGAACTTGTTTGTCGTGCGCCCCATTTAGAAGCCATTCCTTTCCCTTCTCGGTGGCCAGCCTGAAAGGAGAGAAAAAAAGAAGAAGATTAAGCCCAAAAACAAAGATATCAAAGCAACTAAAATATAGGTGGGGCTAATGCCAACTAAGAGTGGGGCTTTCAACTACATGGTAGCTACAACATGTAAGTGAGAAAGCAATATAAGCGAATGGCATATCAACGGTGCAACAATTGCAATAATGAGTAAGAAAAAGTGGGTCATAAAAGACAATGTGGGTTCATATCAATGCACAAAGAATACAAGTATCAATAGCAATTAAGCATTGACCTAAAAATTTTATTACCCAATCAATATCAAACAAGTCACGAATCACTAAAACAATGCAAGAAATATTCAACAGTTGAGTAAGAAAATTCAACACCAACGGAAAAATAGCAAACTTAGAAAACAAAATAAGAACAACCACGAAGTTAAAATGCAATGAATGAAAGTATGCGAATGCAATACACAAAAGAAAATGAAAGATGAGAAAAAAGAGAAATGAAATTTTTTCAAAGAGGGAGAAGGGGAAGATAGAAAGGGGAGGAAAGAAATGGGAGGACAGAAAGAAAGAAAAAGAAGAAAGAAGAAAGAAATAATTAAAGAAGAAAGAGAGAGAAGAGAAACAGGGTAGCGCGCCCCTTTTATTTGAATTCGCGATGTGACGCGTATGCGTCAGTCCCGTACACGTGGGAGGCCGAAAAGAGAAGGTGACGCGTAAGCGTCGATCACGCATGCGCGTGGTGTCTTTTCGTGCTCGACGCATGATACATGCATGTTTCTATCACAACTCTCTGGATTTTGTACCATGCAGCAACAACATAGCGACGCGTGCACGTCGCTTACGTGCACGCGTGGGCTATGAAAAACACCGGGTGATGCGCACTGATGAGCGGATAATTTATACCCTTTTTGGCATTGTTTTTACATAGTTTTTAGTATGTTTTAGTTACTTTTTATTATATTTTTATTAGTTTTTATTCAAAAATCACATTTCTGGACTTTACTATGAGTTTGTGTGTTTTTCTGTAATTTCAGGTATTTTCTTGCTGAAATTGAGGGACCTGAGCAAAAATCTGATTCAGAGGCTGAAAAAGGACTGTATATGCTGTTGGATTCTGACCCTCCTGCACTCGAAGTGGATTTTCTGGAGCTACAAAAGCCCAATTTGCACGCTCTTAATTGCGTTGGAAAGTAGACATTCTGAGCTTTCCAGCAATATATAACAGTCTATACTTTGCTTGAGATTTGATGGCCCAAACTGGTGTCCAAATGCACACCAAAGAATTCTGGCGTAAAACGCCAGAACTGGCACTAAAACTGGCGTTTAACGCCCAAACTGGCACCCAAGCTGGCGTTTAACTCCAAGAACAGCCTAAGCATGAAAAAGATTCAATGCTCAGCCCAAGCACACACCAAGTGGGCCCCGAAAGTGGATTTCTTCACTTAGTTACTCATTTTCTGTAACCCTAGGTTACTAGTCTAGTATAAAAACTACTTTTAGAGATTTATTTTATATCTTTGTGGTCTTTTGACCATCTTTGGATCGAGTTTGATGTTACAATGGGAGGCTGGCCATTCGGCCATGCCTAACCCTTTTTCACTTATGTATTTTCTACGGTGGAGTTTCTATACCCCATAGATTAAGGTGTGGAGCTCTGCTGTTCTTCATGAATTAATGCAAGTACTATTGTTTTTCCTTCAATTCACGCCTTCTTCTTCTCCAAGATATACTCTCGTACTTAATTCAGTTAAGTCAGAATGAAGGGGTGACCCGTGACAATCACCCACTATCTTCGTTACTCGCTTAGCCAAGATCCGCGTGCCTGACAACCACAAGCGGTCTACATGATGTTCAACGTAGTCATTGGACGACAGCCGGAGTATATTCTCTTGGATATCTAATACACAGACCGAGTCCATGTGATTAGTATCTTCGTGGTATAGGCTAGAACCATTGGCAGCATTCTTGGGATCCGAAAATTCTAAACCTCGTCTGTGGTATTCCGAGTAAGATCTGGGAAGGGATGACTATGACGAGCTTCAAACCTGCGAATGTTGGGCACAGTGACAGTGTGCAAAAGGATCAATGGATCCTATTCCGATGCTAGCGGGAACCGACAGATGATTAGCCATGCGGTAGCTGTACCTGGTATTTTTCATCCGAGACGAGAAATCCGACAGTTGATTAGCCGTGCAGAAACCGTAGATGACCATTTTCACTGAGAGGATCCTACAGCTTTCCATGGAAGGGAGCACGCATGGTTGGAAGAAGGCAATAGGAAAGCAGAGGTTCAGAAGCAACAAAGCATCTCCAGACGCTTATCTGAAATTCCCACAAATGAATTACATAAGTAACTTTATCTTATTTTATGTTTTATTTATCTTTTAATTATTAAAACCTCATAACCATTTGAATCCGCCTGACTGAGATTTACAAGGATGACCATAGCTTGCTTCAAGTCGACAATCTTCGTGGGATCGACCCTTACTCACGTAAGGTTTATTACTTGGACGACCCAGTGTACTTGCTGGTTAGTTGTGCGGAGATGTGAAAAGTGTGAATCACGATTTCCCACTACCAAGTTTTTGGCGCCGTTGCCGGGGATTGTTCGAGTTTGAACAACTGACGGTTCATCTTGTTGCTTAAATTGGGTAATTTTATTTTATGTTTAAGTTTTCTATTTAATTTTCGAAAAAAAATATATTTAGTTTTCGAAAAATTCATCAAAATTTTTAAGAATGAATTTCATCTTCGAGCTTCATGATGGTATGTTAAAGCTTGGCTGGCTATTAAGCCATGTCTAATCTTTTGGACCGAAGCTTTAACTTATCATACTCATTGAATTGTTGTATGTATTTGTTATCCTAAAGCTTGGCTGGCCATCTGGCCTTGTCTAACTCTGTTGGACCGAAGCTTTAGAATAACATTGCATCAGCTTTGGGATTCTCAATTAAAATTCTATGCTGAAGCTTGGCTGGCCATTGGCCATGTCTAATCTGTTGGATCGAAACTTTAGACTAACATTAAAGGAATCCTGGAATTCTTATTAAAAAAATTTTGAATTTCTTTATTTTCTTTTTCATAATTTTTGAAAAATACAAAAAATTAATAAAACCATAAAAACCAAAAATTTTGTGTTTCTTGTTTGAGTCTAGTGTCAAATTTTAAGCTTGGTGTCAATTGCACCTTTTTATTTTTTCTTTAAATTTTTGAAAGTTCATGCATGTGTTCTTCATGATCTTCAAGTTGTTCTTGATGATTTTCTTTGTTTGATCTTTAATTTTTCTTGTTTTGTGTCCTTTCTTATTTTTCATATGCATTTTTGAATTATTAGTGTCTAAAATTTAAATATTTTTAAGTTTGGTGTCTTGCATGTTTTTCTTTTCTTAAAATTTTCAAAAACATGTTCTTGAAGTTCATCATGATCTTCAAAGTGTTCTTGGTGTTCATCTTGACATTCAAAGTGTTCTTGCATATTTTTCTTATTTTGATTCATAATTTTTATGTCATGTGTCATTTAGATGTTTTTCTCTCTCCTTATTAAAAATTCAAAAATCAAAAAAATATATTTTCCTTATTCTTCTCATAAATTTCGAAATCTTGGGTTGATTTAGTCAAAAAGTTTTAAAATTTAGTGTTTCTTATTAGTCAAGTTAAAATTTTAAATTAAAAATTGTTATCTTTTCAAATCTTTTTCAAAAATCAAATCTTTTTCATTTTTTTTTAATATTTTCGAAAATTTTAAAATTAATTTTCAAAATCTTTTTCTTATTTTTATTTCATAATTTCGAAATTATTGCTAACATTTAATGTTGAGTCAAAAATTTCAAGTTGTTACTTGCCTATTAAGAAAGGTGAAATCTTTAAATTCTAAGAATCATATCTCTTAGTTTCTTGTTAGTCAAGTCATCAACTTTAATTTCAAAAATCAAATCTTTTTAATTTCCTTTTCAAATCTTTTTTAAAATAAATTTCAATCATATCTTTTCAAAATTTGATTTCAAAATCTTTTCTAACTTCTTATCTTTTCAAAATTGATTTTCAAATCTTTTTAAATTAACTGCTTTACTTGTTTGTTTTAATTTTAAAAAAAGTTTACTATTTCCTATCTTTTTCAAAACTACCTAACTATTTTTCTCTCTAATTTTCGAAAATAATTAACATCTTTTTTTAAAAAATCTTTTTTTTTATTAACTAATTTATTTAGTTTTCATATTACTTTTATTTCTTTTCTTAATTTTCGAATTCTAGCTTAATTAATTAAATAAGAATAAAAATGTTTTTCTTCTCCCTCTTTTAAAATTTGAAATTCTTCCCTCTCTCATCTCTTTCTATTTATTTTATTTATTTACTAACACTTCTCTTCTTATAATTCGAACCCTCTCCCTCTCTCTGTGTTCGAATTCTTCTTACTTTCTTTCTACCTCATTCTTCTATTCTTTTACTCACATAAAGGAATCTCTATACTGTGACATAGAGGATTTCTCTTGTTTTCTGTTCTCTTCTTTTTCATATGAGCAGGAACAAGGAAAAAGATATTCTTGTTGAAGCTGATCCTGAACTTGAAAGGACTCTGAAGAGGAAGCTAAGAGAAGCTAAAGCATAACTTTCTGGAGAGAACCTTACAGAAGTTTTCGAAAAAGAAGAAGACATGGCCGAACCCAACAACAATGGTGGAGATGCAAGGAAGATTCTTGGTGACTTTACTACACCAACTTCCGACTTCTATGGAAGAAGCATCTTAATTCCTGCAATTAAAGCAAACAACTTTGAGCTTAAGCCTCAATTAGTTTCTCTAATGTAGCAGAATTGCAAGTTTCATGGACTTCCATTGGAAGATCCTCATCAGTTCTTAAGACCAATGGGGTTAATCCTGAGGTCTACAGACTTATGCTTTTCCCCTTTGCTGTAAGAGACAAAGCTAGGACATGGTTGGACTCACAACCTAAAGAAAGCCTGAACTCTTGGAAAAAGTTGGTCAATGCTTTCTTGGCCATGTTCTTTCCACCTCAAAAGTTGAGCAAGCTTAGAATGGAAGTACAAACCTTCAGACAGAAGGAAGGTGAATCCCTTTATGAAGCTTGGGAAAGATACAAGAAATTGATCAGAAGGTGTCCTTCTGACATGCTTTCAGAATGGAGCATCTTATGTATATTCTATGATGGTCTGTCTGAATTATCCAAGATGTCATTGGATCACTCTGCTGGTGGATCTCTTCATCTGAAGAAAACTCCTGCGGAAGTCCAGGAACTCATTGAAATGGTTGCAAATAACCAGTTCATGTACACTTCTGTAAGAAATCCTGTGAATAATGGGATGACTCAAAAGAAAGGAGTTCTTGAGATTGATACTCTGAATGCCATATTGGCTCAGAACAAAATATTGACTCAGCAAGTCAATATGATTTCTCAGAGTCTGACTGGAATGCAAGCTGCATCCGGCAGTACTAAAAAAGCTTCCTCTGAAGAAGAAGCCTATGACCCTGAGAATCCTGGAATGGAAGAAGTGAATTACATGGGAGAATCCTATGGAAACACTTACAATCCTTCATGGAGGAATCATCCTAATCTCTCATGGAAGGATCAACATAAGCCTCAACAAGGCTTTAATAATAATAATAATATTGGGAGAAATAGGTTTGGCAATAGCAAGCCTTTTCCATCATCTTCTCAGCAACAGACAGAGAATAAGCAGAGCCTCTCTGACATAGCAACCATAATCTCTGATCTATCTAAGACCACTCAAAGTTTCATGACTGAAACAAGGTCCTTCATTAGAAATTTGGTGGCACAAGTGGGTCAGCTGAGTAAAAGAGTTACTGAACTCCCTCCAAGTACTCTCTCAAGCAATACAGAAGAGAATCCAAAGAGAGAGTGCAAGGCCATCAACATGTCCAACATGGCCAAACCCTTAGAGGAGGAAGAGGCAGTGATTTTCAATGAGGAAGACCTCAATGGATGTCCACTGGCCCCTAAGGAGTTCCCTAATAAGGAACCAAAGGAATCTGAGGCTCATATAGAGACCATAGAGATTCCACTGAACTTAATGTTGCTATTCATGAGCTCTGATGAGTATTCTTCCTCTGAAGAGGATGAAGATATTATTGAAGAGCAAGTTGCTCAATATCTAGGAGCAATCATGAAGCTGAATGCCAAGTTATTTAGTAATGAGGCTTGGGAGGATGAACCTCCATTGCTCATCAATGAACTGAATGCTTTGGGGCAACTAAAGTTACCTCAGAAGAAACCGAATCCCGGAAAATTCTTAATCCCTTGTACCATAGGCACCATGACCTTTGAGAAGCCTATGTGTGACCTAGGATCAGGAATAAACCTCATGCCATTCTCTGTAATGGAGAAACTATGGATCTTTGAGGTACAAGCTGCAAGATTCTCACTAGAATTGGCAGACAAATCAAGGAAACAGGCTTATGGACTTGTAAGAGGATGTCTTAGTGAAGGTTGAAGGCCTTTACATCCCTGCTGATTTCATAATCCTAGACACTGGGAAGGATGAAGATAAATCCATCATCCTTGGAAGACCCTTCCTAGCCACAGCAAAAGCTGTAATTAATGTGGACAGAGGAGAGTTGGTCCTTCAATTGAATGAGGACTACCTTGTGTTTAAGGCTCAAGGATCTTCTTCTGTAACCATGGAGAGGAAGCATGAAAAGTTTCTCTCAATACAGAGTCAAACAAAGCCCCCACACTCAACTTCTAAGTTTGGTGTTGGGAGGCCACCATTAAGCTCTGAGTCTCTGTGAAGCTCTCTAAGAGCTCACTGTCAAGCTATTGACAATAAAGAATCACTTGTTGGGAGGCAACCCAATGTTATTTAATTATATTTATATATTTGTTTTCCATTGTTATTTTATGTTTTCTTTAGGTTGATGATCATGTGAAGTCCCAAAAACAACTACAGAATTAAAGCGGAATAAAAAATAGCATTAAAAACAGCACACCCTGGCAGACAGGCTTACTGGCGTTTAAACGCCAGTAAGGATAGCAGAATGGGCGTTTAACGCCCAGTCTGGCAGCATTCTAGGCGTTAAACGCCAGAATGGGCAGCATTCTGGGTTTAACGCCAAAAAAGGGTGTCTGGATGGCGTTAAACGCCGAGAGGGGTAGCAGACTGGCGTTTAACGCCAGGAAAGGTAGCAGAGCTAGCGTTAAACGCCAAAATTGGCACACAGAGGGCGTTTAAATGCCAGAATGGTGTAGGGACTCGAATTCCTTGACACCTCAGAATTTGTGGATCCCACAGGATCCCCACCTACCCCACCTCTTCTTCTCTCCTCCTCACACCTTTCCATAACACTCTTCCCCAAATACCCTTGACCAATCCAATCAATACCTCTTCCCCAAATACCCTTCACCTATCAAATCCTACCCTCTTCTCCATACTCTCTTCACCACTCACATCCATCCATCATAAAACCCCACCTACCTCACCATTCAAATTCAAACCATTTCCCTCCCAAACCCACCCCTCCATAACCGAGTTCTCTCTCTCTCTTACCCTATAAATACCCCTACTCACCACCTTCAATTTCACACATCATAAACACTTAAAAACCCCCCTTGGCTGAATCCACTCCTCACCTCCATCTTCCCCATTTGTTCTTCTTCTCCTCCTTTCTTTCTTCTTTTGCTCGAGGACGAGCAAACATTTTAAGTTTGGTGTGGAAAAAGCTCTGCTTTTTATTTTTTCCATAACCATTAATGGCACCTAAGGCTGGAGAAACCTCTAGAAAGAGGAAAGGGAAGGCAATTGCTTCCACCTCTGAGTCATGGGAGATGGAGAGATTCATCTCAAAGGTCCATCAAGACCACTTCTATGAAGTTGTGGCCAAGAAAAAGGTGATCCCCGAGGTCCCCTTCATCTCAAAAAGAGTGAATATCTGGAGATCTGACGTGAGATTCGAAGAAGAGGTTGGGAAACTCTCACCAACCCCATCCAACAAGTCGGGATCTTAATGGTTCAAGAGTTCTATGCTAATGCATGGATCACTAAGAACCATGACCAAGGTGTGAACCTGAACCCAAAGAATTGGCTCACAATGGTTTGGGGGAAATACTTGGATTTTAGTCCGAAAACTATAAGGTTGGCATTCAACTTGCCAATAATGAGAGGAGATCCTCATCCTTTCACTAGAAGAGTCAACTTTGATCAAAGTTTGGACCAAGTTCTCATGGACATCTGTGTGGAAGGAGCTCAATGGAAGAGAGACTCAAGAGGCAAGCCGGTTCAATTGAGAAGGCTTGACCTCAAACCCATGGCTAGGGGATGGTTGGAGTTCATCCAATGCTCTATCATTCCTACTAGCAACCGGTCTGAAGTTACTGTGGACCGGGCTATCATGATCCATAGTATCATGATTGGAGAGGAAGTAGAAGTTCATGAGATCATATCTCTAGAACTATACAAGGTGGCTGACAAGCCTTCCACTTTGGCAAGGTTAACCTTCCCTTATCTCATCTGTCACCTATGCAATTCAGTTAGAGTTGTCATAGAGGACGACATCCTCATTGAAGAGGACAAGCCCATCACTAAGAAGAGGATGGAGCAAACAAGAGAGTCCACTTATGGACCTCAACAAGAGCATGAGGAAATTCCTCATCAAGAAATCCCTGAGATGCCTCAAGGGATGCACGTTCCTCCACATAACTATTGGGAGCAACTCAACACCTCTTTAGGAGATTTGAGTTCTAAAATGGAGCAACTAAGAGTGGAGCACCAAGAGCACTCCATCATCCTCCATGAAATAAGAGAGGACCAAAAGGCCATGAGAGAAGAGCAACAAAGGCAAGGAAGAGATATTGAGGAGCTAAAGCACTCCATAAGATCTTCAAGAGGAAGAAATAGCCGCCATCACTAAGGTGGACCCGTTCTTTAATTTCCTTGTTCTTATTTTTCTGTTTTTCTATTTCTATGCTTTATGTTTTATCTATGTTTGTGTCTTTATTACATGATCATTAGTGTTTAGTGTCTATGTCTTAAAGCTATGAATGTCCTATGAATCCTTCACCTTTCTTAAATGAAAAAATATTTTCTGAAAAAGAAAAAGAGTACATGAATTTCGAATTATATCTTGAGAATAATCTAATTATTTTGATGTGGTGGCAATACTTTTTGTTTTCTGAAGAAGGCTTGAACAGTGCATATTTTTTATATTGTTGTTTATGAATGTTAAAATTGTTGGCTCTTGAAAGAATAATGAAAATGGAGAAATGTTGTTGATAATCTGAAAATCATAAAATTGATTCTTGAAGCAAGAAAAAGCAGTGAAGAACAAAAGCTTGCGAAAAAAATTGGCAAAAAAAAAGAGAGAAAAAGAAAAAGCAAGCAAAAAAAGCCAATAGCCCTTTAAACCAAAAGGCAAGGGTAAAAAAGATCCAAGGCTTTGAGCATTAATGGATAGGAGGGCCCAAAGGAATAAAATCCTGGCCTAAGCGGCTAAACCAAGCTGTCCCTAACCATGTGCTTGTGGCGTGAAGGTGTCAAGTGAAAAGTTTGAGACTGAGCGGTTAAAGTCGTGGTCCAAAGCAAAAAGAGTGTGCTTAAGAGCTCTGGGCACCTCTAACTGGGGACTCTAGCAAAGCTGAGTCACAATCTAAAAAGGTTCACCCAGTTATGTGTCTGTGGCATTTATGTATCTGGTGGTAATACTGGAAAACAAAATACTTAGCGTCACGGCCAAGACTCATAAAGTAGTTGTGTTCAAGAATCAACATACTAAACTAGGAGAATCAATAACACTATCTAAATTCTGAGTTCCTATGGATGCCAATCATTGTGAACTTCAAAGGATAAAGTAAGATGCCAAAACTGTTCAGAAGCAAAAAGCCACTAGCCCCGCTCATCTAATTGGAACTGAGCTTCATTGATATTTGAAATTTATTGTATTTTCTCTTCTTTTTATCCGATTTTGTTTTTAGTTGCTTGGGGACAAGCAATAATTTAAGTTTGGTATTGTGATGAACGAATAATTTATACCCTTTTGGCATTATTTTTACATAGTTTTTAGCATGTTTTAGTTAATTTTTATTATATTTTTATTAGTTTTTATTCAAAAATCACATTTTTGGACTTTACTATGAGTTTGTGTGCTTTTCTGTAATTTCAGATATTTTCTGGCTGAAATTGAGGGACCTGAGCAAAAATCTGATTCAAAGGCTGAAAAAGGACTGCAGATGCTATTGGATTCTGACCCTCCTACACTCGAAGTTGATTTTCTGGAGCTATAGAAGCCCAATTTGTACGCTCTCAATTGCATTGGAAAGTAGACATCCTGGGCTTTCCAGAAATATATAATGTTCAACATAGTCATTGGACGATAGCTGGAGTATATTCTCTTGGATATCTAATACACGGACTGAGTCCGTGTGATTAGTATCTTCGTGGTATAGGCTAGAACCATTGGCAGCATTCCTGGGATCCGAAAAGTCTAAACCACGTCTGTGGTATTCTGAGTAGGATATGGGAAGGGATGACTGTGACGAGCTTCAAACCTGCGAATGTTGGGCACAGTGACAGTGTGCAAAAGGATCAATGGATCCTATTCCGACGCTAGCGGGAATCGACAGATGATTAGCCATGCGGTAGCTGTACCTGGTATTTTTCATCTGAGACGAGAAATCCGACAGTTGATTAGCCGTGCAGAAACCGTATAGGACCGTTTTCACTGAGAGGATCCTACAGCTTGCCATGGAAGGGAGCACGCATGGTTGGAAGAAGGCAATAGGAAAGCAGAGGTTCAGAAGCAACAAAGCATCTCCAGACGCTTATCTAAAATTCCCACCAATGAATTACATAAGTAACTTTATCTTATTTTATGTTTTATTTATCTTTTAATTATTAAAACCTCATAACCATTTGAATCCGCCTGACTGAGATTTACAAGGATGACCATAGCTTGCTTCAAGCCGACAATCTCCGTGGGATTGACCCTTACTCACGTAAGGTTTATTACTTGGACGACCCAGTGCACTTGCTGGTTAGTTGTGCGGAGATGTGAAAAGTGTAAATTACGATTTCCCACTACCACACACGCGTGAGAGGACCCTTTTTAAAAAAAAATCAACGACAATACAAACAAAACTTGCATTCCAAGCAAAATGCAATTCAAAAACAACTATTCTAATCAAAACATGAATCTAATAAGCAACCTAGCAATCAAAGCAAGATATGCAAAAGTATTAAAAGAAAAAAACTACCTAACAATGGCAACTCAATTCATTCATTGATTATATATACAAGAGAATGGAAAGAATTTACCATGGTGGGGTGTCTTCCACCTAATACTTTTATTTATCATCCTTAAGTTGGACTTATGGAGAGCTCTAATCAAGGAGGCTTGTGCTTGAATTCATCTTTGAACTCCCACCAATGCTTGAATCTCCAATAAGCTCTATCATTCCCTGTCATTTGCATTAAGCCTTGATGGAGTTCCACACAAGCTAAGGAATCCCAAAATTGATACTCTTCTATGCCGGGATCCCAAATCTTGTTTCTACTCCCATCTTCAAGTTGATCATCATCATTCCAACCGGGCGGCAAGCAATCCAAATTCTTACTAAAGCTTACAAACATCCTCCTTGACCCAAACAATTGGGTAGCACACTAATCATTGCTCCTAAATTTTGAACTTCCAACCATAATGAATCGAGAATTATGATGCCAACCACTAATCATCTCTCTCCTACTCTTTAACCCATAAAGCATCCTAAGTTGACCATCCATCTCTAGCATACCATATTCAAGTGGGATAATTAAGTTTAAGGACAAGAATTTTACCCACTCAATCCTAGCCAAGAATACAAAAATCTATTTTAAAATCCAACCAAGCATTTTATCAAACACTTGGAAGGTATAAAATAAAAACATAGAAAATTAATAAGAAATAATAAAATCTAAGACTAACAATTGCAAGAAAACAATAACGACAAATTAAGGACAGCAACAATAAACATAAAATACCTCAAAATGCATTAAAATGAAATTGGAATCAACAAGGAGTCATGAACAATAAAGCAACAAAGTAAAGGAAACAACATATAAAACTAAGAAAGCAAAGAGGTAATAACAAGAAAGTAAAAAAGGAACTTGAATTAAGATAAGAAATAGAACCTAAACATAAATGAAATTGAAAATAAAAAAAGAAACCCTAAAACCTAGAAAGAGGAGAGGGCCTCTCTCTAGAATTCTACATCTAAAACTAATGTATGTGAATGAATGAATGGATTCCCCCAATCCTTCTTCACTCCCTACATCTAACTCTGCCAACTAGGCTCTAAACTAGGCCAAAAATGAGCTCCAAAATCGCCCCCAGCATATTTCCTTTACCGAGGCATGTGCCGCTTATCACGCGTACGCGTCAGCCAAGCGTACTCGTCGTTGAACTCTGAACTAGCCATGCGTACACATCAGTCACGCGTACGCATCAGTGGACGATGCTCCTGGTTACGCGCACGCGTCAGCCATGCGTATGCTTCGGTACCAGCTTCTCAACTCTTTAAATTTTTTGTGTTCCTTCTGCTTTATCATGCTTCCTTTCCATCCTCTACGCCATTCCTGCCATATAAATCCCGAAATCACTTAACAAACATATCACAAAATTGAATGGTAAAAGAGAGGATTAAAAATTAGCAATTTTAAGGCCTAGGAAGCATGTTTTCATTCTTAAGTACAAATTAGGAAGGATTCTCAAAAACATGCATTTTACATAAATAAGTGTGAGAATAGTTGACAAAATCTACTCGATTCGATCCAAAATAAATCATAAAATAGTTGTTCATCACCCACGTACGCAAAATGCTAAATTCGAAAGGGTTGGTCGCGTCGGGTGCAGGTGGTCGCGTACGCATGCTCTGCAGAATGGGTAAAAATGCTAAGTGCTGCAGAATTTCAATTTTGCACACCAAACTTCTGACGAGCAAAAATTTTTTGATTTAAAATATTTTTCATCCGTTATTTTGAACGGCATAAACTTCACAGATCCAATTTTCATATGAAAAAATTTAAAAGAATTTGGGGGTCCCGAAGCCGAGTTATGGCTCGAGAAGTTCAACCAAAAATCAGATTTTCTCAAAAGTTCTTAAACCTCTATTTTTACCAAAATCAAACTCAATATCAATCTGCTATACATACAAACAGTACCACAACATACCATTTATAGCACCACAATCCACACATCCTGCCACAACCAACCATATCTCAATTTTAAGCAATCTCATACATAAATTCCTCAATTACACCAGCAAGATCATCAATAATTCATCACATATACATATTCATTCTTAGCACCTTGTCAACCATCATTAAATCATCATTTAGCATTCTATTTTCATCACAAGCATTAATCACCAAATCAATACTCAATATACTTCAATAATTATCATCAAAGGTACTAAACATTTAATAGACTCATGCATTTCAACCTATCCTATGGTCCTCTAGCCTAAGTTTTCAAAAGACAGTATATATTAAATATGAGAAACCACAACCATACCTTGGCTGACTTCCTCGTATAACCCAAGGCAACAAAATTAGGCAAGATTATAAGCCTCCAACACCCAAACTTCAGCAACCAAGATCCAAACCAAGCTTCCAATTTTCATAAATATGCTCCAATTCTTATACATACATCACCTAATTCACATTACCACATTTATATACCAATTTTCAATATCCAAACGCACATAATCTAAGAACATGCAAGGTTTTGAGAGCCCTTACCTTATACGTGACTTGGTTGAATAAAAACCCACAAATTCCTCAAGCTAATTAGAGCCTAAACATCAAGACATTAAGTTTTAAAAACCAAACCCCCAAAATTTTGAAAATCAAGGGAATTGAGAGGATGGGATATAAAATGAGATTTCTTACCAAAATTGGTTACCAGGCTTTGTAGAGCTTGACGTGCTGGACGCGTGGCCGCTAACGGTACGGCTATCGGAGCTCGGAGTTGGAAGAAATGTGGATTAGAAATCAATGCAAGGGTTTGAGTTCTTTTCCCTTGTTCTAATTCCCAGGAATGTGTTTCTTTTGGTTTAGGAAGAAATGAGCTGAAGTTCATTGTGTTAATGGAGTGTGGGTTGGTTCTTGGGCCCAATACGGGCTCGGTTCGCCCCCATTTGGCCCGTTTGACCCAATCTTGGGCCAAACTCTTTAAAATTAGTGTCAAAATTCTTATTTTAATTAGCTCTATCTTATTAAACTATAAAATTCATATTTCTAATTTTATTTATTAAAAATTAATTTATTGACTAATTATTCGTTAATTTTACGGGATTTAAATCCTACCCACCTAATTAACAATTTTGCCCTCAAAATTCATATTCAATTACCTGAAAAGAGGTGTGGGTAGTCCTATCTGATTTGAGTTTCCAAGTATCTTCTTCGATACCAGCCCGACTTCAAGCTACTTTAACCAATGATACTTCCTTTCCGCGTAATCGCTTGATGCTGGTGTCGTCAATCCTAACCGGGATTACTAGGAGTGTCAGATCTTCTCTTACTTGAACCGATTCCAGTTCTAGAACATGACTTGCATCAGGAGTATACTTCTGAAGCTGCGACACGTAAAACACGTCGTGTAGGTTTAAAAGATGCGGCGGTAAGGCAATCCTATACGCTACCGATCCAATCCTCTTCAGAATTTCAAATAGACCGATGTAACGGGGATTCAGTTTCTTCGTTTTGATTGCTGTACCCATTCCAATTGTTGTAGTAACCTTCAGAAACACATGCTCTCCTTCCTCAAATTCTAAAGGCTTCCGCCTTTGATTAGCATAGCTCTTCTGATGGCATTAAGCGACAAGTATTCAACTTCGGATTTTCTTTATCTGCTCAGTGGTTTTCGCTATCATTTCAGGCCCTAACAAGCTTTTAACCTCAGCTTCGTACCAACATAGTGGAGATTGACACTTTCTCCTATACAAAGCCTCATACGGAGCCATTCCGATGCTCGCATGGTAGCTGTTATTCTAAGCAAACTCCACTAGCGGCATACATCGATCCCAGCTCGTTGGCTGGTCCAGAACACAAGCCCTCATCATATTCTCCAAAGTTTAGATTGTTCTTTTTGATTGACCGTCGGTTTGAGGGTGATACGCGGTACTCAAGCTTAACTGAGTCCCAAATGCCCGTTGGAAAGCTCCCCAGAACCTTGAGGTGAAACGAGGATCTCTGTAAGATATAATGGTGGAAGGCACGCCGTGTAACCTCACAATCTCCTTAATGTATAAACATGCTAGCTCCTCCAAAGTACAACTCATCCGAATGGGTAGAAAGTGAGCCGACTTTGTCACTCGATCCACGATCACCCGTCATATCCAGCTCGAGTTCTAGGTAAGCCCGACACAAAGTCCATCGCAATACTTCCATTGCCATTGCGGAATTTCTAAGGGCTGAAGGGTTCCTGATGGTTTTTTATGTTCAATCTTGACTTTTTGACAAGTCAGGCACTTAGATACATGCAATGCTATGTCGTTCTTTATTCCCATCCATCAGAACATCGCTTTTAGATCTTGGTATATCTTAGTACTTCTCGGGTTGATAGAAAATCCGCTTTTATGCACCTCCTTTAGGATATCCTATCGCAAGGTTCCAACATCCGGCACACAGATCCTACTCTTGAATCTTCAAATTCTATCGTCGTCCCATGATACTCTCTACCGCTTCCCTTGCTCAATTGCCGACCACACCTTCTGCAATTCCTTCTCGTCTTATTGAGCTTTTTCGATCTTGGACTTAAAATCACTTGAGATTTACAACTGGCTTAGACATAGAGTACCAGACTCCTCTCTAAACCCCAATTTCAGACTCTCGAATGCCTTTAGCAATTTCTCCTCTGGTAGCATCATCCAAGCAGCACATAGGGACTTTTAGCTCAAAGCGTCCACCACAACATTTGCTTTTCCAGGCTGGTAATTCAACTCGAAGTCAAAATCCTGGTATAGGTTAGGGCGACAGTCGGGACGACGGCCAGGGCATGGTGCCACTAGTGTAACATTTGAATTA
The DNA here is from genome assembly GCF_003086295.3 of Arachis hypogaea. Taxonomy (NCBI): domain Eukaryota; kingdom Viridiplantae; phylum Streptophyta; class Magnoliopsida; order Fabales; family Fabaceae; genus Arachis; species Arachis hypogaea. Next base: position 118,240,961 of record NC_092051.1, on the reverse strand, counting down.
GGAAACCCATCAGGCACCCTTCCTATAACTACTCCTCCTTATCCAACCCCTATTACTCCTACCTTTTCAATGGTTGAGGCCGCAATTATGACTATGTGCCAGTACATGGATCTGATTGAGATGATTCTGACTTCTAACTCCAATGATATAGTGACGCCTTAGGCTCAGCCTAAGTTGCAAATGAACTTACAAGGATCATAGATACCTTCAAAGGAGACCGTAACATCCCCAAATGGTGATCGTATTTTACTCACTTTTGATGGAAATGACTAGTAAAAACTTAAACATTTAAAATTTAGGGTTAAGTATTTTTTTTCATCCCTAAGGTCTTGGGTCAAAATCAAAATCGTCCCCGATCTTTTTTCCTTATTAAAATCATCCTCAACATTACAAAATGCTATAAAATCATCCTTTTCTATCTCAATTTTAATTTTTTAACCAAATTACCCTTAACAATTAATAAAAATAATAAAAAATAAAAACAAAAAACCCCTTCCTCTACCCCACCCCCACCCCGATGTCTCTTCCCTCCTCATCCCCTTCCTTTTGCTCTTTTCGAACTCCCCTTTCCTCCCCTTCTCCCACCCAAAAATCCCAATTCTTCTTCTCTCCTTCAGCAACAGCAATAATCAAATTCAGCAACAACAATTTTTCTTTTCTTCTTCAGCAGCAACAACAATAAATTCAGCAAATTCAATAATAGAAAATTCAGCAGCAACAACAACCACAAAATAAATCACTAAAAATTTTAAATTTGATAACAATTCAACAATCATCAATCGCACTTCAAATCTAAAATCAGCAACCACAGAAATTAAAAAAAAATTATGTTTATGTTCTTTAAAAGAAAAAAGGTAGAACGAAACAAGGAGGAACCAAGATGAACCCAAAACCCCCTAAAACAGCCAACACCACCACTTGAACAAGCGCCAAAGGTAAGGATTTTCACCTACTCGTACACTCCCTCGACGTTCTGTGTGCTGTTTCGGAAGGGGTTTACTGTTGAAGCAGGAGGAACGATTGGGGGTTCAGAGCATCCGATGAACTTAAATGGGTTGGGGGAACTGGTCCTTGCTGCAGGTCCTTCACCACTCGTACACTCCCTCCACGTTGTGGCTTCTGAAGGAAGTGAGGGAGTATGGGGTGAAAAGAGAGACGGAGCAGATTTAGCGAAGCTTTGTACACACTCTTCTCTGTGACTCTTGCTATGATTTTCCTGCTCTGTTCCATGAAATTCTCCGTTCTCTGTCCTCTGTACGCACTCTTCTCTTCCAATCGTATACGAGAGAGGTTCCCTTGAAGGATTCACTGCTTGCCCTTCTGTTTTGGAGCTTTTAACCATTCTAGGGTTTGAAAATATTGGGAAAATGGCTCTGCTTTATGGTGGTGGCAGTGGTGGTGATGCAGGAGGAGGGGAAAAGAATTCTGCTGATGACTTTATGGGGTGTTAATGAGAATGTTAATGAGAAATAGAGGATTAATCAAAAGTGATGATCATGGTGGGATGATGTTTAATTTTTTTTGTTAAGGGGATAGGGGTGATGATCACAGTGGGATGGGGTTTCATTTTTTTTGTTAAGGGGATGGGGATGAGGATAGGGATGGGGATGGGGTGCGGTAGGGTGGGGTGAGGTGGGGTTGGGTTATGTTTTTATTTTTTAATATATTTTTTATTTTTTTATTAATAGCTAAGGGTAATTTAGTCAAAAAATAAAATTGAGAAAAAAAAGGACGATTTTATAATGTTTTAGTTGGGGAGGATTTTAATAAGAAAAAAAGGTCAGGGACGATTTTGATTTTGAGCTCAGACGTTAAGGACGAAAATAGTACTTAACCCTAAAATTTATATGTCCACTTCAGTTTAATTTATGTGACTTAATTACAGTTCTATACATACAACACTTTTTTATTTGTCTAAAATAACTGGCATCCTCTCTGCAAAGACTCGAAGAGGATTTCTTGGGTATTCAAGAATAACTAGTGGTTCAAACCCAAGTTTAGCATGGTTCCCAATCAGGTTCGAGACTTTTCATGGGACTTATTTAAGGTAATTAAAAGTTCTTCATTTAAAACTTCAAAATATATTATTTTATCATTTAAAGCACTAATAAGAATAGTAATTTCATGCTAGTCACTGGTGTTGTTTGTTGCAGCAATATTTCAAGTTCTATGATGGTGACGAGCAGAGAAGATCTACAATGCCTAGCGGGTAAGAGCAATAAATTGTCTATGCGAGATGGTTGCCGACATTTACAATAAGGGTCCTCCGATAGATTAAACCCTGGATGATTTCCTAGTTTAGCTTAGGGAGTACTGGCTTACAGAGGATTATTAGGATACGGGAGCCAGTGGACAGGTCAATCGAGCATCCAATACTAGAGGATCGATGCACACTAGCACATCCACTACATAGCTGACGAATGCTAACATAATGGTACATTTTAACAATTAATTATGTGTATTCAATTTTTTATTCTTAATTTAGATATCAAATAACTGCAAGTATCTTATTTTAGCAGGAGAACAAGTTGGGTCACCCTCCTTCTCGGAGTGAACTCTCCGAGAAGGTCCACAATAGAAAAAAGGACTGCAACAAGTTGGTTCATAGACGCTCCGAGTATACCCTCCTAAGTTTAAATCCTATATCTTTTCATGTTTCAATTTAATTTACAATATATAGTTATTTATCTATTTTCGTATTTTCTATCAATGTCAGAATCATTATGAGGTGGATTTGGTGAAAACCAACAATCCTAGAATCTCCCTCCCAATCTCGGAGGATAAGGCTAAAAACAGACGGCTGTGGAAGGAATTATGGAAGCACGTACGGAGTCAGAAGCATATTAGCACCATTATTACACTGTAATTCTTTGATGTTACGTGGATGCCAGATGACCTATCCACTGTCAATGGATTAGCATACCTAAGGAAGCATATTAACTTTTTCAATAAGGTGTTGTGTTTGTAGTTAAAGTACAAAAGTCGGTATGCAAAGTTAAAAGCACACTACCATCAGAAGAAGGAGGCAGACTCATTAGAGTTGCAGGCTAGGGGATTACCTGCCTTCATCAAAGCTTTGTAAAGACATGAATTGAAATACTTGGAAGGAATTCTACAGAAATAAACTTAAGGCGGATTTAGAAATTCGCTAGGATGTGAGTGTATAATAGTGCTTTCTAAAGACAAATTTCAACCCCTTGTTTCTTCTGAACCCTATTAATTTATAGACCAATATGACCAATCTTGTACTGCCAAATACCATCTCTAAGAAATCTAATAAAATAACTGTTCTCATCAGGTGCAAAGCTAAATAACTGCCCTTGTGCAATACACCATCGATCTTGACATGTTGTCTGTTAATTTCATCCTTCAACAAGCTATGGCAAATCGAGACCTCATTCACATGCTTAATAACCATTTCTATTGGCACGATCCAATTAATTACATACATCCCACGTGTCACTAATTAATTACTCTCTTCTTTCTTCTACACTTCAATTCCTCATAATTATATATTCAATTAAAATTTCCTTCTCCTTCAAAATTCAAAAAGTTTTCAAAACCAATTACCTTCAACAGTTCTCCTTTTCACCTTCTCCTTCCATCATTATTATCGCAAAGAACTCCAACCTTCAAACTTTTAACACTACTGCATTTTCCTAGTACGTTCCAACTCTTTTTAATCTCATGTTATGTTAAAAACTTCTATTTTCCTCACTAATTTCAATTAAACTTCTTATTCATAAAAACCTAATCTTTGGGATTCGCACACTATCATGCAATTTTTCTTTCTCATTTTTATTAAATTCAAAAAACTAGTAATTAAATCCATTTCTATTCAAACTATATAGAAATGGACCTCTACTTCTCTAGCAACTTCTTTAACAAAAGCCAAAGGAAAACAAACATCATAATAAGAAAAAGAACAGAAAACCATAAGGATTTCTGAACAATCAAACTTGAAGATACTCAAACACAACAGATACTGTCATCAAAGTTTCAATCGATACTATAAATGACAAGAAAGTCTTTTTTCCTTTCTCTGTCGAGAATGAACTTTACTATATTCCTCAGTCCCCTGAATTCTCTTGAACAAGCAAAGAAAGTCTCACTATTTTCCTAGCTATGAAGGCCAAGACTTGCTAATTAAACAAGATCTATTTGTATTTTCCTTTGTCGAGCATGCTTGACCATTCTGCAACAATCCAAAAATTACTTTTAAGAATGCAAACTTTCTCTCTTGGTTTAAAAGACTCGAATTCTCCAAGAAGAACGAGTGAAAATTTTGAGGAATTTATGATCTTCTTCGACTCTTACATTTCCAACCTTCAACAAATCATTGCATGATTGAGGTTGCATTTTGCTTTTAGAACAAAACAACTAACAATTTTCATTTACCATGTGGTATGGTTGAACCTACACTCTTCGATGTAGCAACCATTACCGAGCTCTCAGCGATTGGCCCTGTGCTTACTTTCAACATGATACCTGAGCACAAGTACAACATTATTGACAAGAGCTCTTATGGAGAATTTATCAAGCAAAACATGGGAGAAGATTACAGCCCAATCACAGAGGATGAACATGTGGCCTTCTTATGCTACTGGCTCAATGCTATAGTTTTTTGCTCGAAAAATGTTTCGATGCAAAAACTATACATTACATTGGCCAATCTTATTCATGAGAAACAGAAACACAACCTAGCCAAATTACTCTTAGGAAATCTTGATGAAAAGCTAGGACAAATGGTTGACAGTCTTCGAAGAAACTCTTCCATTAGTATTGGAGAACCTCTCTGGTTACTAGAACTTTGGCTAAATATTATCTTAAAAAAGAATATGAAACATAAAGGAGTGGCTCATTCAGAAAGGCAAAGCATCGGAGGACTCAGATTGGTCACTTTGCAACCAAATTTCACTCATTCACATTCAACCAATGATTCTTCTGGGAAGCATTTTCAAAACTTCACTCGAGCACTAGTTTCCAAAATGAAAACTTAAATTTTGCTCCCTTCGTTGACCGCAAATGTAGACCAACTTGGTTTTGACATCCCATATTTTGAAAAGATGAAGATGTAGATGCACAATGTCTGAATGATGAAATATGGCCAAACCTTCTCAATATTCAAGTGATACCAACAAGTATTCCTCAATACAAGAAACACCAATTCCGAGTCACACTTCATGCTCCCCATTATGTAGCAAGACAAATGAGTTTTTCTCAAGTTATTCTAGCACCATTCCCAAGCAAGAGTCTTCCTCTTTGTCAGCTAAACTTTAAAAGGAATAAAGAAATAAACCAATGTCTCAAACAGAATGAGAAATGTCAAAGTAGCTACTTCCTTCTCTCTTTTTTTGTAGTGGTTATGTCAATAAGTCCTTTGTCGAATGGAGGAACAACTATTATTCCTGCTACCATCTATCACTAGAAGATATTTTCAAGGGACTTATAAAATCTTTTCTAGGCACCATCGAAGTACTAACTTCAAAAATATCAAAACGAAAGGGTGAGCCATCACAACACCAGAAGGGAAAAAAATATGCAAAAGTCTCACCAAAAGTTCCTTAAATCAGCAAGGTAACTAGAACAATTTCAAATTCATCTTTTATGCCAATATAAGTATAACTTGCTTTCGACAAAAATCCATTCTCTTTACATACATTTGAAAAACTTCTATTCAGGAAAACTCCTCCATTCCAGAATCAACTGATAAATCCATCAATTCATCTTCAAGAAAGACTCCTAGCAACTCCAATGAATCCTCTGCTACCTCAAGCCCTTCAAAATCTAACAATTCATCGAGCTCATCACATTCATCAAGCTCTCATCCTCAAGAATCTATGGTATTTCAACGATCCTTACTATTTTCATTTACAAAACATATTTGTTATAATTTTGAGACAAATTCTCAGCCCAAAAAACTAAAATCATTACATGTCAAGAAATTCCCTCATAAACTACCTTTGATTTTGAACATAACACCAACCGAAACCACATCTCCTGAACAGAAGAAAAAAGAACTTACAACATCTTCCTCATCAAGTGGTCATGTCTTGTCTCATTATTTACATGATGAGAAAGAGGTTAGTGAACCTGTCAAAGAAACTGACTTCAAAGATCAATAAGACAAATGAAGTCTTTCGAAAGGTCATACCATAGAAAAAGAACCCTATCCCAAAAAGATCGATGTCAATCTTAATCTTTCTTATTCTCCCTCTATGGAAAATAGTCCAACTAAAGAACATAAGGAAGACAAAAAACTTGTCTCCAATATCGACCCACAAGTTGATGATACTCACAACCTTATTGATAGCGAACTAATCCACAACAAGAATGCAAACAATCTGCACCAGACAAAGCTCCTACCCCACAAGAGGCTGATTTAGAAGAACTCATTTTTGTAGTCTTAAGTCTATCTCACAAAATACAAGTTTATCTCACAAATCACCTGAATTTGAATTCTCGAAATAGTTAACTGCCCAGTCCCTTGAAAGTTTAAAGATGCTTCTTCATCTTTCGAAGCACACCATTGATGAATATATAAATTGGAACGATCTGAATAATTTGCTCTCCGATATTTTGAGCACCACTCTTGAGTATCAAATACCTATCAACTTCTCCAAGCAAGTGAAGAAGTTCGAGAAAATTGCTAACAGCTTATTTAGTTTTCACAACAGACTATAAAAAAGGCATGACAAAAATCAAGACAAAATCTGCACAACTTGAAGCTTCATTTGTATCAATACAAAAAACTATGAAGCAAATATTGCCCATGCAGCCAGTGTTCTCAAACAATTAGCTCGACGAAAGGAAGAGCTTGAAAAGGAACTTGCCCAAGTTTGCAGAGACAAAACTCTACTGCGAGGACCTTTCCTCAAAGTTGATAAAAGGAAAAGAGACCTTAATCGAGAACAATGCAAAATGGAAAGCACCCGAGCTGAAATCAGGAGGAAATATGAAAAGTTACAGCTTGAAAAGCATGAAGAAATTGGTGTCTATAGCTCAATTGATGAGGAGAGAGTGCATCTTAGATTCGACCTAGAAGAACTCTTGGAGCCCTATCTATGAAGACTTGGAATGCCAAGTTTCTTTATATTTTGTTTTCACTTACTCATCCTTTATTATCCTTATGCTATTGACACTTTGTTTTTTATTTCAAATATTGTCCTCCAGACATTAGTACTATTTTAAATATTTTCCATTGGTCGATTTAACTTCGACACCAGTATCAATATACTTAATTTTATAAGCAATTTTTGAATTCAACTTGATTACCTGATAAGGTCCCTCCCAATTTGGGGACCCCATTCCATATACCCTCGATTTCTTTCTTAATGGAAAATTGTTTTAAAAATAATTCACCAATATAGAACACTTTTTCCTTTACACGTTGATTATAAACACGAGCCATACTCTCCTTTTGATGAATAAGATTATCAAGTGCAAGGATACGCTCACCATCTAAATCATTTAATTCATCGAACATAGCATTCCAGTAATCTTCAATTGACAAATCATCTTGTTTCATCACCCGCATAGTATTAAGATTAACTTCTAAAGGCAACACAACATCATGGCCATAAACCAATTTATAAGAAGACGTATTTGTCGATCCTCTCAGAGAATTTTGATAAGCCCATAAAATTTGACTTAATGTCTCGTGCAAGTACATGGTTTCTTACCAATTTACTTTTTGATTAAATTAATCAAAATTTTATTTACAGCCTCAACTTGACCATTTGCTTGTGCATAATGTGGGGTCAAGGTTATATTTTATATTTCTCAATGTTGCAAAATTACTTATGTATTGACCAGTAAATATGGTACCTTGATTAGTACTTAAAGTTTGAGGAATCCCAAAATGATGGATTATATTCTCCTCAATAAAATCGATTTCATTTTGACCGACTTCTACTAAAGGAATAGCTTCTATCAACTTAGTAAACTTATCTATTGCTACTAAAATAAACTTATGATTTTTTGATGATGGGGGATGAATCATAGCAATCAAGTCTAAAACCCAACCTCTAAATGGCCAAGGTTTAATGATCGAATGCAATTTAGAGGCAGATATTTGTTGTATTACACCATGCCTTTGACATTCTTGACATGCTTTTGCATATTCGATGCAATCTTTGATCATGGTCGACAAAAATACATGATCACACCGTAATACCCTTTCCATTCTTTCGCGTGCTTGATGTTCTCCACAAATACCCTCATGAACTTCTCCAAGAGAAACTGTTGCTTTGGACTTGCCTAAACATCTCATGAGGCTTCGTTCGATACCTTTTTTTATATAATTCGTCTCCCACTATTAAAAAATTCATCGCCCTTAATCTTGTTTTTCGATCAACCTTAACATTAGGATTTTCTAAATACTTAGCAATTGGTTTCCTCCAATCATCATCATCCCACTCATTAATTGCCAAGATTTCTCGTTCTTTGATAGTCACAAGAATTTATTGTACCTTTGCCAAATTCTCTAAAGTTCTAAGAGAAATTTTGTATTTCGAAGCAGTCTAACCTAATTCATTTTTCACTTCATTTCGAATTCTCAGAATATATGTATTAGTGATACATTTCGAAACAAGACCAACAATCCCCATGTTGTTGACAAATATTTTTGCAACACCTCACTTGTACACTTAAATTCTTTCGATAACTGCTTTAAAACTAACTGAGAATCTCCTAGAATTTGAACATCTTGTATCCCCTTGGTAATCAATATTTTCAATCCCAATATCAAAACCTCATACTAAGCCACATTATTCGAACATTTTGATAGGACCTTTCCGGGGACATAATCAAAATGCCAGCACCATCGTTATGCTTTGATCCATCGAAATACAATTTCTAATGTTCAACATTAATAATATTTGTCCACTGGTCATTAAAATTATCTGGTCGATTGACCCAGAAATCTGCAATGACCTAACATTTAACTGCCCTAGCAGGGACATACTGTAAATCAAATTCTATCATGGCAAGCATCCATTTGCCGATTCAACCACACAGAACTGGATAAGATAACATCTATTTAATAAAGTCTGTTTGTGCAATAACGCTAATAGTTTTGGTTATCATGTAACATTTAAGCTTTATACAAACATAATAAAAGGAGAGGCCCAATTTTTTGATTGGAGAATATCTCGTCTCTATATCAAACAAGACCCTACTCAAATAATAAATAGCTCTTTCATTCTCTGCTTCGTTGTCCTGCGCCAGCATACATTCAATTGTATTTGTCGAAGCTACAACATACAATTTCAAAGGCTTTAATGGACGAATAGTAGCCATGATAGGTTCATTAGAATGGTAAGGCTTGAACTAATCGAAAGCCTCTTGATGATTCTTAGTCCATACATATTGTGATGCATCTTTTAATTTGACTAAGGAAGAAAAAATTTGAGTTTGACCAGATAAATTCGAAATAAATCGTCGCAAGAAATTTACTTTTCCCAGAAACAATTGAACTTCCTTTTTTGACGTTGGAGGTGGTAATTCCAGGATTGCTTTAGACTTATTTTCATCGATTGCTATACCTTTCTTCTGAACTACAAATCCTAAAAAAATTTTTGCAGATACACCAAATGCACATTTAGGGGATTCATTCTTAATCCTTTTTTGACACATCGTATCAAAGGTTTTGTGCAAATAATCAAGATGTTGATCAATGAAGATCAATTTAACCATCACATCATCGATATAAACCTCCATTAATTTTCGAATATACTCATGGAAAATTGCATTCATAGCGTGTTGATATTTTGCTCCCGCATTCTTTAAACCAAAAGGCATCTTCCTCAACAATAAATATTTGATTATAACCAGAATATCCATCCATAAAACTTAAGATTTCATTACCGACCACAGAATCTTAACATATCTGCCACGAGCATGAAATACTCATCTTTACGAGTTGCATTGTTCAAGTCTCAAAAATCAATACAAGCGCGTAACTTTCCATTTTTCTTCAATACAGGAACAATGTTCGATACCTAATCGACATAACGGATAGTCCGAATAAACTTAGCTTTAATTAATCATTCGATCTCCTATTTTATTTTAAGATTTATTTCAGGAGCAAAATGCTTAGGAGCCTATTTTACTGGTCAAGAAAATGACTTTAGCGACAATCAATGCTCAACTAAAGATCAATCAAGACCAGGCATCTCATCATAATCCCAAGCAAAGTAATCTTTGTACTCAATAAAAAGTTTAATCAATCCTATTTGAAATTCCTCAATAATGTGTTTGCTAATATAAGTGGGCCTTATAGCACCATCAATTCCTAAGTTAATTTCATCAAGTGGATCCTGATATTTGAATCCCTTGTCCATATGATCATCATCAACTGAAGTCCTTTCAAAACCTAAAGTGTCAAGGTCATAAATACAATCAAATGATAAATTAACGGAATCACATGCAAAAAAACATACTTTATTAAAATTATCAACCAAATCAAGTATCGAACCATTCACAGTACAAAGTTCTTGGGATACATCAACAGTCGACTAATTAACAATTTTTCCTTGATCAATCAAAGCACTACCTACAACATTAGTCCTAGAAGGAAAAGTACATGCTATAGAAAAAAAATCACTACTAGGTTCGACTTCAGGAATTAAAACCGCCCTATTAATTGAAATACATGTTGCTAAATTAAAATCCCTAATTAAATTGACTTTATCAGAACACTCATTACTAGAAAAAGAAAAACATGCTATAGAAGTAAAACCATTCACATAATTTCTTAAAGAAAATAAATAGTCTCACATGTCCTTTCCATTAGTCAATTTGAAATGTCAGTTGTCGAGCTATTATTTTCTTTAAAAATGCAAACTCTACTCCAAAACAAGAGGAGTACATTCATGTACTGGATACCTAAGCTTTATGTTAAGGCCTTCCTTGGTTAGGAAACACCTTTCACAATTATAAGAAGTTAGATTCTTGTCAACATCCAAAGGTTTCAACATGTCATTGTAGACTTGGAAATTGATGTGCATCTGCCCAACATAAAGACAATCATTAGCCTCTACCACTTTAGTCTTCCCCTCACAAGTCCAAAGGAGAAGTTTTTTTTTTTGCACTATTAAAAGTATTGCTCTAACACCATAGATCTAGTCTCGACCCAACAAAGCATTATAACTAGCCTTCGAAGTTACAACCACAAAGACAGTTGTTCGTATCGAAGAACCCACTTGAACTTGAAGAGTGACCAACCCTTTTGCGGGTGTTGAAACTCCACTATAATCAGTGACAGAAATGTTAGCAGGAACTAAATCAACAAGACGTTTCCCTACCTTAGCCAACATTCTTTCTAGGAGCAAACTAATTGCTGCGCCACCATTGAATGTCGATGGCCTGGGAGCGACAAAACGAAAGAGAATAGTTCATTTGTGGAGTTTGATAATTTTGACCTTCTTCTCGTCGAGGAGGATGCTTCCGACGGACTTGCTCTTCTTTATGAGCTAATTATTTTTTCATCATTTCTTTCTTAAATATTGTTGCAGCTTCAGCATTGAAAACAGCATTGCACCTTGGACATAAAGACACATCTCTATCTTTCAACTTTTCGTGCATTAAAAAGTCTAATAGCCCATCTCCGACACCGGAGTACACCAGTCGAACATTAGCCTCAAAATCTCCCAAAGTTGTATCAAACTGGAAAGAAGTGAAACCATGTTCACCCTAAGGAAATGAGATCCAGCAAAGTTTGCAGCTGCATCAAATGGATTGACATCAACTTTCATATCCTTTTTGGCTTTATCAAACTTCAACCTCCCTTCCATGATTGCTTCATGAATTAGATCCCTAAAACAAACACAATTATTAGTCGAATGGCTGGTTGCTTGATGAAATTTACAAAAAGATTTTCCTTTTAATTCTTTGATCGAGGGTAAAGTTTTTTCCTCAGGAAAAACCAATTATTTATCTTTGAGCAACACATCGAATATCTACTCCAATTTTAAAATATCGAAACTATATTTTTTACCACCCTTATTTTTAGTTTCGCTAACTTTATTGACATTTGAAACATTTTCCAATGAAGTGTATACATAAGGTGGCCCTTTCTTTAATTCAGTCAAGTCAATTTCAAAATATTTGTTTTCAGAATCTTCACTCGAAGTTTCAGTTTTGACATATGAAACTTTTTTTCTTTCAAGCAAGAGATATATAATTTTTAAACTTCTTCTCACCTTTAAATGCCTCTTTTTCTTTTTTGAGAAATTCAACTTGTCTAACTCTTTCAGTCAGCTAGATGAGCCAAGTAAAGAATATGAACATTCAATCATTTTCGATGGATGTAAAAATCTACTCCCATGGTTGCTATCTTAACTACCTCACTTTTAGGATGTGATACATAACATCTATTACGTGCATTTTTGAATCAAATCATGAAATCATCAATAGACTCATCAACATCACGCTTAGTTGTAATCAAATCTATTATTGTAACATTTAACTCCACCTATAAAACTAGGCATGAAAAGTATTCTTTAACTGTTCCCAATGTCAAAATCAAATTAGGCCTTAGATTTGAAAACCAAGTAAAAACATTTTTTGTTAAAGAAGAGGGAAAAACTTTATTTTCAAATTTTCATCATTTGCCAAATTTTCTAATTCAACCATGTATCGAGCAATATGCTCGATAGTAGACTCTCCAACCTCCCCTGCAAACTTAATGACTATCTTAGCATTTTACTCCTTTTGGCACTTCAATCATTTGTACATTAGTAGAAAAAGCTGACACAAAGTATGGTCGATTAATGAACCCCACATTAATACCTACTCAATTGAGAATATTTTTGACAATCCTAGTCATTTGGTATTGATCCCATGTTGGTTAGCGCAGATTTTGTTCAACACATAATCAGTATTCTGATTACGATGAACCGCATGAGGCATGGGCTCATCCTTATTGGAATTAACATGTAAATTTCTTGATCAAAACCTAAGTTCTCAGCTTTCATCCTAAAATTTTGTCGACAAGGTTGACCTTCATCATAATCAACGATTCGAGCAATCCATTAGACTTGCCTAGCCAAACGCTCAAACTTTTTCTCATTATCAGCCATTATTGAATTTAAAATGATAGTCACTTGTTGAGTTAACAAATTGACTAGGTCATGATGGCTCTCATGTGTTGTCGAAAAGTAGCCATAGACCCAGAATTATTTGATGTCGAATTAACATGATAGTCTTGACTCATTTCAGAGTGAGAAAAACTTGGTTGATTATTAACCGCATTTGGCGCATTTCCAAACCTAACTAGGGGCACAAAATTATCCATGGGTGGGCTATAACATAGAGAAAGACTAAAAGGAGGCCAACCTGCAGTTACTGGCAGTTGAACTGGAGTTGGAGAAACTCGAGGACGTGGATTACTGATAAATCCACATTTCATGGTGTTTATTTACTTTAATTGGGTAGATTTTATCAATATTTCCTATATTTTTTCAATGAAATAGTATGGTTTTGTTAATTCTTTCGAATTTGTATTTAAGAGTAAAAACATACTTTTTAGGCCCTTAATTTGCCAAATTTAATTCACTTTAATTCCATTCAATGCCTTGATGTGTTTGTTTAGTGATTTCAAGCTTAGAAGGCAAAGATTGGATTGAAGAAGTGAAGAAAAAGTATGCAAAGTGGAGAATTCGTGAAGAAATGAGGATTTAGAATACTTCATCGTCGCGTGTACACACACCTTGCGTGTACGTGTGACATGAGTCACGTAACCTCATTAATTGCAAAACGTGGGTTGCGATTTCCAGCCTTCCACAGCCCAATTCTAACTCATTTCTGAAGTATTCGAGGCCAAATTGAAGAAGGATCAAGCCGAGAGCAATTAGGTTTAGTTTAGTATCATGTTTTAGGTTATATTCTAGGGAGAGAAAGCTCTCTTTTTTCTAGAATTACGGTAGATTTAGGTTAAAATTCTATTATATTTAGGCCTTGATCTTGTCTTACTTTAGTTTTTCTTGCAATTTCTTGTTACTACATTCTTATTCTCTTAGTTTCACTTGCTATTTCCTTTATTTGGTTGCTTTTATGTTTATGAACTATTTGTAGTTTTAGTTTCCATTTAAGCGGTTTGATGTTTCTATGTTTATTGTTGCTTAATTGAATTGTTGTTATTGTTATCTTGTATTTGGTAATTGTAGATTTTATTATCGTTGCAATTTTACTGTGCTTTCTTTTTATGCCTTCCAAGTGTTTGATAAAATGCTTGGTTGGATTTTAGAGTAGATTTTAGCACTCTTGGCTTTAGGGTTGAGTAATTGGAGACTTTTGAATTGTCAAAGTCTAATGTTGATTGGTTAATGAAAGTTGCTAGTTGGCTTGAATTTCACTAAAGCTAGTCATTCCCTAGGATTTAATTAGGACTTGTTGACTATAGCCAATTATCCTCACTTGACTTTTCTTCAATTGTTAGAGCCTTAGAGGTTAACTAAGTGAGAGTAATAGACAATTACCATCACAATGGAGGATGATAATGAGGATAGGACTTCTAATTCTCATCCCTAGCCAAGGTTTTCTATGTTGATTGATTTTCATTTTTCTTGTTTGATTTACTTTCTTATTCATCATACCAAAAAAATCCTAAAATTCTCATAACCAATAATATGCACACTTCCCTACAATTCCTTTGAGAGACAACCCGAGGTTTAAATACCCTCAGTTTTTACTGCTTTGCATTGTGACAAACAAAATTAAACTTTGATTGAGGATTAATTGTTGGTTTGGATCTATACTTCGACGATATTATTTTTGTGAAATTCTAAACCGACAATTTTCCTTCGTCAAGTTTTTAGCGCCATTGCCGGAAAATTACAAATGTGCGCTTGTTATTGGTTATTGCATATATGTTAATATTGTGAATAGTTGCTTTAGTTTCTTTGTTAGTTTTGCTAGTTGTAGGATTTTATTCTCTTTGTTCTTATTAGCTTTTGTTTTTGTTTTTCCTTTTCACTATGAATTCTCATCCATTTGGCTATGAGTTTGGTTACAATTATGTTGTAGGAAATGAAAGCTTCAATGAGGGATCACATTATGGAAATGGATATCAAGTTAGGGAGGAGCCACATGCTTATGGTCAACGTTCATGGCAACAACCTCCTCCGATCTCTTATGGTTACAATCCACACCATAATGCACACAATTATGAACCAATTCCTCAATATTGTTCTACACCATACTCACAAGCCCCATCTTACCAAACACCTTCCTACAACCCATATCCACCAAACCACCTACCTCATGTACCACACCCTTGTGACCACTATGAACGAATACCTGTTGAACCATTCTCATTCCAACAACAATACTCTCAAGAGCCACAAATTTCATATACACCACCTCAATACTCCTACCAATATGAACCACCTTCTAATTATGAACTCTTTCTCCCAAACAATGAACTCTCCTCTCTACCTCAAACACTAATGAATGACACTTTCATTTCACTTCTTCAAGAGCGATGTGAAGCTCAAAGGAAGCGAGTAGAATTCATGGCTTCCTTGACGGAGGTAGTAACCAACTTTGTCTCCCAATGCTTAAGCACTCAAATTACTCCCATGGCTGAATGTGGAGAACCCATAGAAGAGCGTAGTATGAAAGAGAGGTTGGAAATTCAAGTGGCAAATGAGGAGTGGGCTTTTATATTAGAACAAGTGGAGGAAGCCGAAATTATTGAAGAGGAAGAAGTGGTTGAAGACTTAGGAGATGTTGAATGCAAAGAGAAATCTAGAGTTGTGGAGCCTTCTTTCGTTGAGCTTAGAAGTGATGTTGAGGAGAATAGTGCACAACATCCAAGGTATATTGTCAATGAAGAATGGAAAGGCATGGAGAAAATAATAAGTCCTCTTAGTGACGATGATTCCGCACCAACATATGATCCTTTTAAGTTTGAGGAGTCTTCTCCCACTGAATTTAAGGTTGATGTTGGAATAGATTTTACTCAACCTCTAACATATGATTTAAGTGATGGGAAAGAGCTAGAAGAATTTGGTGAGGAAGAGATTGAATTGGAAGAAAATTGTCAAGAGGTGGAGGTAATCAAAGAAGAGCACAAGGGAGTGAAACTTGCAAGACCATTGGAAACACCTCTCTCCAAGCCATCACCATCTATTCTTTCATTCAAGTGGGTAACTCTCTTATCCCTAAGTTTTTTTATTCCTCTTGAATATGGTTTGCTTAAGACGGATGGTTAACTTAGAGCTCTTTGTGGCTTTAAGAGTAAAAGGGAGATGGTTAGTGGTTGGAAACACCATTCTAGGTTCATTGTGGTTGCATCTTTGAGGTTTAAATGCAAAGGTTGGTGTAGTGCTACATTGAATTGGTCTAGAAAGATGCTTTGGTGTTTACCTGAGAATTCAGATCACTTGCCACCTAATTGGAATTGTCATGATCAACTTGAAGACTGGTGTGAAAACAAAGTTTGGGATCCCCGCAAAAAGAGGATCAACTTTGGGAGCTCATAATTTATGCGAAACTTTATCAAAGCTTTGTACAATCAATTGAGAATCTTGGAGCATTTTGGAGATCCAAGCATTGTTGAAAGTTCAAGGATGAATACAAGCACAACGCACCATGACAAAGAACTTCCCAATGGTCCAACTTAAGGACAATAAATAAAAGTGTTAGGTAGGAGACACTCCACCATGGTAAACTCTTTTCATTTTTCTCTTTTGTATATATTGATAAATAAGTTTAACTTCATATTTAGTTTGGTTGGTTGAGTTTAATTGGTAGTCTAGTGTGTTAAATAAGGTTTGGTAATGTTTTGGTAACTTGTTGGGTGTTTGGAATGCTTGTTTTGGTGCAAGAAGTTGAAAAATTTTGAAAAACAGAGCAACATGTCATGCGTACATGTGACCCCACAATTCGAAACAATCCCACGTACCCAGCCATAATTCCGCGTATGCATCCTCGTGTTTTTGGACCATCTCGCGTGCGTGGTCACTTGCTGCGTACGCAACCTCTGCAGACAGAGACCACCATCCGTATACAAGTTGTTCGCGTACGCAAACTTCCTTCTGCGTGCATATAGCTCGCATACACGAGCCTTTAAAAAAATTAAAAAGAGAGGTCCCACGTATGCGTGACCTTCTGCGTAGGCATGACCCCCTGCTTCACATACTTTTCTTTTTTTTCTCTTCTCTCCACTTCTTTTCTTCTTTTCTCTTCTCCTCTCTTCTTTTCCTCCTTCAACCATCATCCATCACTACCATTCACCATCTATCACCATCTCTGTTTGTTAGTTAGTTAGTTTAATTTTCTATTTTAGTAGATTAGGTTGTTAGTATAGGTTAGATTTTGGTGATAAGTATTGGATTATTAATATGATTTGTTGTTTATTACTGCTGATTACTGACTTATGCCATTTAGAATCATTATTATGAATATTCATTGTTGAATTCCTTTATTGAGGTTATAATTTGTTCCTTGGAATTGAATTCTTCATGCTTAATTTTGTGCATACCAAGTACTTATGACATTGCCTTCAAGATGCTTTTGGATTTCTAAATTGCATGTTTTGGCCACCATGTGATTTGATTTCATTATCTATCATTAGACAATTTGCTTCTATTTTATGCATTTGTTGTTAGGTGATGCTTGCTTATGTTGACTTTTATTTACATCACCAAGTTTGTGCATCGATATTGTGAAATTGTGAAATTGGATTGCAAGCTCACCTGGAGACATCTTTTTAAAATTCTCAAGCTATATGGACCATGCTTGTTATGTGATCGATTTCAACTTCTATCTCTCTTTTTCTAGGTTTCATATCATCCATGTGCCCCACTCTATGTCAATTAGGTGATACGAATAAAAATTCAAAGTGTGTCATTGATTGATACGTGATTTTCATAGTTTCTTTTGGTCCATTAAATTCTCTTGTACATCAACCAATGTCCATTCACTATCCATTTCATTATTGCTTGATTCTTGCTTGAGTACTTTTATGCTCCTTTATTACTTGTTTGTTTGTCTTAACTTACAAGTTTTTTTTGAAGTATTTCAAGCACACTAGAATGAGTGAAGTGCATACTTCTTTTGTGTAGTTGTGACATAGCTTTTAAATGCTAGTATGTGAGTTCTAAATCGCGCACAACTTAGAATTCACGCACTATTTTTATCAATGTCACAACCTTATTGACTCACTTCATTTTAGTAATCATTACCTCATTCCAACCATATATGCTTTCTTGTTTTCAAATTTGCTCATCTTACTTTAGTCTATTTTATACTCCTCAGGATGAGTCACCATAAGTAAAAAGGGAAGCAGAAGAAAGAACATGCAGTAGCTGGATGACCCACCAGCTAAAGGTGGGGTGATGACGACTCCTTCCACTCCGCTTGACTTTATATGCATCGAGGACGATGCAAACTTTTAAGTGTGGGGAGGTCGTCCGACCAATTGGCAATTTTTTGGTAAAAATTTCTAATCCCAAACACTGTCACATTTTTTTTGAATTCTCAATATATATATATAATAAGCTTAGTCAAAATAACGAAATTTTCCAAAAAGTTTATCTATAGGGCACCCCAATTGATTTGAGTTAAGATATTATTCATTGAACTTGCTTGAATTATATATTGTGGAACATGATTTCGAGCTAAGAACACACAACCTTGTGAGTTTTGAGCCTAATTGTGTGGTTGCATCATATAACCACTATTTTCATTCTTGTGTGTATTCTCTTTCTATGATTGTAATCTTTGATTTGTTTGATTCTTTATGTCCATTATTTTGTGTATGAATGCATTTATATGATTGAGGCCCTGATTTTATTTGAGCTCACTTACCCAAATGGTCTTACCTTTTTATCCACCTTTGTTAGCCAATTTTGAGCCTATTTTAATCCCTTTTGTTTTTTATTTTAGCACATCACTATCCCTAAGTGAAAAATAATAAATATCCTTAATTTGGATCTTTGATTAGCTTAGGCTAGTGAGAGTGTTCATCATTCAAGTGTGGGAAAGTTTAGGAACACTAGTAGAGATAAAAGTGTATTTTGTAGCTTTGTTGAAATTTTGAAAATTGGGTACATAATCATGCATTAAATGTTTAAACCATATGAATTGATACTCTTGTATATATTTTATTTTGAAAAAAAAATAAAAAAAAGAACAAAGAAAAAAGAAAAAAAGAAAGCAATAAAAGGGGCAAATGTTAACCCCAAAGTAAAGTAATAAGAATAATGCATATGAGATGTGAATTGAAAAGAATGCATGTGAGTGTGTGAAAAAGTGAAGAATAGATAGTTAGGTTTGCATTTGAATTATATATGTTGTTATATGTGTTAGGTGAGAGTTTAAGTTAATCAAAGATTCAAATTTCAAACTCACTTGACCATATGCATCATTACCCTTACCCTAACCCCATTACAACCTTTGGATAAGTCCTCATGATACTTGTATGCATATATTGAATAATTGTTGATTGTTAGAAGAAAAACAATCCTTAGAAAGTAGGATTAGAGGAGAATTGAGTGAATCAACCCTAAACACTTGAGCAACTAGAGCGTATACACATCCGATGAAGGTTTTGATTGCTCAATTACATGTTTCAACCTTTGATCGTATCTTATCTTGCAAGTTTGTTAAATTATTTTATGCGACTCACTTCAATTGTGGATTTGACTTGATTGTGATTGCTTTAGCCCTTATGTTTTTATATGCATTCTTGAAAATTGATTTATTTTAACCAAGTAGTTGTATGCATTGCGTATAGGTAGTTTACTTGGATTGAATAAATGTTAATACCCCTTTCTTGTATCTTTCTTGAGTTTAGCATGAGGACATGCTATTGTTTAAGTGTGGGGATATGATAAATTCACATTTCATGGTATTTATTTGCTATAATTGGGTGGATTTGATCAACTTTTCTATATTTATTCAATGAAATAGCATCATTTTGTGAATTCTTCCGAATTTGTGCTTAAGAGTAAAAACATACTTTTTAGATCCTTAATTTGCCAAATTTAATTCACTTTAATTCTATTCGATGCCTTGATTTGTTTGTTTAGTGATTTCAAGCTTAGAAGGCAAAGATTGGATTAAAGAAGTGAAGAAAAAGCATGCAAAATGGAGAATTCATGAAGAAATGAGGATTTGGCATACTTCGTCGTCGCGTGTACGCATACCTTGCGCGTACGCCTAGATAGGATTTCGTCATGCGACGCGTACGCGCGACATTGCGCGTACCTGTGACATGAGTCACGTGACCTCATCAATTGCAAAACGTGGGTTATGATTTCCAGCCTTCCAAAGCCCAATTCTAACTCATCTCTGAAGTATTTGAGGCCAAATTCAAGAAGGATCAAGGGGAGAGTAATTAGGTTTAGTTTAGTATGATGTTTTAGGTTATATTCTAGAGAGATAAGCTCTCTTTTCTCTCAAGAATTAGGGTAGATTTAGGTTAAATTCCTCTTAGATTTAGGTCTTAATCTTGTCTTACTTTCGTTTTTCTTGCAATTTCTTGTTACTACATTCTTATTCTCTTAGTTTCACTTGCCATTTCCTTTACTTGGTTGCTTTTATGTTTATGAACTCTCTGTAGTTTTAATTTCCATTTAATGCTATTTGATGTTTCTATGTTTATTGTTGCTTAATTGAGTTGTTGTTATTGTTATCTTGCATTTGGTAG
This sequence comes from Arachis hypogaea, assembly GCF_003086295.3. Classification (NCBI taxonomy): domain Eukaryota; kingdom Viridiplantae; phylum Streptophyta; class Magnoliopsida; order Fabales; family Fabaceae; genus Arachis; species Arachis hypogaea. Next base: position 118,220,302 of record NC_092051.1, on the reverse strand, counting down.
TTGTAAATTTTATTATCATTGCAATTTTATCATGCTTTCTTTTTATGCCTTCCAAGTGTTTGATAAAATACTCGGTTGGATTTTAGAGTAGATTTTAGCACTCTTAGCTTTGGGATTGAGTAATTGGAGACTCTTGAATTATCAAAGTCTAATGTTGATTGGTAAATGAAAGTTCTAAACTGATGATTTTTCTCCGTCAATTATGCTTACTACATCCAGCGGTTGCATTATTAATTGCAACATTCTCACCAGAACCAGAATTTTGAATACTTCTTTCTGCATGGGATGTTAAACTTGCAGAAGTCTGTGCTACAACTATGGGAACATTATTATTTGACGATTCTATGTTACTGTTCAAAGTTTCTTCAACCATATTGATAATCCTACCACTTCGAAGATGCATGCACTAAATCAATATTATATGAAAAATCTTTTACACAAATTTACAAAAAACTGTCCCACTGGGGCGTGCCAATTTGTTATGTAGATTTTTAACAAATCTGATTTAGTTCGATATCTATAATCTGGGAGGGAAACCTACTCATCTTTTGTGCATACCAATTTTTTTTAAATGCACCAAAACCTCCAATTTGAACGAAATAAAGAGTACAAAAAATTAAATGTAAACTGAAATTAAATTTCTTGAATTTGAAATTACAAGGAGTAAGTGACTTCAATTTGAAGGGAGTAACTTTAGAATGAAAATGACAATACAAAATTTAAAGAGAAAAAATATAACTTTGTGGAAAGGAAATAAATTGCAGAAAGAGAAATTACAAGGAATTTTAAAAAAATGTAAAGACCTGAATTGAAAGACATGGAAGGAATCCTACATAAATAAACTCCAGATAGATTTAGAGATTCGTTAGGATGTAAGTGTGCAAGAGTGCTTTCGGAAAACAAATTTCAACCGTTTGTTTCTTCTGAACTCCATTAATTTATAGACCAATTTGACCAATTTTATACTATCGGATGTCATCTCTAAGGAGTCCAAAAAAATAACTATTTTTACTAAGTGCAAAGTCAAATGACTACCCTTTTGCAATACACCATCAATCTTAATACATTGTCTGTCAATCTCATCCTTCGACAAGCTATGGAATCGAGACCTCTTTTATTGACACCCATTTTCCAAGCTAATATCTTTACAAGTTCGACCAACATCAATTTGATTTACAAAATTCTTCGACTAACACATAGCATTCTGTTATTATTTTCTCTATAAAATACATATTTTAGTTATGTAACATGACCTTGAATCCAGTTGAGTTGACCTTAGGCATAATTCTAAAATCCATAAATCCAAATCCGACAAAATATATTTTAGATCCAGGCTAAGCTGGATCTTAGACCGAACCGATTATCATCAGACCAGACCGAATATTGCACATCTCTAATCTCGAGTGATACTGATTAGAAAGTCGGAATCTATTACCGGTACACGGCATCTGGTATATCACTTTCGGATTGGATTTCCGAACTCCCTTTTTTTCTTTGTTTATTTTTTTGTGGAGTATGATATATCTGAACAGTGACATATATATTATTATAAAGGATAGAGGGAGGGATAATGCAAGTTGGAGGGCAGAGCAGGAAAGTGTTCGAGGTTTAAGCCAACCTGGTAGAAGGGTTACCCTCCGCTCGTTTAATATAAAAGTGGGATACGAAAGGGAAAACGCTCAGACCTCAGAGCCTCTCTTGTTTGCTTAGCGTCACCGCTATTTAATTATTGCACGGTTTGCTTGACCATCCCTTTGGATGGTTCCTTTCTCATTCATTTTTTTATTATTTATTTTTCAGTCCCTAACATCATTTTTGCTTCTCTTATATAATCCTCCTTTACTGCGACCCACCTTTCCATGCATATCATCACATGCACTTGCTTCCTTCCCACATCAAAACCCTAGCTACCTTCCATTTTATTCCTCATTTTCCACTCCCTTTTTTTGTTATTATATTTTCTTCATTAATTAACCACCATGTCATCCATGTGTGTAGTGTGCGTACTCTCTCATCATCGTTTAATTTATTATCATTATTTTTTTTTACTTTTTTTACCACCACCCCCCTTCCTTTTTTAGAATGAGCTTTTTTACTATTTTTTACCAACGTTTTCATCCTTGTAAATTATAGTGCTCCCCCTATCCAAACAACATTGTGATATCAGTGTGCACGTGGTACACATAAATACATATATGAATGCTTGGTGACATGAGTGAATTTATATTAAAAAAATGAAACTATACACAAATAGTTAGAAATATTTATACAAGATCTAGTGATCTAAATTAATTTCTCATAAATAAATATGACTCATTATATTTTATTTATTATCATTACTGTCATTTTTAGATAAGTATATCATTGGATCAATATATTTATATACACATTTTTACATTATCGCAAAAAAATATATACACATTTACATTATTTAACAAACATGATATTGTTATGACAAAATCAAAATATATTAGTTAAATAATAGATTGATGAAGGAATAAACCATGATATAATGGGGAAGTAGTAGTAATTACCTTTCGAAGTGAGGTCATCGATACATAATAAAGGTTTGGAAAGCGATGTGCACTTCCTTTTCTTAACCAAAAACACAATGGGGTGAAAGAGAAGAAGATTATTAGAGCAATACTATTTTAGATATTTAATCCAATATTCAGTGAGAAATTTTACTTTAATTATTATTATTATTATTATTATTATTATTATTATTATTATTATTAAAGTAATAATGTTTAAGTCACTCACATGCTTAAGTAATAAGGATTAAAGATTCAATTCTTGTTTTGTTTATGCTGCAACAATTTATTAACCAATGATAAATTTTTAAATATGTCGAACTCAAATTCTTAACAAATTAATTTTTTATCTATTAAATTAAAAAATATCATGAAAAATCAAATAATAATAATAATAATAATAATAATAATAATAATAATAATAATAATAAAACAAGAAATTGAATTATATTAAAAAAAATATTATTAATAATTGTGTTTCAACGCGAAACAAGTGAGCCTCTTCCTTGCTCCTTATCCGTTGATAGATAATTATGGTGTTCCTAAAAATAGGTACTCTATAAGTGGACTTTAACTTAATTATTCCAGTAGCCGCATAAAGTAAGTTCACGATTAAATTATGTCAAAGACACAAATGATATAAATTCAACTGTTTTTCAGGATCACTTAGGACAAATCATGATCATACATACACATAATAAACATGATCAAAATTAATTATAGGACTCAAATTGTGAAGAAGCCACTTGAGATACAAATTAAATTTAGTTAGTCAGTTCAAATGCAAATATTTTTTCAAGTGATTTACGTGTTTGATTTATCAATTATCTTCAGCTATAACACAAGTGAAAAAAGCCTATGCCACCAATAATTTTTAATTAGCCAATGTTCTTAACTTCTCATACTCAAGAAATGTCTATTGTCATAATGTTAATATAAGAGTTTTTTTTTTAGATTTACGTAATTTTTTATATATTATTTTTATTTGTCTTATGTAAAAAAATAGATTTTTAAGAATTAAATTTTAAATTTTTAGATTATAAAAATTCTTATATTATATGATATTACTTTTTTAAAAAATTTAAATTAAAAAAGTACACAAATAATTATATTTTTAACATATATCTACATGTAGCTTTTGATATATAATTTGTATTATTTGTTCACAAGTTAAGCTTATGTTGAGGAGACAAATCATTCTAGTGAACAGTGCACTCAAGTTTAATTTGAGATTGTTCTACTCAATATAATTGGCTAAAATTTTGGGTTGAATTCTTCTTATGATTCAATTCATGATATTGATATTTTCACTAATAAGATGTCACACTTAAAGAGGTCATCTAAGAAAATGAAGGATTGGCTATATAGAAGACTAGAATATGAAACCACATATTTAGAGTAGTTACTAGTTTAGAGATGAATTACCGTGTAAATTAAATATGTGAAGGATGTTACCTAAAAGGAGTGACCAGATTAATGGTAAGCTAAAATTTAAGATAGTGATAACGAATATGTTAAATAGATCCACTTATATATCAAATAACAAAAAATAAAAAGATAAAATATATGTATTTTTTGTCCTTAGCATTTAATTTCATTCATTTTTTTTAAATATTCGATTCATTTATTTTTGTCCTAATATTTTTTATTTATATCAAAGATGTTCTTGAAAGTTTTCAATTTTATCTTTATATTTTAGATGGAGTTAATATCTAAAAATAATTTTAAAAAAATAAAAAATATTAAAAATAAAAATAAAAAAATTATACGTTAAAATATTTTTAAAAAATTACAGAAATTAAAAGCAAAAAAAAAAACATACTTTAATTCATAACCCTGCACGCACCAACACCATACTCAATCTAGCCATTACAAATGTTTAATTATAATTATGAATCTAATTTGATTATATATATAGAATGCGCAATCCTACATGATCGGCAAATATTAAAGGTGTAATGCGTCCAAATGTTAGTTAGAATTTATTAAAAATACTGGAATTTTTTCATATTTTATTTATAATGACTGATTTTATTATCCATACAAACGTCTTTAAACAAATCATGATGTGACTACAAGTTAGATTCGCTTTAAATCTCGATTATGAAGGGATTAAGATAGAAGTGTATATGGGTTGAGTCGAGTCAGGTTTAGTTAGAATCAAATACCATTCTGATATTTTATTTGATCATTTTTAAAGACCCACATTATTAGATCTTAAGCTAACTTAAACATTCGGTCGACTCCATCAAATATTTAATTAATTAATTAATTAATTAATTAATTAATTAATATATATATAAAATTTTTAAAATTGTATATTTAAAAATAAATTTTAATAGGTATTATATAAAATAAATTATTATTTAAAAACACAAGTAATATTGTATATAACTAAAAAATATTAATCAAAATATAAAAATTTAATATATTAATTACTGATTTTATTAAAAATATGAATTTCAAGGAATTTTAGACAAAACTGTTAAATTTACCCGCAAAACATGACTGGAATACAAAAATGATCCGTCAATGAGTTATAGCTCAAATGGCATAGTTTCTCCATATTCAATTAAGAGCGAGATCGCGGATTTGAATCTCTCCATTTTTTGTAAAAAAAAAAAAAAAAAAAAAAAAAGAAAAAAAAAAGAAGAAAAAGAAAGAAAGAAAGAAAAGAAAAGAAAGGATACAAGGATGATCCGGATAAAATTGACAAATTCAAACCAATAAAATATGCTTTACATTCATGCCAATTTTCAAGCAGGATGGAGCCTGATCATCCCTCGACTGAAATCCGGGTTCAAAAGAAAAATATTTATGAATAGAGAATAATTTATACGTTATTTGGATGCTATGCTAAACATTTCCCATTGCATGTATTTTCTTGCTAATATCATCGATTTTGCTTTTAGCTAGGGTATATGGACAGCAATAAAATTTAAACTTGGAATCAAAATATCTATACCTTTTACCACTAAATTAAGGAACTTATTATCATCATAGTGGCTTCTTAGTTTAATTTCCCTTAAACATAAATATTAGTTATTATAAAAGAAAACACAAATGTTATTTTTACAAACGCTAACGTTCAGTTCCAGAAAACCCGTATTCAAAGCAAGATTCCGTAGCTTCATAAAGAAAGCCTTCATGCACCGGAAAAAAAAAAAAAAGATAGACAGTCTTGATGTTAGGTCATAGGCTCATTATTTGGAAGCTAGCAACTTTCGGAAAAAAATTTTGAAATAAAATAAATTAATTAATTTATTCCCAAAATAAATTAAACCAACTTTATTTACAAATATCACTTTCTTTTTTTTTTTTTTTGCTTGGAACAAAATGAGAGTAAACTATCCCGATCTGCATATAAGATCGATCTACCTATATATTTTCTGTATTTATGGAAATTCAAGTATATAACTTTTGGATCCTGCTAGGGAGACAATGGACTATTTGTACAATGTGTACAATGGGTTATTAAGTTACAAAATGAACATCTCCCATATTATCTAGAATAACCATCCGAGTACTAGTGATAATAAACATCTTTCCAAAAATTTAAACTAATTTTGGGGTTCACCAAAACTCGAACTCTTGACCTTTCGGATCTAATGCTCTAATACCATGCATGATACCACTCATCCCAAAAACTTCAGCTGATGGAAAAAGGTAACACTAATGATTATATCTCTAATACTCTCTAAACTTCCATTGTACACATTGTATAAATATTCTATTGGCTCCTCGTACTTTCCCATAACTTTTATCCTTTAGTGAACGCAATTTTACACATGTCAAATATTAATAATTTGCATGACAGGATGACAATTTGAGTCGACGACCTAATCTGATGAGAATTACTCCGTTCAACTGCTGATTGAGTTATGGGTAATGCCTTATGATAGTTGTTTAGATATGAGATGGATATGGATAATGATTGTTAGCCCCATAGTTGTCTCGTCTCCACTTTGAACATATAAAAATGAATGTTTAAAATAGATTATCAAATTTGATAAATTTGTTTTGATGAATTTAAATTTTTTTTTAAATTTTTTAGAAATTAAAATTGTTAAACTATTGCAATTTTATTATCTTTTCATAAAATGAAACTAAAATTCATCTCTCAAATAAAAAAAAATATATCTCGAATCTTTGAAGTTATGTCACTATTATTACCGACATGAACTAAAAACAGTTTTTAATGACCAAAATTTAAGCTCACAAATAATCCACTTGTAATTTTTATTGATCTGGTAGAAAAATTCTTAATTTTATTTATTCCTTAAAGGAAAATATTTACTTTAAATAATATTCTTTCATAATTAAAAATAACAAATTTATACTAATATCTTTTGATATTAGGTAAATACACTACAAAAAAATGGAATATTTATAAAAAAATTTTGTAATAAATTTAAAATTGTTACAAAAAAGTATTTTTTTGTAACAAAAATTAGTAATTGTTACATAATAATAATGTTTTGTAATAACAATACAATTTGTTACAAAACGTTTTGATATTTTGTAACGACTTGATTTTTTTGTTACAAATTATATTAGCTTTTGTAACGAACCAGTGTTTTGTTGCAAAATTTTAAAATATTTTGTAACAAAAGATGAAGTTGTTGCAAAAGTTTAAAATATTTTGTAACAAAATATTCATTTGTTTCAAAAACTCCAATTATTTTGTAACAAAAAATTAATTTGTCACAAAATATAAGAATTTTTGTAAGTAAAAAAATTATTTTAAAATGTCAAAATCTTTAAGATAATTTTATTTTATTTTAAAAATTTAATTTTTTAAAATATTATTTGTGTTAATTAATTATTTTTATAAAAAAAATTAAAAATTAAATGATTTATTTTTAAAAATGATATATATTATTTGATATTTTTTATAAAATTAATATATAATTTTACTAATAATTAAGTTTTAAATATTGATTAAAAATTAATTTTTTAAATTAAAAAATTAATTATTAAACATAAATAAAAATAATTAAAATTTAAAAATAAAAACAAATATAAAAAATAAAAATTTTAATTCTACCCCTCACCGTTATTTTTCATTCTGCTGTTTGTCGTCCTTGTCCATTTAAATAAAATTTTGAAAAACTCTCTTAACAATAAAATATAGAGCTCTGGTTTTTTTTCTCTCTCTACTAGTCCTAAATTCACCATAACTCAACTATAACATCCCAAGTTTTTTTATAATTAAATTTATTATATTTGTTGAGGATTTTATTTTAAGAAAATTATTTTACTGAAAGAAATTAAATAAAATTTTATGATACTTTAAATTTAAAAATAATTAGGAGTTATATGTAATTTTTATAATAATTGGAGTTTAAATTAATTAGAATTTTTATATAATCTTTATTGAATATTTGGTATAATTGAAATTATAATTTTGGTAATTAAAAAATAAAAAAGAATTATATAATTTAATTTAAATAAATTCTATCATTATTAATTTGAACTCGTAAAAATTAATTTATTAAAAAAGATTAGATTGATTTTTATAAATACTTTAAGTTTAAGTCAATTAATATTTATGTACAATTTTTATTATAATTAGTTATTTTATAAATTAAAATTAAAGTTTCGGTGATAGAAAAATAATGAAAAATTATATTATTTAATTTGAATAATTAATATTGAGTTTAAATTATATTTTATAAGAATATGATTAATACGTTCATTTTATATTTTAAATTAAAAATAATTAATTAAATTTAGCAATATGTTAATAAATAATGTTCTTAAATATTTTGAATGGAGTATATTTGATATTAAAATTACTCTACTCTCTAATTTTATCAAAATATCTATTTATATCTATCCTTATTCTTTTATAAAATCCTAATTTCTAACTCTAATTTCCAAATTAATTCAAAACCCTAATTTTTCCAATTTTTATCCCTAACAGCCGCAGCCTCACCCTCCTTCAACGTAAGAAACACACACACAACATACCCTTACACACAGACACGCGAAACAGAGAAGAAGAGAAGGAGAAGAAGAAGACCGCGCCGGCGTCGCGCCTCACTGCCATGGAGCCGTTGTACCACGCGTCGCCATCGACGTTGACGAAGAGGGGAGAGAGTGAGTCGTTGAGACAGAGCTGCTATTGTGGGAAATGCGATGGAGGAGAGGACGTTGCCAGCTCTGTCGCGCCTGGTCGCTACCAAGCTCGCCGTTGGAGATCGCTGTTCCTTCACCACTGATGCGTCGCCGTTGGGCTACTCTGCTTTGTCTCGTAACTTTTGCGTCGGCCCCTGTGCATCTCCTTCCTGGCTCGTCGCCTCCTCTGCGTGACAGCGTCTCGCGTCGTCGTCGTTGTCGTCGCGCCTTCGTCCAGCGTGGCTCACCGTCGCTGTTGCCTTCCACTTGCCAGACTCAGCTTCGCCGTGCTTGGTCTCCCTCTTCTCAGGTATTTTTTTTTATTTTTTTTATTTATTCAGTTATTGACTTATTGCCTCATTGGGTTATAATTTGATTAACTAAGGAATTGATTAATCTGTCAATTCTGTAAGGGTTTTACAATGTATGATAAGAAACGTTGAGATGAGAACTAACAATTCTGCCGTGTACTAACAGATTCTTTATTGTTGTTGATTATATTTGGTTGATTGTAATTTTGTTGATTCAGGCATATTATTCAATAGTGTAATATATTGTTGTTTTATATTATTATTGTTCTAGATGGCTTCATCAAATATACCATCAGAAATACCATCCTCCCAAATTTTGTTGGCAAACCATTCAAATTTTGTTGATACATTGTAATAAATGTAGGTTTAGTGGTTGATTGATACTTTTGTTTTTCTGATTATTAGTGTTTAGAGTTTATTTGTTGATGTTTTTATACCATTTATGGTGAATTGCAAAAGCAGATGGAACCAGCATCTGCTCCCTTGAGTGGTGGTGGTAGGGGTTCGGCCATTAGTTCAGTTGGTCAGCTTCCCAGGTGAGCTCCCTTCGACACAGTTCTTTCAGACTTTCAGTGTCAATTTCAGAGTTGAAAGAGAATCATCTTGAGTTTGCACTTGTTCTTGACACCAGTGGTGATAAGCTTCCTAATACATTCAACTTGGCGTACAAGAGTGTTCCTGTGCATGATGTAACTGTAGGATCATATATCCTTATTGGTGCTGGTGAGGTAAGTTATGATAGAATCTATTGTTTACCTGTCTTGCATTAATTTTGAAGTTTGAATTGGTTGAATATAATTATACCTGCAACCAACGGCTGGAGTCCTTTAGAATTTCTGGGGTTTTAATATATAGTGAAACTTGGTGTGTTTGGTTTTCTACTTAATAAACCCAAACTGAATTAATAATGTAACAATACAGTTGATATCCAAAGATAGAAGAATTAAAGAGTGAACGAAGTTAAAACTTAATTGCCTTCAGCTTATCTTTCTCTACAGTAACAATGCAAGTGTACCTATAAGTGTGTGTTTTACTGTTCTTCAAATTAAGAGGCATAAATAATTTTGGGTAGGATGAATGGCTTTAATGGCCTTAATAGTTAGTCTAAGGACATTACTATCATTCAAACAGCGTGTGGATGATTATGAAGGTTTTTATTTTTATTTTTTATTTAAATATCACACATATTATTGTTATATAAAATTACAGTAGATTATCCATATATATTTTGTTTTGGAAGGATTTTTTCAAAATTTACTCGTAGAGAACAGTAATTCTGTTAGTCCCTTGCAATTTCTTGTCTCGCTCTTCTTTGTTTTAAAAAATAATAAATTATATTAATTTTATAGCATTATTATCTATTTTTTTCACTTATAGTGTATGAAATAATGAAAATGAATTATTTAGTTATTGAAATGCTTTCTTTTTGAAAAAAAAAAGCGTGAGACGTGTATGTAAAGACTTTAATCAGACAAAAGAGAGATAGTAAAGAAAAATATATTTTCCTTATATATAGAGGGACAAATTAATAACAAGTATTCAAGTAATGACTTATTATGCCACTCTCACGGGTTTGAACTAGTGGTTGTTGTTGTTGTTGTTGTAGTCTTTGGTATTTTAGAATTATTGTTGAACCTAAGCAAATTTTTTTGTTGCTGGATAACATCACGGGGTTGAATTTTGTTGCTGGATAACATCACTGGGTTGAGTTTAATACTTGAATAGTTGAATTTGTTGTTGTGTTGCTTAAAAAATTACTTAGCTAAATCTTTTATTATTGTAAAATTTTTTGTTCCTTTGCCAAGTATATTGATTTTTTTTTGTTGAATGAAAAATTTAGGATGGGTGTATAGTTTCTGTGATGAGGATATTGATGCTTTGATAAGCATGTGCTTATGCCTTTGGTTGGTAATGCAATAGGATTTTGAATTTCAGCAGATTGTTGATATATTGGCAAAACTTTACTGTTGTTCATGGAGCTTCAAACCTTAGGTGACAGGATGTGAAGAATCATACTCTGCAAAGTGTCTTGTTTTCAATGTTGCAGGTCTCATTTAATTTGAGTTGAACCGTTTGGTTATGTTGGCTGTGTGATTTTCTCACATGTTTGTGCTAACTGAACAATTTGAAACTATAGGTACTAGAGACAGTAAAGCTCAAATTTTCTAGACAATTTTTTAGAATTGCATTAATTGACATCATATTGTTATTGTTGGTCGTCTTTTCAGGTATATGGCACTTATTAGAAGCTTCTCCATGAGAAAGAAGATGTATAAACATGATGGAGTTTGTAATTTGTAGTTTATATTTTGGAGATTTATAATTTTTTATTTTTCTTGTCCTATGTATCTATCTAGTTCATTATGGTTCTTCAATGTGTCTTGTTAGTTTGTACTTTAATGTTTATATGTTGAAGATTTATAAAACCATCTTAGTTAAATGAAAGATATTTGAACTATCTATGTTATTATATATTATATGAATGTTGACTTGTTGAGTAAATTAGTTAATATATTAATTAATTAAAAAATAATATAATTTGATAAATTATGTGTGTAATTTGTATTAAAAAAATTATTACAAAATAAATAGTATTTTGTAACTAAAGAAAAAAAATGTTACAAAATCAAGTTATATTTTGTAACAAAATTTTATGATAGAAAAAAATATATTGTCACAAAAAAATATTTTGAAGATCAAAATTTGTTATCACTTTTTAACGACTTTTGGTTTTTTGTATCATAAAAATTTGTTACAAAATATTACCTTGAATTGTAGCAGTTCCATTTTTTGTTACAAAAACTTTTTGTAACGGGACATACTGCAACGGCCCCTTTTTTTGTTACAAAATCCTTTTGTTTCAAAATTTAGATTTTTTGTAACAATTTTTTTTGTTACAAATATTATTTTTTCTTGTAGTGATATCATACATAATAATACTACCCCTTCACTGTTAAACTATACCAACCTTTATACATAATAATACTACCCCTTATTTTTTGTGACTAACCAAGAGAGAGAAAAAATTAAAAGAAAATAGAGCATAGCTCATAGAACTAATAGATCTTGTTGAAGAACATTCGCAATTTCAGACATTGGAAATAAGAATTTTAAGTAATCATGATACTAAATCATCTGCAATTTCATTACTTTTTCACAAAACAAGACTAAAATTTATCTTCCAATAAAAAGAAGTATATCTCAAATCTTTGAAGTTGTCACTGTCATCATCGATATAAACAGAAAAACAATTCTTAACCACCAAAAAATCAAGCTAACAAATAATCAACTCTTGATTTTTATTGATCTGATAGAAAAATTCTTGATTTTATTTATCCTCTAAAAAAATACTTACATTAAATGATATTCTCTCATAATTAAAAATAACAAATTTATACTAACATCCTCTGATATTAGGTAAATGTCATATATAATAATTGTTACCTAGATTATTTTTTTACTTGTAATTTTTTTATATAGGAATTTTTTTATACAGTGGGAATACATAAGGAGTACATAGTATATAAAGGGTAATAACTCAACAAATATTTTTTAAGAAATTTTTTATTCTTTTCAAAATGAGAACAACTTATTCTTTTCCCTCTCTTAATTCCTTCTTTTTCATCAAACCATCAACATCACAGTTTGAATAGCTTAGGGCATAAAATTTTCATCAATAATACTACCCCTTGTTCACTGTTAAATTATACCAACCTTTATGTTGGAAGAATACAGTTTAAATATATATTCTAAGAATGAAGTAAACAAGAGAGAGGAAAAAAATAGAGTAGAACTAACAGATCTTATTGAAGAACATCCGTAATTTTAGACATTAAAAATAAGAATTTTACGTAATCCTGACAACTCAAGACACCTAATTTTGTTAAATTATCTACAATTTCATTATCTTTCCATAAAATGAAACTAAAATTCATCTCCAATAAAAAAGAAATATATCTCGGATCTTCGAAATTATGTCACCATCATTATCGACATGAACAGAAAAATAGTTATTTAATGGCAAAAAAATCAAGTTCACACATAATCAACTTGTGATTTTTATTGATCTGATAGAGAAATTTTTGATTTTATTTATCCTCTAAAGGAAAATACTTATATTAAATGATATTCTCTCATAATTAAAAATTACAAATTTATACTAACATCTTCTAATATTAGGTAAATATCATACATAATAATACTACCCCTTCACTGTTAAACTATATCAACCTTTATACATAATAATATTACTCCTTCTTTTTGGTGGCTAAACAAGAGAGAGAAAAATAAAAGAAAATAGAGTGCAGCTCATAGAACTAATACATCTTGTTGAAGAACATCCACAATTTCAGACATTGGAAATAAAAATTTCACATAATCATGAGACTAAATCATCTACAATTTTATTACTTTGCCACAAAATAAGACTAAAATTCATCTCTCAATCAGAAAGCAATATATCTCGAATCTTCGAAGATATGTCACTATCATCATCGACATAAACAGAAAAACAATTCTTAACGGCCAGAAAATCAAGCTCATAGATAATCAACTTGTGATTTTTATTGATCTGATAGAAAAATTCTTGATTTTATTTATCCTCTAAAAAAATACTTCCGTTAAATGATATTCTATCATAATTAAAAATAGAGAAAATTCTACTTTCTTCAGGAGAGATGTTAAAACGTCACTCCCTTCTCCTCTATTTGTAAAATATACGTTTCTCTCCATATAACTTTTAAAAAATCTCCTCTTTAATTCATTATAAATTTTTTATGTTAACTTATGTTAACTTTATTCATTTTTCAAGAAAAAATAAATTGTTTATAAAAATACTCTTCAGCAAAAAATTTATTTTTTTGTCATTAAATTTTGCTTAGCAAAATATCCTTTAATAAATTATTTTTTATTAGTTAAATTATATTTTTTTAAAAATATTTTTAAAAAATTTAATAATTAAATTATTTTTTTCTAAGATACCCTTCAATAAGTTTTTAATTATTAAATTATGATTTTACAAAAAATTTTGTTAACAATTATAGTTATATTTTACTATTAATTTTTCGATATCAATATATATTATTTTAACATTAAATAAAAAAATTTAGTAAGATTATTTTTTGATATCAATATATATTAATTGTTATACATATTGACCATTGTAAGATTTTTTTATTTAATGTTAAAATAATATATATTGATATCAGAAAATTAATAGTAAAATAAAAATAATTGTTAACAAAAATTTTGGTAAAATCACAATTTAATAAATAAAAAATTATTGAAGGGTATCTTTAAAAAAATTAATTATTAAATTTTTTATAAAATATTTTGGTAAAACAATAATTTAATCAATAAAAAATAATTTATTAAAGAGTATTTTAGTAAGCAAATTTTAATGACAAAAAAAAGAAATTTTTGCTAAAGGATATTTTTGTAAAAAAATATTCTTGAAAAATGGATAAAGTTAATACAAAAAATTTAAAATGGATTAAAAAATGATATTTTTTAAAAGTTATAAAGGAGGAGAATGCACATTTTACAAATAGAGGGGATGACAGTGTCATTTTAGTATCTCTCAAAAGATAAAGTGAAATTTTCTCTTAAAAATAACAAATTTATACTAACATCCTCTGATATTAGGTAAGTCATACATAATAATACTACCATTTTTTCACTATTAAATTATACCAACTTTTATATTGTAAGAATAAAGTTTAAATATATATTCTAAGACTGAAGTGAAAAAGAGAGAGGTAAAAAATAGAGCACAATTAAGGGAACTAACAGATCTTGTTGAAGTCAGCAATTTCAGACATTGAAAATAACAATTCTATGTAATCATGACAACTCAACACACCTAATTTTGTTAAACTATCTACAATTTCATTACCTTTCCACAAAAAGAAACTAAAATTCATCTCGCACAACTAGAAAATGGATTAATACAGACAGATTTACAGACAGATTTAGTCTTTATTACAAACGGATTTTTGGTTACCGATGAAATTACCGACGGATTTTGTCCCTCTATAAAAGCCTCGTCGGAAATCATTTACCGACGGATTTTTTTCGTCGAAAAATTACCGACGAATTTTTTCTCTGTAAATTCTCCATCCATTTCCTTGAAACGTCGAACTTTTCGACGGATTTTCCGTTGGTAATTACAGACAGATTTTTTGACGGATTTTCTGTCTGTAATTACAGACAGATTTTCCGACAAATTTTTCGTCGGTAATTGGCAACAAATTTCCGACAGATTTTTCGTCTATAATTTGAACCTTGGAAAATCATCTCACACTCTGAATACAGATAGAAAATCCATCTGTAATCCGCCAGTAAGGTAAAATAGAATTTTTTTTAGATTTTCCAATTATAAAATAAACTTGTTTTCATACAAAATAAATATAAATTTAATACAAATTTCTATCTAATTTGTATTCGAATATTTATAATATTTCAAAAAATAAACAAATTCATCGTATTATCAAACTAAAAGAAAAGTACTATAAACAAGCAAGTCAGTATAATTCAAAATATAAACAAAGTGTACTGAACATCAACTATAATTCCTAGTATATTGTTCAACCATACTAAAAACATCAGCTATAGTCTTCAGTGTCATCTTCATCCTCATCATCATCATAGTCCTCATCCGAAGAGATTGAGGGTGGCGGCGGTGGCGGTGGTAGTGGAACTGCACTAGAACTACTTGACGCTCTAACCTTCTCATAATAGCTAACATAAGTCTCATTCCATCTCTTCTGTTTCAACTTTTTCTTCTTGGCCTTTCCAATTGTCCGTTCCAACTTTTCTAACTTCTTTTGAGTCTTTTCCAAAGGAGCCAAGCGTGTATCTAACAACTTACTAATACTCTCATCTATTTGTTAAGTAACACTCTGAAAAAGCTCTTCATTGAGATTATGAATCTGTTCTCACGAATCAGGAACAGAATTTTGATTTCTAGGTGCTCTTCTAGATACAGAATTAGCAGAAGTGGTTCCAGACTTGATAGAGCTAGAAAAGAATGACCCTTTTCCGTAAACTCGATTCTTCTTTTGCCCACCACACACTTCCTCCCAAATCAAGTCTTCATCAGTTGGTGGTAGCTCCATTCCCTGTGCTTGAGCCTCGGCATGTTGGGCCTAAACTTCTGGCAACTTTTTTATAAACTTCTCCTGTTGCACAATGATTATATCAATTATATAAATCAAGTTTCAAACAATATATTTTGTATTTTGTATGAATGTGGTTACAAAATGGCTCGGAGAGGAATATTCTAATTTAGGTGACATCATGGGCTTAAAAAGAAAGAAAATGGTGTACACTATTGGGGTAACTAATTACTAAGTAACAAAGTGCTATTAATGCATGTATATCTATATATTTCTTTATGAATAAGGTAGTAGTAACTGATAATGGGGATAAGAAGTTAAAGATGAAATTTATTGAGGGGGGGGGGGTAAGGAAAAGAGCCCTTTACTAAACATTGCCTTATAAGGGCGATACACAGGTGAGTTTAGACAGTAGCATGTTTTGACTGTACAAGCTTTAAAGACGAATTTAGTTGGGACAGGAACAAGTCCTTTGGATAATGACTAGTTAACACAGAGTCCATTAATTAATTAAATCCCTATACTACTAATGCATGGTAGTGTCTTAATTAAGCATTTCTAGTTGAATATATACATACATGCATGTGTGTATATAAATATTCAAGTGGCAGCATGTATATTAATTTAATATTTATGATATATCTCACATGAGTGTCTTGAGAGCGCTTGTTCACCTATTTAGACTTGTCACTTTTCACGGTGTGGGTTTCTTTGAAGACCTCCTCGTGGGTTGGTGTAAGGGCCAACTGCTTCTTCTGTTCCACATAAAACACAAAATAAGAAAAATTTTACATAAATAGATGTCTACTAAATATTTCAGGTCCCAATAGTAAATAAAAGTTCTCTTCCAGGCCTTGTCACAACATATGTAACAACCTGCAGAGTCATAGAATATGAACAGAAAATTCACATAATCTTAAGATGACAGTTAATCAACAATGTGTTGCTCATAGAATAACAGGTTGTAGTTATGTATTTCGTTGCAAGATATCAAGATGAATTTAAGAAACAAAGCATTTCCAACTCTTATTTCTGCTCTTAAAGTAATGAAAAATACTTCAAAGTTGTAGAGGATTTTGTTGAGCAAGACTCCGATGATGATCTGATTTTGGTGAACTAGCAAAGAAAAATGAGAAGTGTAGAAGAATGGTCAAAGACAAGGCTGTTGGTGGTCAAACAACTTTCTCTTAGCAAATTTCCCAAACTTATATGAAAATCATTTCTATAAAAACAATAATTTCAGTAAATTGATCAATAATATTCATGAGTCATGATGTGTGTGTGTGTTTTGGGAGCAGGAGGGTTGTTTTTGTTTTTCTTCTTGTTTTTAAGCTTCAATTAATGACTGTGGGAACCTTGATGAGAGAAAGATCTTGAATTGTAGGTCCTGTTTCACCAACCAGCAAAGCTTGTAAATGCTCACCTCCTCCTACTTTTTATAAAATTCAAGAAAGAAAAGAGGAAGAAGAAGAAATTAAGCACAAAATAGAAATTGAACAACTTAACAGAGAAGAATTAGAAGAAGAAGAAGAAGAATCAAATTACATATCTCAATCACCAAGAAGGATCAATAGAAATTACAGATTAACCAAAATTATATCATATGGATATAGAAATTACAACTTCAAGAATTCAACGATCTTCTTCAATACCTCAACATCAGTTCTCAGCATCATCAATCACAATTCCAGATTTTACAACACTGGCAATCCAACCAGTAGATGATGAAGGTGAGATCAAAATACAAATGTTCTGACCAAATGCAGCATTCGATGAAATAAAGTTGAGTAACTCAATATCTGATCTCATTAGGAGGTAAAAAGATATAACAGATGCAAAAATAGCATGAACAATAGAGAATTTTCTGCAATACAAAATGTTGTTCAAGCAAAAGTATCAATTATGGAACAAATATACAAACTAAAATCATAACACAAAGGAATTTTACCTATTATTCCATTTTATTTTTTTATTGCTCAATTTAACGTATCTCATGAACAACAGAGAACTCATAATAACTATCTATTTATAAATTAAACAAAATAGGTTGAATAGATAAGTAGAAACACAATTCTGCTAATACTCCAAATGCAAAACTACCAAGAAGAAGCATTACCAGAGAAGAAGCCATTAACTGAATTAAATTTCTGTTCTAGACAACATTCATCAAGCTCATATTAATAATGTTTAGCAATCCATATTAACAATCTAAACATTTCTCAGCTATTCAGAATCAAAACCTAATCTAATCCTATTTTAACAACCTAAAAATCCACTAATCAGAAAACAAATCTAACTAAAATAATTACTAAAATTAAACTAACTAAAAAAAATTAATTGAACTCAATAGAAATTAAAAGAATTTTGAAACTAAAACCTGGAAGCAGAGACAATCAAAACAGCGCAAAGGGAAAGAAGGATGCCCAGGTCTCTACGGTTTGAACAGGGGAAAAGAGAGAGGTGGAACCGCGGCTGACAGTGGAACCGATTTTGGTCGCCACAGAGCTAGGGATTGCGCAAAGGTAGCCGCAACATTGACTGGAGGAAACGATGGTTGTAGCACTGGAAGAGATGATGGCTGTAGCCAGAACTAAGGGAGATAAAAGGAGAGAGAGAGGCGCGGCAGTGGTGGAGCTTGAGCTTGCTTTGTTCTACGAACGAGAAAGAACGAGAGAAACAGGGGCTATGTTCTACTGGTTAAGTGTTTAAAAAAGAGGAGAAGAATGAGAAGGTAGCTGCGGCAGTTAGGGTGGCCGGCGGTGGCGCTGTGGGTGAGAAAAGGAGAAGAAGAAGTAGCTCGTTGACGGAGAAGAAGGGTGAGGAATGCTAGGTTTATTATCTCGTTTGATTTGTGTGCTGTGAATGGAGCTCAGGCAATGGTAGCTTTAGCTTATTATTTCTGACGGAAAATTTTAAATTACAGGCGGATTTTTCGTCTGTAATAATTTAATAAAACGCAGCATTTTTGTCCATTTAATTATAGATGGAAAATCTGTCTGTAACCATTTCCCATGAAAAAAACATTAATTTTTCCGACAGAATTATCGATGGATTCTCTTTTTCGTCTGTAATTTATGTTAATTCATTTTTTTGTTTTCCGACAAAAAATTCCTTTGAAATTTCGTCTGTATTTTTGTGGGATAAAATCCATCAGAAATATCCATCTGTAATAACTAGTTTTCTAGTAGTGTCGCAATCAAAAAGAAATATATCTCGGATCTTCGAAATTATGCCACCATCATCACTCACATCAACAGAAAAACAGTTGTTAATGGCCAAAAAAATAAGCTCACAGATAATTTAACTTGTGATTTTTATTGATCTGATAGAGAAATTCTTAATTTTATTTATCCTCTAATGAAAAATACTTACATTAAATGATATTCTCTCATAATTAAAAATAATAAATTTATAGATATTAGGTAAATGTCATACATAATAATACTACTCCTTTACTGTTAAACTATACCAACCTTTATACATAATAATACTACCCCTTTTTTTGTCACTAAACAAGAGAGAAAAAAACAAAAAAAAATAGAGCATAGCTGATAAAACTAATAGATCTTGTTGAAGAACATCTGTAATTTCAGACATTGGAACTAAAAATTTCACGTAATTATTATATTAAATTATTTGCAATTTCATTACTTTTTCACAAAATGAGACTAAAATTCATCTGATCTCCCAGTAAAAAAAGTATATCTCGAATCTTTGAAATTATGTCACCATCGTCACCGACATAAACAGCAAAACAATTCTTAACGGCCAGAAAATTAAGCTCACAGATAATCAATCTGTGATTTTTATTGATCTGATAAGAAAATTCTTGATTTTATTTATCCTCTAAAAAAATACTTACATTAAATGATATTCTTTTATAATTAAAAATAATAAATTTATACTAACATCCTCTGATATTAAGTAAATGTTAAACATAATAATACTACCAGTTCTTTACTATTAAATTATACCAACTTTTATATTATAAGAATAAAGTTTAAATATATATTCCAAGACGTAAACAAGAGAGAGGGAAAAAAATACAGCACAACTAAGAGAACTAACAGATCTTGTTGAAGAACATCCGTAATTTCAGACATCGAAAATAAAAATTCTACATAATCTTGACAACTCAAGATACCTAATTTTATTAAACTATTTGCAATTTCATTACCTTTCCATAGAATGAGACTAAAATTCATCTCCGAATAAAAAAGACATATCTCGGATCTTCAAAATTATGTCATCATCATCACTGACATCAACAGAAAAATAGTTCTTAACGGCTAAAAAATCAAGCTCACAGTTAATCAACTTGTGATTTTTATTGATTTGATAGAAAAATTCTTGATTTTATTTATCCTCTAAAAAAAATACTTACATTAAATGATATTCTCTCATAATTAAAAATAATAAATTTATACTAACATTCTCTAATATTAGGTAAATGTCATACATAATAATACTATCCCTTCACTGTTAAACTATGCCAATCTTTATACATCATAATACTACCCCTTCTTTTTAATGACTAAACAAGAGAGGAAAAAAATAAAAGAAATTAAAATAGAGCACCGCTCATAGAACTAATAGATCTTGTTGCAGAACATCTGCAATTCAGACATTGGAATAAGAATTTTACATAATCATGAAACTATATCATTTGTAATTTTATTACTTTTCCACAAAATGATACTAAAATTCATTTCCCAATAAAAAAAGTATACTTGTGATTTTTGTTGATCTGATAGAGAAATTCTTGATTTTACTTATCCTCTAAAGAAATTACTTACATTAAATGATATTCTCTCATAATTAAAAATAACAAATTTATAATGACATTCTCTGATATTAGGTAAATGTCATACATAATAATACTATCCCTGTTTCACTGATAAATTATATCAACTTTTATATTGTAAGAATAAAGTTTCAATATATATTTTAAGACTGAAGTAAACAAGAGAGAGGGAGAAAAAGATACAGCACAACTAAAAGAAGTAACAAATCTTGTTGAAGAACATCCGCAATTTCAGACATTGAAAATAGAAATTCTACGTAATCATAACAACTCAAAAGACACCTAATTTTGTTAAACTATATGCAATTTCATTACCTTTTCATAAAATGAAACTGAAATTCATCTCCCAATAAAAAAGAAATATATTGAATCTTCGAAATTATGTCACTATCATCACCGACATGAACAGAAAAATAATTTTTAATGGCCAAAAAATCAAACTCACAGATAATTAACTTGTGATTTTTATTGATCTAATAGAGAAATTCTTGATTTTATTTATCCTTGATGAGCGGATATTTTATACGCTTTTTGGGGTTAATTTCATATAGCTTTTAGTATGTTTTAGTTAGTTTTTAGTTTATTTTCATTAGTTTCTAGGCAAAATTCATATTTCTGGACTTTACTATGAGTTTGTGTATTTTTCTGTAATTTCAAGTATTTTCTGGCTGAAATTGAGGGAGCTGAGCAAAAATCTGATTCAAGCTGAAAAAGGACTGCTGATGCTGTTGGATCCTGGCCTCTCTGCACTCGGAATGGATTTCTGGAGCTACAAGAGTCCAATTGATGCACTTCCAATTGCGTTGGAAAGTAGACATCCAGGGCTTTCCAGCAATATATAATAGTCCATACTTTACTCAATGATAGATGATGTAAAATGGCGTTCAACGCCAATTCCATGTTGTAGTCTGGCGTCCAGCGCCAGAAACACGTTACAAGTTGGAGTTCAACGCCAGAAACAGGTTACAGCCTGGCGTTGAACGCCCAAAACAGCCCAGGCACGTGAGAAGCTTTAGTCTCAGCCCCAGCACATACCAAGTGGTCCCCAAAAGTGGATTTCTGCACTATCTATCATAGTTTACTCATTTTCTGTAAACCTAGGTTACTAGTTTAGTATTTAAACAACTTTTAGAGATTTAATTTTCATCTCATGACATTCTAAATCTGAACTTTGTACTCTTTGACGGCATGAGTCTCTAAACTCCATTGTTGGGGGTGAGGAG
Source organism: Arachis hypogaea (assembly GCF_003086295.3). Lineage (NCBI taxonomy): Eukaryota > Viridiplantae > Streptophyta > Magnoliopsida > Fabales > Fabaceae > Arachis > Arachis hypogaea. The sequence continues at coordinate 118,198,195 of NC_092051.1, read as the reverse complement.
CTCTGCTGTGTCTCGATGAATTAATGCAAGCATTTCTTTTTTCCATTCAAACATGCGCGTTCCTATCTAAGATATCCATTCATGCTTAATTATGGAGAATGTGATGATTCGTGACACTCATCACCTTCCTCAATCTATGAACGTGTGTCTGACAATCACCTCTGTTCTACATCAGATTGAATGAGTATCTCTTAGATTCCTTAATCAGAATCTCCGTGGTATAAGCTAGATTGATGGCGGCATTCATGAGAATCCGGAAAGTATAAACCTTGTCTGTGGTATTCCGAGTAGGATTCTGGGATTGGATGGCTGTGACGAACTTCAAACTCGCGAGTGCTGGGCGTAGTGACAGACACAAAAGGATAGTAAATCCTATTTCGGTATGATTGAGAACCTGCAGATGATTAGCCGTGCGGTGACAGCGCACCTGGACCCTTTTCACTGAAAGGAAGGATGGTAGCCATTGACAACGGTGATCCACCAACACACAGCTTGCCATAGGAGGACGTGCGTGCGTGAACAAGAAGACAGAGGAAAGCAGAATTTCAGAAGACAAAGCATCTCCAAAATTCCAACATATTCTCCATTACTGCATACAAGTATAATTTGTGTTCTGCCCTTTTTTACTTTTTTACAATTCAAACTAAAAATTATTATTGATATTATATCCTGACTAACAGTTACGAGATAACCATAGCTTGCTTCAAGCCAACAATCTCCGTGGGATCGACCCTTACTCACGTAAGGTATTACTTGGACGACCCAGTGCACTTGCTGGTTAGTTGTGCGAAGTTGTAAGAGAGTAATGTGAACATTAACATCACAATTTTGTGCACCAAGTTTTTGGCGCCGTTGCTGGGGATTGTTTGAGTTTGAACAACTGACGGTGAATCTTGTTGCTTAGATTAAAAAAATTTTATCTTTTGGGTCAGAGTCTTTTATATTCTTTTCAAAAAATTTTCAAAAATATTATTTTTCTTTATTAGTTTTTAGTTTTTCTTGTTCTGTTTCTTTTCTTGTTTTTCGTGTGCCTTTTCAAAACATTAGTTTTCAAAAAAAAAAAAAGAAAAAAAAATTTTTCTTAGTTATTAAAAATACTTCTTCAAAACAAGTGTTACATTTACAGCTCAATTGGCTAGAGCATTGGTTTATGTTCTTGATGATTGGGCATTGGTTCGATTAAAAATCTTTTTCAAAAATAAATTTTCTTAATTTAATCTTGTGCCAAACTTTAAGTTTGGTGTTTTCTTGTTAAACTTTCTATAATTTTCGAAAATTTTTGTTTGGTTTTCTAAAAATTTTAAGTTTGGTGTTCCTTGTGAGTCTTCAAGGCGTTCTTGAGTTTTCCTTGTGTCTTGATCTTAAAATTTTTAAGTTTGGTGTTCCTTGGTGTTTTCCCTCCAAAATTTTCGAAAACAAAGAGCATTAGATCTAAAAATTTTAGATCTTGTGTTATTTTATTGTTTTTCTCTTTCCTCATTAAATTCAAAAATATCTTTTCCCTCTATTTTAAAGTAATTTTTCGAAAATCAATTTTAAAATTCAGATTTTTTCTATTTCAAAATTTAAAACCCTTTTCAAAAAAAAATCATATCTTTTTCAACAATTCCTAACCACTTTCTCTCTCCTCATTTTTTCGAAAATCTTCACCCATTTTTATTTATTTTATTTTAATTTATTTTATTTTCGAAATAAATAAATAAAAATAATTTTTTTATTTTACATCATCTCCCTTTCTCCATCATGGATCTAAGTGAAAATGAACAGTCCAGAAGGACTCTGGGGTCATATGCTAACCCCTCTACTGCTTCATATGGGAGTAGTATCTGCATACCCTCCATTGGAGTCAGTAGCTTTGAGTTGAATCCTCAGCTCATTATCATGGTGCAGCAAAACTGCCAGTATTCCGGTCTTCCACAAGAAGAACCTACAGAGTTCCTGGCACAGTTTTTACAAATTGCTGACATAGTACATGATAAGGAAGTAGATCAGGATGTCTACAGATTATTACTGTTTCCATTTGCTGTAAAAGACCAAGCCAAGAGGTGGTTAAATAACCAACCTAAGGCTAGCATAAGGACATGGAAACAGCTGACAGAAAAATTCCTGAATCAATACTTTCCTCCAAAACGGATGACACAGCTAAGGCTGGACATCCAAGGCTTTAAACAAGGAGATAATGAATCTTTTTATGATGCCTAGGAGAGATACAGAGAGATGCTACGAAAATGCCCCTCTGAAATATTTTCAGAGTGGGTTCAGTTAGACATCTTCTATTATGGGCTTACAGAAAGGGCTCATATTTCTCTAAATTACTCAGCTGGTGGATCTATCCACATGAGAAAGACAATTGAAGAAGCTCAAGAGCTCATTGATACAGTTGCCAGAAATCAGCATCTGTACCTAAGCAGTGACCCTTCCATGAAAGAAGAGGCTAAAACAGTAACTGCTGAACTCAGTCCTGTAGAACAAGCTGCTGAATTCAATCAGCAATTGGACTTTCTAACACAGCAGTTAGCCGAATTCAAAGATAGACTACAAGAGACAAGGATGGCTAATATAAATATGGAAGAACAATTGAAGCAAACAAAACAGCAGCTGTCAAAACAAATAACAGAAGAATGCCAAGCAGTTCAATTAAGAAGTGGGAAAACATTAAATACCCCACCTCAAGGTAGCAGGAAGCCAAGAAATTAGCAAACCACCCAAAATCCATCTGAGGACAGTAAGAGCCTAGGAAAAAATAATTCTAGCGTTAAAACGCCAGAAATTGGGTGGAAGGCTGGCGCTGAACGCCCAAACCATGCTCAGGACTGGCGTTCAACGCCAGAAACAAGCAAGGAACTGGCGTTGAACGCCCAAAAGAAGCACAGTTCTGGCGTTCAGACGCCAGGAACAGATGAGGAGTTGGCATCTAACGTCACTCCAGCTTCTAACCCTGGCACTAAAATGCCAGTGAGGGATCAGACACACACAAGTGCTGATGACAACCCCTCTAAAAATGCTTCTTCAACCATTTCTATAGGAAATAAACCTGCAGCAACCAAGGTTGAGGAATATAAAGCCAAGATACCTTATCTTCAAAAACTCCGCCAAGAGGAGCAGGATAAGCAATTTGCTCGCTTTGCAGATTATCTCAGGACTCTTGAAATAAAGATTTCGTTTGCAGAGGCACTTGAGCAAATACCTTCTTATGCCAAGTTCATGAAAGAGATCTTGAGTCATAAGAAGGATTGGAGAGAAACTGAAAGAGTTCTCCTCACTGAAGAATGCAGTGCAGTCATTCTGAAAAGCTTTCCAGAAAAGCTTAAAGATCCCGGAAGCTTTCTGACACCATGCACATTAGAGGGTAATTGCACCAAGACAGCCTTATGTGATCTTGGGGCAAGCATCAACCTAATACCTGCATCCACCATCAGAAAGCTTGGTTTAACTGAAGAAGTTAAACCAACCCAGATATGTCTCCAACTTGCTGATGGCTCCATTAAATACCCATCAGGCGTGGTTAAGGACATGATTTTCAGGGTTGGGCCATTCGCCTTTCCCACTGACTTTGTTGTGCTGGAAATGGAGGACAACAAGAGTACTACTCTCATTCTAGGAAGACCTTTCCTAGCAACTGGACGAACTCTCATTGACGTCCAACAGGGAAAAATAACCCTGAGAGTCAATGAGGATGAGTTTAAGTTGAATGCTGTCAATGCCATGCAGCATCCAGACACACCAAAAGAATGCATGAAAGTTGATCTCATTGACTCTCTGGTGGAGGAGATCAACATGGCTGAGAGTCTCGAATCAGAGCTGAAAAACATTTTTAAAGATGTTCCGCCTGACCTAGAGAATTCAGAGGAATTGAAAGAGCCTCTGAAATTTCCTCAGAGAGAGAAAAAACCGCCTAAACTCGAGCTCAAACCATTACCACTATCCCTGAAATATGCATTTTTGGGAGAAGGTGATACTTTTCCAGTGATCATAAGCTCTGTTTTAAATCCACAGGAAGAGGAAGCACTAATTCAAGTGCTAAGGACACACAAGACAGCTCTTGGGGGGTCCATAAGTGACCTTAAGGGCATAAGCCCAGCGAGATGCATGCACAAAATCCTATTGGATGATGATGCTAAGCCAGTGGTTCAACCACAGAGGGGGCTAAATCCAGCTATGAAGGAAGTGGTACAGAAAGAGGTCACTAAATTACTGGAGGCTGGGATTATTTATCCTATTTCTGATAGCCCCTGGGTGAGTCCTGTTTAAGTTGTCCCTAAAAAGGGAGGCATGACAGTGGTTCATAATGAAAAAAATGAACTGGTTCCTACAAGAACAGTTACAGGGTGGCACATGTGTATTGATTACAGAAGGCTCAATACAGCCACCAGAAAGGATCATTTTCCTTTACCATTCATAGACCAGATGCTAGAAAGACTAGCAGGTCATAATTATTACTGCTTTTTGGATGGCTATTCAGGCTACAACCAAATTGCAGTAGATCCCCAGGATCAAGAGAAAATAGCATTCACATGTCCATCTGGAGTATTTGCTTACAGAAGGATGCCTTTTGGGCTGTGTAATGCGCCTGCAACCTTTCAGAGATGCATGCTCTCTATTTTCACTGATATAGTGGAAAAATTTCTGGAAGTCTTCATGGATGACTTCTCAGTATATGAAGACTCATTCAACTCCTGTCTTGATCACCTGACACTGGTTTTGAAAAGATGCCAAGAGACCAACCTGGTTTTAAACTGGAAAAAATGTCACTTTATGGTGACTGAAGGGATTGTCCTTGGGCATAAAATTTCAAACAAGGGAATAGAGGTGGATCAAGCTAAAATAGAGGTAATTGAAAAATTACCACCACCTGCCAATGTTAAGGCAATCAGAAGCTTTCTGGGGCATGCAGGATTCTATAGGAGGTTTATAAAGGATTTTTCAAAAATTGCAAAACTTCTAAGCAACCTGCTAGCTACTGACACGCCATTTTTTTTTGACACAGAGTGCCTGCAGGCGTTTGAAACTCTGAAAGCTAAGCTGGTCACAGCACCAGTTATCTCTGCACCAGACTGGACATTACCATTCGAATTAATGTGTGATGCCAGTGATCACGCCATTGGTGCGGTACTGGGGCAGAGGTATGACAAACTTCTGCATGTCATTTATTATGCTAGCTGTGTTCTAAATGATGCCCAGAAAAATTACACAACCATAGAAAAGGAATTGCTTGCAGTGGTCTATGCCATTGACAAGTTTAGATCATACTTAGTAGGATCAAAAGTGATTGTGTACACAGATCATGCTGCTCTTAAATATCTACTCACAAAGCAGGATTCAAAACCCAGACTCATAAGATGGGTGTTGCTTCTGCAAGAGTTTGATATAGAAATAAAAGACAGAAAAGGGACAGAGAACCAAGTGGCTGACCATCTGTCCCGGATAGAACCAGTGGAAGGGGCGTCCTCCCCCTCTATTGAGATCTCTGAAACCTTTTCGGATGAGCATTTGTTCGCCATTCAGGAAATACCATGGTTTGCAGACATTGCAAACTATAAAGCTGCAAGGTTCATACCCAAGGAGTACAGCAGGCAACAAAAAAAAATTAATTACTGATGCAAAGTACTACTTGTGGGATGAACCCTATCTCTTTAAGAGATGTGCAGACGGCATAATCCATAGATGTGTGCCTAAAGAAGAAGCACAAAGGATCTTATGGCATTGCCATGGGTCACAATACGGAGGCCATTTCGGAGGTGAGCGGACAGCCACCAAGGTCCTCCAATGTGGCTTCTACTGGCCTACACTCCACAGAGATTCCCGAGAGTTTGTACGTAACTGTGACAGTTGCCAGAGAGCTGGTAACTTACCTCACAGTTACGCCATGCCTCAACAAGGAATCTTGGAGATTGAGTTGTTTGATGTATGGGGTATTGATTTCATGGGCCCTTTTCCACCATCATACTCAAACACTTATATTCTGGTGGCAGTTGACTATGTATCAAAATGGGTAGAGGCCATTGCCACACCCACCAATGATACTAAAACAGTACTAAAGTTCCTCCAGAAACATATATTCAGCAGGTTTGGTGTCCCTATGGTACTAATCAGTGATGGGGGCACTCACTTCTGCAACAAACAGTTTTACTCTGCCATGGTCCGGTATGGGATTCGCCATAAGGTGGCAACTCCATATCATCCGCAGACAAATGGACAAGCTGAAGTTTCTAACAGAGAACTAAAAAGAATCCTGGAACGGACTGTAAGTACCCGTAGAAAGGATTGGGCACGAAGCTTGGATGATGCTCTGTGGGCTTACAGAACAGCATTCAAGACTCCTATAGGGACCTCTCTATACCAACTTGTGTATGGTAAGGCTTGTCACCTGCCTGTGGAACTGGAACATAAAGCCTACTGGGCAACCAGATTCCTAAACTTTGATGCCAAATTAGCTGGAGAAAAAAGATTGCTCCAGCTGAATGAGCTAGAGGAATTCAGATTCACTGCTTTCGAAAATGCCAAGCTGTATAAAGAAAAATAAAAAAGGTGGCATGACAGAAAGCTGTCATCTAGAGTCTTTGAACCAGGACAAAAGGTTCTGCTATTTAACTCTAGGCTCAGGCTATTCCCCGGGAAACTGAAATCCCGGTGGAGGGGACCATATGTGATTACAAGTGTATCACCATATGGTTATGTGGAGCTTCAAGACATTGATTCTGATAAGAAGTTCATTGTTAATGGACAGAGAATCAAGCACTATCTTGAAGGCAATGTTGAGCAAGAGTGCTCAAGGCTGAGGCTAGATTAAAAACTCAGCAAGGTCCAGCTAAAGACAATAAAGAAGCGCTTGCTGGGAGGTAACCCAGCCATGGGGCATCACTTCCTCTAAGCATTTTGCCCAATTCTTGATTTTATTTGTTTATATAAAGTTCATTGATACTAAGGTAAAGAAGCAATTGTATAAGTTCACAGGGTTACAGAAGGATCCTGCACACAAAACAGAGAAAAAGAGCTCACTGGCAAGAAAACACCAGTAAAAGTCTGTTTTGGGCGTTCAACGCCCAAAAGAAGCATCCATTGGGCGTTGAACGCCAGTAAGGATAGCCATCTGGGCGTTAAACGCCAGAAAAAAGCATCTTCTGGGCGTTGAACGCCAGAAAGAAGCTCTTTCTGGGCGTTTAACGCCAGATTTACAGCGTCCTGGGCGTTCAGAAAAACGCCCAGTGACAAAGGAGTTCCTGGCGTTCAACGCCAGAAAGAAGCAACAGCTGGGCGTTGAACGCCCAGGAGAAGCAGCAATTGGGCGTTAAACGCCCAAAACATGCAGCGTTTGGGCGTTTAACGCCAGGATGGTGGGGAGGAGGTAATTTCGTTTTTACTTCATATTTTTCATTTTAATTTTAATTTTCATGTTTCAATTCATGATTTCTTGCATAAACATGTTACAAACCCTTATTTCTAAAATCCCTAATTTCTAAAAATCCTACTTTAAAAATATCAAATGTATCTTAATCCATAAGCACAAATCCTTTTTTTCAATCCAATTCAACTCTTTTTCAAATTTTCAAAACAAATCTATCTCTTTTCATTCTAAAATCTTTTCAACTAATCAATATCTTTTTTAAATCTCCATATTATATTTTTCAAAAATCCAAATTTATCTTTTTCAAATATCTTTCATATCTCTTCAATTTTAAATTATATCTTTTCTTATCATACTTATTTCTTTTTAAATCATATCTTCTATCTTATCTTTCTCCCTATTTTCGAAAACCCACCCCCCCTCCCTTTTAAAAACACATTCGGCCTCCCTCCTCTCATCCACCATTCAACACTCGCTTTCCTTCATCCCTCTCCTTTCTTTCTTTTGCTTGAGGACAAGCAAACCTCTAAGTTTGGTGTGTTTATCCGTGATCACTAAACCATACCCACTAAGATCATGGCTCCTAAAGGAAAACAACCCACTCCAAGAGGCAAGAAAGAGAGCATTCCAAAACCACTTTGGAATCAAGGGAGGTTCTTAACCAAAGAACATTCAGACCATTACTACAAAATAATGGGTTTAAGATCAGTGATCCCGGAAGTCAAGTTCGATCTGAAAGAAGATGAATATCCGGAGATCCAAGAGCAGATTCGAAACAGGAACTGAAAAGTCCTAGCTAATCCTGAAACTAAAGTGGGAAGGAATATGGTTCAGGAATTCTACGCTAATCTGTGGCAAACAGACAGGCAGAGAATATCTGGAACTGCCCTCTATGACTATCGAACTTTGGTCAGAGGAAAGATTGTTCACATCTACCCTGACAAAATCAGGAAAATCTTTAAGCTACCTCAGCTGAAAGATGACCCAGACTCCTTCAATAGGAGAATGATGAGAACAAACAAGAGCTTGGATAAGATTCTAGAGGATATATGCATCCCTGGAGCCAGGTGGACCACCAGCAGCAAGGGTTTCCCAAATTAACTCAAGAGAGAAGATCTCAAACCAGTCGCCAGAGGTTGGCTGGACTTCATTGGGCGTTCTATATTGCCCACAAGAAACTGTTCTAAAGTCACGGTTAAAAGAGCAGTGATGATCCATTGCATTATGTTGGGAAAAGAAGTAGAAGTTCATCAACTGATCCCATCTGAATTTTACATACTTGCTAACAAGAACTCCAAGGATGCCAGGTTGGCTTATCCAAGCTTAATCTCTATGCTCTGCAAAGATGCTGGAGTAAAGATGGGAATAACAGAGCATATCTCAGTGGAGCAACCAATCACTAAAATCACAATGGAAAAACAACAAATGCAGGATGACCCCACCAAGAGGAGGGCGCAAGAATTCCTCCCAGAAGTCCCTCAATTTGAATATTGGGAATAGCTTGAAGCATCTGTTACCAAGTTGCAAGAATCTATGGACCAAATAAAGGAAGAACAGCAAAATCAAAATAGTATGCTCTGCAAACTGCTCAGGGAACAAGAAGAGCAGGGGCGTGACTTAAAGGAACTGAAGCATCAGAAGTTATCTCTTGAAGGACCAAGCACTCCACAGACTAGAGGAACATTTACATCCCAAACTCAAGGTTGTTGAGCCCTAATCTTAGCCTTAACTCTGTGATAATTGTTCTTATTTGAGTTCTACCTTAGTAGTTATAGTGGTAATTAATAGTTATTTTATCTCCAATTAAGCTATAATTTATTTTTCTCATCATCATTAAACATGAATAAAATAGAAGATTTTCTTTAGGATAAGGAGGCAATATTTTTCGAGTTTTTAATACAAGAAATTCTGATTAATTACATGTGGTGGCAATGCTTTCTGCCTTCTGAATGAATGCTTGAACAGTGCATATGTCTTTGGAATTTGATGTTCTTGAATGTTAAATATGTTGGCTCTTGAAAGAATGATACACATGAGACATGTTATTGGTAATCTGAAAAATCATAAAAATGATTCTTGAAGCAAGAAAAAGCAATGAATACAAAGCTTGCAAAAAAAAAAAAAAGAGAAGCAAGCAGAAAAAGCCAATAACCCTTAAAACCAAAAGACAAGGGTAATAAAAAAGATCCAAGGCTTTGAGCATCAGTGGATAGGAGGGCCTAAGGGAATCAAATCCTGGTCTAAGCGGCTAAACCAAGCTGTCCCTAACCATGTGCTTGTGGCGTGAAGGTGTCAAGTAAAAACTTGAGACTGAGCGGTTAAAGTCAAGGTCCAAAGCAAAAAGAAGAGTGTGCTTAAGAACCCTGGACACCTCTAATTGGGGAATTTAGCAAAGCTGAGTCACAATCTGAAAAGGTTCACCCAATTATGTGTCTGTGGCATTTATGTATCTGGTGGTAATACTGGAAAACAAAGTGCTTAGGGCCACCACCAAGACTCATAAAAGTAGCTGTGTTCAAGAATCAACATACTGAACTAGGAGAATCAATAACACTATCTGAATTCTAAGTTCCTATAGATGCCAATCATTCTGAGCTTCAATGAATAAAGTGAGATGCCAAAACAGTTCGGAAGCAAAAAGCTACTAGCCCCGCTCATTTAATTAGAATCTGAGCTTCACTCAAAAACTCTGAGATATTATTGTTTCTTGACTCATTTGTATTCTATTTTATTTGTCTAGTTGCTTGGGGACAAGCAACAGTTCAAGTTTGGTGTTGTGATGAGCGGATATTTTATACGCTTTTTGGGGTTAATTTCATATAGTTTTTAGTATGTTTTAGTTAGTTTTTAGTTTATTTTCATTAGTTTCTAGGCAAAATTCATATTTCTAGACTTTACTATGATTTTGTGTGTTTTCTGTAATTTCAGATATTTTCTGGCTGAAATTGAGGGAGCTGAGCAAAAATCTGATTCAGGCTGAAAAAGGACTGCTGATGCTGTTGAATCCTGACCTCTCTGCACTCGGAATGGAATTTTTGGAGCTACAGAAGTCCAATTGACACGCTTCCAATTGCGTTGGAAAGTATACATCCAGAGCTTTCCAGAAATATATAAAAGTCCATACTTTGCTCAAGGATAGATGACGTAAACTGGTGTTCAACGCCAGTTCCATGTTACAGTCTGGCGTCCAACGCCAGAAACACGTTACAAGTTGGAGTTCAACGCCAGAAACAGGTTACAGCCTGGCGTTGAATGCCCAAAACAGCCTAGGCACGTGAGAAGCTTTAGTCTCAGCCCCAGCACACACCAAGTGGGCCCCAGAAGTGGATTTCTGCACTATCTATCATAGTTTACTCATTTTCTGTAAACCTAGGTTACTAGTTTAGTATTTAAACAACTTTTAGAGATTTAATTTTCATCTCATGACATTCTAAATCTGAACTTTGTACTCTTTAACGGCATGAGTCTCTAAACTCCATTATTGGGGGTGAGGAGCTCTGCTGTGTCTCGATGAATTAATGCAAGTATTTCTGTTTTCCATTCAAACATGCGCGTTCCTATCTAAGATATCCATTCACGCTTAATTATGGAGAAGGTGATGATTCGTGACACTCATCACCTTCCTCAATCCATGAACGTGTGTCTGACAATCACCTCCGTTCTACATCAGATTGAATGAGTATCTCTTAGATTCCTAAATCAGAATCTCCGTGGTATAAGCTAGATTGATGGCAGTATTCATGAGAATCCGGAAAGTCTAAACCTTGTCTGTGGTATTCCGAATAGGATTCTGGGATTGGATGGCTGTGACGAACTTCAAACTCGCGAGTGCTGGGCGTAGTGACAGACGCAAAAGGATAGTAAATCCTATTCCGGTATGATTGAGAACCTGCAGATGATTAGCCGTGCGGTGACAGCGCACCTGGACCCTTTTCACTGAAAGGAAGGATGGTAGCCATTGACAACGGTGATCCACCAACACACAGCTTGTCATAGCAGGACGTGCATGCGTGAACAAGAAGACAGAGGAAAGCAGAATTTCAGAAGACAAAGCATCTCCAAAACTCCAACATATTCTCTATTACTGCATACAAGTATAATTTGTGTTCTGCCCTTTTTACTTTTTTACAATTCAAACTAAAAATTATTATTGATATTATATCCTGACTAACAGTTACGAGATAACCATAGCTTGCTTCAAGCCAACAATCTCCGTGGGATCGACCCTTACTCACGTAAGGTATTACTTGGACGACCCAGTGCACTTGCTGGTTAGTTGTGCGAAGTTGTAAGAGAGTAATGTGAACATTAACATCACAATTTCGTGCACCAATCCTCTAAAAGAAAATACTTACATTAAATGATATTCTCTTATAATTAAAAATAACAAATTTATACTAACATCCTCTGATATTAGGTAAATGTCATACATAATAATACTATCCTTTCACTTTAAACTATACCAACTTTTTTTTTATATGCAACGGGGCCTGAGGCCCAAAGAAAGCAAACTAAGGAGAAACTAAAGAGTTGGGTTGAAGGACCCCTAAAACATCACAAGACAGCAAACTCACAAGATCAGCAGGAGGGGTGTTCCACACTTGGGTGAAGGCTTCCTGATCCAAACTGAATTTAGCCAACCAGTTTGCACAACTATTGGCCTCCCTATAGACATGGGAAATTCGGATATCCCAGTCCTTGTTGATATACTCATGGATGTGGGAGTATAAAATAGAGCTAGTACTTTGCCACTCTTTATGATCCTGGATGGCGATGATCACTGCCCTGGAATCCCATTCGAAACACACTTTTCTGAACCCCAGTGTCCACGCCATCTCCATGCCAATGTATAGACCTCAGAGCTCGGCCAGATACGCTGCGCAATTGCCAAGCAGCCTGGTGAATCCCATGATCCAGCAACCATCGCTATTCCTAATTAATCCTCCACATCCCGATTTGCCATGGGTAGTCTTGGCTGCACCATTTGTATTCACCTTAATCCAATTTCTCATGGGAGCCTGCCATTTAACCTGACTCTCACTCCTACCTCTTCTTCGAATTTCTATGTTGGCTTTGTCAAATGCTTTACGAATAGAGGCCACATATTCTTGAATGATGATATGCCCCGAAGGGGGTCTCTTGAAGGGGGGTTGAAAAATCTCCATGTTCCGCCAGTTCCAAAGCTTCCAACAAGTTAATGGGAAGACATCACTCCATTTAGTGTTTAGATGCATTCCCCAATTTAAGGATAGATAGACATCGACCCACTCTACCAAGGGGAGTTGAAGAAAAGCCTGTAATTTCTCTGGTTTGATCAATTTTTTCCAAATAGGCAGTGCTCCTTCACAGTCCCTCAGAACATGCAAGGTATCCTCCACTTTGTGACGACAGAGGTGGAACCTTGGATCTGATCCATACCATTTATGTCTCTTCTCCTTGGTGATAATTCTATTATGGGTAGCTTGCCAAAGGAACATTTTAATGCGCTGAGGGCCCTTCCAAGCCCAAATTTTGTCCCAAACCAAGGTCTGTTGCTGGGGAGTCTTGGATATAAGTTGATAGGCTGATTTCACCGAGAATCTCCCGTCTGGCATAGCTTTCCAAGCCAGAGTGTCTAAAGGATCTGAACTCCTAGGAGGGGGAGCAGCTTCTATACGAAGAATGCAATCATTTGGCAATAAGCACTTGAGTTTTTCAATGTTCCAGTCACCCTGCTCATTGGTAAATTCCTGGGCTTTAGCCTCAGTATTTCCAACATCCTTATTGGGAAGAACAAGTTCTATGAGAGGCTGATCCATGTCAAGCCAAACATCCCTCCAAAAAAGGGTATTTGAACCATTGCCTATTCTGTGTATAATGTTCTCCCTGATAAACGATCACATGGGAGCAAGGTTCTTCCAAAGACTAGAGCAATTTGCTGTCCGTTGAGTCAGATGCAGGTTTTTGTTGGGATCATATTTGGCCCAGATTATGGATGCCCAAGGATCACCCGGTTTGTCAATCAACTCCCAGCAGATCTTAGCCAAGAAGGCCATGTTCATATTATTTAAATTTTTCATTCCAAGACCACCCATAGATTTTGGGAGGCACAATGTCTACCAGCCTATAAGATGAGCCTTCCTGTTAGAGTCATCTGATCCCCAGATAAAAGCTCTTTGAGCCTTTTCTATTTCATTGCAGATAGATATGGGAACTCTATTGTGCTGCATCGAAAAGTAAGCCACTGGACTGATTGCTGATTGTGCCAACACCACCCTACCAGCCATAGACAGACATTTCTGTTTCCATCCCTGGAGCTTGCTTTTGACTTTCTCCAAAATGTGATTATAACCTCTCCTCCTTCCACGACCCTCTATGATATGAGCCCCAAGATATCTACTAATTTCTCTGGTTTCTTTAAACCCTGAATAAGAGGTGATTTCCTTTCTAATGCTTTCCCTCACTTTCTTCGAGAAGTAGATCTGAGTCTTTTGAGAATTAATAATCTGTCCAGAGACCTCGCTAAATTTATTGAAGCAATTTATTATATTTTCCATCTGTTGAGTAGAGGCTTCCGCAAATAGCATAATGTCATCCGCGAACATGAGATGCGATACGGTTGGGCCATTCCTCCCGACTCTGAATGGTTTTCAAGATCCCTCCTTGACCATGTCATCAATCATATGAGATAGCCGATCCAGGCAGATAACAAAAATATAAGGGGATAGGGGGTCCCCTTGACGAATACCACAAGAAGGGAGGAACTTTTCTGTGAGCTCACCATTCCACAAAATTTGCAAACTGGAGGTGTTTACACACCTCATAATGATGTTGGTGATTTCAGGTGGCAACGAGAAGTCATGGAGAGATTTTTCAATGAAGGACCAACTTAGTCTGTCGTAGGCCTTTTCGAGGTCAATTTTGATAGTCATGAACCTGTTTCCGGCTTTGATTTTTCTCATAGAGTGAAAAATTTCTTGCGCCACTATTATATTATGTTGAATCCTTCTGCCTGGTATGAAGCTGGTCTGGGCCGGGGATATCCGACCATCAAGCAGGGGCTTTATTCTGTTTGCTATGATTTTTGTTATGACCTTGTAAGAGACATTGCACAAAGCTATGGGTCTGAACTGGGAAACAAATTCAGGGTGTTCAACTTTTGGAACAAGGGCCAGCAGAGTATTGTTTATCTCTTGAATCAGCTCCGGGCTATACCAACACTTCTGAACAAACTCCTTGAGGCTTTTTCCTACTATGGACCAATTCTCCTTGTAAAAACCAGCTAGAAGGCCATCATCCCCAGGGGTTTTGAGAGAGCCCATTGAGAAGAGAGCTGTTTCAATTTCTTCATCAGTTACAAAGGCCCTCAACTTACTGATGTCTCTATTGTCCAAGTCTGGAAAGAAATGATCTGTATTGATGGTACCACTTCTATACATCACCAATTCAGTGAAAAGATTACGAAAATATTGGCAAACATGAGACCTCAAGTGATCATAATCTTCTATCCACTCCCCATTGGAACCCCTGAGCTTGAGAATTCTGTTTCTGCACCTTTTTATCATAGTTCGCATATGGAAGTAGTGAGTGTTGTGATCACCATTCACCATCCAGTTCTCCCTGGATTTTTGCAACCAAAAAAAACATGCTCTTTCTCCAACCTTTATACGTAATAATACTACCCCTTCTTTTTTGTGACTAAACAAGAAAGAGAAAAAAACAAAAAAAATAGAGCACAACTCATAGAACTAATAGATCTTGTCGAAGAACATCTGCAATTTCAGACATTGAAAATAAAAATTTCAGGTAATCATGAGACTAAATCATCTGCAATTTCATTACTTTTTCACAAAATGAGACTAAAATTTATCTCCCAATAAAAAAGAAATATATCTCGAATCTTTGAAGTTATGTCACCATCATCACCGACATAAACAGAACAATTCTTAATGGCCAGAAAATCAAGTCACAGATAATCAACTTGTGATTTTTATTGATCTGATAGGAAAATACTTGATTTTTTTAACTTCAAAAAAATACTTGCATTAAATGATATTCTCTTATAATTAAAAATAAAAAATTAGTAAATGTCATACATAATAATACTATCAGGTTAAGTACGATTTTGGTCCCTAATGTAGGGGCTGAAATTTATTTCATCTCCGACCTTTTTTTTCGCTACAAAATGATCCCAAAAGTTTCAATTTGTTTTAAAATTGTCCTTTTTATTAATTTTATTTTTTTATTACCAAATTACTCCTCATTAAAAAATTATAAAATAAAATAAATAAAAAAAAGAAAGAAAGGCCATGAAAAGGGAGAAAGAGAATGGGGGGAGAAAGAAACGGGGGCGCGAGAAAAAGGGGGAGAGGGAAGAAGGGGGGAAGGAAGTCGCACCGCCACAACGCCACCCCGCCGTCTGTGATCCGTTTCGCAGAAAGAGAATGGGGGGGAGAAAGAAAGGGGGCGTGAGAAACCGGGGGGGTGGAGGGAAGCCGCACCGCCACACCGCTGCAACGCCGCCTGTGATCCACCACTACTCCGCTCCCCATTTTGTCGTTTTTGCTTCTACTTCGGCTTCTGCTTTCGATTCTGCTTTTGCATCTGCATCTGGATCTGCTTCTTCTTCTACATCTGCATGTGTATCTGGATCTGCTTCTTCTTCTGCTTCTGCATCTGTTTTTGCTTCTGCTTTGTTTCTCCTTTGCTTCAACTTCTTATTCTATTTTTTATTCTGATTTTGATTTGTTATTTTTCTGATTTCATTGTTGTTGTGTGTTAATTTTGTTGTTGAATTTGATATTGTTAATTTTTGTATTTAAATAATCTTGAATCTGATTATTGGGATTTTGTGGGAGTAAGGGTGGTGGTGGTGGTGGTTCTGCTTCCGGTGGATTTTGGGGAAGAATGGGGGAAGGGTATTTTCGTCAGAAAGACTATTTTAAAACTAAATTAAACCTTTGAGACCATTTTGTAGCGAAAAAAATGCCGGGGACGAAATAAATTTTCAGCCTTTACGTTAGGGACCAAAATCGTACTTAACCATAATACTATCCCTTCTTCACTGTTAAATTATACCAACCTTTATAATAGAATTAACAAATCTTGTTGAAGAACATCTACAATTTCAGACATTGAAAATAAGAATTCTACGTAATTCTGACAACTCAAGATACCTAATTTTGTTAAATTATCTGCAATTTTATTACCTTTCCGTAAAATGAGACTAAAATTCATCTCCGAATAAAAAAAATATATATCTCGAATCTTCAAAATTATGTCATCATTATCACCGACATAAACAAAAAAATAGTTCTTAGCGGCTAAAAAATCAAGCTCACAGATAATCAATTTGTGATTTTTATTGATCTGATAGAGAAATTCTTGATTTATTTATCCTCTAAAGAAAAATACTTACATTAAATAATATTCTCTCAAAATTAAAAATAACAAATTTATACTAACATCCTCTAATATTAGGTAAATATCATACATAATATACTATTCCTTCATTGTTAAACTATATCAACCTTTATATTGTAAGACTAAAGTTTATCCAATATATATATATATATATATATATATATATATATATTCTACGACTGAAGTAGGGGTGACAGCATACACCTTACTCGCAAGTATCCAATTCTATTTGATCCGATCGGGTAGAGTTGTTAACCCGATCCGTTACAGGTAGGGTTGAGTGCGGAGTGGATTTGAGCGCGGGTCAGATAAAGTGCGGATTGAGTCTCAATCCTACCCGACCAATCTGCACCGTATATATGTATATGCTATAAAAATATATTATAGGTAGGTGTTGAACCAAAGACAAAAAATCTTTCACTTAGTGCAAAAGATTTTTACCATTGAGTCAAGATCCTCAATTGATATTTTAACACTTTTGTTTATGTAAAGTTTAATTCTATTTTAGTCATACAATATTTTATCACAATATTTTATTTGTATTTGTGTTATTAATTTAAACAAAAATTTTTATGTAGAACTGAACATTTGATGGTTATATTGTTTATGAAAAGATTGTGTTATTTGTAGGATAATTAAGTTGTTTGTATTCAATTTTTAATTTGCATGCTCATTAGGTTATATAATAATATTGCATATTTGTAAAAATTTGCGGGTAAGATTGGATACCCGCAAGTAACAAAAGGATTGAGTTTTAACAAATTTAACTTGAAAATAGAATTAAGATTGAGTTCAAATCCTATCCTATCTTACCTATTAACACCTCTAGACTGAAATTTTATGATAATTTCTCTTTATTAATAACTTTATTTTAAAAACATAGCACTGCCATTTCTTCCAAAATACATATCTTTGTAACATACAAAAAATAAATAAATAAATAAATAATGTGTAATGAGTAATATCATTCAATTTTAGGAGAGATTGGTAGAGTTTATCCTTAAATTTTTACATAAAAGAAATCCATTCTCCGTTTACAACAACAAAAAACAACAATAATAATATGTATTTATTATACTCTTAATGATACGTCTTTCTCTTCGTTTTTTTTTTTTTTTCTTCCTTTTTATCATTCAAAATGAGTACCGTGAAACATAATGTATAAGATTTTACAAGCAAAAGACATAAAAAAGAAGAAAAAAAAAAGAAATATGTTATTTACACATTTTAACTGTGTCTAAACTGAGAACACATGTTTTCCGTAACTTTTTTTCCTTTTTTTTTCCCCCTATCCTTACACTTAATCTCTGTTAATATCTTTTTCAAAATTCATGGAAAGGGCTCAGATAAAACAATTGAAAAAAAAATTTAAAGATCAGTAATTTTAATTTATATTAGTAATACTTTTAGCTAATAGTCCAATATTTTTAGTCTACTAATTTAGTATCATACTTTTTAATTAACAAATTTAAATATTGTTGGCTAACTGTTAGGTGTTAGCAAAGTCAAAGATAATAAATTGTGTTTGGTTTTATAATATTGCTCCAAACAATTATCTATAATTTTATAAAATTACTTGTTTTAAAAATTAAAGATGTTAGATACAAATACATAAATAATTAGATATTTAATTAACACATCCCTTAACGTTATAAATTTTTGTAATCAACTTTAAACATTTATCTCTATTTAATAGACTACATTTTTGAAATCCTAAAAATTTACTCCGATAAATAGAAATAAATAAATTATTATATATAACACATAATATTATTATATATATAACATAAAGTCTTTTTTAAGTTCTGAATGTTTAAGTCACATTCTAATTTTATTTTTTATTATTCTATTACATATTTTTATTTTTAAATTACTATCACCATCAATATGGCTACTATAATTACAAACGTTGCCACTAAAATATTAAAAATAATAAGGAAATAATATTTTTAAAAAAAATATTTATTGCTGAACTAGAGATCGAACAAAAAGAATAAAATATTTAAAATAAAAAAATCATTTTAAATATTAAAAACAAAATTAAAATTTAACCTAATCGTTAGAAATTAAAATAGTAATATATACATTCCTTGAATAAAGTCTCGAAATCAAATGTTGGAATAAATTTCTTATAACAAAATGATTAGGCTCAGCACATAATAATTCATCTAAATGTTGAATAACCTTTGAAGAAAATGGCCTCGTGTGAAGAATAGTCATTGTAGTTCGCACCAAAAGTCTGAGAATGAAGGCTATAGAAGGAGGTATAAGTAAATTCACAGCTCATAACATTCTCAATTACATTTAATTATTGTCTCCACCTCTTGTATATTATTAACCCTCCTAAATCCTAATGCATAGTTTACCTCATTCCGAGTTATATGTAAATAAATATAATATAAATACACACACATATCTGTATCTTAGTTATATAGTATATATATATTATTATTCTGGCTGCCTAGGTTTCAGCTTCAACAAACATTATTTTCTTATTAGTTTTGTTTGCATTGGAATGGAAGAGCAAGGGCAGCAACACCATCAAGACCCAAACAGAAGCCATAGCCATGGTGCTGGTGGTTCTTCCTCCTCCTCTGAGAAGCAGAGTAGCGAACCGGTGCGCTCAAGATGGACGCCCAAACCGGAGCAAATACTTATTCTTGAATCCATCTTCAACAGCGGCATGGTTAACCCTCCAAAGGACGAGACCGTCAGGATAAGGAAGCTTCTAGAGAAGTTTGGGGCTGTCGGCGACGCTAACGTTTTCTACTGGTTCCAGAACCGACGGTCCAGATCTCGTCGCCGACAGCGCCAGATTCAGCAGCAGCAGCAGCAACAACAACACCACCAACACCAGCTAGGTGTTGGTGTTGTTGGGGTTGGTGTTGGTGTTGGTGGTGCAATTCAGTGTGATCAAGATCACCCTGGTCAACCTGCACTCTCAGTAGGGAGTGCTTTGGGTTTCGGAGGTTCTTCTTCTTTCGGAGATTCTTCTTCTTGTTCTTTTCATCTTCCTCCTCCTCCGACTGGTGCCGGTGGCGGTTCTTCTTCTTCATCTTCCTTCGGTGGTGAGCAAGAAGCCATGGATAACTTCTTCTCTGGTGTTCCTCCTCCTCATCATCATACTCCTCAAATGGGGTTCCAGGAAATTGATCACACTTCATCTTTGTTCCCTCATGTTCCTCCAAATTTCACCTACAACTCCGGTAATTCATTCATTCATTCAATTGCATGCTTCTCTTAGCTTGCTTTTTTCTATTTTACTCCTTTTTTTTTCATTTCTTTTGATAATTTTAATTATGAAAACTTTTAATAACCTAACTATACCCTACTGTATAACTCTTACTAAAAAATTAATTAATTAATTTCTTGCATAATTTTCCCATAAGAGGTGTTTTTTATTTTTTCAAGGACTGTATGTTTATTAAGTCAGAATTGCATGATTGTTATTCTTTTTGAGTATTTAATTTAGCTTAGCTTGAAGCAAAAAATTAAAAGCAAAGTAAATCGTTACACTTCTTCAACAGAGTTTTTTTTTTTTTTTTTCTGGGATGAATTTCTCTAAATGACTAGCTAGCTAGCTAGCTAGAGAGTGATAACGGAAATTAAATTAAATATGGCATGTTGATTGATTAAGTGTTAAATTAATTGGGTTCTAGTAATTAAGGTATGTATGTGTTCTAAAGTTGTTTCCTTTTCGGCTAATTAGGTTCAGGTGGGCTACAGAAGAATAAAGTAGCTAGTAGCAATCTTTTTCATGATTTGACACTTCTGCATTTGAATTTGCATGAAAGTTGTACTTTCCGGAAAAACATGAATCTACTTTCCGGTTGCAGTTTCTGTCCTTTCCTTTTTATTCATATTCCCCTCATCACTTTTTATTTTTCTTTCTTTTCTTTTCTTTTTTATTTTCAAGGTTTCCAAACCCTAGATTATTTTTTCTCTCCTCATTCTTCGTTTTATTTGTTTGTTTCCCCTTTTGGTAAATTGATGGCTACACCCTTTTTACTGTATACTATGCTATTTCTATATACTTCTCTCATACCGGATTTCTTGTGTAGAGTAATAATGGATCCTATATAGTAATGTTCAACATTTCAACATGTTTCTTCATAATTATTTTTACTAATGACGTGGTCATCAAAGAACTTGCCATGGTATCCGTGGAGTATAGTTCATTAATTAATTAATTGTCATTTTCACATCACTCTTTTACATTTTTTCAGTAACTGGAATAATTAAAATTACTCAAGAGTTGAAATTCTAGTCATGTAATTTAATTCGGTATATTTAATTATATAAGTGGAATCATTTCTTGCTTCGCTTTTTTACATTCTTAATTAATAATTTACACTTTAATTAATAAAATCACTAAAAACCAATTAATTGTTATAATATAGATATACTTCACAGTTAATTGTGCTTAAAATTGAGTAAATAAATGAGAACCATAAAAAATATTTATAACAAATGATTACTTTCAAAGTTTTTATGAACAATTATGGTGAGTTGATGCATGTAACAGTTAACAGTGAGTTAATTAATTTTGGGTAGGATTTGGGGGCAATAATGTGTCAGGATTCATCACAGTGTTCATCAATGGAATTGCAACAGAAGTTCCAAGAGGTCTTATAGACATCAAAACATTGTTTGGTGAAGATGCAATTTTAGTTCATTCTTCTGGAGTGCCACTTCCAACCAATGAGTTTGGCTTCTTAATGCAGACCTTGCAGCATGGTGAAAGCTACTTTCTGGTAATTAATTAATTCAATTTTACACTTTGCATTGCCTCCTTAGTTATTAAATGCTACCTTCTATTTTTCAAATTTCTTAAGAAAAATGACCCGTACCTTAATTAATTAGGATTATATATATTATGAATTTAATTTTGATATACTCTCAATATAAAATTATATTTGATTATATTTGATTATATAATGATATGTTGAAAAAAATAATTAATTTTTATATTAATTACTTGATGATTATTTAAAAAAATAAATATAATTAAACAAATGTATAAAATGTTTTAGATGATCAGCATATTAAAATTAAATTTTTATATTATTAGAATTCTTAATTTGGAGAGTCTCAATAACAAATTATTTGTATATAATTTTTCAATATAAAAATGTTATTAATTATCGATCAGTAAATTGATAAAAAAAATTAATCTGATGTACAAATATTCTGTATTAAACACAGAATTAAAAAAACGATGTAGGTAAAGAGTGTAATATATATTGTCTAATCTGAGAATTACATAAATAATAACTATTTTGACGCCTTAAATTCATGACTTTGAGAACACAATTACACTCCTCTAATACATTAATTTTTCAAAATAATAATTTAGTTTAAAGAGACATCTTTTATTTTTAAGATAGAGGATAAATTAATTTTGTTTTTCAGTTAATGGTTCTAGAATTTCGGTTTTACAGGTTCCAAAGCCAACATAAGCAGGAACCGGTCGATCATGGTAGCAGAAAAATGGAAGCTTCGTCTAAAAATGTTCCAATTCCGTAATATTTCATATATGGATCAAAATAATAGAGATCTTATGTGCCATGATTATACGTTCTTATTTTGATTTCTACTATAAACTTTTTTTTTTCTAAAATTATAATATATAATGAAATTAAGTTGTGTAATGTATATCTTCCTTATTTTAGCTTGTATTATTTTTCAATTAGTTTGTGGTGTGGACGGAATCTATGATTTATATAATTAAATTAATCAAATTCACTTACATTTAAAATTAATGCTGTATGCGTCATGGCATGAGAGAGTAAGGTGTTAAATTAACGAAATTGTAAAATGTAATGCGTTAAGCGAACGATGAGTTATAGCTCAAATGTCATAATCTTTCCATAAAGTTGCGGATTTAAATTTCTATTTTTGATAAAAAAAAATGTAATACGTTAAAGATATAACTATTTATTTTTTTTATGAGTTTAATTTTAATGTATTTAATTATATAAAGTATTTTATATAATCAAGTAATTATATTCGTTCTTTTGAATAATTATTTATGTAATTAATGTAAAAAATAGTTATTTTTACTGATATGATATATTATGTAATTAGATGTACGTATAAAACTATTTTACAGTTAGTATATTAAAATTAAATTCTTCTTTTATTAGTTTAAATTTTTAGAAGAAATATTTTTATGACATGATACTATATTTTTTATAACAGAAAGATTTAAAATTCGATCCATATTAAACATAAAAAAAATAGCATAAAATAAATTAAAAATAAAAATAGAAATTTTATGTTAAAGTTTATGCAAATTTAAAAGTAACTCTTGTATAAAAGACTGTATTAGATATATAAATATTTATGTGTGGTATTAGTTTACATTATTTAAAAATAATTTTATAATAAAATGTTAAATTCTGTAGTGGAATTTCTTATACAATGAACATTAATTAGATATATATATATATATATATATATATATATATATATATGTTGATATCACGCATGGAAATTAAATGTTACTTTGTTCATTGTGAATTAAAGACATTATTAAAGGAAGAAAGAGTAGGGCGTGGGGAATTAACAAAGAAAAGTTGAAGAAGAGAATAAATAAATAATTATAAGTAATAATAAATATATTTGAGAAAGAATGGTTGGAAACATATCTAACTCTCTTTGACTTGTGTTGTCTATCCTTTTGCCATCTATTCCTTTCTCAAGGAGCAAAATGGGGAAGACTGACTATTGTTAACAACATTTCAGACAGCTATTTGCCTCTTTCTTATTAACAAGACTGTAGTAGTATTCATTGAATTTTCTTTCCTTTTTTCCAATAATTCATATCCTTTATATAGTACAAATTATCATACTTGTTGACACGTTAATCATTTCATGCCATGCGTGTATGCATTATATCAACATACAATTGATTCCGATTATTATTTATTAAGTCAAGGAACTATATGAGTTAGACACACAAATCTTGTCGGCAAAATATATGGCCACCTTACTTTTCATATGCTTTGCTCTTAATTAAGTATTTTGGATGTGAGTTTTGGGGAAAAAAATAAAATTAATTTTTGAGAGAGGTTAGTGCGTATTCTGAAGCATTGCCTATCACATTGGAATAGTCATCAAAATTAATTAAATTTCTAGCTAGTAATAAATTATGACACCTTCGTCAAAAGAAAATAGTTCTCATTTTTTCGGATTGGAAATGGTAAATAAAAAAATCTAGTGAATACTTTAATTAAAATTTAGTCAGTATCTAATCAACAATAAAAATAAATAATTACACACTATTACATATATTAAAAATTTTTAAATTAATAGTCAAAATATTAATATACAATGATTAATTAATGACCAAAAATCATAAAATATATTAATTTTTTAGTACTATTAATTTTCAATTACAATTATAATTATAATTATTAGATATATAATTATTTATATAATTATATTTATTAATAGTTTATTTTCTTAAATAAATAATCCAGATAGTTATACAAATAGTTGTTATTTTAATTAGTTCAGTATAATTTACCTTAATCTCATTTAGCAAAAAGTTTGTTAAACTAAGACCCAAGGCTAAAGCTTCATAAAACGAATGTGTTTAATTGGAGAATTAATTTTTTTTATTAATATCAGTCAATTTTTTTTAATTTTAAATTTTAAATTTTATATCCTAAATTATAATTCTAAATCCTAAATTCTCCAAAAATAAAGTTTAAAAAAATAGTTTTATAATAAAAAATTAACTAATATTAATTACTTTAAAATTAGTTCTTTATACTTTTTCAAAGAATAAAAGTCTATTCTCATTTTTTCAGCATAGATTTTTGTTGTTCTCAATATTCAAACACAAAATTCATTATTTTAAAAAATAAAAATACTTACCTTTTAAACCGAAACAAAACATTTACTCTTTTTTACAGCTTGAAAATGTGTCTATTATATTGCCGCATATTACATTTCTAATACAACGTTGTGATTCAGTTGCAATCAATATACATAAATAGAAAGAACACCACAGTTACTGTATGATACA
Source organism: Arachis hypogaea (assembly GCF_003086295.3). Lineage (NCBI taxonomy): Eukaryota > Viridiplantae > Streptophyta > Magnoliopsida > Fabales > Fabaceae > Arachis > Arachis hypogaea. The sequence goes on along the minus strand of NC_092051.1, from coordinate 118,173,413 downwards.
GAGTTACATTACATAAATAACTAAAATTTGTTGTAAGTACGGACCACAATTCAAAATCACAGACAACATATAAATGATAGTTACCATATGCGTGATTCCCTTTTACCCAGAGGCAAGAGTAAAGGTCTTCTCTCAATAATACTACTTTCTCATTCAAATCTTAAATTAACTGCGCCCATGCCTTTTATTATTTTCACTATTTTTAGGGGCCAAATGCTTATATATTAGTATTGGAATTTTTTTCTAAAATAAAAAAAATTATTATTTTCTTAAATAAGATTTTTGGACTTTAATTTCTCAAACACAATTTATTTTTTGGTAATTGGGTAAATTCGTCGGACCCAACGAACTCTAAAAAAACTAACAAATTCGCAAATAGTATATAAAAATATACAAAAATATCTGGACAATAAACATGGCTTCTTGGAGGATTTTTTTTTTAAAATTATAAATTAAGAAAACAAGTCATGTTTAACAATGATAATCATTATTATCGTCTCTAAAAATACACGGATACATGGGAATAAGTCATATTTAACAAATAATTTTTAAATTATAAATTAAAAAAATTATTTTCCAAACATAAAATACGACTTATTCTTATGTACTCTTGTGTATTCTTATGTATTTTATTTTTAATATACAAAAATACACAAGAGTACACAAAAATAATAAATTTTTTTTATTTTATTTAAAAAAAAAACCTGTTAGTATTCCCCAAAAATAAAATAAGTAAGTATAATAATATAAAAGATGCAATGCAAAAGTGCAAAACAATATAAACAAAGTTTCTGTTCACTCCACTCCTCTCAAGCTTTACTTTGTGTATGCCTTAGCTTTCTTCATTATTTGCAGATATTACCCGTCTACACAATTATTTAAAAAGTAACATAAGCACTAATAAAATTTATTATTTTAAATTGATATTTGGCAAACAAATTTATTTTTATACGTAATGTTTAAAAATTACGGTGTTAGTTAATTTTCAGATCATGAATTCTAAATTTTTTATTTTTAATTTTAAATTATAAATTTTAATAATATAAAAATATTTATTGATAAAAAGTTATGACAATACAATAAAAGGGGTTACTGGAATAAGTTATTATTTGCTGTCCAAAATTGGAAAAAAATGCAAGTAAAATATATATAATAATTGAATAAATAAAATATAACTGCCTATCAATCCAATAATTTATATACTGAAGAATGTGACTAGAGCCTTTTCTTCCCAGTATTTTTCCTTAAATGAAAGATTAATAAATAAAAATAAAAAGTACATAGAAACATGGAGAACAAATTAAAAATAAAAAAGTGCATAGAATCATGGAGAACAAATTTAACTCGTTAAACAGTAAAGGATGAAGTTAAAGCATTTAAGCATAATAGTTTAATCTAATAAATGTATTAATATAATTAGTTCCACAATTCGAATATGCAACAATTTTAATGTCTTACAGAATTTTTGTTGGTAGGGATGATTGATGATAAAAATGATGGCAAAATATATATAGAGAAAACATGTTTTATATGTGATAAAGTTGACTGGTATTCAATAATCTAAAACTCTTTTTGAAGTTTTACCTACCTTCAACTTTATATATATCCACCTTCAAAATTCGGATAGTACAACACACATGCATCTCCATTATAACCATCGAATAATTAGTTAACCTCATTGTTCTACCTCATTTCTTCTTGGTGAGGTTATAAGCGAGTGTTTTTATTTAAAAAAAAAAAAGAAAAAATAAACTGTTAGGATATAAATATTCATATTGTCCTTTATTTTATTATTTTAAATGTCTGAGAGAAGTAGTATTATAACATAGTATTAGAGTTGTATTCGAAAAATCTAGAATTTGTATTTTTTTATAAATTTCCAAAAAAAAGCACAAGTCTAATAAAAAAAATCAAACAAAATTAAACAAAACTAAAAGAATCTCTTATTTAAAAAAAATATATTAAAGATATAATTACTGATATTATCTCTTTTTATCGGTTTAATTTTTTTTTTTATGAAAAATACTATCATGACATGAAATTAGATAAGAGTATAACTTCAAAAGTACTCTCCATTAAAATTCCTTTTACTCTAATAATAATTTTGAATCTACATGATGATGTGTAGATTCATTATATATCTAATTCACGGAAAAGAAAAAAACACGATATAATTATTTTGTGACACATTAAATTTAAAGTTTTTCTTAAAACCAAATGAAAGGAGCAGCTGAAAATTATGATAAATACAAGTAATTAAGTTACAGATTGGTATAACATTGAAAAGAAAAAGAAAAAGGAAAAAGTATAGATAGAATTATATTCTGTAAAAATAGGCATGATGGGTGTTGCTATTTATGAAACACTTAAATCTAGATTAAGATTTTGCTGAAAGTGCATGGCCAGTACGTGGATTTTTTCACTGGAATTAATTCTGCAACTTGGTACCCCACACCGACCAATATAACCAATGCTATTCAGACGGATGTTTTGTAAGTACATGTCTTGGATTCTTTACATCTTTTTATTAATAATCTCTTCAGAACACATTACATTACATTATATATATACATAAAGATATATAGAGGCCATGAAAGGGGCACACCAACTTAGAAAAATCATGTGAGATATATAAGTTCTATTGGTTGGCATGTCTATTAATTAAATTATTATATGCACTTGCATCCCTATGTTTGATTCACTGTTACGTTCCAGGTATATGTCATATACTATAATATTATTAGGAGTACTAATATTAATTGATTAATAAATTTGGAATTTATAGATTTTGTTGACCAGGAAACAGGTTAGTCATTTAGGGTTGGGAATTCCAACATGCATGTATATATATGTAGGGATATTTTTAATGGAGCTCATGATTAATTTGGAGGGGCCTAAGTCGTGTGAATAATGAATGAATCATATTATTATTACTACGACTTCTTCTCTGAACTTCCAGCTGGGATTACTTTGTTTCTATGTGATAAAACCTTGAACCTTGTGGGATTTCATGGCACCACACCCCCTTTTTATTATTCCCAAAATTGTTTAGTTTTAGGCTGTGTGTCTTGTGTTTTCTTTCTTCAATTTTATTATTCTTTTTAAATACTATTATCTCCGCCCCCTTTATGATTTCTATTACATTTTCATTTAATTAACTTCATTTCCAACAACCAATATTAGGCCACTAATACTTTTTTATTGATTTTAAATTATTTTTAAACCAACAATACTAGTCATTTTTTTACTTTTTTTTTTTTTTTTACGCTAACAATGTTGATTCTCCTAACATTCTATGTTTTCATTAATAGTAAAAAAGTGTTTACTTTGTTAGTTATATATACAAAATGTCATGAATACAGTTTTTAAAAAGTAAGAATGAAATCTCACTCTTAGTTGAAAAATCCATTATTAAAATATACCATTAGACCAAATAAAATAAAAAGAAAGAGAGGAGAGGAAGGGAATATTTTTTGTTTGGTTTTCTACTATATTCTTTAACTTAGCAGTTCAAGGATTTATTCATGTCAGTTTTATTTAACAATTTGTCATTAACCAATAACATTTATTTAACCAGACAAATGATGAGCTCTATGCTTAATCAACCCAATTTGATTGAAGAACTTGGTTGGGATGGAAAAGGATACAAGTGAAATACCAACTATACAACAGTTTTTTACCCAAAAATTGATCCATCATGAATATGAAACAAAGTGTATACACATAAGTTCAAATTGGACATGGACAAATTCAAAATACTAATCCACATAAATGCCATGGATTGGATCAGCTCTTTCCATTGACCATATTTTATTTTTTAATTTAGGCCCACCATCAAGACTAAAGTTAAACATATAGAGCCACAAAACTGAAACCATTCGTTACCCAAAAAAAAAAATAACTTAAACTACTCATGACTAACAAATTTTAATATGGAAGTAAAATAAGTGATATATTTTAACATTGTAATTTTTGGTGTTTTTTAAAATTGTGAGAGTACACAAATCGGATGTTAAAAAAAATTGAAAAAATTTAGAGTACACAAATCGATCCGATTTGTGATTAAAAAATTTAAAAAATTCAGGGTACACAAATCAGACCATCCGATTACTGTAATCGAACTGTCCGATTACTCTTCCACCCCTCGGACGCAGTCATCACATACTGGTAAAACACCTTATATCCCCATAACTGTGCTATACACTATTACTTACTCCATATCAAAATTAAAAAAATGACACCTTATTCCTTCTCAAAAAAAGAAAAAAATATATAATTCATTTCAAATCCTCCCACACCCAGAAAAAAAAACTCTGTTTGGCATACATATTACATAAGACTGACAAGAGTGAAAGCGATTTCATTTTAAATCAAATTTTCTCATCCCTTTTATCAGGCCACCAAAGATCACCAATATATTCACGGTTTAATTATTCAACAAGTTTTTATAGTTTTATCGAATTTTTAATTAGGTTGTTATGCTTTTTTTTGATTGAGTTTCTATACATTAATTTTTTTTTCAATTTAATTCCTGCCATGACAAAACGTTTGAAATTATAGAATACTAGCGACTCAACAGGCACAATCTTTTTTATTATTTTTAAAAAATTAATTTTATTTTTTTAATATATTATTCGCCTTTTAAATTTATTAGATCACTATTATTTTTTATTTTAATATTGACATGATCTTATTTATATCATATTTTAGTATTGGTGTTAATATATTATTCACCCTTCAAATTTGTCAGATAAGTATTTTTTTCATCATTTCAAAATTAACGTAATTTTATTTATATGACATTTTGGTTTATAAGGATTGGGGAATCAAATCTCCTCCTATATTGAGGATATGAGCCATCACCTCGTCGTGCCTCTGCTACGAACTCTTTTGGGTAGTTGCGTTTACATTGACCATTTTCATGTATGGTGAAGATTGATTAAGTATTCCGCAAGAACCATGGACTATATATGCCTTAGTATTGCCTTATGTAAGTGTGGTTCTGTTTCTTTACATGGTATTTTTCGCTCGGACCAAACTATCATATTGGTCAGGATCACTCAACGTGTCATTGTTTTCTAAGATTAGCAACATATGTACGTATGGCAATCCCTTTTTCTGAAATTCAGTGACATAAATATAACTTTTCACTTTTTTCAATACACCCTTGGTAATAACATCCTCCTTTAATTGTTCGAATTTGGCTCTGAAAATCTTAGTTGTTAGATCCGGACGATCCTATGGAGTTTGAGTAGGGCTGAGTTCCGAAGCTATTTCTGACCATGATGGATTGCATGCCTTAGTGAGAAAAATATCGGGTTTACCTTCTTTTATAACAATAGCATTCCATCCTCGTACCGTTAGGTCATATCTCGACGACTGTCCACGAACGACCATGGTAGTATCGTTCTTCTGCCAACATTTTTTAAAACCAATTATAGAGAAAAGTATTATTAGTTTGAAATTTTAACTTCAGAAACACGTAATGATCAATCGTGTAGGTATTAAATCGAAAAGTATTTACCAACATTAATCTCTCCTGTGTGCAAAGCATCTTGTGAGCCTTGATATAGTTCAACTCGAAGTTTCTGTTGTCTTTATCGAACCCATCTTAACTTGTTTGTTTCTATTTTCACATAGTTGTCAACAACATATTATTGAAGAAGTAGCCCCACTTGCTAAACTGTTGAGTGATCATGGGGCGGATCTACAAATTTTGAGGATATTAGAAAATGGTTAAAAATTGTGAAATGATGTATTGGTTCAAACTATCATATAAGGAAGTCTATAAATTATGTAGCAAATATGAGTTTGTACCTGGAGCATATTGCTATAATATGTCCGGTATGATACTTTGTTCCCACTTTAAGTTCGAGTATTCATATCCCATCCATGCGTTCCAAATGGAAAAAGAAGAGGATATTGTAGTGGATCATAATAGCCAACAAATTTCTGAATCCTTCTGAGATTACCAGTATGAGTTTGAACCTTGATATCTCGTCCACGCACCATTGTTTTAATGTCATGTATGTATATAGAGAGTGTTTTAAATATAAATTTTTATCTCGGTTTCAAATTAAATACTAATTAAAAATAAATAATTAAACTTAATAACGTTTATAAATAGTTAATTTGTAAATAATATTTTTAAATTTTTATTTTGATTTTGTTACACATAATTTTTAATTGAATAATCTTGAAGCGCTTATATATTTATTTTTATGGTCAATAAATCTGACAATTTTTCAAAACTAAAGAAGTTATTGATAAGAGGATGTATGATGAATTACGAAGAATTTTTTCCAGATACACAATTTTTATACTCTCCTATTTTGTTTATTAATTATTCTTATATGTTGATATTTAAAAACGAAAAAAATAAGCATTCTCATTTATTCTATTTTTCACTATTTATAAAAAAATGAAGACCTCTTCGTATTTAGATTTATATTTTGGCCTACCACTTAAAAAAGATGAAGACAAATATGAATATCAATGACATTTAAATAAAAATTATCTTTTGTAAATAACTAACATGTATTTTGGTTTATATATACTCTTTTTGAATCAGAATAATGTTATTATCATTATTTTTTGAATTATATTTTGGTTTATAGTCATTTTAATTTTAATAAAATATGATATAAATAAAGTCACGTCAACATTAAAATAAAAACATACTTATCTAATAAATTTGAAGAGTGAATGATATATTAACAAAAAAATAAAATTAATTTCTTAAAAACAATAGAAAAGCGGCTGAATAGACACGTTAGTGCCTGTTGAGCCGCTTGTAATAATACTTAATTTATTATTTATTGGTCTCATTGATATAATTAATTGATCATTTTTTCATACACTCTATAACAGTTAGAATCCTTCTTTCTATTTATTGTATATATGTATCACAATATATTTTAATAGTATTTTATATCTTACTTTAACATTAAATAAAGATACATCCCAACAAAGATATACCTCTACCTTTTATTGGTTTTAAAAATTTTATTTTTTATAATAAACTCTATTATGTCAATATAAATGAAAAAAAATATCAGGAAAGAATGAGAATAAAAATGAAAAGAAAAAAGATAACGATAATAATATAATAAAAGAGTACAAAACAATATATATGAGATAGTAGAAATAACAATAACTATGAGAATAAATTGCTCTTATGATAGTAGAAATAATGATAACTGCATGGGTTGTTTTAGGTTGCTTTTATGATGGTAAAAATAATGATAACGGCTTCGGTTGTTTTGGGTTATAGTGATAGAAGTAAAATGAAAAAAATAATTGGACACCAAATTCTTATTATATCTCTTTTAATTTATCAGATAACTAATGAAATAAAATATTATTATTTACAGTATAAATTAAATTAAAAAATATTTAATCCGTAAGTAGGAGAAAATAGTTATTATGACAAAAATTAAAATTGTCAATCATATAATAGCACTATTTCAATTTAATCATGTGAAAAAAAATTCGAATATAAATTTATTAGTATTAAATAAAATAAAATAAAATATTATCTGCACTATAAATTAAATAAAAAAATACCAATACTTTTAGAATTAAAAAAAATTATATTTTTAAAAATAAATAAATAAATATTTTTATAAAATAGCTACTATTATACGTGAGAGTAATTGCACATAGTTTACATAGCATGACTCACTTCAAAATAGCTACTATCGTGCCTGTTGAGCTGCTTTTCTATTGGGTTTAAGAAATTAATTTTATATTTTTATTTTAAAATTAAATATTTAATAATAAATTAAGAATAAATTATAAAAAATAAAATATCTTAAATTATTTAACATGTAAAATATTGAAATAAACAAATTTAAATTAAAAAATAAAATTGAAAATATATTAATTTGCTATTATGTGTAATAAAATTAATATAAAAATTTATTGATATTATTTAAATAGTAGTTATTTATAAATATTATTAAATTTATTTTTTTCAATCCTATTTAATTAAAAGCAAATTTAAAAATTTATATCCAAAATATTTTTTATCTTCATCCATAATTCTAATAGATAAAAAAGATATTTCTTCAATCTTATCTTGAACCTCTTTAATTATCTTTAATTTTATTATTTTTTAAAATTATTAATTTTTATTTTAATTATATTATCTCATCATATTATACACTATTCTTTGTCTCATCATTATTATTATGCTGCCTTGTTTTATTCTTTTTTTTCTTCTTCTATTCATCCCAATCGTAATTAATTATCACTGTACTATTATTCCAACTCTCATTTTTGTTTATCACTTTGATCCATAACTACCATTGTGTTAATTTTGGAGTTATTAAAAATTTGCTAAAGGATTTTTTTTCTTTTTTGATTTAGATATCTAGATGTATATTTATTATATAGATTCTTATTATTTTTTCAGACTTACTTGTTAAGTCATATTTTATTACTTTCAGAAAAAATTTAAGATATCAAGTATTCAGATTTTTTGTTAAACAAATGATAAAATTTGCCGACAATTATAAAAAAATAATATCAAATATTTTATATCTTCTTAAAAGAGTAATATTATATGGACATTACTATTTTAGCTACTATTAACATATACAATTGAATATAAAATATTATATTATTGTTGAATATCTTTCCTATTCTTAACACTTATTTGTAATAATTCTTAATATTTCTCTAGATGTAATATGTCAACTTTTATGTCTCTAACTAATAAAATTATTAAGATTTTCTTAAAATTTCATTTAATTTCAAAACAAAATTGTAATTTTTATATTTTTATTTTTTTCTAATATTTTTAGGAAATTAATTTTTATGTTTTTTAAATTATAAATTTGAGATAAAAAATAAAATTTTAATAAATAATAAATTATTAATAAATAAAAATATTCTTAAAAATTTTATAAGTTATTTATTTTTTAATGTATAGAATAATAAAATTTAAATTAATTTAAGTATGATACTAAAATTATTATGTTGTTATTATATGTAACAATTAAGATAAAAATTTATAAATATTTATAAATTTATTTATTTTTTTAATCTTATTTAATTTGAAGCAGATATAAAAATTTAAATTTAAAGAACTCTTTTTCTTCATAATTTTAATTGCTAATTTTTTTTTAATTTTATATTCAATATGTTAAATCATAATTTGTTCCATTATTTTTTTAAAATTTTAATTTTTATTTTCGTTATTTTTTACTATTCTCCATACACATATTTATCATTATTTTTTTTTAAATAAGTGAAATAAAGATAGGTAGAGAGTACTACATGTACTCCATAGAATAGAGGAAAAGACAACATGAGTAGAAGTTATGTGTAGAATAAAAAAGTAACTGTATAAAGAACAAACAAAATTAACTAATTACATTTTTGACCAAATTTTAGGACGACAATTATATTAAGGTGAATGCTACACAACTCCCTCTAAAATAACATGTAAGTTACCCTTCATTATGTGTCACATTGTAATTGGTTCTTATCTTAACCATAGTTGGGGCGCCAACGTCATCGCCATCTACTGCCCTCCCACACAACCTCTCTTTCCAGTATAGCCAGCGCCTCTTTTTTCCATGAATCACTTCTTACCCACATAATTAATGGTTAATTTGGTTATTAAATTTTTTTATTAAAAAAATATATCTTTATTTAATTACGTGATGGAACATATATTTATATGTAAAATATAATATAATAAAATAAATCTATTCAAAGTATTTAAAAGTATAATTAAAATCATGAACATACTAATATAATAATAAAATTTGTACTAAAAACAAATAAACATATTTTTTTATCATACATATATTATTTAAAAATAAATATATTATTAAAATTAATAACAGAAATTTAAAATGATAAAATTCAACTTTTTTACCGTATTTTTATAGTATTTTTATTTTTTTAATTTTTAATTTATTAGTACTTTATTATTTAATTAATAATTAAACAAATTATTTTTATGAAAATTTACTTTTTGTATTATATTAGAGAAGAGACCAATATAACAGTTTAAAAAATAAATTATATAAATATTTAAGAGATAAATATGAAATACATACCTAAGTAATATTTAGTTTGGTTATTAAATTTTTTTATTAAAATAAATCTTTATTTAATTACACGATAGAACATATATTCATATGTAAAATATAATATAATAACTCTATTTAGAGTACTTAAAAGTATAACTAAAATTAGAAAAAAATATATTTTTTATCGTACATAAATTATTTAAAAAAAATAAATTGTTAAAATTAATAACACAAGTTTAAAATGATAAAATCTAACTTTCTTAAAAGTATTTTTTATAGTATTTTTATTCTTTTAATTTTTAATTTATTCGTACTTTATTATTTAATTATATTTTACATATAAATATATGTTCCATCACGTAGTTAAATAAAGATATATTTTTTAATAAAAAATTTAATAACCAAATTAACCATTAATTATGTGGGTAAGAAGTGATCCATGGCAAAAAAGAGGCGCTGGCTATACTGGGAAGAGAGGTTGTGTGGGAGGGCAGTAGATGGTGATGACGTTGGCGCCCCAACTATGGTTAAGATAAGGACCAATTACAATGTGACACGTAATGAAGGGTAACTTACATGTTATTTTAGAGGGGTTGGGTAGCATTCACCTTATATTAAACACTATTTATCAATAAGATTAAGATGGAAAAGTGAAAATTGGACACCAAACTCTCCTATTTCCTTTATATATTGTTATAGATATTTAATTTAAAGTACATTAAGATATTATAATAATATCTATAACAATATCATTTAGGATAATTATGAAAGGTTTATCGAATCAAAATCTAAGAAATAAATTATTATTAATTAAATAAATATACAGGATTCTTACCTATATTTGGATCATTCCTTCTGTTTACTTGGACCATGTTATTATGAGTACTGAATAAATTTGTTATTAAGATGAAAATATATTATAAAAGATAATTCATATTAAATGATATACTAACTACATAAATTTATTAATGGGATGTATAACTTAACTCTTCTGGTGAGGTGTTGCTTGCCTCTGTTCTTCGCTCATGTTTTGTCTTTGTCGTCTTACATAGTCTTGCCAAGTCGGTCAACCATTTCTATTGGTATCCTGTCAACTGTAATTAATCAAAACAAAGAAAAGATGGATGAGAAACGAAAGAAGTTTTTCTAGTAACAACAATAGTGAAGTGAGAGAGAATAAGGGAAGAAAGAGATCATTATTATAGAAGTTACGTGGATTTATAAAATAAGAGATAACGTAAATGAAGATGAGGTAGTGAGAATATTGTAACGCAGAATAACGTGGGATAAGTTATTAGGAAGGATAAAAATGAAAAAAAGTTTTGGACACCAAAACAGGTTTTCCCATTATATATTGTTATAGAAGTAGTGAAGTGAGAGAGAATAAGGGAAGAAAGAGATCATTGTTATAGAAGTTACGTGTATTTATAAAATAAGAGAGAACGTAAATAAAGATGAGGTAGTGAGAGTATTGTAACGCGAAATAATTGACGTGGGATAAATTATTAGAAAGGATAAAAATGGAAAAAAGTTTTGGACACCAAAATAGGTTTTTCCATTATATATTGTTATAGATATAAAAATATTATATTATTATTGAATATCTTTTCTATTCTTAACACTTATTTGTAATAATTTTTAATATTTTTTTAGATCTAATATGTCAACATCTATGTTTCTAACTAATAAAATTATTAAAATTTTCTTAAAATTTCATTTAATTTCAAAACAAAATTGTAATTTTTATATTTTTATATTTATATTTTTTTCTAATATTTTAGGAAATTAATTTTTATGTTTTTTAAATTATAAATTTGAGATAAAAAATAAAATTTCAATAAATAATAAATTATTAATAAATAAAAATATTCTTAAAAATTTTATAAGTTATTTATTTTTTAATTTATAGAATAATAAAATTTAAATTAATTTAAGTATGATACTAAAATTATTATGTTGTTATTATATGTAACAATTAAGATAAAAATTTATAAATATTTATAAATTTATTTATTTTTTAATCTTATTTAATTTGAAAGATATAAAAATTTAAATTTAAAGAACTCTTTTTCTTACGTAATTTTAATTGCTAATTTTTTTAATTTTATATTCAATATGTTAAATTATATTTTGTTCCATTATTTTTTAAAAAATTTTAATTTTTATTTTTATTATTTTTTACTATTCTCCATACACATATTTATTATTATTTTTTTAATTAAGTGAAATAAAGATAGGTAGAGAGTACTACATGTACTCCATAGAACAGAAAAAAAGACAACATGAGTAGAAGTTTTTTTTTTTTTAATCAAAGATAGAAGACTTGAACCCGCAACCTCTTAATTGAGTATGGGAAGACTATGTCATTTGAGCTAGAAGTTATGTATAGAATAAAAAAGTAACTGTATAAAGAAAAAAATTAACTAATAATTACATTTTTGACTAAATTTTAAGGCGACAATTATATTAAACACTATTTATCAATAAGATTAAGATGGAAAAGTAAAAATTAGACACCAAACTCTCCTATTTCCTTTATATATTGTTATAAATTTTTTTTAATTAAGTGAAATAAAGATAGGTAGAGAGTACTACATGTACTCCATAGAATAGAGGAAAAGATAACATGAGCAGAAGTTATGTGTAGAATGAATAAGTAACTATATAAAGAACAAACAAAATTAACTAATTACATTTTTGACCAAATTTTAAGACGACAATTATATTAAACACTATTTGTCGATAAGATTAAGATGGAAAAGTGAAAATTGGACACCAAACTCTCCTATTCCCTTTATATATTATTATAGATTATAGATATTTAATTTAAAGTCCCTTAAGATATTATAATAATATCTATAACAATATCATTTAGAACAATTATGAAAAGTTTATCGAATCAAAACCTAAGAAATAAATTATTATTAATTAAATAAATATACAGGATTCTTACCTATCTTTGGATCATTCGGTCTGTTACTTGGACCATGTTATTATGAGTATTGAATAAATTTGTTATTAACATGAAAATATATTGTAAAAGATAATTCATATTAAATGATGAGGAGTGCTAGGGGCCAGCACTTTTCTTAAATTCTGGCCAGCACTTAACCATCAAAAGAAAATTGAATGATTCTACACCATTAGATGCAATCTCACACCATCAAAAATATTATTAATGGCTAATTGATGGCTAACTACATAAATTTATTAATGGGATGTATAACTTAACTCTTCTGGCGAGGTGTTGCTGCCTCTGTTCTTCGCTCATGTTTTGTCTTCGTCGTATGGCATAGTCTTGCCAAGTCGGTCAACCACTTCTATTGGTATTCTGTCAACTGTAATTAATCAAAACAAGGAAAAGATGGATGAGAAATGAAAGAAATTTTTCTAGTAACAGCAATAGTGAAGTGAGAGAGAATAAGGGAAGAAAGATATCATTATTATAGAAGTTACGTGGCTTTATAAAATAAGAGAGAACGTGAATGAAGATGAGATAGTGAGAGTATTGTAACGCGGAATAACTGACGTGGGGTAAGTTATTAGGAAGGATAAAATTGGAAAAAAGTTTTGGACACCAAAACAAGTTTTCCCATTATATATTGTTATAGATTCTGTAAAAAAAAAGAATATTCTCATAACTGGGTTAGAATACCTAATTGAGGACACTTTCATATTTTCAAAATACCAAAAAAACCCTTGGCATTTTATCACCATGTCAGAGAACCCTAGCCGGCCTAAGTTCTTCTCCAAAGTTCCTGTCTAGGTGCGTTTCTCCTTCGTTGCATTGTGGTGTTGTCGTCCATGGCGTGGTCGTCATCCGTCGCTGCGTCGTCGACGGGTGCTCTTCTCGTCCGCCATCAATGAACCCATTGCCTCGCCTTGCTTCACTGCCATTTATGCAAATCCTCGAGGACCTGGCCTTTACGGTTCAACATTCTCATTAAAAACCTCTGCCAATGATAACGACTTTAGAGCAGTTACCAAAATTGTAAAATCGCAACTGGAGCCACACTTAAATCTCACGTGCCTTTGCGTGTTGGTTGAAGACACTGGCGTGCATCTCGTCCAGGCGCTCATGACGTGCGCAGAAGCGATTCAAGAAGGGAAGCTTGACCTCGCTGACGTGCTCAAGAACCATGCGTCGCTCCTTGCATCGCAGTAGAGCAGTGCGATTAGGAAAGTTGCTACCAACTTCTTCCTGGTGAGTGCTCGCGTCGCCGCACCTCCATCCCTCCCTTGCCTCCAAATTAATTGATTATAGGTGAAAAAATAGTTTCTTAAAGATATTTGATTCTGATAACTAAATGTTTGAATATATTAATCTCTGGTGAGGTTGAAGATTTGAACTTTAGCTGGTTCTAATTTGAGAACATCATCATGTTTGAAGTAAGAAACAAACTGAAATTTGGTTAGCCATTTGAGTTCATGGTTTGTGAAATTTTTAATTTATCTAATGTTATATTTTGTTGCAAAGTCTATTATTTTTTGTGTTACATTATTGGTATCAAAATTTTCAATATTGAAATATGATAATGCTGTTTAAATTGTATTGATTTGCACTCTAAATATTATGTAGTTATTGAAAATGATTTTCTCTTTATGTCTGATGTTCTAATAAGCTCCATTAGGTGTAGAAAAACTCCTTTTATTAGTACTTTCGTTTGATTATTCGGTAATTTTTGGGAATGGACTTGCCCATACCCTGGCTCAAAAATATAGCCAGATCCAAAAAGGAATAAAAGCCAAATGAAGGTGGCCTCGTCTATCCTTACCCGACCTCATAGAGGTCGAGCGCGATAATGGTAGATTAGCTCTGCTTATATGAATACGTAACTAACTCCTAAGATATTGCCCACTTATCTAGAAGAGAGATCTCAACAACTTCCCTAGAAAAAAGGGAACTGTTATCCACCATTAAAAGTGGAACTACTCTGAAAAAGTGGTCATCAACTCTACTATAAATACATTGACACTCTCAGGTATATTCAAAACCCAGTCTACTAAAAAGCTTGCTTAAACTCTTGCTAACTCAAACATCAAAGTCCCTTGCAGGTACCACCTCCTACAAGAGCTCATCAGCATCACCTCACCTTGGCCATTTGCAAAATGGGGCTTAGGCCTCCTCGGGACATTCCCATAGGCTCCCGAACAAGTAAAATACCTCATAGTGTGTATGGATTATTTCACTAAGTGAATTGAGGCATAACCTTTGGCAATCATCACTGCTTAAAGAAGTAAAAAATTCCTCTACAAGAACATTGTCACCCAGTTTGGAGTCTCACACTCCATTACTACGGACAATGGAACTCAGTTCACCGACTCAGCCTTCAGAAGCATGGTGGAAAGTTTCAAGATTAAGCACCAATTCACATCGGTAAAACACCCTAAGCCAATGGACAAGTTGAAGCTGCAAATAAAGTTGTGTTGGTCGGGTTGAAACGTCGAGTACAAGAAGCAAATGGAGCATGGGCAGACAAGCTTCCTCAAGTCTTGTGTGCATATCGGACAACCCCTCACTCAACAACTGTGGAATTTCCTTTCCAACTTGTTTATGACATAGAGGCCATGATACCTATAGAAGTCAATGAAGAATCTCCAAGGGTTAGATTCTACGATGAAATACAAAATATCCGAGCTCAAAAGGAAGAACTTGACCTCCTCCCAGAAGTCCAAGAACAAGCTCGGATAACGGAAGAGGCCTTGAAGGAAAGAATGGGCTTAAGATATAATAAGAAGGTCGTCAAAAGAAGCTTCTCCGTAAACAACCTCATATTGATCCGAAATGACATCAGAACACCAAAGTCGGATGAAGGAAAGCTGACTGCAAACTGGAAAGGTCCTTATAAGATTATTGAGGTTCTAGAAAAGGGTTACTACAAAGTGTTCGACTTAAAAGGGAACGAGCTTCCAAGGTCGTAGCATGCATGTAACCTAAAACACTACTACAGTTAGAAAGTGCACCTTGCTCCCTGGTGTACTCTTTTTTCTGACTTCATATTTTTTCTCGAGAAGGATTTTTCTAAAGGGAGTTTTAACGAGGCACCATAGAAAGGGTTAAGGGCTAATGAAAATCTCTTAGTAACAAAGCTTATGTAAACTAATTTTTCTTACTAATGATAATTCATTTTTCATAAAGTTTCCCATTCAAAGGCACTAGTTTAAGCTCGAAAAATCACGAAAATCATTGTTCGACCTAGATGGTCGGCAAGATGAAGCGACGAGGTACAAATTAGTGTAAGAAGTAATATAAGCAGATCGTGGTCCGACCTTATTCGAAACTTAAGAAAAGGGTGGATCTAAAACGAATCGCAAAAGTAACTTGTTAAAACTGACTACTTAAAGCTGGGATAAATTAAAGGAAATGCATGATCCTGATCTTACAAAAAGATCAATGAGAGACCGACTTACTTCAACCGACATCTTCAGCAACTTAATAAAATTACCATTAAAAGCTATCAAGTGACTTAAGTTTTAACACAAAGCTAAAGAAACACTACAACAAGCAATGTTAAACAACATTCATACCAAATTGCCACTTATCAAAAAATGGGGAAAAAGTTTTTAAGAACAACAAAAAGAAGAAACATTGTTCCAACTACAACTATTACAAAGCCAAGTTGTTCATAAAAACTCAAAAGCCGGGCCATCCAAATACTTTGAAATTAAAAAAAAAATAAGAAGGAGGGATGTGTTTATTGGAGGTCCTATTCGTATCATCGGGTTGCACGGAGGAGGTTGGGAGAATTTCTAGGAAGGAGTAGGCTCATCGTCCATCCGAGGAGCACCATCAACTCAAATTTCATAAGACTTTGGGTCGGGAATAGAAGTGTCTTCCTCATCTTTTGGCACTGTGACAATCTTCCCATCAACCACAGTGTTGTCAAGACTAATGAGGGAGATGTCAATAATCTGGAACTGGGTCTTTGAATTCTCAACCAACTCGTCCATTCCCTGACTATAGTTTCCTCCAAGTCCACATACTTCTCCCTTGATTTTGCAACCTCATCCACCAAATCTAGTTTCTTCCCGAAGACCCTGGTATAGCTCTCTTCAGGCTTCTTTTTTAAACCCTCTGCCATGGCACATGCGGCTTCAGATTGCTTCATTCTCTCCCGAGCCCTAGCAAGGTTAGCCATTAGGACCTCCTTCTCCTTCTCCAACTCCAACTTAGTCTCTCTTAACGATTCTACCTCAGCCTTCATATTAGATAAAGATCACTGAGTGGCACCCAAGGGAGTCTCCTCCAGTTGTTTTAGAAGCACCGAACAAACCCTGACTGTTCTTATCCCACCTCGGGACAGGACTTGAAGGTGGTTCTTGATAGAAACATCGTCCATCCCAATATCACTATAAGGGAAAATGTGTTTCTCATAGAAAATTACAACATCAAAGCCCTGGTCGTACACACTTCCCGACTCCAAGGTCTTATGTTTCTTAGGCCTCGACTTGGAAACAAGTGGCGCAAGAGGAATTAATTGACTACCATGAGCAACAAGCGAATTTGAAGGAGGAGGAGTGGGATCAAGAGTCACCTTAAGGGAGGCAGAGGTGTCCGATTTTGACTTGGAAGGTGAGGAGAGTCGCCCAAATCATCAGCTTCTCTCAATTGTATATTCCGGGTAACAATGTTCTTCTTGGCTGAACGAAGAGTTTTCATTGTCGCCGACTTTCCAGCAATACTTTCAGTATGACATCAAAGTCAGATTGCATTAGACAAAAAAATAAACAATAAATTTATATCTCATATCTATAAGATGAAAAGAAAATGCTTCTTAGCTCAGGCTGAATTTGGCTGGGGTTTCCTAAAAATTTCTTGGTGTCCATATTAAGAGCCTTGTAACACCCTAACTATCAAAATGTCACGCTTCCGGCTATGCCACTCTGATAGCTCGAGTATTACGATGACTCTTCTAATATTTAATACTAAAATATGAGCCTATTTAAAACTCAAAATCGCATAACCTTTCAAAAACACTTTTTCGTTGAAAACATAAACATACATGTACATACATTACCAGATACAATAATAAGATATATTTATATATATATACATAACACTAGTTTACAAACATACATGTCATAATTACCTATCCCTCTTACAAACTTAGTAAAGATAAAGGCGAGGGAAAAATAAAAGCTAAGATAATACAAAAATAACGAATAACCAGAAAAAGGAATATAACTCTTCTGAAGCGTCTTCGTCCATATCCTGAAAATGAATAACTTGTAGGGGAGTGAGAACGTCGTCCTCGCTTGTTCTCACTATAGAATTACAGAAATTGCTATAACAAGATACGTAAAATAAAATTATTCTCAGAGTACAGTGATCATTGCTCGTCTTATGAGTCTTTCCAAAAACCTTGAGAACACATTAGAAATCCAGAAAAACCCTTTTTGAAGACTTGGTAAATTTCTCAAATAATTTAAAACAAAACTCTTTTTCCTTTCTTGTAAAATCTGAAAAGTTTTTTTCCTAAACAGTATGAATGACCAACATGTCCCAAACATATGTTCAATTAAGTCTATGTTGTAAGAGTTTGATTTTTCATACTTTTCTAGACTACAACCATGAAGGCAGTTACCTACGCGGTATAAATAACCATCCCGGCCCAGGCATAGGTTCATTAAGTCTATACTGAACCGGTCAGATACTTTATACAAAACTAGAACTCAATATACCAATCACGGCCTCAAGCCCATCCAATCCAACACGGCCCCCGGCCCAAACAACTCAATCATTAACTAATTCATCACAAATCAACCAATCAAACACAATCACAAATAATGTAGTTCAAACATAATCAATAGCAATTACAACAATTATAGCAGTTAGCAATTAATATAAGTATTCACATAGGCAAACCAATTACAATATGCACACCCAAACAATGTCACATAAATACAAATGATGAATGTCTGCCCTACTGGATGTGATATCACATTGTCGGTTCAACTGCCAACCCGACACATCTCCATGGGGATGTTGTCCTTCAAAATCATAGTATGGGAACCCCCGAGATATAGTGCTCAGATCACTATCCAGGATTTTATGCCTATACGCTTTGATGATCCGAAGGGATGCGAGCAGGATCTATTGCCACCGACCTCACATCTAAGCGCAATCGGGACGAACCACCGCCCTTACGCCGCCGCCGCTACCTCGACAGGCGGGATCTAACCTCGGCCCCTGCCGAGCGCATATCGTTTCATAATCTCAATACAAAACAGTAGTTCAGTGGTTTCTCAGAAAAACATTTTCAACACATCAATCAGGATCAATATCTTACTTCGAAATCATTCTTGGCCCATTTACTTTTAAATAACAACCGTATTCAATTCAAGAATCACTTTTCAAAACAGAGCCACTTTTCACGTCTTCCCAACACTTCCAAACAATCACAAAACCATGCCAAATTCAAAATCTCTTTGAAAGACTCAAAATCATTCATTTCTAAATCAAGATTTGGTCGTAAAATTTCTTAGCAGAGTCTCAAAACTTCAGGGGAAAATAACCTAACTCATTTCTTAAATTCTTTGAAAACCTCCGAAACTTTAACTTCTTAAGTTGGATAAATAGAATGGAGTTTAAACCAAAACCAAATCGTATTTCCAATTATTCCGAACCAATTCCAAAACCAACCAAACTTAAGCCAAAACCAAATCATTTTTAAACCAAAAA
Organism: Arachis hypogaea; assembly: GCF_003086295.3. Lineage (NCBI taxonomy): Eukaryota > Viridiplantae > Streptophyta > Magnoliopsida > Fabales > Fabaceae > Arachis > Arachis hypogaea. The sequence continues at coordinate 118,153,685 of NC_092051.1, read as the reverse complement.
CCAATTTCAGTTTCATTCTTAAATCTGTTACCAAATGCTCGGAAAGTGTTTCAATAATAATTCGAAGTTTCAGAAAATACTTCAAGCTCTTCCTAAAATTTCGTAAAGTGGAATAGATTAATTGAAAACCAGGTTTATTTTAAATCCATTAAAACCCCTCCAAAATCTGTTTACTTAAATCAAATTCCAAAACATAAAAAGTTTCATATTTAAATTGATTTTTAAGATATAATTCCTTTCTTAGTAATTACATCCAAAATATAAAAATTTTCTTAATAAGGCAAGTTCAAACATAATTTATTTATCAAACATTTAATTCAAAGCATAATTCATTATTTTCAAAATAACGTTCCAATCAAAATCACAGATTTTATAGAAATTTCGGCAGCATCTCCCCTAAAACTTGGACTTTGCCACCCTATTCGGGTCCCAACCAAACCAATCCTCAACTCTTTCCAATAGGTTCAAGACCAAATCAGTTTCTAATAAAGCAAAAACTCAAACTTTCAGGTTGTCAAAAAAATAATTTCAATTCAACCAAATTCAGAATTCTCCAATTTATCAAAGCAGACATTATCTCAATCAAACAGGCAACCATATTCATTCAGGACAAAATTAGACAAATCATAAGACTCACATAATCACCAGAAACATGTTTTACACAACATATCTATTTATAACAATTTTCAATTTAGAATAAATCAGTCTGACCAAAAAGCCCATACCTCGACTCGTCGAACACATAAACCAACGCATCACAAGAATCCTCTCTCTCAACCCGAAATCACCAGCAATCGCAACCTCAGCTCCAAGTCACTTTCGCAGTTATCACAGCAACTCTAATCGCAACATACAACAACCGAAACTATATCTTATAGCAATTAATGTCGCAAAACCTCAGCGTATGATAACAGAATAGTAACTAGGGAGCTTTCAAATCGAAAACGCTTACCGAACGAAGAAGAAATGGCTAAACCGGAATATCGACAGTCTCCGAACCGGTTCGGCGGCAGCCCGACAGCCACCTCAAGCGGCAGCAGCGACCTGAACAACATGCAGCGACCATGAGATTCCCAGAAACTCAACGAAAAGGAGAACTGACTTAAAACCCCTTACCGACAAAGTTTTCCGGCGACCAGGCACGGCGGTGTGGTTCAACACAGAACCAGACAGAGCGGCGACAGCCTCCAGCAACTCCGATGAGCTTCCTCAACGACGGTGATGGCTGGAGCTTCGGCGGTGCTAACAAAGGCTTGCCGGCGGCAGGAATGGCGGCGATAGCTCCAAGCAGTGGGTCGCACTCCTCCTCGCATCACTGGCCCGCATCTCCCACCCTCAACATTGCACGGTCTATCTCTTCTGAGGTGGGAAAGGCAGTGATAGCCTGGCTCCCCACGTGCAGCGGTCTGGCATGGTGACGATGGCGTCCTCCATCCCCAGCGACAAGGACGACGGTTACAACCTGCAACTTTCTCACTCGTAGGCCATCCCTCTTCTTCGGCGTTGCGCTCTGTTTCGACCTCACTCTCTCCTCTGTTTGCAGATCATGGCGGTGGCAGAAGCTTCATCCATGGCGATGCTGCAGCACGGGCAAGACTGGGCGGTGCTGACGATGGTGGCTTGGGATCCTCGCGGGCAGTTCGGTAGTCACGGCGGCAGTACCCAGCCGGCGGCGCCGAGCCCTTCCCCTCTCTCCTTTTCCCCGATCTCTGCCTCTGGTTCACGCCTCTTCAAGGATATGTGTGTTTGCTGTTGGTTTGGGAGGGGGGAAAGAAAGGGTTTCGGCTGAGGCAAGAAGGGGTTAGGGTTTCATTTTTGAAACTTAGGGTTAGGGACAATTTGGTAAATTCAAATAAAATTAGGGTAATAGGGTTAATTTTGTAATTTCAAATACAAGTAGGGTTAATATAGAAATTGAAACCCAATTAAATCCAACACTAATTGTATATAGAGAATACTATTTGCTCATCAATTTTATAAATTATTTTCAATAAAATGTCCGAATCAAATAATTAGAAATAATATACTTAATTTCTTCATTTTCCAAAATAGCTGTATTAATATTTAAAATATTACTTATTTAATCCAAATCATATAAAATTTTTATTATTTCTTAACTACCAACTTTACAATTTAAATATATAAAATAACTCAATAATTGTAAAATTAGATAAACCTTAATTTAAATAGCCCAAACTCATTATTTTTTGGATTTCTAGAACTTTAAGTTATAAATAGGAAATTAGTCCATAATTATAGAGTTTGGATGAAGACCATAATTATTTCAAATTCAATTAATCAAAACTACCTTTAATTACCTTCAATAAGATAATTTACGAAATTAAAACTGTAAATAAATATATGGTTTGAGATTAGTTCAAAATAGGACTCTTCAAAAGTCTTGGGTCTTACAAGCCTGCCCCCAACACTCCTGGAATAAGGTAACTACACTCTCCTCAACTTCATCCAAGTCGTTCAAACCGTACCTAATAAATAGGGATTCTTCTCCCAGTGTAAAGGAAAAAGTGTCTCATCTCTCTCATTCAAAAAGAAAGGAAAGACATCATCCACAAATAAGATTTTGAAGAAGTAATTTCTAAAATCATGAAAAGAATCATCAAAAATAGTGAAGACCTTCCATCCTTGAACAACTTGGAAGGATACCCAACCCTGTTTCTTGGAGTTAAAGGGTTTTGTAAGAACAAAGAGGTAAAAGAAAGTTTTAACAGAAGGAGCAACATCAAGGGCACGACAAATAAGTTGATAGATTTTTAGAAAACTTCAAGAATTGGGATGAAGTTGGGAAGAGGCAACATTACAGAGCCAAAGAACCTCGAATTCAAAGTCAAAGAAAGGAAGGCTAACTCCCGATTTTGTTAAAAAACAATCATACACGTATATAAAATGACGTTCCGACTTCTCAAGTTGGAAAAAACAAACCCTCTCCTTGGACTACAATCTCATATTTTTTCTCATCCTCTCGACTTAGACATAACCTATGGTGCCTACAATAAGTCTCGGCATACTCTTTATCAATAACAGGGACATGAGTAAGAATAGACATATATCTACCCAGATCAAGTGAGACGAAACTTTAGAGGACATGTTGTGAATTACTGAATGAGACATAAAAGCTATACCTACAATACAATGAAAGGAAATTCATCACTACAAGTCGGGCAAAACAAAAACATCAAGCAAAAAATATAAGAGGTCTGGTCGTCTTCAACAAAAGGATACCACAACCTTTCGTGTGCAAAACAATCACACCACGTTAACAAGTGTAGAAATGGCGCCTTCCTCAAAAACGAAAAAAAGCACCATTTGGGGGCAACAAAAAATCAGACCCACACTCAGATTCACAACAACAATAAACAACATTTCAAATAAATTTTCAAGAAAATCTTTTCAAGGTTTTCGACATTCGTAGAAAAAAATGCAGAAACAGACAAGCAACCTTGCAACAAAATCATCTTTTCACATAAATGATTCAAGAAAGAAGAACATTATCGAGTAAAAGTACAAAAATACAAGTTCAAAAGGTAAAAGAGTTAACCTCGAAGGATCAAGAAGTAGGATGAACACACAATCGGCAAAAACACGAACGTTCCCTCAAGAAAACGCGAAGCAAAGCCCTCTGAAACTTAAGAAGAAATATCGAAGGCAAGAGCAAATTGCAGAAGATGAAAAGTTTTTAGTGAATGTAAAACACTTTCAGAAAGAAGTAAAAAAAAAAAGAAAGAGAAAAACAAATAAATAGTTATAACACACCAGGGGACAAAAAAGTAATTTTATACTCCTTCATTAATGTGGCACGATTACCAAGGTAACCGTTGAGTAACATGCAGAAATTACGAAAAGACGTAGCGTCTCATAAATCTAAATTAAGTCGAGAACCCGACCTAGCAAAGGCGGTCTGTCCGATCTGGTATTGTACTCTACAGAAACAAACCTGATCTACAAATGTTTGAATCCGAGCTAGTAAAAGCTCAGACTCAAGTAGGGATACTATTCATACCCTGACCTAAAAACATAGCCAGACCCAAAAAAGAATAAAAGCCCAATGAAGGTGGCTTCATCTACCCTTACCCGACCTCATAGAGGTCGGGCGCCACGACAGCAGTTTAGCTTTGCTTATATGAATAAGTAACTGACTCCTAAGATATCTCCCACTTATCTAGAAGGGAGATCTCAACAAATTCTCTAGAAAAAAAAGAAACTGTTATCCCTCATTAAGAGTGGAACTACTCTGAAAAGGTGGGTTATCAATTCTACTATAAATACATTGATACTCTCAGGCATATTCAAAATCCAATCCACTGAAAAAAACCTACTTAAGACCTTGCTAACTTAAGTATCGTAGTTCTTTGTAGGTACCACCCCCACCTCCTCACGAGAAACTCAGACGGCGGCATCTCATCACCAATAGAAGTCGGATCCTGTCCGAAGGGAGTCTGGACCTCACATTCAGGCGCAAAAACAACCTAATTTCAAGTAACCCTCGAAACAGGACTAAATATTTACTATTAAATACAATGACTAATTTTGTTGATTTTTCAAATAGATGAAACCTACAGTCTTAAAACATTCTATGCCTAAGACAAAAGATGGAGTCCTCCAAACTTAATTAAAGACATGGTTCTAATCAGATCGAATTGGCTGGTTGAATCAAGTTAATTAAGAATTAACTATCAAACCAATTTGATTCATAAAAAGAAAATCAATTGTGAGAGAACACGTCAAAAATAAAAAAATTCAAAAAAAGAAATCCTAGTAAATTGGCTAATTAATTTATTTTTTAATAGTTAACCAATTTAAAAAAATAAAATATTAAAAATAACTTTTTTGATTACTATTAGATTAAGTTAAACCTCAATCGAACCTCAGTTAGACATTTAAATTTAAACCTTTGAACTTTAACTTCACCAATTCAATGATAGATGATGAGTCTCTTCTTCTTCACAATACTCATTGCCTAATCCATATTTTGGTTGCCAACTACATCACATTCATTTCTCTTCTCTTTTTCTTTGAAACAATTGCATATCTTTCTCTACAAAATACTAATAGAGTTTTTTTGAGAATGAAATATGAAACATCTTCTGCAAAAACGTATAAAAATTCAATTAGGATAAGCCCAATAGAATCACGTATCATTTCAGCTCATAACAATAAATAGTAAAATTTTGTTCATTTACAAAGCCCATTCTATGTCGACCAAAAAGAAAGAAAACCATCCCTACATAATTGGCTAAATTGCTAAATTATGGGATTGAGGCCTTATAAAAGTTGCAAACTATTTTTCACCAAAAACAAAAAATAGCAATCTGTTTTCATCTAAAGACTACACTAAGGACTTAAAAGGCCCAATCTTTTGTCCTCATATATGTATAATTTACTAAATTTTATATTTAATTATAACATCCCTTTATTGACAGTTTAATAATATTTTTATTTTTATAAACTTAAACAAAGAGGCATTATTTTTCTCCCTATACGAAACTCAACATTAATCTAAATTTTTCTTATCCTATATATATTTTATTGAATAAATAACGAAAAAAAGTATACTTTAATACTTTATTATAATTTTATTTGAAGGGTCATGCCGACATAAAAAAGTGACACATAACAAGCACAAGAAACTCCACTAGCACGTTTTCATTGGCACCAGAATTTTGGCTCATGCTTTGCCTAATCCCCATTATGGGTATGTTAGGTGAATAGTTTGAAACCATGGTTTGCCCAACGACTAAAAGGCAACCTTGGGTTTCTACTTTTGTCTAAATCTATAGTTAGAGATTAATTAATAATATGCTGTAATATGATTCTGATGTGATAATGACATATATAAACATGCTAATATGAGTTAAAATTCAATTTGCATACCTCCAACCGCACTAATAATGTTGCATAATAAGCTCACTTTGGGGAAAACAAAATTGATTGAAGGCAAATGAACCATAGTATCACGTGTTTTGGAAAAAGCTTGTTTCTATTCCGCCACTATTTTGTTGATGCTTAATTCATCCACATTATTCTACTTTCAAAGAAGTTCTATTTAAGGTTATAAAATAGAACCGGCCATTCAACCAATGAAATTAAAAGTTCAAAAATTTAAAAGATTCAACTAAAATTTAATTGGAGTTGAATAAAATATAATAAAATAATAAAATAATAAAATATATTCAAAAATAATTCCTTTTTTTTTTTTAAAATCTTTTAGTAAAAATTCAATCATAATACGTGTACATAAAAAATTAATTATTTATATAAAATAAATAATAAAATATAAAATATATATTAAAAATATATAAATAAAATATAGTTCAACTAGCTTGCTGGGATTTTCTTATGGGTTCATTGCAACTGATTTATGCATTGAATCAGACTGGCCAAGTGATCGACTCCCTATTTACTTGGTTGAATTGACCAACCTGGTTGGATTTGTAGAGTTATGGTTCTATGAATATCAAAAATCAATCACTATATCTGTATTATATATACACCTATATGTATTTTATGTTTTTTTTCCATCAATTACTAAAATAATTAAACTTTTTATATCAAAATAATCAATCTTTTGTAGAATAGCTATAATTTTTATGAACAAAAAATAATTACCAATCAAGTACTACTGTGTTTGTGTATTTCTTTTATATTTTTATTATAAATATGAATTTAATTTGATTATATTATTTATAAAGTTTAAATATAAATGTAAATTAAATTCGATTATATTGTTAATAAAATTTATCATAAATATAAATGTGAAATAATTTCGTATTTCTCTATATAAATTGTTTATTATTAGTATTTGATCTTTTTTGTCAATATAGTATGAATATTTTACTTTAGCACCACTAATGAGAAATATCCCGTAAGAGTTGTCAAATAGGAAAGTTTGTTATTGGTTATTACAATTTGTTAGAGACTATTAGTTTCTGTTAACTCAGTTAGATAGCTATCACTTCTAGCTCGTCCTCGTTTATTCGCTTTTATAAATGCTTTTGCTCATTGGCTTCTTACACAGTCATAGGAATCTAAAAATATTATTATGAAAAGCCAATAATATATATAATATTAAAATAAAATTTATTTAAATAAATTATATATTATAAAATGTATTATAAAATTATACTGACAAAATATATATTTTAAAGTATAAAAAAATATGTATGTATTTTTTATTAATAAAATGGCACATGTCGATTGTATCAATTTTTTTAATACAAATAAAGAAATAATTAACAAAAAATTTATTTTTTTATTTTGTTTTTGAGTCTATTCTTCATAAAATTTATAGCTAAAAAAATCTTTCAGTTGTAGCAGTTGAATCAGAAAAAGTTAATACCAAACGAATCAAACGATCAATCAAATAATATGTTAAAGACTTTTCTGTCTTCATTAAACGCCTGGCATAACTCATAAATTGTTCACAAGTTACTTAATTCAGCATGATTAGAAATATCAAGTTTATAATATTGAGCTTGCATTCTTTCTCTTGGTCATTGAACTAGTTTGGATAAAATCGTTTTATTATTTCACTTACTTTTTAGATATTAAAGATCATTAATATTTGAGTAATTGACTCTATTAAACCAAAGAAGGAAAAAGGTAACGCAATTCACCCAAAGCAGAAATCCACACGTGAATCACTCAGGTAGCATTTCTATACAAATCAAAACAGCATTGTGAGATTTAGGTTCCTATGTAAATCGAAACACCCTTGGTCGATTTATTCATTATCAACATAAATCTAATAGGGGTCTTTCGATTTATGTGGAGATGCACAACGTTTCCACATAAATCTACATGATCTGTTTCGAGATATATATATATATATATATATATATATATATATATATATATATATAGCACCTATCCTAGTAAATCTTATAGAGCCAATTTGATTTACGTACAAAAGGTGTGATTGAGTAATTCGAATGGGACTGATTAGATTTAATAGGATCGGAACGCCTATAAATGTAAAACCAACGTCAGTTGAGAAGGAGAGTAAAAACCACAATGGCTAATGAAGAGAGCTTTGTGGTACTAGTACACTATAGAAGGTCGATTAAGAAAAAAATACGGTCAGGAATTAAGTTCACTGATAAGGATCTCCTTAGTATTTTTCTGAAACCTTCCACTAGATTCAATGAGTTCTTGAATTCTATAATCCAGAAGTTGGGGTTACAAGGCGTGAAATGGGTTGAGAAGTTGTTCTATAGAATCCCGATCTCAATTTTGCGGGATGACGTGAAGTACGATTCGTTAGTAATAGGTAGTGATGAGGATTTGGAAGTTCTATTTCATTGTCGCCAGCAGTTTCCCGAGGTGAGGACGCCTGAGTTGTTGGCCAAGCTTGTGGATGTGGTTTCCAGCTCAGGCGGTTCGAACCGGAACCCCCAAGCCGTTGCAACGGCCGCATGTTCTACTTCGAGGCCAAGTGGTGCCTCGTCATCGATGCCTGTGATTGCGCCTGAGGCAATGTTGGTTTCATCCCCATCCTTCGCAGTGGATCTAAACCGCAGTGGTGATGGAGCAGTTGGTATTGTTGATACGGCACCGATTTCGTTGCATGGGTTCGCACCAGATAGTGTAGATGATGTATTACGGGATGATGATGAGGATGACGATGTGGAGCCGGACATGATTGTTGATGAGAGTGGTGAATATATAGTAGGGAGCAATCCAGTTGGGGGTGCGGGAGGGTCTAGTTCAGGGACGTAGCAGTATCCCCCTCACTTTTCCATGTTGGACTTGGATGCCATGAGACAGCAGGTGGATCATTCCGAACATGTTGGATTCGGTGCTAGAGGCACACAGCAAGGCGCGCGGGGGGGGGGGGGGGGGTAACAGAGTTTCAGGTCGGTCAGCAGTTTCAGGACAAAGAGGAGGCCATGTTAAGTGTGAAGACCTACAGCATCTGATGCGGGGTTCAATACAAGGTGGTTGAGTCCGATTATCGCAAGTATTATGGGAAGTGTAAGGAGTTCGACAATGGGTGCACATGGTGTATTCGGATAAGTCTTCGACAGTGCAAAGGGATTTGAGAGGTGAAACGGTACAATGGCCCTCATACTTGTCTAGCCACCTCAATATCGAGTGACCACAGGAGTCTCGACTATCATGTGATCTCGGCATTCATAATGCCGATGGTTAGAGTTGATACTGCCGTGTGTATCAAGGTCCTCCTGAATGCGACAGAGGCATATTTCGGTTTCAAACCAACTTATAGGAGGGTTTGGATGGCGAAGAAGAAAGCAGTGGCACAGATCTATGGAGACTGGGATGAGTCATACATTGAGCTGCCACGATGGGTTCTAGGTGTACATGTGACGATGCCTGGAAGTGTTGCAGTTCTGAGGACGAGTCCTGTATGTGTGGGAGGGCAAGTGGATGATGCACATGCGTACTTCCACCGTCTTTTTTGGACATTCCCACCATGTGTTGAGGCTTTGCGGCATTGCAAGCTGTTGGTTAGCATCGATGGTACCCACTTGTACGGAAAATATGGGGGGACATTGTTCGTTGCAATTGCTCAGGACGGGAATTCCAACATCCTACCCGTTGCATTCGTACTGGTGGAGGGTGAGAATGTTGAGTCATGGTTGTTTTCCCTCTCCCACCTCCGCCAGCACGTCACTCCGCAGCTAGGCATCTTAGTGATATCAAATCGGCACAATGGAATAAGGGCTGAATTGGAGGTGCCTGAGGACGGTTGGCTACCACTCGCTGTGTACCGTGCATTCTGTATTTGACACGTGGCTGCCAACTTTGCGCTGACCTTTAAGGGCAAGGATGCACGGAGGCTTCTGGTGAACGCAGCGTATGCCAAGACTGAGGTGGAGTTAGATTATTGGTTTGATATCCTCCGTTCTGAAGATCCGGCCATGTGTGATTGGGCTAACAGGATTGACTATACACTATGGACACAGCAACGGGATGAGGGAAGGAGATTCGGGCATATGACGACAAATATCTCTGAGTGTGTGAACTCGATTCTTAAGGGGGTAAGGAACCTTCTAGTGTGTTCTCTGGTGAAGTCCATGTACGGACGGTTGGCCGAGCTTTTTGTGCGCAAGGGAAGATAGGCAGAGTCATAACTGGGTACCGGACAACAATTTAGCCAGCAGCTGGTTAAGGCTATAGAGGCCAATCTAAAGGCGTCTCGGTGTTTTATAGTGACTTTGTATGACAGGGAGAACTCCGAGTTCACAGTGGCGAAGACCACCCCTACTGGATCATTTTCATTTGGTAGTTATAGGGTGTCACTACAGGCGCAGACGTGTGATTGCGGTTATTTCCAGGCACTTCATTATCCATGTCCTCATGCCTTGGCCTGTTGTGCGTATTCACGTCTGACCTGGCACCCCTATGTACATGAGGTATATAGCTTGAGATCGGTGTTCAGCGTGTATCGGATGGGATTTACCCCACCGATACAGGAGGGTTTTTGGCCACCTTACGATGGACCGACAGTCATCCCGGACCCCTCCAAGAGGCGGGCTACTGAAGGACGCACCCGAAGCACTAGGATCCGGACTACCATGGATGAGGCTGACCCAAACAGACAGAAGAGATGCGGGTTGTTCTGAGAAGCAGGACACACACGTAGGCGATGTCCACAAGGTGGGTTGGGATCGGCACCAAGAGACTCAGCCTAGGCCTGACTTAGTTGTTTAGCATAAGAGTATGTCAGCATCTAGGTTATGTGTTGGCATGTTAGGTGTTATTGAATTTACGTACCGCCAACACTTAGTTGTTTCCTTTTATGTATTTCCATTGTAATTGGGTAATTTCGTCATCGTTATATATAGTATCTATGTTGGAAACTTTTATATTAAATTCTAGATGTGTTGCTTAAGTTACTTTTTATCCTTTTTGAATGCTCGATTTGTTCCGCTTGAACAACGGATACATTGGTTAAGCATAAACATATCACAAGTTAAACAAAGGAACCAATACAAAAAGAGGTAATACATAAGTACGCCATAGGTTATAAATAACTCAGATGGTTCCCCTAAACCACAAGCATCTACTCATACCCTAATCGCTAGTAAAACATAAGTAACAAGTGCAACTCTACATCTAGGAAATCATGCTCTCATGTAGCACATACATGTAACAATAACTCATCCAAATAGATGCGACCCTGTGAAGCAGCATCGTGCCCATCAGACTCTACGAGGTCTATCGGCGACTGGCAGCTGATCCTCATCCGCACCATCGCCAACAAAGTAATCGCTGAATGCCCCTCCAGCGCCACCGCTAGGACCCGCGCCGGCATCCTCTCCCGCACCTGAACCATACCAGTCCCCGCCAAGAGAGCCGCTACCTCTAGTGCCGTGCTCCTGTCCACCAACTCCACCGGGCATGCCACCCGCATCTCCTCCATCGGTACTCACATGATCTCCCCTGCCATCCCCTCCTCCATGATCACCACCGTCGTCGTCGTCCTGTCCACCTCTCCCTTCTGCAGGCCTACGTCGACCACCCCTACCACGTCGTGCACGTACACGTCCCCTCCCCTCGCCCGCCTCCATAGCCTGGTCGAGCCACCGCCACTCACGGCCACTCCGACGTGTACCAACACGAGCTCTCCGCTCTACTCTACATCTATCTAGAACATCATCCACCCTATCCATGTCTGGAACTTGTCATGGGCCTCGCTGAAGTGCCTCGACAGGTATAGGAATTGCCCTGGGATCACCAAGTAGTAGCTCCGGTGACAAGAAACTCTGACCATGCTAGGCCCACCAATCAAGAAAGTCATGTGACGGGCCTGGATTCGGAACAACATCAAACCGAAGGACATGATCTGCGCGGCTGTCCCAATGGAGGTGCCAAAACTGCAAGGTATACGGGAACCAACGGTCACCGCCTCTACCATCCTTCGCCATCAAGAAGTCAATGTTCAGTGCTGACCGTGGGAGAGGCTAAACTCCACCAAACTGAGGTAGCACCCGATCTACCTGGTGCCACTCTATGACAGCAAAATAAATCAGCGATGTCACGCTCCTCCACAGTGCCATATGACAAGGCTCAAGTATCTCCGGGTGAACATCCTGGACTACTTCTGGAGTGCTATACGGCATCCAAGTAACCTGTGCAAAGTAATATACGTAGCAGCTATTAGTTAACAGTACATTGTTAAGAAGCTGACATTACATGTTAACTACTTAGCTTTAGAAAAATACTCACATCACCAGCCTGAAGGAGATCTATCCTGAGCCTCCAATGAGCAACCCGAGGTCCCCTCTCGCTCGCGGTCGGGTTGTAACCGGACCACCTGAAAGCACATGCGACGATATTGACAGAAAATTACTGCCAAATTTAAAACATGAACATAGAACATTAAAATAACATCACCTCGACGCCAATGGCCAGTGGACGATATCATATCCAGCTGGTCTGAAGCCAGGAAACCGCCAGAGGATCCATGACTGAAGCAGCTGCAACGGACCGGCTAACTTGACAATGTTTCTGTTCGCCACGCGGTACATGCACCTGTATAACCATGACAAAGCAGCTGATCCCCAGCTGTACCCCCCATGTCCTCAAGCCTGGCTACATACGGGAGCCATCTGATGTGTAAGCGAGTCCCAGACTTGTCCCCAAATAGCTGAGTCCCTAAAAGCATCATGATATAGGCTCTAGCATACCGCTGGATAGTGGCATCGTCAGCCCCATCAGGTATCTGACCGAAGGTCTCCTGCATCCAGCTGCATCTCACTGTAAACTTGTTGATGCAGTCCGCAGGAGGCAATACTCCTAAAAGCTCCTGGAACCAAACCCAAGCTGGGCGACAACCCTGGATGTATCGCTCGAACTCTGTCAAGCACCCACTAACGTACTGTCCATCTATCGGCAACCCTAACTAGTATGCCATATCTTGCAGCGTAATCGTGCACTCTCCGAATGGCATATGAAACGTGTGCATCTCTGGACGTCATCTTTCCACGAATGCACTGATCAACGACTCATCCAATCGGAACCAGGTCTCGTTCAGCCTCGCAAGATGGTATAAACCGGCCATCTGCAAGTACGGAACGATCCTATCATCCAATCGCATACCTTGCTATCGCCTCATGCTACCGATACATCGATGAGGCTACAAAAACAACATAACAATTTCTCTGTCAGCACCATATGAAAAAATATCTACATAATAATAAATTAATCCTAATAATCACATGAATGGAGTCAAATCACGCAACTGGGACGCACCCAAAATTATTTCACCATGTCATCATATTGGGCATAATAAAGATAATTCTTATACTTATAAAAAAAAGTTTAACCAGCCAGCCCAACTCACGCTTTCAATATTCAATCACTAATCTTAATAATATCTAAATGCCAGCCCACATCTACTTCAAAGTCTACTTTAATACTATTCTCTTTAAAAAAAGGCGGTCAACTTCTTCATAGTCTACATCACTCAGATTGGTCCTTCTTATTCGAATACTATTTTAAATTTTAACTTTCTCGGCTACACCTCTTTACATTATAAAGCCACTAATCTACCCTTTTTTCTCAGTTTAAGGTGATTTGTTAAAAAATAAATTAACCCCGTTCTTTCATAATCTTCACTACTAACATTTTCAACCCTATTCGTACCAACTACTATTTCTATAATACTGCCTTTGAAAAAATAAACGTGAACCATTAAACAATAATTTAAAAAACAAAAACTAGCACATACTAACCTCTTCATTGACGACACTAGCAATGTGGGCAACTCCGTCTAGGTGATAAAGTCGATCCGGATTATCTCCCATCACTATTAATTTTTTTGGAGTGTTTTGCGTTTTTTTGGAAAGGGATTCGGTGGGGAAGGGTTGTTGGGTATGTGGTTCGAAAGTGACCTTTTCGAACTATATTTATACTGAAGCTGCTAGTAAATCTATAGGCTGTGTTTCAAATTACAGTGGGTGCAAAACATGCATAAATCTAATCAGTGGGCATAGATTTACTAGGTACCCCACTTACACGTAAATCGAATTGGCTCCATGAGATTTACTAGGGTAGGTGCTATATATATAAATCGAAACGGCTCCTACAGATTTACATTCAAAGTTGTGCATCTTCACATAAATCGAAAGACCCTTATTAGATTTACGTTGATAATAAATAAATCGACCAAGGGTGTTTCGATTTGCATAGGAACCTAAATCTCACAATGCTGTTTCGATTTGTATAGAAATGCTGCCTGGGTGATTCACGTGTGCATTTCTGCTTTGGGTGAATTGTGTTATCTTTTTTCTTCTTTGGTTTAATAAAGTCAATTACCCTTAATATTTGGACTGAATTTTTATTTATGCTAGACTAAATATTAAATATATTTAAAAAAAATAAAATTATATAATATAATAATTTATATACTTAATAATATTTAAAAAAATATAGGAGGCGAAGGCCTCCATTTACCCCCCTTAAATTCGTCCCTGCACACAGTTATACAAGTCATACATGCATTTTTATTGAATAGAAATAGATGAATTTAATATTGTATTTAGTGACCAGAAATTGGAACTAAAATTTTAGTTTCGGAGCATAAAATTTTAGTATTTTCAATACCTCAAGAAAGTGGAAACACAAGAAATTGAAATTTCTAGACACGGAGACTGAAACTTTAACAATATTTTCTTTAATAACTAAGAATATTTTAATAAATATTATTATTTCATGTTCATATTTATTTTGAACCAAATAGAATATCAAGACATAATTCAATCTTATATACTTTACACTAAATATAATAAAAAGACTTAATTTAAATTTAATCTCTCAATTTTTATTTCTTAACTAGTTTTTATCTTTCAGTTTCAGACTTTCTTCTAAATGTAGGTTTAATATCATTTTTAATAAGACCTTATTACCGGTAATAAGATATTATTAATTAGATTGTTACATGATTTACCACTGTGCATAAACATTGTTACAAACATACACACATATATATAATTGCGGATTAATATACCAGAAATGCTAGATAACTAAGCTTTTTTTTTAATTATGTTCAACCAAGTTAAATTTACATACATGCTTTTGATGTTTTTGTTTTTATTCTCGTTTTTTATTTTTTATTTTCTTCATTCTCCTCCTCCTCTACCTTCCTTATCATTAACATTGTTGAGTTCAGAAAATAATAATATTTTTGAAAGATGATAAACATATATTTAATTGGGTTGAGAGCCTAAAAACTATTTAATAAGTGTGCTCATAGTGCATGCCCATGTTAGCTTTGAGCAGCCCAATAAAAAAAAAATTGCCTACATTGTTGTTACTTGGACAACAAATGAGGCTGAAATATGGATTAATAATGCAAACAAGTCTCAACAAAAAATTTCAATTTTTGGTTTAGCAAAGAGATAAAGCTTGTCGTTACTATTGAAGCTTTACCAATTCGGGTAAAAGGAAATCAAAGAAAAAATGGTTCATTTTTTGTTGACACTAAAATCTTTTCATCAAAATAATGTTGGAAAAAAACTGTCATATATTAAAGCAAAAGATAAAATTAAAATACTTAAAAAAAAGGCTGCAGTTATGTTAACCAAAATGTGCAAATAAAATAGCTCTTTAAAACTAGTATGAGCTACTACAACAATTTAAGAAAGAAGAAGAAAAGGAGTTCATTTTCTTCAAATCAAAATGGAGAATGAAGGATGAAATTTGGAGCCAAAGTTGAAGAATCAATGATGGTGATGTAATTAGTACAACCAAGGATAAATAGCCACCAACAAAAAGAAGAAATAGAGACAGCAAAGACAGCACAACCATGATCTTCTGCCACTGCCACCTTGTGTCTGTGCCATGTTTTACACCTCCACCACCTCTGCTATTGCACTCTGATTTGAAGAAGAAAGACAACCACAATCTGTTCTTAGAGTGTAGATATTGTCACCAAGGACAATTTCAAGTTTTAGAAGCAATGCACCATATTAAAGGGGTATTAAGCCCAGATGTGAAGCAAGGAGAAAGAGTCCATATATGGTTTTCATAGCATTCTTGCTACATTCTTGCTTCATTTATCTTCTCCTTCAATGGAAAAAAGGCATATAAGTGAGACATTAGTAAAAGTCATTGAGAAAAAAGGTAACGAGAGTTAAAGTTGGAGAAAAAACATTGAATATGTCAAATTCTTTTGATATATTTTTTATTTTGTATCACGATTCTAAGAGGTTCTCGTTGCTATGTTGGGAGAGCACTTAGTGTTGAGGTCTAGGCTAGGGAGCTTAGCCAAACAAGCTTGGTTAGAAGCTTTTGTGTTTCTGGATAGGATTAGGAAGAATCCTAGGGAATTGGTATTTGTAATTTCTAGAAATTATAGTGAAAATTCTACCATTATTGTAGTAGAGAATAGATGTAGGTCACATTATACTAAGTGACTGAACTAGGATATATGACTGTGCAAGCTCTTCTTCTCTGCCCTGTCTTTTACACTATCGTTATGAGATAAAAATAAATTGTCTCCTGCATAATCATTTTAACAGACACTGCAACAACTAAGTTTCAAATCAGTTTTGATGACCAAGTGGTGCACGGAATTTAACTTCGCACAATTGAACCTGCAAGTGCACTAGGTCGTCCAAGTAAAACTTGAGGTGAGTCAGGGTCGATCCCACGAGGATTGTCGGCTTGGATCAAATAGTGGTTATATTTTAAATCTTAGTTAGGCGGGTAGAAAAGTTGTTTAGTTGTTTAAGCGCATAAAAGTAAAGTGAAATAAAAATAACGTTACTCAGTGGTTGTGAATTCAATGATAAGAAGATGGTTAAGGCTTCGGAGATGCTTTGTTCTTCTGGATCAATCCTTTCTTACTATCTACTCCAACTGTGAATGATTTCTTCTATAGCAGCCTGTATGTGATCGATATTGGTTTGAGCGGCTGCCAATCATCCTCTAGGCTGAACACCATGTTTAGTGCGTATCCAATCTGAATGAGGATGAAGCTCCTGTAGTACATCCCCTTGGTGATCCTACTCAAAACGGCATAGACAAGGTCAACTTTTCCAGATCAGAGAATGCTGCGCCTTGATTCTAACCTTTACTACAAAGACCCTAATCTCCCCATACCTCGGCTGAACTGATGTCTCGAGAAGTCCCTAATGAAGTCGTGGATTAGCCGTCTAAGAGACGTATCCTCAAGCTAGTGGTTCATTGATATCCGATGATAGATGCTCGCTGAACCCATGTAGAATAGAGATAACTTTTGACGGTTCAACTCATTCATAAGGTTGAAGAACAAAGATACATCTTAGGAGAGAATCAAACACGAATTGAAATGGAACAGTAGTGCTTTTATTAATCCATAAAACTCAGCAGAGCTCCTAACCTTAACCTAGGAGGTTTAGTGGCTCATACTATACATAATGGTGTTCAAAAATATTATATGCTGGAGAGAGATCCTAAACATGGTTAATCTTCTCCTATATATACTAATCTAATAACTAAGGATTACAGAAATATGATAGGCTTAGGCTTGTAGTGCAAAAATCCACTTCCGGGACCCACTTGGTGAGTGTTTGGGCTGAGCTAAGGGTGTATCCATGTGGTAGTAAGGATCTTGGGCATTGAACGCCCCCTTTGGACTCCCATTTGGGCGTTGGATGCTGGCCACCTCTCTGTGGGCGTTAGACGCCAGGACTGAGGTAGCTGGCTAGCGTTGAATGCCAGTTTTGGGCCTTCATCTTCAATAACAAGTATGGACTATCATATATTACTGGAAATCCCTGGTTGTTAGCTTTCCATATCTATTAAGAATGCTCCATTTGGATATCAGTAGTACCAGAAATGCTTGCTTGAATGCACGGAGGTCAGATCCTGACAGCATCTGCTACGCTTTCCTTGCCTCTGAATCAGACTTTGTCAAAACTCTTAGATTTCAGCCAGAAAATACCTGAAATCACCATAAAACACAACAACTCATAGTAGAATCCAAAAATGTGAATTTTATACTAAAACCTATGAAAATATAATAAAACTTAAATAAAACATACTAAAAACTATATGAAAATGATGTCAAAAAGCGTATAAAATATCCGCTCATCACAACACCAAACTTAAACTGTTGCTTGTCCCCAAGCAACTAAAAACAAAGTAGGATAAAAGAAGACTAAGATACAATAAATATCAGAGTTTTCAATGAAGCTCAATTTCAATTAGATGAGCGGAACTTAGTAGCTTTTTGTTTCTGAATAGTTTTGGCATCTCACTATCCATTGAAACTCAGAAGTGTTGGCCTCTTTAGGAACTTAGAATCCAGATGATATTATTGACTCTCCTAGTTTAGTTCTTTTTTATTCTTGAACACAGCTTTTAGAGTCTTGGTCGTGGCCCAAAGTACTTTGTTTTTCAGTAGTACCACCGGATACATAAATGCCACAGACACTTAACTGGGTGAACCCTTTCGGATTGTGATTCAGCTTTTCTAGAATCCCCAGATAGAGGTGTCCAGAGTTCTTAAGCACACTCTTTTTGCTTTGGATCACGACTTTGACCGCTCAGTCTTAAGCTTTTTACTTGACACCTTCACACCACAAGCATATAGTTAGGGACATTGTTCCTTTGGAGTGCTTAGACCAAGATTTTATTCCTTTTAGGCCCTCCTAATTATTGATTCTCAAAGCCTTGGATCCTTTTGTCCTTGCCTTTTGGTTTAAAGGGTTATTGGCTTTTTGCTCTTGCCTTTTGGTTTAAAGAGCTATTGGCTTTTTCTATTTTTATTTCTTTTTCTGCTATATTTTTTTCGCAATTTTTTTCGAATAAGAATATATATATATATATATATATATATATATATTGCTACTTTTTCTTGCTTCAAGAATCAATTTTTGGATTTCTCAAATTACCAATAATAGTTCTCCTTTTTCATTATTCTTTCAAGAGCCAACATTCTTAATTCCAATTTCAAATAAGCAATGTTTATTCATGCATTCAGAAAACAAAAGCAATGTCACCACATCAAAATAATTGACTATTCTTATTATATAACTCTAAGATTCATGCATCTTAATTTTCTTTTTCAAATCAAATTTTCTTTTAACAAGGTGAGAGGTATATGGAACATTTTTTAACTTTAAGACATAGATAGAAATGATCATGCAATAAGAACACGAGAACAAATAATAAAACATAATAGAAAACAGAAAAATAACATAAAAGAAAGGGGTGATGGAATGGGACCACCTTAGTGACGGTGGCTTGATGTCTTCAATGTCACGCCCTTGTCTCTGTTGTTCTTCCCTCATAGCTTTTTGATCTTCTCTAATTTCATTGAGGATGGTGGAATGCTCTTGATGCTCCATCCTCAGCTGATTCATGTTAGAGCTTAATTCTCCCATAGAAGTATTTCATTGATCCCAATAGCTCTGAGGAGGAAAATACATCCCTTGAGGTATCTCAAGGATCTTATGTTGAGGCGGCTCCACATGCTCATGTTATGGTTCATGTGCCGGCTCTCTAGTATGCTCCATCCTTCTTTTAATGATGGGCTTGTCCTCCTCAATTAGAGTGTCACCTTTTATGATAATTCCAGCTGAATTGCATAGGTGACAGATAAGAAGAGGGAAAGTTAACCATGCTTGGGTGGAGGGCTTGTCTGCCACTTTGTACAACTCGTGAGGTATCACCTCATGTACTTCTACCCCCTCTCCGAGCATGATGCATCACTTCAGACCGGTTGCTAGTAGGGATGATAGAGCGTTGGATGAATTTCAACCATCCTCTAGCTATGGGCTTGAGGTCAGGCCTTCTTAGTTGGATAGGCTTGCCTTGGGAATCCCTTTTCCACTGTGCTACTTCCACGCAGATGTCTGAAAGCACTTGATCTAGCCTTTGATCAAAATTGACCCTTCTAGTGTAAGGATGTGGGTCTTCTTGCATCAAAGGCAAGTTGAACGCCAACCTCACATTTTCTGGACTAAAGTCCAAGATTCTTCTACGGACCATGGTGCTCCAATTTTTAGGATCTGGGTTCACACTAATGTCATGGTTTTTCGTAACCCATGCATTAGCATAAAACTCTTACACCATTAAGATCCCAACCTCTTGGATTGGATTGGTTAAGACTTCCCAACCTCTTCTCCGGATTTCATGTCGGATCTCCAGACACTCATTCTTCTTAAGCTTAAAAGGGACCTCAGGGATCACCTTTTTCTTTGCCACTACTTCATAGAAGTGGTCTCGATGGGCTTTGGTGATGAATCTCTCCATCTTCCAATTTTCGGAGGTGGCAGCTACGACCTTTCCTTTCCTCTTTCTAGAGGGTTCTCCGACCTTGGGTGCCATAAGTGGGAAGGGAAAGCAAAAAGCAAGGCTTTTCCAACACCAAACTTAAAACTTTGCTCATCTTCGAGCAAAAATAAACAAAAGAGAAGAATGGAGTAGAAGAAGAAGAAAATAGATGAACATGGAGGGAGAAGAGTAATTCGGCCAAGTAATGGCTAAAGGTGTATGAGTAGTGTGTGGGATAAGTGAAATGAGGGAGGTATTTATAGGGAGGGTATGGGTAGAATGTCGAATGAATTGGGAGGGTATGGGTGGTAAAGTTTGAATTTTAGTGGGTGGGGCTTGGTGGGAGTTAGAATGGTTTTGGGAAAGAAGTATGGATGTAATTGGTTGAGGGTTTATAGGGAAGAGTGTGTGGGAAATTGTGAAAAGAAAAGAGAAGAAGGTGGGGTAGGTGAAGATGCTGTGGGATCCACTGGTCCTGAGAGGCTAGAAAATTCAAATTCCCTACCCCCTTATGGGCATTGAACACCCAGCTCATGCTCCAAAGCTGGCTTTCAACGCCAGCTTGCTGCTCCACTCAGAGCGTTGAACGTCTAAGAGGGATCTCCTTCCTGGCATTCAATGCCAAGTCTTCTGCCTCTTTTGGGCGTTGAACGCCCAGCCTTTGCTCCCTGGTTGGTGTTCAACGCCAGTAATGTTACCCTTTGTGGGCGTTGAACGCCCACTCTTGCCTTCTTGTCTGGCGTTCAACGCCAGCAAGACATGTACTCCAGGGTATTCTATTTCCACTTTTGAACGTTTCTGTATTTGTTTTGACTAATGCACATGATCATGAACCTAAAGAAAATAATTAAGAAAAACAAATTCAAAGAAAAACATAAATAATAACTATGGTTGGGTTGCCTCCCAACAAGCGCTTCCTTAACATCACTAGCTTGACGGTTAGCTCCTTACGGAGATGGATATGGGCTCAGAATTTCACCCCTTAAAGTGAACTTTCTTCCTGTATTCTCATGGATGAGCTTCATATGCTCTAAAGACAAGATACGACTAACTGTATGTGGTATGACTGGTTTCTTGGTGAAGGCAACTCTCATCCCAGGTGAGAGGCCTTCTGTAGGGATCTTTTTGTCCCTCCAGCCTTTAAGTACTTTCTTCTTAGTACCTTTGTTCTCAGTGCTTTTTAATGGCTTCCTAACACCAAACTTAGAATTGGTGTCTGGGGGCTTAGTAAAGCTCTACACTGAGAGAGATGGTTGGAACACTAAGTGTTGCACAGTTATCTCTTTTTTCTCAGAGAGAGAGTTGGGGTGAGGCATCTTGAACAAGATGTGCTCCTCCCCTAGTGGTAAAATTAGTTCTCCATTTTCTACATGAATGATCGCATTGGCAGTGGCTAGGAAAGAACTTCCAAAGATGATGGATTCATCCTCATCTTCCTCAGTATCTAAGATTATGAAGTTTGCAGGGATGTAAAGGTCTTCAACCTTCACCAAAACATCCTCTACTAAGCCATATGCTTTTTTCATTGACTTGTCTACCATCTCTAGTGAGATATTTGTAGCTTGTACCTCAAAGATTCCCAACTTCTCCATCATAGAGAGTGGCATGAGGTTTATACTTGACCCTAGGTCACACAGAGCCTTCTCAAAGGTCATGGTGCCTATGGTGCAAGGAATTAGGAAGCGTCTGGGATCCAGAAGCTTTTGAGGCAGCTTCTGCTGAACCAAAGCATTGAGTTCTTTGGTAAGTGCTGGAGGTTCTTCCTCCAATGTCTTTACCCCAAATAACTTGGCGTTTAGCTTCATGAGAACTCCTAGGTACTAAGCAACTTACTCTTTCCTAGTTTTCTCATCTTCATCAAAGGATGAGTATTCATCAGAACTCATGAATGGCAAGAGTGCTTGCAAGGGGACCTCTATGGTCTCTACATGAGCCTTGGCTTCCTTTAATTCTTGGTTAGGAATTTCATCAGTGGGTGTTGAATACTCAGTAGGAATACCCTTACTGGCGTTTAACTCCACCTCTTGTGGCTTTTTAGGTGTTGAACGCTCAGTGGGAACATCTTCACTAGCGTTCAACGCCAGCTTCTTTGCCAATTTGGGCATTGAACGCCCAGTAAGATCCTCCTTACTGGCGTTCAATGCCAGCTCTTGTGCCAGTTGGGGCGTTGAACGCTTAGTAAGGTCCTCCTTACTGGCGTTCAATGCCATTAAAGGTTTAGCATTGGGCGTTCAACGCCCATTAGGGATCTTATCATTGGCGTTCAATGCCAGATTGCTCCCTTCAGATTTGGCCTTAGCTTCAGTAGTGATGGCCTTGCACTCTTCTCTTGGGTTTGCTTCAGTGTTACTAGGAAGAGTGTTAGGAGGAGTCTCAGGGATTCTCTTGCTCAGTTGACCAATTTGTACCTCCAAATTTCTAATGGAGGACAATGTTTCAGTTATGAAACTATGAGTGGTCTTAGAGAGGTTGGAGACTAGAGTGACTAAGTCAGAAAGGCTTTGCTTAGGAGTCTCCATATGTTCCTAAGAAAATGAGAATGGTGGTTTGTTGTTGAACCTATTCTGGTTTCCTCCACCTTGATTATTATTGAAGCCTTGCTGAGGCTTCTGTTGATCCTTCCATGAAAGTTTAGGATGATTCCTCCATGAGGGGTTGTAGGTGTTTCCATAGGGTTCTCCTATGTAATTCACCTCCTCCATCATGGGTTGGTCAGGATCATAAGCTTCTCCTTCCGAGGAAGCTTCTTGAGTGCTGCTAGTTGCAGCTTACATTCTAGTCAAATGCTGAGAGATCATATTGACCAGCTAGGTCAAGATCTTGTTCTGAGCCAATATGGCATTCAGAGTGTCTACTTTAAGAACTCCTTTATTCTGAGCTATCCCATTAGTCATGGGGTTTCTCTCAGAAGTATACATGAATTGGTTGTTTGCAACTATCTCAATGAGTTCTCTTGCTTTTGTAGGCGTTTTCTTCAAGTAGAGTGATCCACCTACCGAGCTATCCAATGATATTTTGGACATCTCAGACAAACCATCATAGAAGATGCCTAGGATAGACCATTCTGAGAGCATGTCAGAAGGACATCTCCTGATCAGTTGCTTGTATCTTTCCCAAGCTTCAAAGAGGGATTCACCTTCTTTTTGTCTGAAGGTTTGAACTTCCACTCTGATTTTGCTCATCTTCTAAGGTAGAAAAAACTTGGCCAAGAAAGCATTGACCAAATTTTTCCAAGAGTGTAGGCTTTCCTTAGGTTGAGAGTCCAACCATATCCTAGCTCTGTCTCTAACCACAAAGGAAAAGAGCATAAGTTTGTAGACCTCATGATCCACTCTATTGGTCTTAACAGTGTCACAGATCTACAAAAATTCAGATAGGAACTGATGTAGATCTTCCAGTGGAAGTCCATGGAACTTGCAATTCTGTTGCAATAGAGAGACTAATTGAGACTTAAGCTCAAAGTTGATTGCTCTAATGGCAGGTATGGAGATACTTCTTCCATAGAAATCAGAAGTTAGTATGGTGTAGTCACCAAGAACCTTTCTTGCATCTCCTTCATTATTAGGCTCAGCTGCCATGTTTTCAGCTTCTTGTTCAAAAATCCCTGTGAGGTTTTCTTCGGAGTGTTGTACTTTAGCTTGTTGTAAACGCCTCTTTAAAGTCCTCTCAAGTTCAGGATCAAGATTAAAGAGAGGTTCTTTATCTCTGTTCCTGTTCATAAACAAGAAAAATAAAACAAGAAAGAAGAGGACTCCAAGTGAGATGTGAAGAAGAAAGAAGAATGAAGATAGAGAGGAGAGTAAAAGAATTCAAATAAAAAGGGAAGAAGAATTTGAAAATTAGAAGTAAAAAGAGAAAATATTTTTATTTTTATTTTATTTATTAATTAAATTCGAAAATAAAAACTAATTAACCAAAAAGATTTGAAAATTAAATAATGAATTTCAAAAAAGAAGAGAGAGAAATAGAGAAGATATTTTCGAATATTAGAAGAGAGAAGAATTAGTTAGGAAGTTTTGAAAAAGAAGAAAGAGAAAATAAGTAACTAATTAAGAAAGATTTGAAAACAAGATAAGATAGAAGATTAGAAAAGATTTGAATTTAAAATTTGAAATTTGAAAAGATAAGATAGAAATTGAAAAGATTTGAAAAAGATTTGATTTTGAAATTTGAAGTTAGAAAAGATAAGATAAGAATTTGAAAAAGGTTTGAAAAAGATTTGAAAGAGATAAGGTTTGAAATTTGACTTTTGAAAAAGATTTGATTTTTGAAATTTTAAATTTTAAATTTTAAATTTTGAAATTGAATTTTAAAATTTGACTTTGAAATAAGATAAGATAAGATTTTTGAATTTTAAAGAAAGATAAAAAGATAAGATAGTAATGTGAAAAAGATATGATTTTTGAAAAGATTTGATTTCGAAAAGATTTGAATTTGAAATTTAAAATTAAGATAAGATAAGATAATGATTTTGAAATTAAAATTTGAAATTTTTGTTGCAATTTTCGAAAATTAAGATAAAAAATGGAAAGGATATTTTTTTGATTTTTGAATTAATGAAAAAAGAAAAAAAACAACCAAAAGACACCAAACTTAAAATTTTTAGATCTAAAGACACCAGAATTCGAAAATTTTAAAGAAAAACACCTAAAGACACCAAACTTAAAAATTTTAAAGATCAAAGCAAAAAGAAAAACAAGAAAAATTTGAAGATCAAGAAGAATACCAAGAACAAACTTGAAAAATTCAAAGCAATTAAAGAACACGCAATGGACACCAAACTTAAGATTTGACACTAGACTCAAACAAAAGACACTATTTTTGAAAATTTTTTGAAAAAGACTCAAGAAAGTTCGAACTCTAACAAGAACAAGAACAAAAGACTCAAACAAAAGATAAAGATTAATAAAGAAAAGAAAAGATTTTTGAAAAAGTTTTGAATTTTTTATTTTTTGATATTTTTCGAAAAAAGAAAATAAAAGACTCGAACAGTCCCCGGCAACGGCGGTAAAAACTTGGTGCACGGATTCCCACACTCCATACAACTGAACCAGCAAGTGCACTGGGTCGTCCAAGTAATACTTGAGGTGAGTCAGGGTCGATCCCACGAGGATTGTCGGCTTAGATCAAAAAGTGGTTATCTTATAAATCTTAGTTAGGCGGACAGAAAAGTTGTTTAATTGTTTAGACGCATAAAAGTAAAATAAAGATAATGTTACTCAGTAATTGTGAATTTAACGATAAGAAGATGGTTAAGGCTTCAGAGATGCTTTGTTCTTCTGGATCAATCCTTTCTTACTGTCTACTCCAACTGTGAATGATTTCTTCAATAGTAGACTGTATGTGATCGACGCCGGTTTGAGGGCCGCCAATCTTCCTCTAGGCTGAACACCAAGTTTAGTGCGCATCCAGTCTGAATGAGGGTGAAGCTCCTGCAATTCATCCCCTTGGTGATCCTACTCAAAATGCCACAGACAAGGTCAAATTTTCCGGATCAGAGAATATTGTGCCTTGATTCTAGCCTTTACCACAAAGACCATATATCTCCCCATACCTCGACTGAACTGATGTCTCGAGAAGTCCCCAATAAAGTCGTGGATTAGCCATCTAAGAGACGTATCTTCAAGCTAGTGGTTCATTGATATCCAATGAAAGATGCTCGCTGAACCCATGTAGAATAGAGATAACTTTTGACGGTTTAACTCATTCATAAGGTTGAGGAACGAAGATACATCTTAGGAGAGAATCAAACACGAATTGAAATAGAACAGTAGTGCTTTTGTTAATCCATGAAACTCAGCAGAGCTCCTAACCTTAACCCAGGAGGTCTAGTGTCTCATACTGTACATAATGGTGTTTGAAAATATGATATGCTGGAGAGATATCCTAAACATGGTTGATCTTCTCCTATATATACTAATCTAATAACTAATGATTACAGAAATATGATAGGCTTAGGTTTGTAGTGTGAAAATACACTTCTGGGACCCACTTGGTGAGTGTTTGGGCTGAGCTAAGGGTGTCTCCACGTGCTACTAAGGCTCTTGGGCATTGAACTCCCCCTTTGGACTCCCCTTTGGGCGTTGGACGCTGGCCACCTCTCTGTGGGCGTTGGACGCCAGGACTGGGGTAGATGGCTGGCGTTGAATGCTAGTTTTCGTCCTTTATCTCCAAAGATAAGTATAAACTATTATACATTGCTAGAAAGCCCTGGATGTTAGCTTTCCATAGCCGTTGAGAATGCTCTATTTGGATATCTGTAGCTCCATAAATGTCTGTTTGAATGCACGGAGATCAGATCCTGATAGCATCTGCTACGCTTTCCTTGCCTCTAAATCAGACTTTGTCAAAACTCTCAGATTTCAGCCAGAAAATACCTGAAATCACCATAAAATACAACAACTCATAGTAGGATACAAAAATGTGAATTTTACACTAAAACCTATGAAAATATAATAAAACTTAAACAAAATATGCTAAAAATTATATGAAAATGATGTCAAAAAGCGTATAAAATATCCGCTCATCAGTTGTATAGAATAAATCAAATTAATTTCTGATGATTGCTGAATTAGTTTCTACCATATTGGATGATAGGGAATTAAAAGCTTAGGTAATTACCATTTTTTGAAAATTAAAGAAATAAGAGTTATTAAAAGATATATATCATTAGTTTATAATTATCAGGAAAAAAAAAGAGAAAAAAGAAAAGACAGTAGTGAAAATTTCAACTTCAAGTGGTTCAACAATAATAGTGCTTCTCAAAGTAATAATAAAAATAGGATGTCAAAAATTTATCTTACGGGTAAGAGTTCTCCCTAATGCATTTGCATATTGTTGTAATAATTTATAACATTTTTTTCAAAAAATAGAAATTTTAACAATATAAATTGATTCATTGTGTACATGATAAATTAACTTAGTGCCTACTTTGAATTCAAATCATCATCATAAATCAATTTTTCTTCTTTGACCTATTCAAAAACATAATAAGACATATACAAAATGTTAAAATAGAACATAGGCAGAAAAAATTGAAGAAGAAAAGCTCACTTTATTTTGTATGCTACTAGTACCCTTCATAATTTTCTTAGTATAACAATGTGATGAGAGCTCGATATTTTTTTCCTTTCAGTGCTCTCTTTCAATTATGCATAACTATATGTGGGTTGTACAAATTACTGTGTTTAACAATGTGCATCGTGCATATAAGTTAAGTTGGTGTCATTTAATATTGCATTTTGAAAATTGTAGTGTATAATTGTATAAAGTTGTGCAATGTGGTAAATAAAATATTGGTTGAGCACAACATTGTAATAATGTGACTTTGTGTTTTTTGATTGTTTATTTTATATACTACTTATTTAATATCTTGTATTCATTCATGATGTATGTTAACATATTTATGCTGTTACATCACTTTCAATAAGCTTTAGATAAGTAGAAGCAATGTACGCTCTGTTTTCATCAAAGACCAAATCAATGGCTCTATTCTTTTTTTTTTGTTGAATGTTATGTTTTGTGTTGATGGATTATCCTAATTTGCTGGGGAGTTATTAATGTTGATGTTTTGGACCTTTTTGTTTAGGTGTTCTTGTTATTTGGATGACCCTTCTGGCTCAACTAGTGTCTTTTGGCTTGTTTCTACATTTCATATGCTTTTGGAGCTACAACTTATGAAGCAAAAGATACCTCACCTGTTAGCATTTTCGGTTCCTTTTTTTGTGTGTCTTACTCTTCTTGCCTTGCCTTTTTTATTCTAATTTTTTATGTACTTTCTCGTTGAACCAATTATTTGTATCTCCATGGTAGAAGACAAGATAGGAAAACTATAATCAAATATTCTTAGAAGCATATCTAAAATTATATATCTACAATTTCAAGATTTTATTCTCTATCCATCATGATTGTTTAGTTATATTTTTTGTTTTAAATATTTTTTAAATCTAACTTTCACCCCTGTTTTCTTTTTCATTTTTTAAGGAAGCTTTTCTTTATCTTTTCATTTTTTGGACTTGGAACCAGCAATTGTTTCTCCCAGTAATTTTTTAAAAAGTACAAAATTTGACAATGAGTAAGCAATCCCCCAATACATTTCGTGTGCTACATGTTATCTGGGATACAAGTAACTTTGTTTTTGTTTCTGTTTTGAGTTATTCTATTACCCCGTACATGATTTTGCTTGCAATAAATTGTCGAATAGTACTCGTATATTACTCTCCCATCTCATAATTGTGATAAACTGTTATTGGTTCTCCTAACACACAGCACATTTTTTAAAGTTTTTTTAGTTTTATGTCTTTATTTACTGTTTATTTATTTATTTGTGCTAATTCATTAAATTAGACATTGATAAGAGCTGGATTAAAAAGCCACGAGGTTGTGCAGAATATAGGGATGCTTTGAATAAATTCCTTGACTTCGCATTAGCCAATGCATCATTCGATGGGATGATACATTGTCCATGTCCTTTGTGTGGGTTCCGGTTTTTCCAAACTAGAGACGATGCGTACAATCATCTTGTGATGAAACCCTTTCCCCCTAATTATACTCTTTGGTTACATCACAGTGAGAGAATCGTAGACGAGAGCTCCAGCGGTAGAGAAGAATTAGAACCCACTGAAAACTCAGTAGATCGAATGCGTGACATGGTCCACGAGGCATTCAACTTCCTGGGACTGCAGGGTGATGACGAAGACTCGATGGAAGAACATGTCAGAGATGGTGTGGAAGGGTTGTCGTACTTATACGACGAACCTAGCCGTGAGAATCGTGCCTTTCATGACTTGCTTGAGGATGGCGAGCAGGAATTATATCCGGGAGGCTCAAGATTCTCAAAGCTGTCTTTCTTGGTGAGGCTGTACCATATAAAGTGCATGTGCGGAATGAGCGACAAGGCTTTCGGTTTGATTGTAGAGCTATTGGGGGATGCCTTTGAGCATGCTGATGAGCGGATATTTTATACGCTTTTTGGCATTGTTTTCATATAGTTTCTAGTATGTTTTGTTTAAGTTTTATTATATTTTCATAGGTTTTAGTGCAAAATTTATATTTTTGGATTTTACTTTGAATTTGCGTGTTTTATGGTGATTTCAGGTATTTTCTAGCCAAAATTGAGGAGCTTGAGCAAAAGTCTAATTCAGAAGCAGAGAAAGCACTACAGATGCTGTTAGGATCTGACCTCCATGCACTCAAAAGAGCTTTTCTGGAGCTACAGAATTCCAAATGGTGTGCTCTTAACGGCTATGGAAACCTAACATCCAGGACTTTCTAGAAATATATAATAGTTTATATTTTGTTTCAGAAATGAAGGCCCAAAACTGGAATTCAACGCCAGCCACCAGCCCCATTCCTGGTGTCCAGCGCCCACAGGGGAGCAACTGGAGTTCAATGCCCAAAAGGGGGTCCCTAGCCAGAGTTCAACGCCCCTAAGGGACATTAGCACATGGGAGACACTCAAGGTAAGCCCAAACCCTCACCAAGTGGGTCCCAGAAGTGGATTTTTGCACTGTCAACTTAGTTTATCTTATTTCTGTAATATTTAGTCATTAGATTAGTATATATAGACAATAGTTCACCATTGTTAGAGGACTCTTGCCTACTTTCACGTTTACCATTGTATTTTTCTATCAGCATAAGTCACTAAACCTCCTAGGTTAAGGTTAGGAGCTCTGCTGACTTTCATGGCTTAATAAAAGTACCACTGTTCTATTCAATTCGTGTGTGACTCTATTCTAAGATGTATCTTCGTTCTTCAACCTTATGAATAGGATGATCTGTGACACTCATCTTCATTCTACATTGGATCAGTGTGAGTCTGTAACAGGAGATCACTGAACCACCAGCTTGATTATACATCTCTTAGATGACTAATCCATGACTTCGTTGGGGACTTCTCGAGACACCAGTTCAGCCGAGGTATGGGGAGATTAGGGTCTTTGTGGTAGAGGCTAGAACCAAAGGCGCAGCATTCTCTGATCCGGAAGATTCGACCTTATCTGTGGCGTTTTGAGTAGGATCATCAAGGGGATGAACTACAGGAGCTTCACCCTCATTCAGATTGGACGCACACTAAACCTGGCGTTCGGCATGAGGGAGGAAGATTGGCAGCCATTGGTTCACGAAATTGTGATCTCAATGGCGCCAAAAAACTTGGTACGCACAATTGTAATCTCAACTCTTTTTCACAACTTCGTACAACTAACCAGCAAGTGCACTGGGTCGTTCAAGTAATAAACCTTACGTGAGTAAGGGTCGATCCCACGGAGATTGTCGGCTTGAAGCAAGCTATGGTCATCCTTGTAAATCTCAGTCAGGCAGATTCAAATGGTTATGAAGTTTTGATAATTAAAATATAAATAAAATATAAAATAAGAATAAGTTACTTATGTAATTCATTGGTGGGAATTTCAGATAAGCGTCTGGAGATGCTTTGTTGCTTCTGAACATCTGCGTTCCTACTGCCTTCTTCCAATCATGCGTTACCTCCTTCCATGGCAAGCTGTATGATCCTCTCGGATGAAAACAAATCCATATGCGCTGTCACCGCACGGCTAATCATCTGTCGGTTCCCGCTAGCGTCGGAATAAGACCATTGTCTTTTTGCACACTGTCACTTGTGCCCCACATTTGCAGGTTTGAAGCTCGTCACAGTCATCCCTTCCCAGATCCTACTCGGAATACTACAGACAATGTTTAGACTTTCCGGATCCTGGATCCTACTCGGAATACCACAGACAAGGTTTAGACTTTTCGGATTCCAGGAATGGCTACCAATAATTCTAGCCTATACCACGAAGGCTCTAATCTTAGATTAGAAACCCAAGAGAATATACTCCAGCTGTCGTCCAATGACTATGTTGAACATCATGTAGATCGCTTTGTGGTTGTCAGGCACGCGACCTTGGCTAAGTGAGTAATGAAGATTGGGTGATTGTCACTGGTCACCCCTTCATTCTGACTTAACTGAATTAAGTACGAGAGTATATCTTGGAGAAGAAGTAGGCGTGAATTGAATAGAAAAATAATAGTACTTGTATTAATTCATGAAGAACAGCAGAGCTCCACACCTTAATCTATGAGTGTAGAAACTCCACCGTTGAAAATACATAAGTGAAAGGTCTAGGCATGGCCGTGAGGCCAGCCTCTCCAAAACGTGTACAATGATCTCCAAAGATAAAAGACGGTCAAAAGACGTAAAATAAATCTCTAAAAGTAGTTTTTATACTAAACTAGTATCCTAGGGTTACAGAAAATGAGTAACTAAGTGCAGATAGTGCAGAAATCCACTTCCGGGGCCCACTTGGTGTGTGCTTGGGCTGAGCATTGAGCTTTACACGTGCATAGGCTGTTCTTGGAGTTAAACGCCAGTTTTGGTGCCAGTTTGGGTGTTTAACTCCAATTCTGGTGCTAGTTTGGGCGTTTTACGCCAAGATGTTTTAGGCTGACTTTGAACGCCAGTTTGGGCTATCAAATCTCGGGAAAAGTATGAACTATTATATATTTCTGGAAAGCCCAGGATGTCTACTTTTCAACGGAATTAAGAGCGTGCTAATTGGGCTTCTGTAGCTCTAGAAAATCCACTTCAAGTGCAGGAAAGTCAGAATCCAATAGCATCTGCAGTCCTTTTTCAACCTCTGAATCAAATTTTTGCTCAGGTCCCTCAATTTCAGCCAGAAAATACCTGAAATCACAGAAAAGCACACAAACTCATAGTAAAGTCCAGAAATGTGATTTTTGAATAAAAACTAATAAAAATATAATAAAAACTAATAAAAACATATTAAAAACTATGTAAAAATAATGCCAAAAAGGGTATAAATTATCCGCTCATCAGCCATTAAATCGGCGTTGATCACTTACAGCCTGCCATGGAAAGAATCACTCAAAGTTGAAGAAAGACAGTAGGTAAGGTTGCTCCAGAGAATGAGGCATCTCCAAAACCTCAACCATTCTCTTATCACTTGTTTCACTCAAATTAAGTAATTTCATCCCTATTCTTGTTTTATGCGTTTATCTCAACAAACTATCTTTTCTAATCATCTGACTAAGACCTACAAGGTGTCCATAGCTTGATTCAAAACAACAATCTCTGTGGGATCAACCTGACTCACCTCAAGTATTACTTGGATGACCCAGTGCACTTGCTGGTTCAGTTGTGCGAGTTCTTATTTCGTGCACCACATGCAAAGATTCTGAAGACCTTACACAATGCCAAGAGGATCATAAGGAAGCTCGGTATTGAGTACAAGAAGATATATGCATGTCTAAATGACTGCATGCTGTACCAGGGCTCTGACCAAGACTTGTCTAGATGCAAACGGTGTGGAGCATCCAGGTGGAAGAAAAAGACCTAGAAGAATTCTTTAGCAACGATCAATGTCGTGGCCAAGAAGAATGGGAAACCTCTGCCGGTGAAGATTCTCCGTTACTTTCCTCTGATTCCAAAGTTGCAGCGATTATTCATGTCCATCAAGACATCTGTGGACATGTTATGGCACAAGAGAGGAACCAACTTTGACGGTTATTTGAGGCATCCCAGGGACGGCGAGGCCTGGAAAGCATTTGACAGGAGACATACTGACTTTTCTGGCAATCTGCGCAGTGTTCGCTTAGCCTTGGCCAATGATGGCTTCAATTCTTTTGGAATCCAGAGTTCAAAGTACTCAATATGGCCAGTGATTCTTATTCCGTACAACCTATCCCCCTGGATTTGCATGAAATAAACTAGCTATATTCTCTCCATGATTATTCTCGGTCCTAAAATGCCTGACAATGACATAGATGTCTACCTATAGCCCCTGATCGATGAGTTGAAGCAGTTGTAGGCTGGTGTTGATACGTACGATGCAAGTGAGAAGATAACCTTCAAGATTCATGCTATGTTGCTGTAGACTATCAGTGATTTTCTGGGCTTGGAAAATTTATCTGGCTGGAATACATACAGTGGTAGAGCTTATCCCATGTGCAATTTAGATGCCGAGACTAAGCAACTCACCTTCAGTTAGAAATGGTGTTTCATGGGTCACCGTCGCTTCTTGAATCACGATCACAGATATAGACAGGATCAGAGTAGATTTGATGGTAAGGTAGAGGATAAATCCCCACCTGTCAAATTGACTAGCAGGGATATCTTGAGATAGTTGGAGGGTGTGCACGTCTCACTTGGCAAGGTGCAAGCGATTGGTGGTAAAAGAAGACGCGGACAACAGATCGTAGTGCAAGACGAGTCTACATGGAAAAAAGAGGAGTATATTCTTTGATCTCTCATACTGGGAGAATAACGAATTACGTCACAACCTTGACGTGATGCACATAGAGAAGAATGTGTGCGACAACATTATTTTCACCATGTTGAACGAGAGTGGTAAATCCAAAGACCACCTAAAAGCTCGAAAAGATCTCCAGTTGATGGGAATCAGGCATGACATGTGGCCACTTGAAGGCAGAAAGTATCACTCTGCAGTCTTTACCATGTCCAATCCACAGAAGGATATCTTTCTGAGGACCATCAAGAATGTGGTCTTTCCATACGTGTACTTTAGCAACATTTCTCGCTGTGTTGATTTAAAACAGCACGAGTTATTGGGCTTGAAGAGTCATGACTGCCACATTCTAATGGAATATCTATTGTTAATTGCGCCAAAACATGTATTGCCCACCCCAATGTCCACCATCTTGGCAGAGTTATCAACCTTTTTTGACAAATATGCAGTGGTTCATACCCTGTGCCACATGAAGATGATATTTCCACCTTCCTTCTTCACAGTCATGGTTCATCTAATGATGCATCTGGTCGATGAGGTACGCCTCGGTGGCCTAGTGCATTATCGGTGGATGTACCTAATTGAGAGATAAAAATCTAAATAAGCCTTCTCAATCTGTATTATTAAGATATCATGAACCTATTAGTTTACTTGTTATGTTCTCAAAGGTACTTACGTAATATGGCACAACCAGAAGGATCAATTGCAGAGGGCTTCTTATCCGAGGAGATTCTCACATTCTGTTCAAGGTACCAAGATAATGTGGAGACCAGGATCAACCGACCGACGCACGTTGATAATCGGCCGAGCGAAGCTCCGCCGAGCGAAGCTTCGCCGAGCGATATTGCCAGCATGTTCCCAGTGGTTGGAAAGGCAGTCGGGGCTACTTCATTTTTTACTCTAACAGCCACCGAAAACCTTCAAGCACATCGTCATGTACTGGTCAATTACATTGCTGTAGAGAAATTACTGGAGTAAGTATCGAGTATGAGTTCTACAAGTATAAAGTGAGCCAATAGGGTATTGAGAGTACTGACCAATGATAAATCACTATTTTATGGTTTATCTTGTGTTTAATTGAGTGGTTTCATCAAGTCTTTACCCACTTATTCATATGAATTGCATGATTTTACAATTCCTTCCTAAGTTTGTTCTATGGTTGAAAACTTGCTTCCTAGAGACCTTTAATTTGTGTATTTTAATTCTCTTTTATACCAATCGATGCCGTGATCCGTGTGTTAAATGTTTTAGGCTTTATAGGGCAGGAATGGCTTAGAGAATGGAAAGAAAGTTTGCAAAAATAGAAGGAACACAAGAAACTAAGGAGATAACCAGCGAGCATCGACGCGTGATATGAAGAAATTTGCAGCGACGCGTGCGCGTGCCTGACGCGTACGCGTGGATTGGAGTTCTGCAAGATGACGCGTGCGCGTGCTTGATGTGAATGCGTGACACACCAAAACGACCAGCGACGCGTACGTGTGACTGACGCGTACGCGTGACATGCGCAATCTGCAGAATTAACAGAAAATACTGGGGGCAATTTCGGGCTGCGTTTTGACCCAGTTTTCGGCCTAGAAACACAGACTAAAGCCAAGGAACATACAAAGACTCGACACACATTCTCATTAGGATAGTTTTTAATTTTTAGATTTGAATCTAGAGAGAAACTACTCTTCCTCTAGGTTTTCTTTACATTCATAGTTTATTAGTTTTATGCTTTTGGATATTGAAGAGTCATCACCTCCGTTGAAGATACTATTCTAGTTTGTTTCCTTACTTACTCTTTTATTTATTCCATATTCTTAATTCTTGTTTAGAGTTACAATTGGATTATTTTCATGGATTGTTAATGTAGAGGATTACTTTTACTTTCAATTAATTTTCAATTCCTATTTTATTTTATCATGTCTTCTTCTTATATTTTTCTGAGTATTATATTCATGTCAATGAAGCCTCGGGATAAAACTACGCTGGATGGTGCTAGTAATGGTTCGTTGAAAAAGTACAAGACCGCAGATGAAGCATGGCAACTGATCAGCGACTTAGCTGAGTCCACCATGAATCACAGGCACAGGAACAACCACTCAAAAGCTGTTGCAGAGGTTTTCTCTAGCAGTGAGACTACTGCTCTTACACAGAGTATATGTGAAATGACCAACCTACTGAAGCAAATGCAGTTAAATCAATAACAAGCTCAGCCTCCCCCATCACAACAAAGCCAACAGTTGGTCCCACAAAGAGTATGCGGAATCTGTGCTGATTATAGTCATTATACTGATGAATGTCCGCAGCTCCAACAAGAAGACAACATTGTGGCAGCCACTCATAACTTCTATGACCGCCCAAATCAAGGTTACAATCAACAAGGCGGCAACTATAACCAAGGTAGGAACTATAACCAAGGATGGCAGGATAACTCCAAACAGGGTTGGAGAGATAATTCTAACCATGACTAGAGGGACAACTATAACAGAGGAGGCAGAGATAACAATGGAAACCAGAGGTGGAATAATAACCACAGATAGCAGAATCAGAACCAGCCTTACAGAGCACCTCACCTAAGACAGTCTCAAGGATCCCAGCACAACCAAAAAGTCCCACAGATCACTTATCCTACTTCCTCATCAAATGATGAGATGCTTCGTTCTCTTGCACAAGGACAACAAGACATGCAGACTACATTAAACTCTACTCTAAATGGTCTGAATGCCACTTTACAAGCTCTTGTCTCCCAGATAGATTCATTACCTGCTTCCACCAACCAACCTTCAAGCTTTGGTGGAATTCCTTCTCAACCCCTACCTAATCCCAAGGGTGGGATCAATGCCATCACTTTGAGGTCTAGAACCACACTGCAAGAGAGGAATCAGGAGGAGACAAGCCCACCAGAACACGCCCCAGTTAAGGATATGGTAGAAGTGGAAGATGCTGAAGAAGAAGAGGAAGTACAAGACAAGGTTGAAGAAGAAGTAGCTCAGCAAAGGAATGGAGAACTAAGGGAAGCAGAAGCTGCAAGTGGCGCCCTTCCTATCCCATTTCCACACCTTGCAAAGAAGTCCAGAAAGCAGATGGAACTTGATCCCAAAATGGTAGAAATTTTCAAAAAGGTTGAGGTAACCGTTCCCCTTTTTGATGTCATTCAGCAGGTACCTAAATATGCAAAGATCCTGAAAGATTTATGCATACATAAATATAAAATTAATGAATTAGAAACTATTCCTTTAGGTAGTTCTATATCTGCTTTAATGGGAGGTATACCTGAAAAATATAGTGATCCAGGTCCATGCATGGTTAACTGTACCATTGGAGGTGTAATATTTTCTGACTACATGTGTGATTTAGGAGCGTGTGTTAGTATAATGCCATTGTCTATATATGATACTTTAAGGCTCCCTCCCTTAAAAAGGTCGGCAGCTTGTTTTATGTTAGCAAATAAAAGCATTATTACAGTAGTTGGAATTGCTAAAGATGTATTAGTGAGCATTAAGGGGCTCACATTTCCCATTGACTTCTATATCCTAGAAATGCCCCCTAATGACTCAGGAAGACCATTCTTGAAGACTTCGAAGTTCAAGCTGGATGCATTCTCAGGAACTTACTCCTTTGAGATAGATGGCAGAGCAGTGAGTTTCAGTTTAAATGAAGCTATGAAGCACCCTCCGGAAGATCATTCTATCTTCTAGTGCGACATCATTGATGAAACTGTAGCTGAAGTTCACCAAGAAGAAATAGAAGATAAGCACATGGAGCAAGGTCCAAGTGTGGGGACACCCTCTGAACACAATGAGGACACTTTGCCATTATCACTAGCCCTGGATGATCCAGAACCTAGCCATGAGAAGAAATTGAAATTAAAGCCCCTTCCTCCACACCTCAAGTATGCTTACCTTGAGGATAATCAGAAGTTCCCAGTTATCATTGCAAGGGAACTCACTTACCAACAAGAAGAACAACTACTTAGTGTGCTGAGAAAACATAAGAAAGCAATTGGGTGGAGCTTGGCGGATATAGAAGGCATGAGCCCTCAGGTTTGTGAGCACAGAATATACTTAGAAGAGGGATCAAAGCCTGTCCGTCAGCCCCAAAGAAGATTAAATCCCACCATCTTAGAAGTTGTTAAGAAAGAAGTGACCAGGCTACTTGAAGCAGATATCATTTACCCCATCTCAGATAGTGAATGGGTCAGTCCAGTACAAGTAGTGCCCAAGAAGTCTGGAGTCACAACAGTAAAGAATAAGCATGGAGAGCTCTTGACAACTAGAGTGCAGAATTCATGGAGGGTTTGCATTGACTATAGGCGTTTCAACCAAGCCACTCACAAGGATCATTACCCCTTGCCATTTATTGATCAGATGCTTGATCGCCTGTCAGGTAAATCCATTACTGTTTTTTAGATGGTTATACAGGTTACTTTCAAATCCATATAGCTCCTGAAGATCAGGAGAAGACTACTTTTACATGTCCCTTTGGAACGTATGCATACAAAAGGATGCATTTTGGCTTATGTATGCACCGGCTACTTTCCAAAAATGCATGATGAGTACCTTTTCAGATCTCATTAAAAACTGTATGGAAGTTTTCATGGATGATTTTAGCGTATATGGTGATTCCTTTAACCTTTGCTTGGATAGTTTATCTAGAGTATTAGACATGTGTGTTAGTTCAAACTTTGTATTGAATTTTAAAAAATGTCACTTTATGGTAAAACAAGGTATTCTACTAGGACATGTTGTGTCTAATACTGGTATCTCTGTAGATCTAGCAAAGGTAGATGTCATTTCTAGTTTACCTTACCCCTCCTCCGTGAGGGAAGTCCGTTCATTCCTTGGCCATGCAGGTTTCTACAGGAGATTCATTAAGGACTTCAGTAAGGTAGCATTGCCTTTATCCAGATTGCTGCAGAAAGATATTGAGTTCGAGTTCAGTGAGGATTGCATGCAAGCATTTGATAAGCTGAAGATCGCCCTGACTCAAGCTCCAATTGTGAGGACCAGACTAGAGCCAGCCATTTGAGATTATGTGTGATGCCTCCAACCATGCCGTAGGAGCGGCGCTGGCTCAGCGCGAAGGTAAGGATCCTTTTGTAATTGCTTATGCCTCTAAGACCTTAGACGCTGCTCAGTCTAATTACACTACTACTGAAAAAGAGCTTTTTGCTATTGTTTTTGCTCTGGATAAATTCTGAGCCTATTTACTTGGTACTAAGGTGGTAGTGTACTCAGACTATGCAGCTCTAAAATATTTATTATCTAAAAAAGAGTCCAAACCAAGGCTAATACGTTGGATACTTCTGCTGCAAGAATTTGATTTAGAAATTAAGGATAGGAGTGGTAACTAGAACTTAGTGGCAGACCACTTGAGTCACCTTGAGCACATTAAGGATGACTCCACTCCTATCAATGATACTTTCCCAATTGATAGCTTACATGCAGTATCTGAAGTAGTTCCTTGGTATGCACCTGTAGCTAATTATCTAGTTAGCCATACTTTCCCTCCAAATTTTACTAAGCATCAAAGAGACAAGCTGAGAAGCAAGTCCAAATATTATATATGGGATGACCCATATTTATGGAGGTGTGGTGCTGACCAGGTAATTAGAAGGTGTGTGCCTCAATCAGAATTCCAGTCCATTTTAGAGGCCTGCCACTCCTCTGAGAGTGGAGGACATTTTAGCCCTCAAAGAACAGCTAGAAAAATCTTAGACTGTGGATTCTGGTGGCCTACTCTTTTTAAAGATGCCGCTGCCTTTTGTAAATCTTGTTCCCCTTGCCAAAGGTTTGGTAATATATCCAAGAGGGATGAGATGCCTCAACAGATTATGCTTTTCTGTAAAATTTTTAGTGTTTGGGGCATTGACTTCATGGGTCCCTTTCCAAACTCTAATTGTTACCTTTATATACTGTTAGCTGTAGATTATGTTTCTAAATGGGTGGAAGCAATTCCTACCCATAATGATGATGCTAACACTGTTGTTTCCTTTGTTAGAAACCATATTTTTTGTTGCTTTGGATCGCCACGAGCAATCGTGAGTGATCAAGGCACTCACTTTTGTAACAGGAGACTAACAGGATTACTGAAGAAGCATGGGATAGTTCACAAAGTAGCAATAGCTTATCATCCTCAGACTAATGGGCAAGCAGAAGTATCTAACAGAGAGATTAAGCATATTCTGGAGAAGATAGTAAAGCCTCATAGGAAGGACTGGAGTGCCAGGCCACAAGATGCACTCTGGGCATATCGCACAGCGTACAAGACACCCATTGGGATGAGCCCCTTCCGCTTAGTATACGGAAAAGCTTGCCACCTTCTAGTAGAGGTGGAACACAAGGCTTTCTGGGCTGTGAGGGAGTGCAACATGAATTTTGAGAAAGCTGGTGCTGAAAGGAAGCTGCAACTAGCAGAACTAGAGAACCTTCGCCTAGAAGCATATGACAACTCCAGGCGATACAAAGAAAAGATGAAGGTTATCCATGACAAGCACATAAAAAGGAGAGAATTCAGACCAGGGGAGTTAGTTCTTCTTTATAACTCCAGACTGAGGCTCATGCCAGGTAAACTGAGATCAAGATGGGAAGGTCCATACAGAGTAGAAAAGGCAGAGCCATATGGAGTTTTTCACCTGCGTCATCCTTCTAGCTCCAAATTTATCAAGGTCAATGGACATCGCCTAAAGCTTTATCATGGTGAGAAGATGAAGGATCACAAAGAGCTAGAGGTCTTCCTCTTGGAAGACCCACCAACAGAAGGAGAATGAGCCTGAAGACCGTCCAACTTAAGGACGTAACAGCAAAGTGCTAGGTGGGAGACAACCCACTATAGTATGATCGTTCCATTTCAGTCTTAGTTTTATTTTACTTTATTCTATTTTGTTTTTGTTAATGACTCTTCTCATAATCTCTGCATGTAGCCTGCATTTGCATTTGCATTCTGCATATAAAAAAAAGCAGAGAGTCACGCGGGAGCATGGCTGGAGGCGTGCCTAAGGCACACACACGCCCACGCGTACGCGTCCCTGACGCATCCGCGTCACTTGAGAAAACAGCCTCCCACGCGTTCGCGTCACCCACGCGCACGCGTGACCCTGCAAAATCGACGTAAATGGGTGTATGGCAGAGAGTTATGATAGAGTGGGGCTGGAATTGTGCTAGAAGCACAAACTCTACCACGCGTACGCGTCACCCAGCGTCCGCGTAATTTTTAAAAGTAAGGCCATTCACGCGTGCGCGTCACCCACGCGCACGCATCACCTTAAATTTTGGCAATGTGTGAACGAAACAGAAAGTTGTGCGTACGCGAGGCTGCTCTCGCGCCAATGGCACAGTTTACTTCACGCGAACGCGTGACCCACGCATCCGCGTCACTTGAAAATAGCGCCAATCACGCGTACGCGTACTCCACGCGTCCGCGTCGCCTGCACCGCACATCTTATCCAGATCAGCGTCAGAAATCTTATCTTTTCTTCCCCAATCCTAATTTTTTCTTCTCCCTTCTTATTTCTTTCTTCTTCCTTCTTTCTTCTTTCTTCTTTATTCCTTCTCACTTTTACTTCCCCCCTTCTTTCTTTTTCACATTCATCATCAAGGTTCTTTTCTTTTCTTCTTCCCTCTCTACTTTTCCATTATTATTTTTATTTATGTTTTCTTCTTCTTTTTCCTTTTTTTTCATTATATATGTTTTCTTTTTCTTTCTTTTTCTTTTTATTTTTTTGATTGGTGTTAGAAATTTAATTGCGTGATTGTTTTCTTCAATATTTTGCTTGTGAATTATTAAGGAATTGTTTGACAATTAAATATTACCTCTTAAAGGGTTGCTTGCATATTCAATTTAATACTTTCAACAACATATTTACCATGCATGCTAAGTGTTTGTAAAAAATCCCGTATGGCATGGAGCATTATTTTTAAATTATTCTATTCTACTACTATAATGCCTGTTTTTCACAAAACTCCTTTTTATATATTATTGATTGAATATAATTGTCAATACAAACAGATTGTTAGTTTGAAACACTTGATAATCAAATTGGGCAATTAATGCTTGATCTATGCTACTCATGCCTTTGCCGGCATGCCAATAAACATCTTGCATCTACTTGCCATCACATGCACTTGCTATATTTCCATTGATGAACTTTTCACATGTAGTCATGACCATGTGTTAACGACATCCTTCTTTACCGTGCATTGATTATCATGTGTCATGTCCTCTTCCTTGCTCGAACCCCTAGCTTTACATATTACTTTCTTCTTCCCTTTTCAGGATGGCCACCAAAAGGGGTAAAGAGAAAGCTACTCCCAAACCACCAGCAAGGAAAGGAACAAAAAGAGCACTAGTGGCAGAGCCATCTTTAACAGCAGTAAAACCCTCAACAAAGCGAATCAAGAGGATCATCAAGGTCGATGAAAAAGAGAAAACCTTTCCAGCAAAGGACACTGCACGGTTCACTAACCGCTACTGTGAGCAGATGTTCCCCATCCTGGCTGAGAGGAACTATAACAATGAGCACCTTCTCATCCTCCCAACCCACATTGTTGAATTTGTTGAGCCCCGCATTGAGCGAAGACAATGGGGATTCCTACGTAGACAGCCACGGCAGGTTAATCTATCATGGGTAGTTGAATTCTACTCCAATTTTCACATGCCAACCCTGCATTCTGTCTATGTCCGTCAGAAGCAAGTCCCCATAACTGAAGAGGCCATTCAGCGAGCTTTAGATCTTTCCCCTACTCCAGAAGGATTAGATTCATTCCAAAAAGCCTCATTCAAGCGCCAGACATACCAATTTGACTGGGAGCCGTTCTCGGAGTTATAGCACAACCTGGCAGCAGATGGATCTATGGATACCATCGATCTTGACCTAAGGGCATATTGGCTCCAGCACTCACCTTGGAGGCTCGAGTATGGGCACAGATCAAGTCCCATTACGTCTTTCTGAACACTCACGAGTCCTCCTTCACTACAGACATGGCTGTTCTACTCTGGTGTATCCTTACAGACCAACCTCTCAACTTACCAAGACACATCCGGCATGACATGGGACACATACAAATTGCGGGCAACCTACCTTTTCCTGCCTTGGTTTCAGATCTAGTCTCAGTAGCCGGAGTCTCCTACAGAGTTGGGGACACCAAGGCCATGATTTCACGGGATGATCAGTACGTCCCTAACGGGAAGTATATCAGACCTCCAGCAGCCACCGCTAGCTGGCCTACAGAACTAGCCGAAGATATTCCTTCACCTTCCACATCACAAGCACCTTCAACAAACCAACTGCTCCATCAGATACTTGAGAAGTTAGACCGGCTTGACCGGAAGGGAAAGCAAAGGGAGCGCCGTAACAAGCGCCGATTTACATACCTCAAGGAGCTGCTTGTTGGTAACTAACCACCTAAAGAAAACCCAGACACCCCGAACTCTACTTCATTTACCAGCATAGGGAGCCATGACGGTCCCGATTGTGGAGATACTACTACCAACCCCCCTTTGTTCCTGACTAATGGCACCGAGGACGGTGCAAAGCTTTAAGTGTGGGGAGGTCGGTCAGTACCTGACTTCCGGAGGTAATTTCTCTTTCTTAACACCAATAGAATAAGTTATTTTTCTTTTGTTAGGATAGGATAGATTGCATAGTAATAGGTAGTTGCATGCATGTTCTAATTGGTTGAAAAAAAATAATAAGTTTCTTTTTAAGACCCTATTTTTGAAAAATTCACTAATTTAAA
The DNA here is from genome assembly GCF_003086295.3 of Arachis hypogaea. Classification (NCBI taxonomy): domain Eukaryota; kingdom Viridiplantae; phylum Streptophyta; class Magnoliopsida; order Fabales; family Fabaceae; genus Arachis; species Arachis hypogaea. The sequence goes on along the minus strand of NC_092051.1, from coordinate 118,110,451 downwards.
TCAAAATTTTTCTTTAAAACTTGTTAGAAGTTATATTTGGAACATAGTTTAAAAAGCTAGATCACACAACCTGTGAGATTTGAGCTTAATTACATGGTTACATTATTTAACCATAATATTTTATTCTTGTGTGTTTTTCTTCTCTATGATTGTAATCTATATTTTGTTCCATCCTATATGTCCAATGTTTAGTGTATTTAAATGCATGCATATGATTGAGGCCATTATTTGATTATCAACTCACTTATCCCAGATAGCCTACCCTTCCATTTACCTTTGTTAGCCACTTTGAGCCTTTTAATCTCATTTGTTCTATATTTTACCACATCGCTAGCCTTAAGCAGAAAAACAATTAAATATTCCAATTGAATCTTTGGTTAGCTTAAGTTAGAGATCGTGTATCGATTAAGTGTGGGAAAATTGTGGGAACATGGGTTAACAAGGGAATGTGTTATGTTTTTAAAATTGATAAAATATTGGGAATTTGGGTGCCTACTCATGTGAAACAAAAAAAATAAAAATCCATGTGCATTGATAAGTTATATTTGCTTTTATATTTTCAAAAAAAATATTCAAGTAATTAAGTAATTAAGTAAATGAATAAGGGGACAAAATTACCCCAATGTTAAGTTTAAAAAAAAACATCAATGCATGTGTGATACAAGTTAAGAGAAAAGTTGATGCATGAGTATGCGAAATATGCAAAAGTGGGAATTTTGGGTAGCTAGGCATGATTTTAAAAGTATAAAAAGTGTATGTATAGGTAAGAGCTTAGGCCATCCAAAGATTTAATTTATAGCTCACATAGCCATATATATACCCTCACCTTTACCTTAGCCCCATTAGAACCTTGAAAAGACCTCATGATGTTTGCATTGGTACATTAAATACTTGTTGATTGGTTAGGTGAAGAACAAAGTTTAGAAAGCATGATTAGAGAAGAGTAGAGTGATTACCCTATACACTAGAGTGACTAGAGTGCATATACACCATCAGTGAGGGTTCAATGCTTAATTCTATGTTCCCTGCTTTCATGAGCTGTCTTCTTACAAGTTTACTTGTTTTTACTGTATAATTTGAATTAGTGGAATTTGATTTATGTTTGTCTTGAAGAACTTATTTACTTTTAACCAAGTAGGCAAAAAAATCATTTTAGCATATAGTCGCATTCATATACATAGGTTGCATTACATTGCATGAGTCTTATTTTTCCCTACTCATTTATTTTATCTCCTTAAGCTAAGCATGAGGACATGCTAATGTTTAAGTGTGGGGAGGTTGATAAACCACTATTTTATGGTTTATCTTGTGTTTAATTGAGTGGTTTCATAAAGTCTTTACCCACTTATTCATATGAATTGCATGATTTTACAATTCCTTCCTAAGTTTGTTCTATGGTTGAAAACTTACTTCCTAGAGATCTTTAATTTATGTATTTTAATTCTCCTTTATACCATTCGATGCCGTGATCCGTGTGTTAAGTGTTTCAGGCTTTATAGGGCAGGAATGGCTTAAAGAATGGAAAGGAAGTTTGCAAAAATGGAAGGAACACAAGAAACTAAGGAGATGACCAGCGAGCATCGACGCACACGCATGGCTCACGCGTGCGCGCGATATGAAGAAATTTGCAGCGACGCGTGCGCGTGCCTGATGCGTATGCATGGATTGGAGTTCTGCAAGACAACACGTGCGCGTGCTTGACGCGAACGCGTGACACGCCAAAACGACCAGCGACGCGTACGCGTGACTGACGTGTACGCGTGACATGCGCGATCTGCAGAATTAACAGAAAATGCTGGAGACGATTTTGGGCTGCGTTTTGACCCAGATTTTGGCCTAGAAACACAGACTAAAGCCAGGAAACATACAGAGACTCGACACACATTCTCATTAGGATAGTTTTTAGTTTTTAGATCAGAATCTAGAGAGAAACTACTCTTCCTCTAGGTTTTCTTTACATTCATAGTTTATTAGTTTTATGCTTTTAGATATTGAAGAGTCATCACCTCCGTTGAAGATACTATTCTAGTTTGTTTCCTTACTTACTCTTTTATTTATTCCATATTCTTAATTCTTGTTTAGAGTTACAATTGGATTATTTTCATGGATTGTTAATGCAGAGGATTACTTTTACTTTCAATTAATTTTCAATTCCTATTTTATTTTATCATGTCTTCTTCTTATATTTTTTTTGAGTATTATATTCATGTCAATGGAGTAGATTCTCTACTGGACATGGGGGTTGATTAAGAGGAGACACTTGAGTTGGAATGCTTAAGTGCTTAGTTAAATTGGAAGTTGTTGGCTAATTCTGTATTTACTAACGCTAGACCTTCCCAAGGGAGAGGAATATGATTTGCGAATAAGAGTTAGCTCAATCACTTGACTTTCCTTTATTTAGTAAGGGTTAACTAAGTGAAAACAACGACCTCTTTATACTGCACTTGAGAAAATTCCAACAAGGATAGAACTTCCAATTAATCATTCCCCCAGTCAAGGCTTTTTAATTAGAATATATAATTTTCTTTTAATTACAAGTAATTATTTTTTGTCATTCAACTCTCAAAAATCTCTCGAAACTTCCTAATTAATAACTTAGCACCATTTTTAGCAACTCGTTGGGAGACGACCTGGGACTCATACTCCCAGTATTTTTATTCTAAACTTTTGTGACAACTTTTCTAAATTGATGAGGTAAATCTTAGCTGGTTAAGATCTATACTCACAACATATTCCCTACATTGATTTCTTAATTAGCCGACTTCTCCCCCCGCATCAACCAACAATCAACTTTTTGTGTGCACAGTGAGTTTAGAGCCATCACAAAGAGAAATATGCGAAATAAAACTAGGTCCCAGTCTCAGATAGATAGTGCTGTGCACAGAGAGTTTTCCAAGTGGTTCAGGCATGAGGTAATCCTTTAGCTTTTAAGATCCTACTACCCTATAATGCTATCTTGCGGCTAATTGTTCCATGTCAGGTTCCTTTTGGAAGCATTAGTCATTCAAATGAGTTACAGTGGCTTGCCTGTGGTCCCATTGCTCAGGCTAGATGCTTTAAGGCTTACAACGTCAATGGATTTAAATTTAGAACCATGTCGGGGGAGAAAAGGATGAAAACACAGAATATCAGGGTTTATGTCACTTTAGATACTAGAAGTTAAGCAAGCAAACGGGATAGAAATGTTGTTGTTGGCGGTATCTCGTATTATGGGATTTAGTAGATATCATTGAGCTAAACTACAGTGGTCAATTCACGGTAGTTTTGTTCAAGTGTCTTTGGGCAGATACCACGTCGGGAAGAGGCATATGACAAAATATTTTGGGCCATACCTGTGTCAACTTTGCCTCTCCGATTCACACCAGTGATCGAGAAGACAACGAGCCATACATCTTAGCATCCGAGGCGCGTCTTGTGTTCTACGTGGATGATGAGGTTGATACCGGATGGAGTGTAGTAGTCCATGTGAAGCCGAGAGATTTTTTTGACATGGGTGAAGATTATGAACATTGTGAGGTCGACCTTCATCCCCAGCCTTGTATGACTAGCTTGCCTGAATTTGATGTCGAAAGCCTGTAGTTAACAAGAGACGGCGATTTAGAAAAATTCGCTAATGACGGCGTTGATGATTGTGATGAGGCCACTGATTCATGAATACATTTCTCCGTCATGCATGTAGCTCATATTCATAGGAGATTCTGCATATATGTTACTATCATGCTTCACCAATGATTTACAGTGGCTTATTGTTTAGTCATATCATTAGACAATAGATTGGATTGATCAAGTTATTTTAGATATTTAAAAATTTATTCTCTCATAAAAAGCTCTTTTATCTAACTAATTTTTCACAATGTTGTAACCTCTCCTTCAAGTCTTCTTGCAGTCACATTTTTATATTGTCCTTGTACATTCTTTCTATATCTGTGGCCTATCAGAGAAATTGGAGAGCCGAGACTTCTTTTTAGTTTGTAGTAGCCACTGATTCGTAGAGAAGATGATAGATGCATCTCTGTTCTCTTTATTGGACCATGCAACATCCTTTGCAAGGCAGTTGTGGATCAAAGAGTCTCGTATACAATCATGGTTGGATGCCTTCTCTGGACACAGACACCTCACTCGAGCCATTGGTCATGTGCTTGCTTCAATGATGAAGGTTTAATTGCTGCTGCCCTTATAAATTTTGAGGTTCTTTTCATATTTTTTGGATGAAACCCGACAGAGATTTCAGTTGATTATAATAAAATTTTAGGAATTGCTTCAATGGGACCGAAGGTACATCGCTAAATTTGGATTTGAGTATACAACAAGTGCGGATATGTGGTTCTCATAGAAAATACTTGATGAGGTGAAGGTCAATATTCATGTGTTTACTCTTTTATTTATATAAATGTTCTTTATTAGCAATAAAGAGCATATAGTAGTCCATGTTACAAGAGAAGCCATGATTAGCTAGCTACTTATTATACAACATCCTTTCGGCTCTTTCTTCTTAAGAACTGCAAGTCATTGTTGTTTTGGTGCTTCTAAACTATTTTGAGGTAGGCTAAATTCTGCATTGGACATCAAATGCTTTTTCATATTTGGTTAGATAAATACATTTAGTTTTCAATTAATCAGAATTCCCTGGGTTAGATAGTTTGGTTTGCAATTTTATCTCCTCTGATACTAACTGCATAGATAATTTATGTACACTATAACCTTGTGAAACTTTTGCTGTTGGATTGATTCTTGGCTCACAAACCAATTCTCAATAAGCTTAAAAAGATGATACTGGAACTGATGCACATGATGCATTGTGCATTTTACTTTGAAGAAAATCCTTTTATTATGATAACAAGAAATAATCAAGCGCTTGTACAAAATTATTCATAGTCAGACTTGTCCAGTTGTTTAACCCAGCACATATTTTATGTTTAGAGTGAAATACTTGGTAATTTTAGAATGTATTTGATTTATATATTTATTCTACTGAGAAAGTTAATTAAGTTTTATGGTACATGAGGTTAGCAGCAGTGTCCTTTACTTAGCATTCTATGGAAAATTTTGTATTTCCTTTAAAAACCTATTAAGAAAGTTTCATGTCTATCTCTTAATGTTACTAAGCACTGAGCTCATTTTTTCCAAGAATACATGATATGCAAATTTCAATAATCCAATAAATTAACTATGAATAAGAATAATATCAATACCTATCCAAGAGATTAAAATCAGATGTCATTTTCTGAAGCCTATTCTCACTTCCATATTGTAAGACAGTGGCAAGTAATGGCCCTGAGTACACAAATTGCATTCCCACTTGCATTTTAATTTTTTTCATTGTGGAAGAGTGATATTTTACCTCTTTCTTTAGATGAATGTTAATTATAGGGAAGACTTTGATTAATATTTCATTTATGATCATCTTTACTAGCAATAAGGAGCATATAGTAGTCCATACATATATATAAATAAATCTCTTTTCATTTGTTTTATATATTCATGTAATTTAAACCTGATGTCTAGTTAGAAATTGATGGGACTACTAGATAATTAAGATGCTACGAGACATTTTTATTTAATTTCTTGCATGGTAGTTTATATAGATGATAGATAAATCAGTTTGATTTTGATTCCTGTAGTTTTCATATAATTTACTTGTTATGTATACTTTTTTGGCCATACATGTTTTGTTGTTCCATCTTATCTAAATGTCTGGTTACACCTCCTAGCTATTTTTCATAAAGAACAGATAAAAAGTAAACTTTATGCACAACCAAGGTTATAAAAACATTTTAAATTAGTTTACTGCTAGTATGAAATTTGCTATTTTGTGTAGGCACGCTATGAAAATACTTTTGTCGTTGAACTGGATATTGCAGCACGGGAGGAATTCAAACTCATAGAACATGGACTTGAGCGACTATGGACACGTAAGAAAGACACGACTTCTACGATGTTAATATAATAAGATTATGTTCACACACTAGTTCTTCATATTTCGTTCTTGTTTGGCTATGATGCAACTCTCAGGATTATCTCGAGCCAAGATTCAAGAGAGATTCGAAGAACTGGGGGAGGTGGTTCTAGTTTCAATGGAGAAAGAGGACGTTATCTCCTCCGATAGTTCTGATGAGGCCGATTCAACTGGACGAAAGGCTTCCATGCTGTCTGGTAGCACAAATCCCCATACATTCGTACTGTTGTACCAGCAAGTGCACTGGGTCTTCCAAGTAATACCGGAGCGAGTTAGGGTCGATCCCACGAGGATCATTGGTTTGAAGCAAGCTATGGTTATCTTGCAGGTCTTAGTCAGGCGAATCAGAAGTTGTTAGATTACGGAGTTTATGATTATTATAATAGGGTGCTAATATTTTAAGGATATAGTTGAGGATTGGAGTTGCTTTGCCTTCCTGAATTAACTCTGGTATTACCGTCTTCTTTGCTTGTGAGTGATCTCTTCAATGGGAGGCTGTAAGTGATTGGCGCCTTTATTGAGAGGTCGTCAATACTCCTCTGGATCTGAACCCCAGGGTTAGTGTGGATCCATCTCTGCTTGAGGGTGAAGCGTGTACAGTCCATTCTCCTTAATGATCCTACTCAAAACGCCACAGATAAGGTCGGATCTTCCGGATCAGAGAATAATGCATCATTGGATTCTAGCCTCTAAAATAGAGACCCTAATCTCCCCATAAATTGGCTAAACTGGTGTCTCGAGAAGTCCTGAACGAAGTTGTGAATTAGCCGTTTGAGAGATGCATGATTCAAGCTGGTGATGCGTGCTTTCCAGTGAAGTATTCACACGAACCCAAGTAGACGCGGGTGTTTGTCAAGTACGTTCGTCTTAATGTGATGAACAGAGCTGATTGTCACTGATCATCCTATACACCACGTTGAAGTACGAATATACATCTTAGAATTAATCAAACACAGATCGAAGAAGAAACAATAATACTTTTATTAATTCATAGGACTCAACAGGGCTCCTCCCCTCAACCTAAGAGGTTTAGAAACTCATACTGAAAGGAAATACAATGTAGAACGTGTAAAGTGGTCTAAGAGAGTTTGAATTACATAAATCTAATCCCTTAAATACTAAACAAATGACTAGTAAAGGTAAAACAGTCTTTCTAGTGCTAAAATCCACTTCTAGGACCCACTTGGTGAATGTTTGGGCTGAGCTTTGATGAGATCCACGTGCTATGAGGCTCCTAGGGTGTGAAACGCTGGGTAGGGGGTCCTCTCTGGGCGTTTGGATGCTGGACTCTGCTCTGTGGGCGCTGGACGCCTTGAAGGGGGCAGGTAACTGGCATTGGACGCCAGTTTTGGGCCTTCTAATCCGAAGCAAAGTATGGACTATTATATTTTTCTGGAAAGCTCTGGAAGTCACCTTTCCAAAGCTGTTGAGAGAGCTCCATTTGAACTTCTGTAGCTCCAGAAAGCTCTTCTGAATGCAAGGAGGTCAGATCCGGACAGCATCTGTAGTACTTTCTCTGTCTCTAAATCAGACTTTTGCTCCAGCTCCTCAATTTCAGCCAGAAAATACCTGAAATTACACAAAAACTCATAGTATAATCCAAAAATGTGAATTTAACACTAAAACCTATAAAAACCTAATAAAAACTAAACAAAATATACTAAAAACCATATGAAAATGATGCCAAAAAGCGTATAAAATATCCGCTCATTACAACACCAAACTTAAACTGTTGCTTGTCCCCAAGCAACTAAAAACACAGTAGGATAAAAAAGGAAGATTGAGATACAATAAATTTCAGAGTTTCCAATGAAGCTTAGTTACAATCAGATGAGCGGGACTTATTAGCTTTTTGCTTCTAATAGTTTTGGCATCTCACTATCCATTGAAACTCAGAATGGTTGGCATCTTTAGGAACTTAGAATCCAGATGATATTATTGACTCTTCTAGTTCAGTTTTTTTTTATTCTTGAACACATCTTTTAGAGTCTTGGCCGTGACCCTAAGCACATTGTTTTCCAGTATTACCACCGGATACAATAATGCCACAGACACTTTAACTGGGTGAACCTTTTCAGATTGTGGCTCAGCTTTGCTAGAGTCCCCAGATAGAGGTGTCCAGAGTTCTTAAGCATACTCTTTTTTCTTTGGACCACGACTCTAACCGCTCAGTCTCAAGCTTTTCACTTGACATCTTCACGCCACAAGCACATGGTTAGGGACAACTTGGTTGAGCCGCTTAGCCCAGGATTTTATTCCTTTAGGCCCTCCTATCCATTAATGCTCAAAGCCTTAGATTCTTTTACCCTTGCCTTTTGGTTTAAAGGGTTATTGGCTTTTTGCTCTTGCCTTTTGGTTTAAAGAGGTACTGGCTTTTTCTGCTTGCTTTTTCTTTTCTTTTTTTTTTTGCCAATTTTTTTTCTTTTTTTTTTCGCATGCAAGCGTTTTCTTTTTGCTGCTTTTTCTTGCTTCAAGAATCAATTTTATTGATTTTTCAGATTACCAATAATACTTTTCATTTTTCCTTATTCTTTCAAGAGCCGACATTCTAAAATTTTAACTTCAAATATGCACTGTTTAACCATACATTCAGAAAATAAAAGCAATGCCACCACATCAACATAATTAAACTATTCTTATTATAAACTTGAAATTCATTTATCTCTCAATTCTTTTCAAAAAAAATTCTTTTAAGCAAGGTGAGAGATATATGGAACATTTTACAACTTTAAGACATAAATGCAAATGAACATACAACTAGAATAAGAGAACAAACAAAACATAACAAAAAACATAAAATAATAAAAGGAAAGGAAGTGAAAAGAGAACGAGTCCAACTTTAATGGTGGCGGCTAGTACTCCTCCTTGAGGATCCAATGTGGTGCTTGATCTTTTCAATATCACTCCTTTGCCTTTGTTGCTCTTCCCTCATAGCACTTTGGTCTTCCCTTATGGCTCTTTGATCTTCTCTTATTTCATTGAGGGTTGTAGCATGCTCTTGATGCTCCATCCTCAATTGCTCCATGTTAGTGGTCAATTCTCCAAGAGAAGTTTGCCATTGATCCCAATAGCTTTGAGGAGGAAAATACATCCCTTGAGATCTCAGGGATCTCATGCTGAGGCGGCTGCACAGGCTCTTGTGCATGCTCTCTAGTTTGCTCCATCCTTTTCTTAGTGATGGGCTTATCCTCCTCAATAGAGATATCTCCTTCTATGACAATTCCAGCTGAATTTCATAGATGATAGATGAGGTGTGGGAATGCCAACCTTGCATTGGTGTGAGGCTTCTCAGCTACCTTGTACAATTCTTGAGGAATCACCTCATGTACTTCCACTTCACTTCCAATCATGATGCAATAGATCATGGTGGCTCAGTCAACAGTCACTTCTGACCGGTTGCTAGTAGGAATGATGGAACGTTGGATGAATTCCAACCATCCTTTAGCTATGGGCTTTAGGTCAACCCTTCTTAGTTGAATGGGCTTGCCTTGGGAATCTCGTTTCCACTGTGCTCCTTCTACACAAATATCTGAGAGCACTTGATCCAATCTCTGATCAAAGTTGACTCTCCTAGTGTAAGGATGAGGATCTACTTGCATTAGAGGCAAGTTGAACGACAACCTCACACTCTCCAAGCTGAAATCTAAGATTCTCCCTCAAACCATGGTGATCCAATTCCTTGGATTTGGGTTCACACTAGTGTCATGGTTTTTAGTAACCTATGTATTAGATACAACTCTTGCACCATTAGAATCCCAACATCCTGAATGGGATTGGTTAGGACTTTCCAACCTTTTCTTCAGATCTCTCTTCGGATTTCCGGATACTCATTCTTCTTGAGCATGAAAGGGACCTCAGGGATCACTTTCTTCTCTGCCACTACTTCATAGAAGTGGTCTTGATGAGCTTTGGTGATGAATCTCTCCATCTCTCAAGATTCAAAAGGAGTGGCTACTACCTTCCCTTTCCTCTTTCTAGAGGAGTCTCTAACCTTGGATGCCATGAATGGTAATGGAAAGAAAAAAAGTCATGCTTTTTCCACACCAAACTTAAAACTTTGCTCATCCTTGAGCAAAAATAAAGGAAGGAGAAGAATGGAATAGAAGAAGAAGAAAATAGAGGAAGATAGAGGGAGAGAGAGGGCTCGACCTTGTGGGTTTTATGAGTGTATAAGAGGTGTATGTATGAAGGGTTAAGAAAAGGGGTATTTATAGGAAAGGGGAAGGGTATGGTTCGGCCACAGGGTGGGTTTTGGGTGGGAAATTTGATTTTGAAGTGGGTGGGGGTAGGTGGGAGTTATGATAGATTTGGAAAAGTGAAACGGATGTGATTGGGCTAGGGTTTATAGGGAAGTGTGTATGGGAAAGTGTGAAAGTAAGTGGGGGTAGGTGAAGATGCTGTGGGACCCACTGGTCCTGAGAGGCTAGGGAATCCAGATTCTCTGCTTCTCTGCATTGGCGTTTGAACGCTGATAAACCACTATTTTATGGTTTATCTTGTGCTCAATTGAGTGGTTTTTACCAAGTCTCTGCACACTTATTCATATAATTTGCATGATTTTACAATTCCCTCCCAATTTTGTTCTATGACTAAAAACTTGCTTCCTAAGCCTTTAAATTGTGTATTTTTAATTTTCCTTTATACCATTCGATGCCGTGATCCGTGCGTTAAGTGTTTTCAGGCTATACAGGGCAGGAATGGCTTAGAGGATGGAAAGGAAGCTTGCAAAAATGGAAGGAACACAAGAAACTAAGGAGCTGACTAGTGAGGAACGACGCGCGTGCGTACCTGACTCGTGCGCGTGATTTGGAAAAATTCACAGCGACGCGTGCGCGTACCTGATGTGTACGCGTGATTTGGAGATCTGCACAGCGACGCGAGCGCGTACCTGATGCGTGCGCGTGACACGCGAAGATCACCATCGACGCGTACGCGTGACTGATGTATACGCGTGACATGTGCCACGTGCAGAAATTATAGAAAACGCTGGGGACGATTTTGGGCTGAGTTTGGACCCAGTTTTTGGCCCAAAAACGCAGACTAAAGCCAGGGGACAAGCAGAGACTCAAGACACATTTGAATCATTCACAAAATTTAGGTTTTAGATGTAGTTTCTAGAGAGAGAGGCTCTCTCCTCTCTCTAGGTTTTAGGATTCTTAGGTTTAGCTATTCTCAATTTCAGGTATCTATCATAGTTTAATTTAGTTTCTCTTCTACTTTAATTGTTCTAATATTCTAGTTTATTGATTTCCCTTATTGATTACTTTATGTTTCCATTTAGTTTATGAACTCTCATGTTAGATTTGATTTTCTATTTAATGCAATTTGAGGTAATTCACGTTTATTGCTTCTTCCTTTATTTGTTATCATTGATCTTGCAATTATTGGTTTTAGATCTTATATTCTATTATTACTTTTCTATGCTTTTATTTTGTGCCTACCAAGTATTTGATAAGATGCTTGGAAGGATGTTAGAGTAGGATTTTATGTTCTTGGCTTGGGATGGTAACTTAGGAACTCTTGAGTGACTAATGTCCAAGTAATTGATGATTGGAGCCATTAACTATAGTTCTCACTAATTGAATTGGTGGAGAGCTAGGACTTATGGACTTGGATTGATATAGCTCATTTAACTTTCCTTTACTACTAGTTAGAGGATGATTTAATGGGATTGATCCTTGCCAATTCTCATGTTGTGGTTAGTGATAAGGATAGAGATCCTTGACCACCAAACCTTGCCAAGACCGTTTTATCATTTAAATTCCTTTGCAATTCACTTTTCCTGTTTCTTAATCCAAAACCCCAAAAAGATACTTTTCTATAACCAATTATAAGCATACCTCCCTGCAATTCCTTGAGAGATGACCCGAGGTTTAAATACTTCGGTTATCAATTTTATTAGGGGTTTGTTACTTGTGACAACCAAATTTTTGTATGAAAGGATTATTGTTGGTTTAGAAACTATACCTGCAACGAGAACATATTTGTGAATTCTAAACCACACAAAAGTCCGTTCATCAAATGCCCAGGGGCTGCTCCTTGGCTGGCGTTCAACGCCAGCAACGCTGCCCATGAGGGGCGTTGAACGCCCAGCAGGGATACCCTAACTGGCATTCAACTTTAACACTCCATCTTAGAGTGTTTTATTTTCATTGCTGTGAAATTCTGTCTCTGTTTTGACTGCTGCATATGATCATGACTCTAAAAATAACAAAAAAAAAAAACAAAATAAGAAAATAAATAATTAAGTAAGGTTGGATTGCCTCCCAACAAGCACTCATTTAACGTCACTAACTTGACGGTTAGCTCTTTACAGAGATGAGTATGGGCTCAGATTTTTGTCCATTACAGTGAACTTTCTTCCTGTCTTCTCATGAATGAGCTCTATATGCTCTAAAGACAGGATACGACTCATTGTATGTGGTAAGACTAGTTTCTTAGTGAAGACAACTCTGATACCAGGTGAGAGGCCTTCAGTTGGGACTTTCTTGTCCCTCCAGCCTTTAGGTACTTTCTTCTTAGTACTTTTGTGCTTAGAGCTTATTGATGGCTGCCCAACTCCAAACTTAGAATTGATATATGGAGGCTCTGTAAAGGTTTGCACGGAAAGAGAGGGTTGAAATACTAGGTGTTGCACAGTTATCTCTCTTTAAGATGGAGAATTGGGATGAGGCATCTTGAATAAGATGTGATCCTCCTCTAATTGTAGGGTTAGTTCTCCCTTAGCCACATCAATGATAGCATTGGCAGTGGCTAGGAAAGGTCTTCCAAGGATGACAAAGTCATCCTCATCCTCTCCTATATCCAAGACTATGAAGTTTGTAGGGATGTAGTGGCCTTCAACTTTTACCAGGACATCCTCTACTAAGCCATATGGCTTCTTCATTGTCTTGTCTGCCATCTTTAATGAGATATTTGCAGCTTATACCTCAAGGAATCCCAACTTCTCCATTATAGAGAGTGGCATGAGGTTTATGCTTGACCCTAGGTCACACAGAGCCTCTTCAAAGGTCATAGTGCTTGTGGTGCAAGGAATCAGAAAGCGTCCAGGATCTGGAAGCTTCTGAGGTAGCCTCTGCTGAACCAAAGCATGGAGTTCTTTGGTAAGTAGTGGAAGTTCTTCCTCCAATGGCTTTGTACCAAATAACTTGGCATTCAGCTTCATAAGAGCTCCTAGGTACTGAGCAACTTGCTCTTCCCTAGTGTCCTCATCCTTATCAGAGGAGGAGTAGTCATCAGAACTCGTGCACCGCAGAAGTGCATTCAAAGGAACCTCTATGATTTTTATGGTTTCCTTTGGTTCTGAGATAAAGGGTTCTTGAGTGGGACTGAAGCACTCAGAGGGTGTGCTTTCACTGGCGTTTAATGCCAGCTCTGATAGCTGTTTGGGCGCTAAACACCCTTGATGTCTGATGAGCGGATAATTTATACGCTTTTTGGTATTGTTTTTAGGTAGTTTTTAGTATGTTTTAGTTTATTTTTATTATATTTTTATTAGTTTTAAATAAAAATCACATTTCTGGACTTTACTATGAGTTTGTGTATTTTTCTGTGATTGCAGGTATTTTCTGGCTGAAATTGAGGGACCTGAGCAAAAATCTGATTCAGAGGCTAAAAAAGGATTACAGATGCTGTTGGATTCTGACCTCCCTACACTCGAAGTAAATTTTCTGGAGCTACAAAAGCCCAATTGGCGCGCTCTTAATTGCGTTGGAAAGTAGACATCCTGGGCTTTCTAGCAATATATAATAGTTTATACTTTTTCCGAGATTTGATGCCCCAAACTGGCGTTAAAAGACAGCCTAAAACATATTGGCGTAAAACGCCCAAACTGGCACCAGAATTGGAGTTAAACGCCCAAACTGGCACCAAAGCTGACGTTTAACTCCAAGAAAAGCCTATGCACGTGAAAGCTTCAATGCTCAGCCCAAGCACACACCAAGTGGGTCCGAAAGTGGATTTCTGCATCATTTACTTATTTCTGTAAACCCTAGGTTACTAGTTCATTATAAATAGGACCTCTTGCTATTGTATTTTCATCTTCAGATCATTTTTGAGACTATCTTTGTATCACTTTTGATCTCTTCATCACGTTTTGGGGGCTGGCCATTCGGCCATGCCTGGACCTTCATCACTTTTGTATTTTCAACGGTGGAGTTTCTACACCCCATAGATTAAGGTGTGGAGCTCTGTTGTTCCTCATGAATTAATGCAAAGTACTATTGTTTTTCTATTCAATTCAAGCTTATTCTTATTCTAAGATATTCACTCGCACTTCAACCTAATGAATGTGATGATCTGTGACACTCATCATCATTCTCACCTATGAATGCGTGCCTGACAACCACTTCCGTTCTATCTGCAATAGCTTGAGTGTGTATCTCTTAGCCTCCTGGTTCACGACGCATGGTTGCCTCTCCTGACAATAGAGCCCTCCATTTCGTAAGATCAGAGTCTTCGTGGTATAAGCTAGAATCAATTGGAAGCATTCTTGAGATCCGGAAAGTCTAAACCTTGTCTGTGGTATTCCGAGTAGGATCTGGGATGGGATGACTGTGACGAGCTTCAAACTCGCGAGTGTTGGGCGTAGTGACAGACGCAAAAGGATCAATGGATCCTATTCCAACATGAGTGAGAACTGACAGATGATTAGCCCTACGTAACCCGTAGCTGGACCATTTTCACTGAGAGGACGAACGGTAGCCATTGACAACGGTGTGATCCCCTAACATACAGCTTGCCATGGAAAGGAGTATGCATGATTGGATGAAGGCAATAGGAAAGCAGAAGTTCAGAAGCAACAAGCATCTCCATATGCTTATCTGAAATCCCACCAATGAATTACATAAGTATTCCTATCTTATTTTATGTTTTAATTATATTTTAATTATCAAAACCTCATAACTATTTGAATTCGCCTGACTGAGATTTACAAGGATGACCATAGCTTACTTCAAGCCGACAATCTCCGTGGGATCGACCCTTATTCACGTAAGGTATTACTTGGACGACCCAGTGCACTTGCTGGTTAGTTGTGCGGGATTGCAAAAGTGTGATTGTAATTTCGTGCACCAAGTTTTTGGCACCGTTGCCGGGGATTGTTCGAGTTTGGACAACTGACGGTTCATCTTGTTGCTCAGATTAGGTAATTTTATTTTATGTTTAAGCTTTCTTTTATTTTTAATTTAGAAAAAAAACAAAATATATAAAATTTATTTTGTTCTTCAGAATTTTTAAGAATGAATTCTAGAGTTTCATAATGATCTGTTGAAGTCTGGCTGGCTGTGAAGCCATGTCTAATCTTTTGGACCGAGGTTTCAACTCATCATCACAAGAGCTTGTTGATTTCTATCAATCTTAATATTGAATGTAATGATCTACTAAAGCTCGGCTGGCCATTGGCCATGTCTAGTGTTTTGGACCGAAGCTTTCACTGAAAGCTTGGCTGGCTAGTAAGCCATGTCTAATTCCTGGACCGAAGTTTTAGACTAACATTGCATGATTCCTGGAATTCTCATGAAGAATTTTGAATTCTTTATTTTCTTTTTCCAAATAATTTTCAAAAAATACAAAAAAAATTAATAAAATCATAAAAACAAAAAATTTTGTGTTTCTTGTTTGAGTCTAGTGTCTATTTTTAAGTTTGGTGTCTTACATATATTTAATTTTCTTGCATTTTTCGAATATATGCATTATGTTCTTCATTGATCTTCAAGTTGTTCTTGATGATTTTCTTGGGTCTGATCTTTAAATTCTCTTGTTTTGTGTCTTTTGTTGTTTCTCATGTGCATTCTCAATTTGTTAGTGTATCTAATATGAAAATTTCTAAGTTTGGTGTCTTGCATGCATTGTTTATTTGATCTTAGTTCCCCATGATTAGTTTTATTTTGTTGTTTCTCATCATTAAAAATTCAAAAAAAAAATTTAAAATTATGTCTTTTCAAGTCAATAATACAGAGAATTGAAGATTCAGAACATACAGCAGAGGAATCACAGAGAAAAAGTTGGGCGTTCAAAACGCCCAGTGAGGAAGGAATTCTGGCATTTAAATGCCAGCCAGGGTACCTGGCTGGGCGCTAAACGCCCAAAAGGGTAGTATTTTGGGCGTTAAACGCCAGAATGGATACCATTCTGGGCGTTTAACGCCAGGACAACACAAGGGAGGTAAGTTAGTTTTTAATTCAAATCTTTTTCAAATCTTCCTAATTTTTCAAAATAAAATTTTTTGTTTCCATTTTTCTTTCACTATTTTCGAAAATCCTTGCTACCAATTAATGATTTGATTCAAAAATTTCAAGTTTGTTACTTCTTTGTTGAAAAAGGTTCAATATTTGAATTTTAGAATCATATCTTTTAAATTTCTTGTTAGCCAAGTCATTAATTTTAAAAATCAAATCTTTCTAAATTATTTTTCAATCATATATTCTCAATCATATCTTCTCAATCACATCTTTTTCAATCATATAATCTAGGATTCACCTTAGTGTTACTAGGAAGAGTTTCAGGAGGAATCTCAGGGATCTTCTTGCTCAGTTGACCAACTTGCACCTCCAAATTTCTAATGGAGGACATTGTTTCATTAATGAAACTATGAGTGGTCTTAGAGAGGCTGAAAACCAGAGTTGCTAAGTCAGAGAGGCTCTGCTTAGAGGTTTCCATATTCTCTTGAGAAGATGGGAATGGTGGTCTGTTATTGAACCTATTCTAGTTCCTTCCACCTTGATTGTTATTGAAACTTTGCTGAGGTTTCTGTTGATCTTTTCATGAAAGATTAGGATAGTTCCTCCATGAAGGATTGTAGGTGTTTCCATAGGGTTCTCCCACATAATTTACCTCCTCCATGGTAGGTTGTTCAGGATCATAAGCTTCTATGTCAGAAGAAGCTTCCTGAGTACTGCCAGCTGCAGTTTGCATTCCAGTCAGATGCTGGGAGATTATGTTGACCTATTGGATCAAGATCCTGTTCTAAGCCAATATGGCATTCAGAGTATCAACTTCATGAACTCCTTTCTTCTGAGAGATCCCATGGTTTACAGGATTCCTCTCAGAGGTGTATTAAATTTATGCACAACCAAGGTTATAAAAACATTTTAAATTAGTTTACTGCTAGTATTAAATTTGCTATTTTGTGCAAGCACACTATGAAAATACTCTTGTCGTTGAACTGGATATTGCAGCACGGGAGGAATTCAAAATCATAGAACATGGACTTGAACGACTATGGACACGTAAGAAAGACACGACTTCTACGATGTTAACATAATAAGATTATGTTCACACACTAATTCTTCATATTTCGTTCTTGTTTGGCTATGATGCAACTCTCAGGATTATCTCGAGCCAAGATTCAAGAGAGATCCGAAGAACCGGGAGAGGTGGTTCCAGATTCAATGGAGAAAGAGGATGTTATCTCCTCCGATAGTTCTGATGAGGCCGATTCTACTGGACGAAAGGCTTCCATCTTGTCTGGTAGCACAAATCCCCACACCTTCATACTGTTGTACCAGCAAGTGCACTGGGTCTTCCAAGTAATACCTGAGCGAGTCAGGGTCGATCCCACGAGGATTATTGGTTTGAAGCAAGCTATGGTTATTTTGCAGGTCTTAATCAGGCGAATCAGAAGTTGTTGGATTACAGAGTTTAGGATTATTATAATAGGGTGCTAATACTTTAAGGATATAGTTGAGGATTGGAGTTGCTTTGTCTTTGTGAATTAACTCTGGTATTACTGTCTTCTTTACTTGTGAGTGATCTCTTCAATGGCAAGCTGTAAGTGATTGGCGCCTTTATTGAGAGATCGTCAATACTCCTCCAGATCTGAACCCAAGGGTTAGTGTGGATCCATCTCTGCTTGAGGGTGAAGCGTGTACAGTCCATTCTCCTTAATGATCCTACTCAAAACACTACAGACAAGGTCGGATCTTCCGGATCAAAGAATGCTGCATCATTGGGTTCTAGCCTCTACCACGGAGACCCTAATCTCTGCATAAATTGGCTGAACTGGTGTCTCGAGAAGACCCCAATGAAGTCGTGAATTAGCTGTCTGAGAGATGTATGATTCAAGCTGGTGGTGCGTGCTTTCCACTGAAGTATTCACACGAACCCAAGTAGACGCGGGTGTTTGTCAGGCACGTTCGTCTTAATGTGATAAACAGAGCTGATTGCCACTGATCATCCTATCCACCACGTTGAAGTACGAATATACATCTTAGAATTAATCAAACACGGATCGAAGAAGAAACAGTAATATTTTTATTAGAAAAGGACAAATAGGTTCCTGACCTTTTGTTCCATGGACATTTTCGTCCCTGACCATTGAAAAATACTTTTAAGTCCCTGACCTTCACAAAATTTGGACGGATCAGTCCCTCCGTCCATATGCCTCCGTCAGGGACTGATCCGTCCAAATTTTGTAAAGGTCAGGGACTTAAAAGTATTTTTCAATAGTTAAGGACGAAAATATCCGCGGGACAAAAGGTCAGGGACCTATTTGTCCTTTTCTCTTTTATGTATTAATTCATATGACTCAGCAGGGTTCCTCCCCTCAACCTAGGAGGTTTAGAAACTCATACTGAAAGGAAATACAATGTAAAACGCGTAAAGTGGTCCAAGAGAGTTTGAATTACATAAATCTAATCCCTTAAATACTAAACAAATGACTAGTAAGGGTAAAACAGTCTTTCTAGTACTAAAATCTACTTTTGGGGCCCACTTGGTGAGTGTTTGGACTGAGCTTTGATGAGATCCACGTTCTATGAGGCTCCTAGGACATGAAACGCTGGGTAGGGGGTCTTCTCTGGGCATTTGGACGCTGGACTCTGCTCTGTGGGCACTAGACGCCTGGAAGGGAGCAGGTAGTTGGCGTTGGACACCAATTTTGAGCCTTCTAATCCGAAGCAAAGTATGGACTATTATATATTTCTGGAAAGCTCTGAAATGAAGCTTTCCATAGCTATTGGGAATGTTCCATTTGGACTTCTGTAACTCCAGGAAAGCTCTTCCGAATGCAAGGAGGTCAGATCCAGAGAACATCTACAATGCTTTCTCTGTCTCTGAATCAGACTTTTGCTCCAACTCCTCAATTTCAGCCAGAAAATATCTGAAATTGAACAAAAACACAAAAACTCATAGTAGAATTCAAAAATATAAATTTAACACTAAAACCTATAAAAACTTAATAAAAACTAAATAAAACATACAAAAAACCATATGAAAATGATGCCAAAAATCGTATAAAATATCCACTCATCACTGTCCTATGACCTCAATAAAATGCCAGAAGAGAATGAATATTCTTATAGTGGAATGTCTCCTGAGAAGAAGAATGTGTGGCACTTGCATTGGCTATGTGAGCAAAATGATACTTAAATCCTTGAGGACAGTGCTTTAGTTTATGTGAAGAATTTCGATTCAGGTTGTATAGGATAGCTGAAACTTGTTTGTTGATTTTGTCATGACTTTATAACTATTCAGATTGTTATTAAAGATTTTTCTTGTTGGAGCATTTATCATATTGGACTACTCAGGAAATCTGGTATTTAATCAAGATTGATACATTTGTTATTGTTTGAAGTGTATAAAATATGAACTGGTTTATTACTAAAAGTACATGGAAAACTAATGGAAATGTTCCTTATCCATGCTCATGTTATGTTATTTGCTGAGAATGTTCAATAAATTCTCCTATTTAGCAAAGTTGTCAAACGTGTTATTGCGATCACTTTATTTTAAAAGTGCTGCTTAACAGTAGTCAATGCCTTTTGATGCATATACTTTACTTAGTTTTAACTTGTTCTTAGAGCTGTGAGATCCTTATTGTTGACAGTGTAAATCTGGTATGGATTTATCTAATATGCATTTGGTACAAGCATATCAACTTGAAATTCTTTTGGATGGGTTGTAACATCTCCTGGGATTAATTATGCCTATTTCATTTCGTTGTCTCATAGAAATTGAAACCAACTATGCTTCTTTTTAATTCTTATTTCAATTAGGAATAAGATATCCCTTCCAGTGTTTTAATTTTTTTTTCCTGCATTGGTATAAGATTATAGTGTATTCAATTTTAGACTTTTAGGTCAATTTAATGGTATTAATTTTCAGATAATTTATTTAAGTAAGTATATTGAAAATATGGTAATTATAAATTTTCAATAATTAAAGTTTGACTGGATGAGCTATTAGAAAGGGAAAACTTAATAACCGATACTTATTATTGATGCGGTGTGCGGGTGTGAATTATTTTGCTGATGGCATTGTTATCATTGTTTTTATTATTATCTTTTTAGTTTTATTATTATTATTATTATTAAAACAGTGGGAAACCAATTTTTCACACTAACACATTGCTATTGCCAAAAGTGAAATCAAATAAGAAACGGTGCCCAAATCCTCATTCTCCCTCGCGTCACTCCAATTGAGCCTAACCGCCAGCCGTGTCTCCCATAGCCTCAAGCAGTCGAAGCTCTCGCTTGACAAAAGCCTGACCTCCCGCTGCTCTCGTCTGTCGCAGCTCTCGCCTTTCGAAGGGCTGCTGACCCGTCTTCTCTTCTCGGGTAAACATTCGTCCACTAATTATTTTTTATTTATATATTTTGACTGAAGCTTTTACCTGGACCTAGCAACATACATGGCTATATAATTTGCTTTTAGATGACCCAGGGTTATAGTTCATGAAACTGCATTGTATTAGGAGCATTTTTCTTTGATTCCAAGTTGTGACTTTGGAGGCATAGCTTTCGTTTACATGACATCCTTGGAAAATGTTCATATTGTGCTTTTATATGTGGCTACAGGATCACTTTGATTCATAAATATTCGTTGTTTACTTTGTAACTAACTAAGTCGAGTATGGATTATGCTGAGGTTTTTGTTTTGTTTGAGTGCACACATAGTAAACGGCCACACTATTAGTTGAGCAAGAGGTTGTACATGACTTTTGGTGAAAAAGTGAGACAACAATAAAAGTTTTGGGTAGGGATTAAGGCCCAATTTGGGTAACCAACTTAATTAAACTCCTTTTGATAAAATAACTTAAACAATAAATGATTATGTTAAAAGTAACTTATAAATAAGTTATTTTATGTTTGAATTTTTAACTCTAAAAGTGCTTATTTTATAGAAATGTGATGAAAAGTAGAAGTATTATGAGAGAAGTCATTTTTTTAACTTTTCTATAAGCTCCTAAATAGCTTCTTAAAAAGTTGCAATTTAATTTTGAAAATTGCACCAGACATTAATACTACTACTTTTCATAAGTCAAAAGTTAAAAAAAGTTACTTTTAAAGTTTCCCAAACGGGCCCAATAAAAGAAACAGATAGTAATAAATGAAAGTGATGTTTTTGGCTTGGTTTTGAACACCCCACCCTCAAAGGGTCACTTTTCACTCCTGCCTTCCTCTGTTCTTGACAACCTCATAATTTACCGATTTCAAAGATTTAAAACTAACATGCATTAAAAGACAAGAATGAAATGCCTCATAAGCTGCTTGAGATTAAAAATCAGAAAAAACAACTATGGATCATGACTATTTGTATAATTTTTTGTTTGCTTGTTGGTGTCAGGAGTTTAAGATGGCTCGGAAAGGCCGTTACACGAAAAAATTAAAATTGGGACTAGGATTTCAGCAACCTCAAACGGGAGCGACAGTGGCTTTGGCTTCCCACCATGATGACTCTCAAATTCCCTCGACCAATGGTGATAGTGTCCCCGCAACTTCACGCCCGTTCCATCCACTGCGAAGTGAACCAATGCCTACTCCACAGACGAGTACAAATAGTTCCCAGAACTCGCTATCAGGCCATGTAAACTTGGACGCTAACTCAAATGAGGTAGATTCTCTTGATGAAGAAGTTGACGACCTCTTTGATGCTTCTGGAGCTCAGAGTCGTAGAGGACACAAGACTACAGAATTTTGAATGATTAAGATCATTAGTAACACATTTAATTATTTTTCTTCGATCAACATGATTTAGGCTCCATTATATATTAATTTTCTAAGTTTCAACTATGAGAAGAGCATCAAACCAATTCTTAATTTACACTATACCCTAATTCATTCATCCCATATGCTTTCCATTGCAACACAGTCAACGACATTTGACCTTCTCCATTGTTTGAATTGTGTTTTTTATTTCTTGTTTTTTATTTTTTAATTAGATAAAAGGTATTTTGTGGCCTATCAAAATATTTTAAAAAATTCTGAATTATCAAAATATTTATACTTATTATTAATTTTTTATATTAGAAGTCAGTCATTTTTTTTAATTTTCTTCAAGTATTCCAATTCTATTCCAATTTATGCATGTTTTATGCTGGTGTGATCCATCATGCTTCTTTTGTTAAGCATATAATAAGGTATTATGTTAATATTATTATGTTATATATTAATTTTCTTCCATACTGTCCACAACGAATACACACATAAGGTATTATATTTGGCTTATAGATTCCGACGGCACAATCAAGCCCGCAAAATTAAGCGTGAGGGAGGCTATGGAACGGCCTAACGGTAGAAGGATCGTGCTCAAGTTCAACAACGAAAAGCAACCGATTGGAGACAAAGTTGGACTGTTGAGTGGCGTGCTTGGACTGCTGGGATCTAACTATGAAAAATTTTCTATCTGTGAGGAAAGTGGGCGTAAGATTACCACTAAAGACAAGGTTTATAACGAATGTGTCAAGGTAAAAGTTTATATTCTCTTTGAATTAAATCTGCTTATTTTTACAATTATTGACAAATTGTATTATCTGTGTAGCAACTTTTTCACTTTGATGAAGAGAGCGAAGGAATTATCAAGAAAAATATTTTGAAAATAATGGGAAAATCTTGGAAGGAAACAAGGCTGAGGTTGTATAATGCTTTTTACGAGCCAACATTCACGACTGAACAAAATGTTGAGCATCGTCCATCGAGAATTGATCGAGAGCATTGGAGATAGTTCCTTGACTATCGCACCAAAGCTGAGACGAAGGTAATCTAGTATATCATTGGTACGCAACAATACAATTTATGTTGCATTGAGTCTTTTTAAATTATTTTCTAATCGCCCTTTGTCTCTGATGGACCAATAGGAGAAGTGCAGGAAAAACGCAAAAGAAACAGTTAGGGTAGAATTGTTGGAAATTTAGCTTTACTGAATGGTTTACTCCCCTATGTCAAAATGGACCAAAAGAACTTTACAATTTTCAATTCAGCTTACTTGTAATTATTGTTGGAAATTCACCTCAAATGTTTCTAGACAGTTTCAATTTCAATGTAATTTAGAAACAGTTAGGGTAGAATTGAAATAATTCAGTTTCACTTATCCCTTATTTCTTTTTATAGTGGTTGGCATCCTATGAAACAGATACTTTATTTTGGTTGTTTAATGTAAATAACTTTTGAGACCAATTTTTTTATTCATATTTGTGTGTAATATTTTATTGTGATGAAAGTGATACAATTAATCATCCTGTTTGATGTGTTCTTGACACGAGATGGACCCATCAACAAAATGATGGTATTTTCTAATTTGTGTCTGTAGGAAAGAATTGAGGAGATTTAGTAACAGGATGAGTCTTCTAGAGTGTTTTCGCAAAATGATTCCATGGCTCAAGTTTTTGGAAAAGACAAACCGGGTAGAGTACGTGGTGTGGGTTTCGCACCGACTCCTAGTCAACTCTTCTGTCCGAATTCACATACGCCGGGCAACAGAGTTCAAGTAGAGGAGACCCAGAGGAAGCTGCTTGAATTACAGGCAGAGCTGGAAGGCGAGAAGTTGAAGAGGAAGGTGATGGAGGATGAGGCAGGAACATAGAAGAAAAAGAGGCAGGCGATGGAGAGTGCTCTGATTTATCTATTTCAACGGCAGAGTGAGAAGCTGCCACCAGACATCGCTGCAGGGATGATTTTTGTGGAATGATAGAGTGAAATATAATATATTAGGATTGGAGATATTTTGGATTGATTAAAATATTTTTTGAATTAGACTATGCAACTCTTTGCAAGAGATTTGTTTTCTTCGTATTTTCATGAATATATTATTTTGTTTTGCATATTATTTTATTATTTTTGCTACAAGTTTAGATTTTAAAGTTGAAAATATTAACTGTTAAAATAATAGAAAATCTAAAAAGCAAAAAAAAAATAGTTCTATAATATTTTAAAAAAATTGTACGATCTTTTTAGAAAAACCCAAATTTTCTATTTTTTTAAAAACTTTTTTCTAATTTAGTGGCATTTTTGAACCGCCGAAAAGTGCCTCAGAGTTTGCCAAATTTGTCCAATATTGCAGCGGTTGCACGTAAGTGTGCCCGAAACCTTAGTTTCATTTTGTGGCAGTTTTAAAATCGCCGCAAAACACGCGTCAACTTGAAAACACCTAAGTAAATAGTGGCGGTTTTAGAACCGCCGGTAAACATGCTGGAAATCGTGTCACTCGCATTTGGCAGCAGTTTGTAGAAACGATTGTTGCGAAATATTGATTTAGCGGCGGTTATACCAGCGATTGCTGGAAACCGCCGCCAAACCTAATCCCCATACCCATAATCATGGCGGTCCAGTAAGCCGCCGACCTTTGATTTTGTCGCGGTTTAAAATCGCCGCTAATAAAAAAATCACCAGTATTTTGCGCCTCCCTTATAATGTAAACAACTCTAATCTACTTAAGCAACAGTGATCAGAAACATTTTCACATACGATTACTTTCGTGACAATTTTGTTGAGTAGAAAGAAATTGCTGTAATTTTTCTATTTTATTAATTACTCAACATTGTTGGGAGTTATCAAGTCTCCCAAATTATCAATCAGAACATCAACTCTCCATACGGGTGCTATGGATCAAAGGGCATACTCAAACGGCTGACCATGCATCCACCTTAGCAAAAATTTTAGAATAAAAACTACTAGTTTAATGACCTCCAAAAGTTTTACTTTTCACAAAATAACCCTAAAAAATGATATTTTGACTTTTAAAGATGATTTCAGTTTGAAAAATACACCCATTGTAAGAATATGTATTTAAAAAGACTCTAAAACTCAGATTTTAAAACTATTTTATTTACGATTACTTAAAAAATAAGATCTTTTCACTCTCCAAATTCAGTGATTTTACATTAATTTAATTTCTTTTGTTTTTTTAATTAATAGCAAACATATCAAGAAAATTAAAATAAAAAGCTCTAGTAATCAATTAGTTTTTCATTTTTTTATATATCGTTTAAATAATATTTTAGCCAATAAGTTATAACTCAAATGGTATAATCTCTCCATATTCACTTAAGAGGTCGCAGGTTTGAGTTTCCTATCTTTAGTAAAATAATAATAATAATAATAATAATAATGTTTTAAACATTTTAATAATTTTAGATTAAATACATGAGTTGTTTGTCACTTTTAAAAAAATATATAATATATTTGATCTATTGAGATGATCTTTGGAATATCAAATATCATTTTTTTATTGTCATTTTGTCAAAAGAAAAGTTTAAGGAGCCAAAAATGTTCATTTACTCAATTTATATAAAAAAATATTGTGGTAAAAAATACTTATTTAACCATAAATATAAATATGTAGATTGCAATTATTCAGAATGTATTATTGTATAAATTATTTTAGGAGTAATGTTAGGAAGACAAAAAAAACAGTCAGAACTTGTTTTATTTAGCATTCATTAATTGTCACAACAACTAATGAATGTTAAATAAGACAAATTATGACTGTTTTTTGCTGATTTTCTTTGGTTACCAAACATTTCCGTTATTTTAGATACAATGATGTATGATATCCGCGCTGATGAACATAAACCACGATCGCCAGCATATCTCTCATTTGTAGGTTTGAAAATTTATTATTAATTAGCTGGAAATATACTACAAATGTTAATAATTAAACATTAGTACTAGCCAAAAACAAACCCAATCATCTAGTAATTGTTACAAAAGAATTAATTGAACCATATATTAATAATAGATAGGAATAATTGCCGGTGCATGTCAAATATGGTCAAACATCTAATACCAAACACCCATATAATAGCCAAAAGAAAAGTCACCAAACCCAATGACAAGATGCAACATTGAGAAAAGCCTTTCAAAAACATGTTCCAGGGTGGTGAGTGAGTCATGGAAATAATGACCAGTCCCTATAGTCAAGAAACTTTGGCTTCAGATTAATAACAAAATGCCAAAAGTGACACAGCCTAACAATACCCCCCTCAACCCGCTTCTTCTATAGCAGGTTCAGTCCAAAAAATAAAAGTTAAAATAGGAAGCAAAAGAAAAATATTACAAGTGTGGTGGTAATACTCACTGTTTTTAAGGTCTCTCCATTATAAACTAATATAATTATCAGATTAAATTGCATATATTATATCTTTTAGATGTAGTTCTTTTCTAAATTTTACATTTTAACTTCTTTCTTTTTGAGTTTGAGAAGTATTCTTATTCATAGGTCTGACATTCATATTTATGAATTAAAAAATCCAAATGATCCAGTTTGTAATCTGTTATTAGAATTAATAAGTCTGCAATTGTTCATTTGAAAAAATTAAAATCTTTTTTATTGGATGATCCTGATACATTCTAAAATATCGAAATTTTTTATGAATGAAAGAATAATATCACTATTTTTTTCAATAAAATAACAAAGTGGATACATGACTCATTTCATACTTAAAAAATCGTAAAAAATATTTTGATAACACAGGTACTTATGTTTCAATGATATCCCACAATTAACGCTTTATTTTTGTGTACCCGAGTGCCATTTTTTATCTTTTACTATATTAATACTTAAAAAAATTAATGTATCTAAAAGAGTATATGAAGTCACCTAATGACATATATAAAAGAGTAGTTTGAGAAAAATGAGTACAAGAATATTTTTTCTTGAAAAAAAAATAGCATACCTTTTTGAATCCCATAACTACTCATCATGAGTCATAAGATCATAACAAACATGTCATACTACTAACTACTAAGTACTAAATATTAACCTCTTTCCTTCTTTTTTTTTTTTTTTTTTTCTCTCTCTTTCTCCAAATTTTTGTTTGTTCATCCCTCTATTGATTGCACTTTTTTACTTTAGTTACTTTTAGCCTTTTATGGAACTAACTGTACAAAAGGAAATGCAAAACAGGACCCTACAACAACAGACCCCATTTGAATGCATTACAAACCCAACCAAAACAAAACACAACACTGCCTATTAGCTAGCTTAGCCTCACTTTCCTAACCCTTGGAAATTATGTAGCTCCAACCCCAAGAAAATCAATGAATGCTGGCATGTTGTTAATCTTGTTCCTGATGTTATGGTTTTCACTCTCTCCAGAAATTGAGAGATAGGACCTATTGGTGGTGCCTACTGACTCAGATACTGAGACTTCTGATGATGAGTTATTTGATTCTGAAAAATTTGATTGGTCCACACACTTAAGATTTCCATTATTCCAACCACCATAGAATTTCTCATAACCCACATTCATTCCACCCACACCTGCAATTAATCCCACACCACAAAAACCATATATTAGTATTCATCTAACTAGCAACAATAATTTAATTAGGCCAAATAAAAAATGTTGACCTTGACCAATCTTATGAAAAAATGAAGTAGGAGCAGTTAGTTCTGTTGAGACAGATTCATCTGAGATAGTTAACTGATCATCACTGGCTACATTATTATTGTTTGATGATAGAGTCAATTCCAAAGCCTTGGGTGGAGGAAGAAGAACAACACCTTCTTCAACAGAAGGAGGAGAAAAGACAGGAGGAGGTTTTCTCCTTCTATACATGCTTGATTGCTCTCTCTGCTTTCGAGCCATGATCACATGCCAGTGGTTCTTGACTGCATTATCTGTTCTTCCAGGGAACAGTCTTGCAATCATGGCCCATTTGTTACCATACATTCTGTGTGCGGTTAAGAGTCTCTCCTCTTCTTCTTCACAGAAAGCTCTTCTGTTAATTCTTGGATCTAGCTGATTAAACCACCTTAGTCTACAACTCTTACCTGAAATCACAACAACAAACATTAATGGATGCTTGTTAGATTTAGAGATTCCAAACAAATATTATTATTATTACCTGATCTTCCTTTGAGATGTTCTGCAATGAGGTTCCAGTTTTGAGGGCCATATTGAGAAACAAGGGCCTTGAGTTGTGCATCTTCAGCAGGTCTCCAATGGCCTCTAGCACAGAGTTTCACATGCCCAATTTTTCCTCCATTGGAAGAAGAAGAACAAGGCCCTTTACTATTACCTTCTTCTCTTTCTTCTCCTCCATCTATTTCATCTTCCTCATCGCCAATCTTCAAAGACAAGCTCTTGTTTTCACTGTTGTTGTTGGTTCCCATTTTCCACTTTGAAGAGCTCAAAATCTGAAGCCCCATCATGATAAGTTCAGGATTCTCTACCCCATTTGCATGATGATGATGATGACTCATCACAACAACCCCTGAAGTGTTGGACAGAGAAGGTGGAGGAGGAGGAACAACAAGGGGAAAAGAAGAAGGAGGAACAGGGAGTGAAGGGAAGAACCTACCACCACCATCACTTCCACCATTGTTGAAGTGCTGTGAGCTCATCATCATGGCCAGAAAGAACCAGAGAAGGAAACTGAGCTAAATAGGAGCAAAAGGTTCCAACTTTGGAACCAGAAATTAAAGGAGTTTCAAGCTTCAACACAATGCAAGAGAAAGAACAGTGAATGTGTTGTGAGAATAATGGAGTTTCTGTCTTTCTTTTTTATGATGATTACTGGTTATGTGTTGTGAGAATCAAAAGCGTGAAAGTTGAGGACTTGATAGCACTGTGTTTGTATATTCTCTCTCTTTTGCCCATGATTGATGAGAGAGAGAGAGAGAGAGGAATAAAGAAAAGAAGAGAATGAAGGAAGAAGAGTAAGTAATAGGGGTGGAACCTGAAAGGAAGAAGGAATGAGAAGAAACACCAAAACACCCTTGTTTTTAAAGAAGATGAATAGCAAAAATATAGAAGGGGATGTTTGTAAGCATGGAAGAGAGTTGAATTATGCTGCTTCTTAATTTCTTTTTATTTTTTATTTTTATTTTATAGCAATAACGGAATTAAATTAAAAGGTGAGAAAAAAAGAGAGTAACTCACACGATTCTATTCACTGTATTTTCAATTCTCTGTTTCTATGAGAAAGAAAAGAAATCAGATCAGGATTCAGGGGGGGTCCTTATTTTGAGACTGGTCTTGCAGTTCTCCCCTCTTAACTTAAATAAACTGCATCTATAAAATAAAAAACTACTGTTGGCATAAAAAATGTATACACTAAAATAAAATTAAAACCGTAAATATTTATGTATAAATAGATACGTATATTATTTTATTTTTATATTATAATATATATTCTATAGTAATATCCGATTTTATATTTAATCTTTTGGAAAAGTCTAGGGGGCCAGCAACTTTATCAAATTCTGACCAGCATGTAACCATCAAAGAAGAGTGAGTCATTGGATGAAATCTCACACTAATCTTACACCATTAAAAGCCTCATTGATGGCTATTTGATGGCTATAAACTCCAAAAACTGCTGGCCCCTAGCATTCCTCTAATCTTTTATATACATATATAGTTGAATTGTGAATATTCTTTTTATCTCTTAAATATTCGTTGCATTTATATTTTTAAAATTTTAAAGTATTTCCCTTATTTTTAATATAATTTTAAAAAGAACATACAATAATAATTATAAAAAGAAATGAAGGATAGTGTAGTAAAGTATGAGAGTGTTATTGGTACTTTACGATTTGGTTGTATTTTGGGTGTAGAAAAGTCCATGATGATGTGCATTGTGCAGTGCATGGAGTTCGAGAACCGCTCGTGTGGGTTGTCACTAAACAAATGCTTGGTTTGGGGTGTTCTCTCGGGTTTTGGGCATAAAAACCAGAATCTCTTTGTCTCTTTCTCAAACCACTTTTGCTTTTTCAAACAAAACGGAAAACACACACACACGAATTCTAACCTTATAATAATATTAAACTCAACACTGTTAAAATCATCAATCTCACCACCCTACCACCCTCTTCTCCTTCACGTCTTTCCACGTATCCTTTTTTACCCTCCTCGCTTTACTTCTTTTGCATTCTTTCATTTTCTTTATTATTTTTATTTGCGCGTACGTGTGTGTGGAACATTAAATTGAAGAGAGAAATAGGTACCAGCAATTAAACACCCAATTTAGTTTTCGTATCAAAAGAGAGTGAGTTTTATTATACACCAACTAACCCAAAAGAGAGTTATGTTACTGAAAGTACACTGTTTTGAACCGCTGTATCGAATCTTAAAAAATATTTCTTAAAGAAAAATTATGTAATTTACTATTTAAGATTCTGAAATTTTATTTTTCATTATTTTCTAATCAATCGATATATATTAGTTATGTAACTGTTGTTAAAATTAAAATTATATTTTTTAATAATATTTTTTTTAAATATTACTAAAATAATAAAAAATATATTTTTTTTTTTTAATTTTAACATTCATTTTTAAAATACTATAGTTACTATAATCACCGTAATAATTAAAATTATAATTTTTTTGGCAACACTTTTTAAAAAGTGTTGCTAAAATAGTAAAAAGATATTACTTTAATTTTAATATCATTTTTTAAAATACTATAGTTACTATAATCATCGTAGAATAAACATATATACCAAAATGACCATATATATATGAAAAATATTTAGCGGTGTCAATTATATTTGTTTGAAAGATAAGAGAGAGGAGTAAAGAAAGGATTTGGATGTATTCAAATTGTGTGAAATGATTCAATATAGAAGGGTATTTATACGTGCTAAGAGAATCGAAGTAATAAAGACGTAAAATCCTATAATAAATATTCTGATGGGCTAAATAATTCTCTACAAGAAATTATTGGAATAGTGACCAATTTAACGACCGATTTTTTTCGAAAATCGATCGCTAAACCCTTTGCGACAGATTTAGCGACCGATTCTGTTGGTCGCTAATTTAAAAATAGCGACCAATTTTCAACCAATGCTACCAAACTAGTACCAAAGGATATTGGTCGCTAAATCGGTCGCTAATAAAATCGGTCGCTAATAAAATCGGTCGCTAAATGGCGACCACTTTTTTGGTCGCTAAATTGGTCGTTTAGAAAATCGGTCACTAAATAGCAACCAACTTCTCAGTCGCTAAATCGGTTGTTAATAAAATCGGTTGTTGATGTCTAACTTGAAAATCTAAAATCGGTCGCTGTTACTGATTTTCTAATTATAGATTTTTACTAATTATTCACAATACCTATATCGAAATATAGAAATTAAAAGAGACCAAATTCATAAATATATCAAATTTATGATCCACAATCCAAATGTATATTGTTGGCTTACAATCTACAATCCATATTCATGGTATATGGTACATTTACTACTCATATCTTACAACATTAAACCTGTAAATCTACATTGATATTCTAATTTACAAAAAGTAGCACATAATATTGTGTGCAGTTAAGGAAATGAGATTCTGAAAGTAACGTGGTCAGGAGTGCTTATGGAATCAAAAAGCTTTTCACACTGCTCTGATTGGTTAAAAAAGAAAAACTAATCCAACTTGATACACCTGGAAAGGGAAACATTAAAGAAGCAATCAGATATATGACATAATAAAAAACTTTCATCTTTTAAGGAAACTTTTTGGGACACCTATAATCAGTAAACAGAGTATCCTATTGAACATCATCTACTGAAAAAAATTAACATACCATATTAAAAGCTGATTTTGAATGCAGGATGCAATATACATAAGATGTGAATACAAAAGAATACAATTTCTATTGAAATCTCCCATTTTTGCATGTGCCAAAGGAATTGTATCCCATGATTTTATTAGATTTAGCTATCACCAAAAGTAATAATCTGCCCAAGTGCATGTCTCGCATGAAGCTGCAACAATAGAAGAAAATTAACATAATACTTAACAAAAGTATAAAATGAATTCAGTTTGGGATGAAGAATAAAAGACCTTCACATCTATGTGAGAATCATTGACCATCCTCTGTATTTGAGAAACTATGCCAAGCCTATGCAAAATCATAATTTGACCAAGTGCATTGGGACTTTCAAGAAGAGTGAGATTAACTATAACCCAAATAGAAGTTGAGCGTAAATGCCAGTTATTATTCTGTAGAAACTGGTTGAAAATTATCTTAGAGTAAACATATATAATGTAAACACACATGCATGATGCAATAAGCATAAAAAAGATAGATGAAGGAATGTCTTGAACCAAAAGAAATTAAATGTGTGATCCCGGATATTCATATAATAATGGCCAAAGTAACTTAAAATACTCCTTTAAATTAACAACATTACACTGCTGCTCCAAACCATTCAAAGATATTCTAAAGAACATCAGAAATGGATCTCACTAACTAAAGCAAATTAGAAAACTCTAGTATGATTAGAAGAAGATATGATTGGAACAATAAACTAACAAGGGTATATATTGGCATAAGGACCAAGATATCTCATAAAATTGAAAAATAAAATAAAATAAAAGTGTCATTCCATCCAAGATAAAAGTTACTCAACTCAGAAGCATGTTACAATACTTGTGACAACAATAGCCTTAACATCATCCCTCCGTGAATTCTCATCAAAACTCTCCTTCAAACTGTGCAATACTGGAGAAAGAAAAGAGGTGGAGCAGAGATAATACAGGTTAATCACACAATATAAAACAGAGAATCATAGAAAAGAATATGCATAGTGAAAGGTCAAGGTTCCAAAGAATACTGTTGCATTATCCTTAATTTTGACAACAGAGCAGGATAAGCATAAAAAGCATGTGATGAATTCAATATGCATTAAACTCCACATCCTCTGGTGTGGACCATTTTCAATCAGAGTCAACACAATTTAGTTGCTATGGGCAATAAAAAGAATGCACGCACACTGTTGGAATTAACATCATCACTAATCAATTTATTAATTCGTTTGACTTGTCAAAGTACTTTAAGTCACACTTGTCATAATATTGGCAATCAGAATATATTTAATCATTAAGCATTAGAGGGGAAACAAGATCTGATTAATTTTAATCAACAATAATATAATCAGGATTAAGTGGCAAGTGGTGAGTTCTTAATCTCTTAACTTCTTACCAACTCAGGTCAGGCATCAATGACACATACTTCCATGGTGTTCAGCAAGCACTCATATTCTCCATACTGCACCAAGTCCTTCCTCAGACTGTATGCAACAACAAGAAGCAAAGTTTTGCAACAACAATTGTATGCTTGTTTTCTGATTCGAAGTTCAATTTCAAAATCAGTAAAAACAGAACCATTATTTACACACAGAAAACAAATCAAAAATAGAAAAACTCAAATCACCGGGGAGATAAAAAGAATACCTTCTTGCGACGAAGTAATAAGGAAAGGCGATGTGAGTTAGAAGCGGCAGCGGAGAGTGAGATCAAGATCAAGGTGAGAGAGATTGTTAAAGTTAGATCGAGATCAAGGTGAGAGAAATCGTAAGAGCTTGACAGCAAGAAGAAGGTGAGAGACGATGAGCCAGTGACGAAGAAGGTGAGAGACGGTGAGCCAGTGACGAAGAAGGTTGAAGGCTTCAAGCAGTAGACGACGACAGCGACGGCGAGGACGGCACAAATGGAGAGGGTGTTGTGCTTCCGGTGGTAGTCACATTAGGGTTAGTGAGAAGTGTGAGGGATCTGAGGATGGTGTGGCTAGGTTAGGGTTAGATTAACTCAGTAACTTCCTTTTATTTTAACTAGAGAGCGATTTAGCGACCGATTAGTTTATAACACTATTTTTGTATTTCTGTCGCTGAATTGGTCGCTAAATTTAAAAATAGCGACCAATTTAGCAACCAACATCTTTAAAACAACATTTTATAATTGGTCTCTAAAATCGGTCGCTAACTTAGCATAGCGACTGAATCAGCGACCAACTAGTTTTAGCCTATTTCTTTATTGGTTGCTAAATCGATCACTAAATTAAAAATAGCGACCGATTTTGTGACCAAAAGAACCAAAGATGAAATTTTCTATTTTGGTTGCTAAATCAGTCGTTAAACAAAAAAATAGCGACCAATTTTAGGACCAATTTCATTTTTGTCGAAGAAAAATATTATCAGTCGCCAAATCAATTGCTATTAGTGACTATTTTCGTTGGTCGCTAAAATGGGTTACTGAATGAAACTTAGCAACCGATTTAGCGACCAAAATTTTTCTACTCCTATAAATCTTATATCAGTCGCTATTAGCGACCAATTTTTCAATCGCTAAAATCGGTCGCTATTCTGGTAATTTATTGTAGTGTCTAATGAATGCTAATTGATCCTAATATATTCTAATATCCCCCCTCAAACTCAAGTGATAACTTGAGTTTGAAACTTATTTAAAACGAAATAAAGAAAAAAAAGGCATAAACTGATAGAATAGGTGCAGACAGAACTGCCGGAAGAAAGCGCAAAAGGAATTGCCAGAAGGAAGCGTAGATAGAACTGTCACAAGGAAAGCACAGAACAAATTTTCACAAGAAAAGCGTAGACGAAACTGCCGCAAGGAAAACACAGACGAAATTGACGAAAAGATGGCGGACTGCCTAAACATTACCGAAAAAGTGGCAAATTGCAAAGAGATGGTAAAATGCCGGAAGATGACGAAAAATATTTGGCTTCTCTACGAGAATAGGTAAGCAGCGAATGACAGTGGTGTTTGATTCATTAGACTCAGAAAGACACAAGACAGAAAGAATAAGCTAATCGGTGAGGTGAAAAAGCGTCAAATGAATGACAAAAAGGAAAAAAAATGGCATAGAAAAAAGTGTGAAAATATGGTAATTTTACCAGAAGAAAAATAACCTATCATCTTCAAAGAAGATACCATGTTAAAAAGAGTAAGAGCGAGAGAACAGTAAAGAAAAGATTTGTGTGTATTAAAGTTATATAAAATGATACAATACAAAAAAGTATTTATAAATGCTAAGAAAATTAAAATAATAAATATTCAGATATATTAAATAATTCTACTAAATACTAATTGATCATAATATATTTTAACAATATTTACTTTTACATAAATGACTCGTAACAAAATTAATTAGTTATTACATGCAACAATAAATATCTTTTATATATATATATATATATATATATATATATATATATATATATATATATATATATATAAAATGATGTTAGATATAAAACTAAATTAAAAAGAAAGAAAGAAAAAAAATCAGGTGCATAAAACAAGAATAATGTGATATCTTCATCGCGTTAAACTTAATTAGACTATAGATTAATTAACCAAACCCATCATAATATAACCCCCATGATATCCGTCTATCATTCTCTTTCCAATAGATAATTCGCTTTGTTAATTTATCAATTAATCGTTAATCTTTTTTGCCATTCCAGACTCTCTTTCGAGAAAAAACAATGGAAAAGTTAATCCAATAATTACGCCCTTGTTTATTTTAACGTATCAACCAACTGCTCCTTCCTACTTGCTTCAATTTAATCAGTTTATTTTTTCAAATAAAAATATCACTTTAATCTGACGTATGTTTGAATCAATTTCATCGTTCTAGTTTCAGTTACGTTTGACTGGCATATAAAATGGATTGAGATTATCTATATTTATTTTATTTATTTTGAATTTGACTCCCCACTCTTCCTCCTTTGTCCCAAATAGTAGAAATAAAAAGGGTACTAATTCTCACCCCTCTTTGGTCAGGGAAAACTAATGAATAAGCGACGTAACAATGCACTGCATGACAATAATTAAGATAAAATGGAATGAAAGTTACTTATAGTTTAACACAATATGATATTTTTGTTCATTTTCATGTGCTACGAAATGGTGTTGTAAATAACTCATATTATTGATGGTTTTGTCGGAGATGACATAGGAGTTGTTGTGCATTTATCGTTTTTAGCTTAGTAATACTTTGCTCCACTTGTGTGTTGAGCTCTTACTTTCAAAAAAAAAATGATATTTTGCTGGGTTACCAAATCTACATACTGAGTACATTATATTTTGAATAGACACGATATTTGTTCGACATGTGTATTTTTTATGTTCAATCATGTCTTAATAAAAAAATAAATTTTTTTTATTCGAATACGCTTAAACATATCTAAATACCATCATGTATTAATGTGTCCAACTTTATTCTTAATATGTATTCTTAAAATAAGTTTAAAAATAGTATATATTATTATTTATTAAAACAAAAAATATTTTAAATATTTTATATAATTAAAAAAATAAAAAAATAAAAAAATTAATTTATATTTTAATATAAAAATATTAAAATATCATTATAATTTATCTAAAAAGTAATTTATATTTTATATATATCATATCCCGTGTCTTATAAGAATTTAAATTTATGTATCTACGTATTCTATATTGTGTCATATCATATCTCGTATTCGATCTGTATCTGTGTGTCAGTATCTGTACATTATAGTTAATACATAAATAAATTTGATTTCAAAATTCAAAGGAATAGACTAAGTCCATATGAGAAATTTTTTGAATTTATGATTCAATCATTATTTTATCAAGATATATAAATTTAAATAAAAAATCTTATTTTTGAACTGAAAAATCAATCACTATTCACTCCTATATATATTATTTATTATGATTCGTATTTTTCAATTTAATTTGGTGACGGTGTAAATTTATATTACTCGCTCGCATTAGTATATACTTTTTTCGTTTTAAGATATTCGTCTCAAAACAAAAGAAAACAAAATTGAAATGATTATCCATTTTTTACATCAAAATGACATTACTTTTTTGAATTAAATTTGTAATTTATTACATTTTTAATATGAATATTTTCCTTTTATTTTGCACAATTATTTATTTATTTTAAAACAAAGGGACTATATGAGCAATGATAACTGGGAGGATAACATGTGTTCACTATTTTGGGTTAGAGAGAGAAAAAATATGAAGAATATACAACTTTACTACTGATTCAAATGTTGCACACAACAGAAGTCATCATATTGGTCAGTTACATTTGATGATTTGATGAGATGAAGAAACCAACCATAAGGGGATGAGGCAGCTCAGCAGCACCTCACCAAACGCATGAGGGGGCTTCCTCTTAAGAAGCATACACACTCTCAAGTAAAGCTGAATTTTAGGATACTCATGATTATTATGGACGTTTTAATTTTAGTATTGTGAAGATAATTAATGATGTTTTGGAGCATTATTGGAGTATGTGTGTTCAACTAGGATGTAAAATACACAAATCCAACCATCAGATTTGTTATTTAAAATATAAATTAGATTCTTAAATTTATATATTTGAATTTTTAAAAATTTCTAATGCATAAATTTGACATTTAAATTTGTGTACTTTATCTAAATTAGACCTTATATTTTAGTTTTTTCCTCTCTAACAAATTAAATTTGACTATCTAATTTATTTAATAATAATTTTCTTAAAACAATTAACTCTGAAATACCAACTCTTCTAATAACTATACATTACACACTAATTCTTTTCATATAAAAAAAATTAGTCATGATTATGGTGATTGTGATCATTATAAAATTTTGACAATATACTTAAAAAGTATAATTAAAAATATGGCTATTTTTTATTATTTAATAATATTTTAATTTAATAATAACATTTTCTAATAAAAAAATACTGCTAAATAAATAAAGTATAAATATAATATTAGTGACACTTTTTATGTATTATCAAAATTTTATAATTATCATAATCATAGCCAATAATATAGAGTGGACATAAAGTAAATTATCGATTTTGTTTTAAAATATTAAAATTCTATTACTTGCTGTATTTTTTTAATTTAAATTTTGCTTTTCTTCTACAAAAGCTTAAATCACAACAAATATTAAATATTTTGAACAAATCTGTTACATAGACATATATAATAATTCAGCTGCCAATCAATTACATAGATATGATGCATGGTGAAATAATATGGAATAACCACATATTTATATTATACTTATAATCAAACTTCGTAAATAATATAACTATATTTATAATTAAAATATAAATAAAAGTATAAAAAATATATATATATATATATATATATATATATATATATATATATATATTTGCTTAATATCCTAGTATAATTATTTAATTACTTTTGGAGCTAAATCATCATCGTTTTGATCGTTTGAGAATTGAGAGTTGAATTAATTATTTAATCATCAAGGAAGAACAGAATGAAGTTGGTTATTTTTGTTTTCCACAGAGGTAAATTTTGCCAAAATAACAAACAAAAGGGTATACGTAATGATGCATGTTTTTACTTGTTTGACCGTGGAAGAGATTTTATTGCAGCTTCTGCGGGAGACACCAGCACCATATGTTTCCCCTTTCTTCATTTTACTTGCTTGTTAATTTTTCCCTACATAATGCATAATAATATATATAGTAGCTTGTAATATTAAAAAAAATGTACGTTTTTTTTTTCTCTTTTCTTTTAGAAATTGGCCTCTTGTAAACCCTAACACGCATTTCTTGTTTTTGCGTTCTGTTTGGCTGAACCATTTTCCCAACCCCATCACCCTCAAAGATTCCTTCTATTTCTTTGCAAATTACCAAATTATCACACGTGACATGTCACTCATTTAATTTCCTACCATATCAAGCTTTTCCTTGCCTCATCACACTCCAATATCCCACCATATAAATTCCTTGTAATGTTGCATTTGAACAACACTTTGTTATAGGAATTTTTTCTGAAGTAAAATTTTAAAAAAAATTAATTCTTAAAAAAATTCATATTTATTTTCCAAAATCCAATTATTTTTATTTACAAAAAGTTCATCAAAAATCTCAGCATGTTGGACGAAGTTTGACTAATCCTTCAGCAAACTTCACATAATATGTGAAGTTCGTCTAACCTTAAACTTTACCACGGCTGTCCAATTAAACCTACGTTATAAATAAAAAAATAATATATTTTATAAATAAAAATATCATCTAATTTCATTGAATATCTATAATTTTTTTTATTTGTGTTATTGACCATTGGCATATACTGTAAATTCTGTTTTTCACAGTACTCTTAACTATTTTTTATTCCTCTTTTTTTATTATGTTCACTCTTATTCTTTCATTTTACACCATATTTAAATATCTATTACACCATAAAAATATTAATAAATATAATAAAATTTATTAACATATTTATTAATTAAATTTTTTTATACAAATTTAATAAAAATCAATATATAGATAGTACACTAATATTAATTAAATATAAAATAAAAATAATCGTTATTATACTGTAAAATATTAATCACGACTCTTTCTTCTGGCAGGTTCCTCCACCACTTTTCCCTCTATATTACACTTGAATTTAAGTTAATTTAGAATTCGTAATCTTATTTTGTGTCTATTAATGTAGTTCATGAAAATAATTTCTTTCTCCGACTATAAAATTCAGTAATTTGTTACTATGACTACAAATAGGTTTGCATTATATTTTGGTTTTTCTAAAATTTTTCTGTTTAGCATAATTATTTTTAGTAAATTGGATGAATTGATTTATAATACATTATGTAAGTTAGGGTTATAATGTCTTGATGTAATAAATTGGGGCAATCGATTTATATAATACATTAGGTAATTTGGGTTTTTAATTTGTCTCTCTTTGATTATCATAATTGAATATCTGAACCATGAAAATTTTTTAGCTTAACAAAATAAGGGTTAAATTATATAATGTATATATTTTTTTTTTGTTAAATTGTTTTTTAATTTAGATGGAGCATTCCTTTAGACTGAGCATTTCTTTTCGATTAATTGAAGTTTTGTTGGTGGGTTGTTCATGCAATTATTGTATTTCGTATAAGATTGGTAGTTCTCTCTAATTATACTTAAATTTTTAAAATTTTATGTTAGACTTATTATTTTTAGCATAGATTTATAGGACAAAAATAAAAGAAAAATGGCGCTCCTTCTCAACCTTTTGTTTGTTGGAAATTGCAGAATAATAAAAAGATGCACATTAGAATAGTGATAGAAATAGATGTTTGATTAATTGTTTGTTTGTTTGAAATTGTAATTGCAATTATTCAATTGATAAAAAACAAGAATACTGTTTGATAAAAACCTCTAATTTAAGAAAAATTCTGCTGAATAAATCTTCGTGAAAAAATTTAAAAATAAGGACTACTCAATGATGTTTATGTTGTTATTGAAATAATTGTTTAGTTTTTAAACAATAAAAATAATTAATTATTTTAAGTCATAGTTTAAAATCGTAATTATAGATCCTTTTAGAGTCATATTTTATAAAACTGTATAACTATAAATTCTTTTAGGTCTTGTTTTACATTATGACTAATTGACTATTGATTTTTTATATCATATATAAAAAAATGTGACTATAAACCTCTTTTAAGTCACACTTTAAAAGTATAATTATAGATTGTTTTAGGTCACGATTTAAAGTTGTGACTATAAATTCTTTTAGGTCACGCCTTAAAATTATGATCATAGACTTTTTTTGCTTAAATTTTAAAATTATGTCTACTCATATTTTAAAACTGTAACGAAAGACTTTTTTAAATCATAATTTAAAATTGTGACCATAAATATTTTAAGTTACAATTTTTAAAAAATTGTGACTCTCATAGACATTTTTAAGTCATGAATTTAAACTTAATATAAAAAAATATAACTTAAAATCTAAAATAATTTTATTAAAAAAAAATCACCCTTCAAAATCTTAATCATAAACATCTAGGATCACATTTTTAAAATAAATAGAGATGACTATACCTTTTTTTTTTTAAGTTATAGTCCAAATCCTGACTATAGAAAATTTTAGGTCAATGTTTTTAGATGCGAATAAAAAGAGATGTGATTATAGCGATTGTATCTACCCCATTTCATGTGATTCTTGATAACAATAAAGAATTATATTTTTTATCAGTTTCTCACACACACATACATATATATATATATATATATAAATTTTAATATGTCTATACTTATAGTGTGGATATGATAATTATAAAATATTATTAAAATTAAAGTCATATTTTTTTTAACATTTTGATAATATTTTTTTAATATTTAAAAAAACATTACTAAATAAAAAATATATTAATTTAATTTTAACGATATTTTTTAAAATATTATAGATACCGTTGCATAAATTAGCATATATATATATATTATAATTACCCTTATTTTTTCAGTCTTCAAATACGACGCTCCTAGGTACGTATAAACCAAATCAAGAAATTAGGTTAATTATTTAGAATAATAAGACCTAATAAATGGATAATATAAAAATTATGATGTCACGAAATTAACAAAAATACTAGTTGTCCTTTAAATTTTATTTTTTAATTAAATAATATTTTTTTTCTTTTTTCTCCATTGTTTATGTGGCTACCAGTTTTATATTTTTTTTATCCTAGTAGGTTAGAAAATATAAGAATTAATATCTTTAATTATATTTAAAAAAATATAATAATTTATTTATTTAATAATAATTAGGTTAATCCTATTTAATTTTAATAATAGAGTTGCTACAAATAAATTAATTCATATTTTAATTTGTTTGAGTAAATCGACTGAAAAGGTCCAAATATTTGAGTAATTCATATTTTCTTTTACTCTAGTGCTCTTTTTAACATTTTATTTTGACATTTTTATCTTCATTCTATTCTAATAAATTTAATTTAATTATATATATAAATATATTTTAAAATGTGACTTCAATTTCGGATGTATTCATAATTCGATCGGATAGTGTATAATTATATTATTTTAGATGTGTTGTGAAAATTTAATATAATATTTTAAATATGTTTACGATACATCCAAAATAACAAATAACAAAATTAATTTATTAACTAAATAATATGTATCACTTCTTCTCCTCGTATCTAACTATATTTTAATTTCATATGTTTGTGTTTATATATAATTTTTTTTTCTTTCTCGGATGATTATTTTTGTAGTAGTTTTTTTATTATTTTACATATGTTCATAATATATCCAAAATAATAAGATAACACATAAACTATTTTTGATATGCATCCAAAATTTATTTGATTTGTGCTTATATTTTTCTTAACAAAAATTTTTTTAACACATTCAAAATTTGTCCAAATCCGTATTTCTGGTGTTTTAATATAAATGATTTTATAACACATCTAAAATTATAAAATTGCATACTAAATAATTTCTTAACACATCCGAAACTCATCTAAAAATAATTATGTTCATTACTCTTATTTATTAGAACTAAAAAAATTATATATACCAGTCTTAAAACAAAAAAAAATTAATTTTGATAGTATTATTTTAATTTTAGTTTGGTTAGAGTTTAATTTTGTTTTTTTTTATTTTGTTAGGTTTAAATTTAAATATTTTAACTTTAAAAAGATATAATTTTAAAATTTAAATATATGAGACAAAATTTGAGATATAATATCTAAAAATAATTATTACAATAACAACAATGTTCGGAAACCAAGAGGGTACCAGCAAAAAACCAGCTAAATGTCTCTGGGTGAATCCAAAACCTCTACGTGGATGGTCTTTATGCTAGGCATTAGGATGTTTCTTTTCTTTGTAAATTGGATGGTTCTGAATCTATTTTCTGATTTATCATGTTTTAGGCATTTGGAGAGAAAAGAGAGTGAAGAGACGGAAGCTAATTGAATCAGTTTTCGTGATTCATGTTGCAATGATACTGAACGTATCTCCTCCTAATTTGAATGTAGTGAAACATTTAATAACCAATATTTTAAATCATAAATAAATAAAACTAATTACTATATTTATAATTAATTAAGTTGTTCCATTCTTGGTTGATTTGGAGTTGATTTCATATACTTTTCCTTACAATAAATAATAATTTATTAAAAGATGAATGATGATAGTTACTTGCACCGCAAAATTAAATGGGTTTCATATATCTATATAACACAACAAACAATAATGTCAAAGATGAAGGACGTTACCAAGTTAATCATATATGTACGTGCCTTTGGTGTGAACATAATACGTACGTACACCAAACATTTTTCGTCCTGCCCAAGATTCAGTTTAATTTGTCGTATGCTTTGAATATTTATATCTCTTCCACTAAGCAAATGTGAGCCCCCTTGTTTGTCACTCATAACTCAAGCATTAAATTTTCGCTGGAACCTTGGCTTTTATGTGTATACGGACTTAAGGTATATGCATAATCATGGCAAAAAATAAAATTCAAAAAACAAAATCTTTCTATAAATCCCTCTATGTTGGTTGGAGAAATTAAACACACATATTCGTTATGAAATCTTTCTATAGAAAAATATCAATTTGAAATCCACGTTTTCCTGGACCAAGATGATGATAAAATGTACTACTAGCAAGTTGGTATAACTTATATAGTAACTGGTTTTTTCGAAAGCATATTGATCTATGTTTCTTTATATATAGTTAAAGGTCACAAGATTAAATTATATTTTTTATTCCAAATTTAACCTAAACTTTTAATTTAAAAAAAAAATGATATCTTCATTAAAAAACAATATATAAAAAAATGTCATAAAAAGATCTATCTATACGTAAAGCACTGCAAAATTAGTAATGGCGTTATAGTGAATTAGTAATAATTATGTTATAATTGATCTACTATTGCCAAATAAAAGCAAACAAATTTAATTGGGGGGTATAAATTATTCTAAATTAAGGAAGCGGGAGAGAGTAGGCCAGTAGGGTCAATTAATAAGATAATTGATCAAAGTGGGTAATTAAGCTTGGTGCATATTGATGATGATTACGTTCATCAGCTGCAAGAAGCAAGATATAGAGTGAAAAAGAAAGTTGAGAGGGTGATAACATATAGTCTGATAGAAAGATCTTGTTTCCAATGGTTTGGATCCCAGATACAGGAGAGAGAGGGAGTGAGAGGAATCCAATTTCGGCTATTTTTTGTTAGATGTCGAGCGAGATGGCTTTGGTATCATATTTTGTTATTGAATTGTACGGTATTTTTTAAAATTCTAGAGACAGGACATTTGTAGAAAATAAATTGCTACAATATTTTTTTTTTAATTTATCTTCAACAATATATAGAGCGCGCATTGTATTTTTAAATATTTAAAAATATAATGCACAGAAATGTATTATATTATTTTAATATTAAAATACAATATACGAAAAATATATTGACATTATGAGAGACGTATTCATATTACAGGAAAGGAATATTGTTTTTTTTATTAAAAAAAATATAATTGGAGTATTATAAAAGGAAGAAGAGATTGTTAGATTGAGTGTGAATGTAAGAGTGTTTTTTTTTTTTAGAGAAAAAATCGTTTAAATGAGTTTAATAAGAGTACATAAATAAAGAGATGTGTTATTTTGAAAATATACTATAATAGTAAGATTTTTTTTCAAACATTTGAGGATATGAGTTCTGTACGTGAAAATTTATGGGATGTTATTCCTTTTGCAATAAGATATGAGAAATTTAAGAGTGTACTTTGTCAATATATGTGTCAATAATTAAGTATTAAAAAGAGTTATAACTATTGTTTATTGACAACCTGTATTATTATTCAGTGGTTTCGTTCAATTTCAAATAATATATGTGGCTGACGAAA
This sequence comes from Arachis hypogaea, assembly GCF_003086295.3. NCBI lineage: Eukaryota > Viridiplantae > Streptophyta > Magnoliopsida > Fabales > Fabaceae > Arachis > Arachis hypogaea. The sequence goes on along the minus strand of NC_092051.1, from coordinate 118,065,857 downwards.
CAAGTCTGCAAAGAATGTTTTTGATCTATCAGCAAATACGGAGACAAGTGTCAGTTATTGAGTTATATGTTGAGTTTGAAGAATTAGTTGACGTTCATTTACTAGAGTCTAACATCGATTGGACAGTTTATAACACTGAAAGTGAATAGGAATTTGAGTGCATTTATTGTATTATTGGTCTAATTGAAGATGGAGATGATGATGATATAATAGTTAAGCCTAACGTTGCAAATGTGACAAACGCACTAGCGAACCAACATCTATATGGAGACCTTCTTTCATGCACACTTTGGATTCAAAAGTTTTGAATGCACTAGAATTTTCTGAGTCAATGCAGGTAAGCAGTCTTTTTTCTTATTATTAGTATTATAATAATAATAATTAGCATCTATTATTATTATTATTATTGTTGTTGTTGTTGTTGTTGTTGTTGTTGTTGAATCGTATAGTAATAGTCAGATCTATTTTTTTGTTATCATTAGTGTAGACCTTATTGTTGTTGTTATGGACAATAAATTTGTCGTCGACATAGAATTCAATTCTAGAGAGACTGTAATTGTAACAATTAAAAATTATACTATTTATAGGGTGTGAATTATTGAGTATGTGAATTTGAGCCAATCACATTTTATGTCAAGTGTGTACAATACAGAACAAGTTATTATTGGCTTATCAGAGCTAGTTTTATTAAGAAAAAATTTTATTGGGTTATAAGACAGTACAATGGTAGTCACACATGTACAAAAACTATGATTTCTCAAGATCATACCAAGATGAACTCAGACATGATTGCAGATGTAATACAGTCATTGTTAAAGCTGATCCATCTTTAAAGGTAAAATATGTGATTGCTGAAGTACAACTGAAATTCAATAATATGATAAGTTACCTATCACAAAGCATGGCTAGCTAAACAAAAGGCAATTGAAAAAATCTTTAGTGGTTGGAAAGCTTCTTATAAAGCTTTGCTGTTGTGGTTTGAAGCAATGGTACAAAGAGCCATCAGTAGCAGTCGAGATCAAAATTACACCAGCATATCGACGGGATGGGTGGTCCAAGACATTAGAATACTGACACAGGTGTTTTGGAGCTTTTATCCTTATATTAGAGCATTTAGGAGCTACAAACCAATCGTAGAGCGAGGTAGACGACACACATCTGCATGAAAAATACAAAGAAGCTCTATTAGTTGTAGTTTCTTAGAACGGCAATGGCCATATTGTGCCCATTGTATTTGTCTTTGTTGAGGGTGAGACTTTTTTAACGCATGGCACTTCTTCCTTACTCATTTGCACACACATGTGGTAACTCGGGATGGTATTGCACTTAGCTCTTATCGACACGACTCTATTAGCTTAGCAATAACACGTAGTAATGGATCATGGGAGCCTCCGAGAACTATCCACATGCTTTGCGTTAGCCACATAGCATGAAACTTCATGAGAAGGTTCCAGGCGCCGTATTTGCAAAAGCTTTAGTCAATATGGGTACATATGTTACAGTGATATAACGATGTTAGCATTATGCGGTGATACTTATTATTTTTGTTTTGTTGCTTTTTTATAGGTTATTCTAGGATTGTGCATGAATTTTATATGTAGTACGCAAGATTATGTGAGTTGGCAAGGCTTATACTCATTGGCTCAATTGGATCCCTTGATAACAATATGCTTTGACGTTTGATAGTGGTTATCGATGGATCATATGACCACAAACCTAGTAGAGTGCATCAATAGAGTATCGAAGGGGTATGCAATCTTCCTATCACATTACTTGTCAAGACAACTTTTACAGACTAAATAAGTTATTCACTAGAAAAATGGTAGAGGTTGAGGCTCGAAGGAATGCAGGACATGTATTCTCTGAATATGCGACCAATAAACATCAATCAAATCAGCAGGCAACCAGGAATATACAAGTTAACTTATTTGGTAGGCAGAATGAGATTTTTAAGGTGCGTGAGATGTCCAGTAGTATAGTGTATACAGTGAGTCTCCAATCAATAACATTGTGATTGCGGTGAATTTCATACAAATGGAATTCCATGTTGCCATGTCTTTACATGTTGTGTGAACCGACACCTTAATTGGCAACAATATGTTCATGAGATAATAGGATAGATGAGATCAGAAAGGTGTATAGAGCACGATTTAAGCCATTGAAAAATCCAACAATATAGTTGGTGTACCAAAGACTAAAATACATACCTAATCCGCACTTAAAGCAAGTGTCCAAAGGTCGTCCCAAAATAACTCGCTTTTTGAATGAAATGCATATATGCGTGGTTCTAGGTCTTGCAGGCTTTGTCGAGGTGAGGTTCATAGTTGAAGTAAATGCCCTCATTGTGCCGGATCAAGTGCTGGTGGCTGTGCACCTAATTTTTAATAAATTTAGTGTTTATTTACTTGTTGTATTGGATTATGTATTACATTATGAATTGGATTAGGTACTACATTATGAAATGAATTAAATGCTACTTTATGAATTGTGTTGTGTACTAGATTTATAAAAATTTAGTAAAGTTCCAATTCTTCTTGCATGATATGGACTTATAAAAATTTATAAAATTTACAATAAGTCTTTCAATAATAGCTGAACAACAAGTATAAAAATTATTTGCTAAATGTCTTTTTCATAAATTTAGTACATTTTTTAACTGTCTTTTTTTATTGTGAAAGAAATATAGCTACTGATGCTTCTGTGTGTGAGGTCAATCCTCAAATAATACCCCTTTATGAACATCTGGAGTTTGGAAACTTTTTGTACCTTTTATCCTTTCTGCACTTTTTGCATCACCTATACGACAACAACAACCACAATAATAAATACAATAATCCAGTAGAACCAACCTTAACAATAATAAATACACTAATCCAGCAAAACCAACATTAACAATAATAATAAATACACTATTATTTGCATCGTCATCACCAATGCTCTCATCGTCACTGTCGTCCTAGCTATCCTTATCATCCTCAGCCATTAGCAAGCATCACTACGACCAATCCCTCTAGTGACACTCTGGATCAAATCAATTCATCTCTAGTAAACAGACATTCTCGTCTTAGAGAGTGGAAAGGGACTACGACATTGTAGTCTGAAATCCATAGTTAACTGACCAGGAATAATTCAAGGCGATTGCCGATTAGACTGTTGCGCCTGCTAAGCAAGTTTAGGAGGTTGCAGTTGAAATTGTTGCACTTGCAGGTGAGAGTTGAAGAACAAATTATTCACCCATTGTAAATTGGATAATTCAAGCACCCGCTAATATAGCTGATGGTTTAAAGGTTGTTCAATTGTGTCCCTCTACTGTGAGATAGAAGGTCGATAATATGCCTGGTAAGATGACATGTGGAATAAGTATAAATTGGGGAATAAATGAGTCTAAAATAAAGAGCCAGACTCAGTGTATAGTTGTGTGTATGGGTATGGCTATGGGTATAGACGCAAAAAAAGTTGTGACTATAAGTATGAGTGTAAAAAAGAAGGGGCGAATCATCTTCTACTTTTGTTCTTTTTGAAAAACAAATTATATTTTATAATATATATATATATATTTGATATATAATGTAATATATATTTCATATTTCTCTAACATTAAATAAATATATTAAATTATATTTTAAATTATATTTCTCTAACCTCTACGACCTACTTATTAAAATTTGATATATTTAAAACATATTTAACCTATGATGCACGAATACTGATACGGATACGGGACACGACGTGTTATGGAACACACGAAATTTAAATTTTTATAAGACTCAGAGACACAACGTATATATTATATATATAATATGAATTTTTTAAAATAAAGTGTAATGATATTTTAATATTTTATTAATATCAAAATATAACTTAATTTTTTAATTTTTTAATATCTTTTTTAAATTATATAAAGTATTTAAATTTTTTTTGTTTTAATAAATAATAGTATATACCATTTCTAAATTCATTTTAAGAATACAGGTTAAGAATCAAGTTGGACACACTATTGACATAATGATATTTAGGTGTGTTTAACTGTATCGAGAGAAAAATTTTTATTTTTCATTAAGATATGTTGAATACAGAAGACACACGTATCAAATTAACAAGTGTCGATAAATATCGTATTCAAAATGTGTCCGACACGCAGACACAACAACTCAACAAAATCTTCGTGCTTCATAGCATTGAACAAATTATCTCTAACCTCTTAGCTTTCATACTAAATAAAATATTCTATAAAAAAAATATGACATATTTAATCAATATATATTATATAAATATATGTTTAAATATACTGAATTTAAACATATTTCAATTTAATAAAATCTATATATATATATATATATATATATATATATATATATATATATATATATTAATTAAAATATTCATCTTAAAATATTTGAATTTAAATATATTTAGTTGGAATAAATCAAGATACTTAAAATATATTTAAGTTCAAAATATATTTAAGTTCAAAATATATTTAAATTAAAATTTAAATATATATATATACATATATATATATATATATAATTTTAAAATCTATCTAAATTTAAAATATATGTAAATATATATATTTAAATTCAGAATATATTTAAATTTAAAATATATTTAAACTAAAACTATATTTAATATATATATATATATATATATATATATATATATATATATAAATTTAAAATAAATTTAAATTTAACCAATATATTTAACTATTTTAAACATATAAATACATATTTAAATATATATCCAAATATATTTAACCTGTTTTCAAAAATTGCATATATATAAATTTAAACTTTAAATAATTTATTTATGTAATTTGTCCTTATATTATTTAATATACCAAAGCCTCAAATTCAAACGTTCAGTGTATATATAGCTAATCATTAATTAATATCAATATCATACATCTAAACATATGATACAAGTATATTCTCTAATTATATATTATCAGTTTTTTCTAACTACTAATTAACATTAACCAATTTAAATAATAACTATAAATATGAATATTATTCTATTTTAGATTAAAAAATAAAAAATACACGATAAATCTATTAATTATATTACTATAATAAACATAACTTACTTAGAAAAAGAAAGTTTGAAATGTTGTTGCTAGTGGTTGAATAAGAGAAAGGAAAAGCTTGATGGGGGGAGAGAGCGAAAGGAAAGTGAGAGTGAGAGAAAGGAAGTTGAAATTGAAAATAAGTGAAAAAAGAAGCCCGTGCAGATGAGAGAGAGACAGAGAGGGAGGGAGGGAGAAAGAAGATGTTAGTGCGCCGTATTCATGGGCTTGCAAGGGTTAAATGTGTGTCGCGCATACAAGCAATACGTAACTTGCATATTAGTGCAATAAGCCTCTTGTATATTGTGCTTCTTCAAAATAACATCTGCAGATTCCTATAAAACACCGTTTCTAATAATATCATTGTTAAACTTACACTGCTTCTCAATACTAAAAAACGCAACATTTGAAATTTGGTTAGATTGAAGTTCTGATCCAATTCTATGTAAATCGCGACTAGTTACAAGATTTTTGGATTTTGAATGTAATTCACCTTAAGTCATCGCTGTTTACGTGCAATATCATGCAAAGCATAAATTACTATAAGTTGTAGCGGTATATGAAGAGGGAAGACTTTGTGAGCCACCTGATGCTTAGGATTGGCAAATACAACATTCGGATACAAGACTCTATAAGCCACCCGATTTTACCACTCTACGTATCGTGTTGAAGGACTTGGATCTGCAACTCTCTGAATGCGAAGGACAGAATCAACCCTGTTTGGCCAATGCAGATGCCACGTATGCTAGTAATAGGGAAACCACCGATCTCCATCTCTCCCATCTTTCACGTGAAGAAAATCTATGTTCAACGCCATCTCCGGTCGATGTTGTATCCTACCAAATTCTGATATCACTTGGTCCACTTGATGCCACTCAATCACTGCAAAATAGATAGATCAAGTTTGTCACCGCCGTCCATAACCTCGAGTGCTCTGCGGCAATTAACCCCGAGTGAACCACCACAACCACATCACGCATAGAATATGACTCCCACACAAACTAAATAAAAAATCTATTCTTAGTCAAACATAAAAGATAAAACATATATATCACATATGAAACGAATAAAATCCCTGAACAACTTACATCTAGAGTCCGCAACCTATCCAATGCAAGCCTCGTCTTAATAACTCTTGGCTCCTTCTAATCTTGCATAGGCTGCTACCTCGCCCACCTACAAAGTTGATTATTGGTTCAACATATATATACCCGAATATATTTATATAAATATTTCAAACATAAAAAATACTAAATCATATCTAGATGCCAACAGAAAAGAAAAGGTGCTGAAACCATATGACCTAAGTGTAGGAAACCACCAAAATATCCACTACTATAGTAGCTGCAACGGCCTGGCTAGATTGGTGACATTCTTGTTGGCCACCTGATACATGCATCTGTATAACCACCCTAGAGGGGCTGAACCCCTGCTATACTTGTCCATTTCATCGAGCTTTTCCACAAATGACAACAACTGAAGGTGAACATGATTCTCATTCTTGTCAGCTGAGTAGATACTAACATTATAATGTCGCCCATGCGTGTATATGCACTGTGTCTTCGGTAGCATTGGCTAGGAGCATTTGAACCATTCATGGAACCATGTGAAGTGCATTGTCATCTGCTTTATCTTATTCGGTGGCAGAAGCTCATCGAAAAGCTCCTAAGACCATTCCCAAATTAGTTTCCCATCAAGAATGAATTGTAAAAAGTCTATGAGGCACCCGCTGACTACCTCGCCATTGATAAACCACCCTAAGTGGTACACCACGTCCTATAAGGTTATCATGTATTCTTTGAATGACATATGAAAAGTGTGTGTCTCAAGAGGTCATCTCTCAATAAGTGCACTAACCAAAGGCTCATCCAACTTGAACCAATGGTTATATGTTCAGTCATGCCAGGTGGTACAACCTAATGGTCTCCAAGTAGGAGATGACTTGATCATGAAAAGGCATGTTCTGTTGCCTCCTGACACTGTATATACACCTACTTGGCTACATCACAAAGTAACAAGTTGATCAATCCTAATTACAATGTCATCTAATCATCGTTAAAAGTTCCAAAAATAATATATCACCTAATACAACATCAATAAACTGCACATTCTACTTAATAAAATCATTAATAGCCAACAAAACTAGCATAACAATATATCATGAACTTTGTGACTATCACTAGAATTCTACTTCTAATCAATAAAATCACTTTTTTTGGAATCTAACAAAAAATAAATATGCACTAATCTCTTTATTAATGAACCCAACAACGTGGGCAATACCATTAAGTCAGTATAGACGATCTTCTTCCTCTTACATGGCTCCACCCTTGTGTGATTCTCATGGTTCTCTCTAAAAATCTCTCCAAGATTAATTTAATCACTCTCCAAATGAAGAATCCGTGCCAAGCTATCACGGTTTTATATAGAAACAACAATATAAACCGTTGTAATTCACTGCAGTTTCTTTTCAACTAAATTTCTATGACTACGTAATCCGTGTAGGTCACGGTAGTTTATGGTTTAAATTGGTTTCTTCTTTGTGTGCATAAACCACAACCACTTAAAGTGATTTTTGGCTCATAGTTTTTACCTCATACCCGCATCTACCTATGGGGTTTGTTGGCCAACTTTTGTCTTTTTCCATAAACCCTACCACTTGTAGCGTTTTTTTTTTAATTCATAATAATACATGTAAACCGCTATTTTAAACTAATGAAAACAATAAGTCAACGCGGTTTATATAGATATGTAAAGAGATTTCAATATAACCAAATTTCAAATGTTATATTTGTGCAATTTAAGATCAGTTTGGATTGATTTTTAAAAAAATATTATTTTTTATTTTAAAAATTAAAATTTAATAGATAAAAGCTATTTCACATTTAAATGATTGTTTAAAAAGAGTTTTTAAACATTAAAAATATCTTTTGCTTCTTATGTTTTAAAAAAATATTATTAATTTTTAAAAAATACAAATAATTTATTTTTTAGTAGAAATATTTTTTTAAAAGGTACATTCAAATATATTTAAAACTTAATAATGTACTTTATTTTAAAAAAATATTTTTTATTCAAATAAGTCAATCCAAACTACTACTTAAAATCTCATTTTATTTAATCATATTATTTACTTAATAATAATAAAAATAATAACGTCAGTAGCTTTTCCCAAAGCAGAAATGGACAAATGTAGAAATGAATACTTGAATAGAGGGGTTGGTTCGTTTGCAGAGAGCACACGCGTGAAGGTCAGGGATCTGATTCAGAGAGTTTGTTTTCAGTGATCAGTAACGGAACCACAAGGGAAATAGTACACAATTGTCTTTTTATTCCATAAATCAATTGTTTTTCTTTTATTTTATCAGGTACGTAATATTTTTGAGGTATATATATATATATATATTCTGATATTTAGTCATTTTACATCTTATAAAATACGATTTAACACTTGTCAATTGTTAAAAATATATGCTGCAAATTGTAGAGTGTTTTTTTTCTTTTGTTTTTTGAAGATGAAGCCAAAGATTGTATGTTGTACACTGCAATCTGGAACTTATATATATAAAATTCACAGTTCAAAATAATTTACATAGAAAATGATATTTTTTCTTTTGAAATATTTAAATAACACTATTTTTTATTTATGAAATATATATTCGTTTTTCTGTAAGAATAAAATAATAATAACTTAATCTATCTAATCGAAACACTTATAAATAATATAATTATATATGATTTAGTGATAATTATTTGATTGATAATAATAATAATAATAATAATAATAATAATAATAATAATAATAATAATAATAATAATAATAATAATAATAATAATAATAACTGTAACAAGTTTATTTGTTTTTAATATTTTATCATAAAATATAAAATATTTTAATTTGTTACAAAAGTATTTATTTTAAAATTTTTATATATTTCATGATTATTAATGTGATAAATTTTATTTTGTCTTAGTCTTTTATCATTAAGCATGAAATATATAAAAAACACATTAAATTAAATATTTTTATAACAAGTTAAAATATTTTACATTATTATTATTATTTGAAAACACTGAACAATTATCAATATATATAATTATTATTAATGGATATTTTAGTCAAATAAATTTAAGTATTTTTTATTTTAATTTTACAGCAAAGAGTGCATATTTTATAAATAAAAAAAAATATTATTTAAAGATCTCGCAAGACTAAAAAAAAAAGAGTCATTTTCTATAATTTATAATTATAGGTATCAAAATTAGGAGCAAAATCATGTTCTATGCTAAAACATTGGAAATATTATTAGAAAACTTAACCATCATAGCTTTACATTAGTATTTAACCTCTAAAATATCATTAAGTAGTTAAACCAAACTATAGCAACACCACCATCATATCATATAATAAAATAACACAAAGAAGCTTAGGATTTTCTTATTTTGTAGAACCACAACAAAGGCTAGAACTAACATTATGTCGCTGTCTCCACTACAAGAAAAAGCAATATTTATAACAAAAAAAAATTGTTACAAAAAATCGAAATTTTGAAACAAAAGAATTTTGTAACGAAAAAAGGAGCCGTTGCAGTATGTCTCGTTACAAAAAGTTTTTGTAACAAAAAATGAAATTGTTACAATTCAAAGTAATATTTTGTAACAAATTTTTCTGATACAAAAAACTAAAAGTCATTACAAAAGTGATAACAAATTTTGATCTTCAAAATATTTTTCGTAACAATTTAAACTTTTGTGTCATAATATTTTGTTACAAAATACTACTTACTTTTGTAACATTTTTTATTCTTAGTTACAAAAATAGAAAATTCATTATAAAATATTTAATTAAATAATTGATATATCAATTAATTTTCTAAACATGCTAACTCACTACTAGAAAATTAGTTATTACAGACGAATATTTCCGACGAATTTTATCCCACGGAAATACAGACGGAATTTCAGAGGGATTTTTTGTCGGAAAATAAAAAAAATGAATTAGCATAAATTACAGACGGAAAAGAGAATCCGTCGATAATTCCGTCGGAAAAATTATTTTTTTTTCGTGGGAAATGATTACAGACGAAAAATTCGTCTGTAATTAAAGAAACAAAAATGCTATATTTTATTAAATTATTACAGACGAAAAATCCGTCTGTAATTTAAAATTTTTCGTTGGAAATATTAGAATAAGAGTTTAATTCTCGTTCCTCTCTTCATTTCTCATAACACCCCATCCTTCGCGGGCTCCTCACCCATCCCCTCCAAATCCTTCATCGGCGGCACCTCTCGCCGTTGCACCGCCGTTGCCCGAAGCTCCATCAGACCCCTTTCCCAATCTCTCCATTACACCCGGTCACCAGTCTCTCTCTTTCATCTTCGACGCCGATTAATTTCGCCACCCTCTCGACACCGTTTTCTGTCGCTGCTCATTGAAGCTCGTCAGCGTCGTCGCCGCTTCTACCTTTTCTTCTCGTCGCGGTTAGTTTAGGTAGGCTCCGTCGTCCCTTCCGATAACATTGATTCTCTTGCCATTGTATTTGACTATTTGTTCTGTTATGAAAACAATTTAGGGTTTTGTTACAGACACAGAGATGGCAAGCTTTATGTGAAGGAACTCCAATTTGTTGAGCATTGAATTGAATCAGATTGGGTATATTTTGGAATGGACTTTGTTGAATATGCATTCTACCTGTTTGTTGTTTTGTCTATTTCTGACTTTCTGTTGTTGTTATTGTCTCTTTGGGGTTAGCCTCATTCTTCTGACTTTCTGATTGTATTGTATCATTCAATTTTGTTAGGTCATAGCACATGGCATCATGGCTTTGATCTTTTGGTACCTTGCTAATTCTGTAGATTTAAAGAGCAAAGATGCTTCCCAATCCTTTTATATGTTTATCTTTAAGGTATGCAATTACTACTTTACACTATAAAGTGATACGAGAAATTAATTTTCTAGCTAAATCCAAAATATTTCATGATGGAATTTATATGATAACTTGACCCTGTATTTTTAATACATTAATATTTACAAGATAATAAGATCCTTTTATGTAACTACTCAATCAATTACTTTATTATGTGATTGATGATAATATCCAAAAGAGAACTATGATGCCATTGAAAAGTCAATGTTGACCAAAGTTATGAATGCTTGTGAATATAAGTTACATTATTGCTAATAATTCATATATTTTATTTTATTTTATTTGTTCAGCTTCTTTGTGTGGAGAACATCCTTATACTTTTCGTGAGATGAAGATGCAGATGAATTATTCATATAATAAATAGTGCAAAATTTTCTGCTACATATCGTGGTTCAATAAATAATTTTGTATCTTGCATTGCAATACTACATGTTTATGGAACAAATCAGTGTTACACGGTTTGAATTAAGATCATGTAATCTCTAAGCTAAATAAATCACATCTAAAACTTCAATTTGGAAATTCTTTCTAAAAACCAAATAATCACACTTAGCTAGAGTTCGAATTCATGTGAAGCTAAGTCTTATATGATCTAACCTTTGTTTGTAGGCTGGTTATAGACACATAGACACTGCTGCACAGTATGGAGTCCAAGAAGATGTATGTTAATTACTACTACGAATTTTTCAGTTCATTCATATATTGGATCTTGGTTGTCATCAATATCTATCTATTTACAGGTTGGACATGGACTTCAATCTGCTATGATAGCAGGAGTGGATAGGAAGGATCTCTTTGTCACCTCCAAATTATGGTATATATATATAAAATTGCCACCACTTTGTTTTATTAAGTGAAATTATTTACATTACATTAGGTGTTATTTATAGGAATGTGTTGACCAAATTAAGAAAACTTTGGTTGAAGTAATTGCAAAAATTTTACAAATCCCAAAACTTTTTTAATTACAATGTTACATGAAAATAACATCACTTTTATTCAAGTTCTCAGGACTTTGTGTGTGTAAAATTATAAAATTTGTAGGTGCACTGACTTGACCCCTGAAAGGGTTAGACCTGCCCTTAACAACACCCTTCAAGAACTCCAACTTGACTACCTTGATCTTTACTTGGTAATAATTAAGCTTCTATTGTTGCAAGTGATTTGATCAAATTTAAGGGATGAAGAAGAGTATAAGTATATAATATTAACAATAAATTTGTGTGTTGATTTTATAAAAATAATACTCTAACACACTCTCTTTCTCTCTCTCTCTCTCTCATTGCACAGTAGTTGATTATTAGAAGACTAATTTGTGTGTTTGCTCAGAGATATATTATGTTGTATTTAACTTGTTGATCTACAGATATATTATGATCACTAAGTGCTTCTTGATTATTTAATTTCAAAGGATACTGGAATAAGCTGTGCTAAATATCTTTTGAGGTATTTTAAATTTTGTCGTCAATCACATTACTTTCTCTTTCCTTGGTTTTAAATAAAATAGTTAGAAAAAGTTTTTATTGTTGTTGTAATTATTAATAACCAGGCAAAGATATAATCAAATCTTGTTGTGGTGACTGGTCTCCATGATTTTGTGGTGACTGCAGGTACATGATTTTCATATCTTATTTTCAAAGGCAAAAAAAAAAAAAAATACTTTCTACTGATTCAGGTAAAGACTTTGAAGGCTTTAATAAAAAGAATAATACTACTAATGTTCCATTATGGCCCTTTCCTTGTTGTATATAAAGGGGTAAGGCTGGTGGATCCTGAGGCATAACACCCCTTACTTCTCCTATAGAAGCTTCAATATCTGATCTGATCTTCCATTAATTTAATTTGTAGCATAATGAGTGCTCTCCCCATAACACAAGAGAAATTAATCCCAGATGCCACCATAGGGGCCACATCTACACGGACAAGGAGTTCCATCTTCACCTGCTGTAAGCTATGATATTTTCTGAGATCATAGGTATTTTTGAGATCATAGAGGACCACAAGGATAACTCTTTCTACCCCTGATGAGGTGTGTCCCGTTTAGCTGGTTTCGAGAGGTACTTCCTTCTTATTTCAATTTCATTTTTATCAATCATTTCCATGAATTTGAACTTCAATTATACGTGTTATTTTCTTCTTGGCAGTCACGCAATTCTTATCTATCTTGCTTCTGCCTTTCCTAGTATTGCTGATCATTGGTTGGTATTATCCCCTTTTCACTTATTTAATCATAATAATTTTCTTATGACTCCACAGATATGTGAATGACCACAGTGTTAGGTACTTAGTTGTCACATTTGCGTCACTTATTTAATTGCATAGGTGGGAGGTCAAGCTGGAAGATTTAGCAATGGCCTTAGGCCTTGTTGGAAATATTTGCATGATGTTTCTGTTCTTTCTAGTATTAAGAGTGTCTTTGCTTTTGCAGTTCATTGGCCTAACTTTAGAGGGAAGTATCAAGTACCACATCTAGCTAGGACCACTGCAATAGTACTCTTCACAGCCCATGGACTTTGCTACATTATCTTTTGGGACAACACTAATCAAATCTAAGAGGTAAATTCAATAAGCAACTTGTTCAATGCAAAGTCCTTTTTCAATCATAAACTATATAGGCTAACATTGTAAGAGCTTTCATTGTAGATGCTCATGTGGAATAAAGTTGGCGTCTCAAATGTGGCTGGAGAAGTAGCTTTGCTAGCAGGATTAGCCATGTGGGCCACTAACTTACCTTTGATAAGGCAAAAACTTTATGAACTTTTTTCTACACTCATCAACTATACATAGTTTTTGTAGTCTTTTATGTACTATATGTAGGATTTTCTTCTTTCTGTGTGTTTCTTACAAGCTTTTACTTATTTTTGATCGATCGCTACCTCAGGTTCCTACAGTCCCAGCAAAAAATTTAGCTGGTTTCTACTCGCATCTTATCTTGTGAAACTATTGAACTGAATTTCTCCAAGAATCCAGGTGAATGACAAGTTCTATATCTGAATTTGTCTCCATTTCAAGCAACATAGTATTTATTTCAATTTCCTCTCATGTTGCTACAATAGGATTCAACTTTTCATATATATTGCTCTCACGGGGACACAGAAATTGTTGAGTTCTGATCAGTGCATATAGGTAGCTAATTTTAAATCTGCACCGTGATGTCATACAAATCATATAAATCATATAAATCATTGAGAAACTGTGTTGATCTTTTTTTCCACATATGTTGCAGTGCTCAAATATATTCTTGACAAAAGATCAAGATATACGATAATTGATTCTTTTGACTTCACATGTCATTTGGAACAGTCAATCACTATGTGCAGGACTTATTTTTACCCCCATCAAGCAATCAATCAGAATTCCTTTCCAGTCAAAATTTTGTTTAGAAATGGGGTACATTACACTCAACCTCATCATTATATAGTAAAAATAAAAGCTCAATCATTCATTACTCTTTTTCTTTGTTATTCTTTTTGTAAACTTTTGCATACTAGCTTTACAGGAGTTTGCTGAGAGGAAGGACAATGGGAAGATGGCTGAAGGATCAAAAGGAGAGAAAAAAGCAGGAAATTAGGACTCATAATGCTCAGTTGCATGCTGCAGTATTCGTGGCAGGCATAGCTGCTGCCGTTGCGGCCATTGCAGCTTTAATAGAGTGTAAATTGTAGAATCAATAGAGTGTACATAGCAGCCATAAGAAAGTGTACATAGCTTCCATAAAGTTCTACACTTACCATATGAGTGGTCTCTAGCTTAGCTTGCATTGTTCAAGAAATTTTAGAAAATTCTAAGGATACTACTCTACTAATGTTTGTGAGATATGGATGTAATTTTTAGTCCATTTGGATGTATAACTGTATATTATTGAATAAGTAGAGTTATATGCAAAGAAATATTATATAGATAATCTATTTTTTATATATCTCAAAGAAGAAAAAAATAATATATAATTTATATGAGTTGAGTTGAGTTTTTTTTTATATTTATTTTGTATGAAAACAAGTTTATTTTGTAATTAGAAAAATAAAAAAAATTATATTTTACCTCACTGACGGATTTACAGACAGATTTTCTGTCTGTAATCAGAACGTGGGATGATTTTCCAAAGTTCAAATTACAGACAGAAAATTCGTCGGAAAATCCGTCTGTAATTACAGACGGAAAATCCGTCTGAAAATTCGTCTGTAATTACAGACGGAAAATCCGTCGGAAAGTTCGTCGCCTTTGGGAAATGGATAGAAAATTTACAGAGGGAAAATCCGTCGGTAAGTGGTAAAAATCCGTCTGTAATTTTTCGACGGAAAAAAATTCGTTGGTAAATAATTTCCGACGGGGCTTTTACAGAGAGACAAAATCCGTCGGTAATTTCGTCGGTAACCAAAAATCTGTCTGTAATAAAGACCAAATTTGTCTGTAAATCTATCTGTATTAATCCATTTTCTAGTTGTGACTTAACATTTATATAATATATAATCATATAGATAATTAGAATATTTTACATGTCATTAATATTTTTTTACAATAAAATAAGTTCTACAAATTCAACTAAACACAACTTTTTCCTAACATAAAATTGTATCATATCGGATTCATAATTCTTGATTCTTCTAGCATATTTCAGTCAATATAAAGTCTAGCATGTTGTCATCAATTTTGTACCCCTGCAAATATGAGCAATAAAAACCAAAATTAAAAAACCACATATAACACTATCTTCATCAGAGTAAAAATAAAATTAGAACTTACAAGTTAAAATTAACTAATTCTTTAAGAATCTATTCTCAAAGTTTAAAACTAGTCAATCAAAAATGAGAATTATCAAAAATTGACAATTCAATATATAAACTCGGCCTAATTAATCATAATTCAATTCATTAAATTTACATAAGTATCAATTGTCTAAAAATCACTACAAAGTACACACTACAAAAAAAGAGTTTAAAATGGCATTTATATTACAACGGTTTTAAAGAACCGCCATAATATTCAGGTATTATGGCATGTTATGTTGTTGCTATAATTAAGTTTTCAAAAATTGCATTTTTGGTGATTTAGGCAGTTTTCAACCGCCATTATCGAAGTCATTATTAAAAAAAAAGGCCCAAACCCAAGAAAAACTCAAATGCTGTTCTAGAACTGGTGAAAGTGAAACCCTACAAAAGTGAAGCTGCTCCAATGATCTTCTCAGCAGCGCTCTCCAGCGACTGAAACCGAAAACGACGATCTGCGTGATGATCTTCTCCAGTGCTGCTCCGGTGACGATCTTTTCAGTGGCATTCTCCGACGAATCGATGCTTTTAGTTTTCACTCTCTTCTGGCTGTTCCTTGAGCTGTCTTTTTAGTTCATTTTTTTTCTGTTTTTGACTTTTCTTTTTCTTCACTCTTGGTGAAATTGAAGTTTTGGTTGTTGATCTATGATGAACAGAAACGGTGATTCTGGATCGAGGAGTTAGGGTTTTGATTGAGAGCGATGGGGAGAGGGAAGATCGTGAGAAGGAGGATCGATAATTCCACGAGCAGGAAAGTGACGTTCTCGAAGCGAAGGAACGGTTTGTTGAAGAAGGCGAAGGAGCTTGCAATTTTGTGCGATGCTGAGGTTGGAGTTATAATCTTTTCCAGCACTAACTCTATGATTTCTCCAGTACCAGGTACTCACGATCCTCGCTCTAATAAGCTCTTATATTAGATAGATCTTTTCTTTTTTGTGACTTCTCCGTCGATCTTTTCATTTTTTGCTCGCTTTGTCTTTAATGTTGACTGCTCTATACGTTTGTTTCTCTTTCACAATGACTGCATTGTTGATTCGTTGCTTATGAGAATGGCAGTTTAGGCCTTTTTTATTCTTTTTCTTTTTTCCCCTTTCTTGCCTTTTTGTGAACGGGTTTGAATACGAAGATTGACATATATAATGCTAAGTCAAATAATTGTCTAACTGTAATTATTTAGATTTTCTTTATTTAAAAAAATAAATGTATTCTCGTTGCTGTGTGAATGGATGCTTATGTTGTGTTTGATAAAATGACAGGGTTCAATTATAGCTATTACTATGGTTGTTATTATACTGAGGCAGGACCTAGATTTTACTCGTTTGCAAGCTCATGTAAACTCTGCTGGCAGACTCGTACATGCATTGAACTTGTTATGTTAACAATTTCATCACAAATATAGTTGTTACTATGCTCAACCTGCTTCCTAATATTTATAATGACGATGCTCTTGATTTTTCTGTATTTTTTAGTTCACGTTTATATTGTTTTGATAAGTTTCTTCTTTATAGGCATGAGTCTTCAGATTTAATTATAAGTTCTTTTTTAATTTTATGGCAAGTTCTACTACTAGTAATGTCTTTCCTCCCTGCTACTTCCATTTTGTAATTTACTTTAAGGATGTCTTGTGATTGAAAATTAATTCACGTTTATATGGACTGATGTTGGGGAGTGAAAGGGATGTCTTGTGATTGAAAATTAATAATAATTTTCCTTTCTTATTATTTGATTTGATATGTTGTTAACTAGGTAAGTGCTAAATCTAAAGTATGCTTCAACTATTTTGTTTGAAGTGATTAACTGATTTGTATATATTTTTATGTGTGGAGAATCTTAGTTTACATGTGATAGATAAGATAATGTCATTGATAATGAACAAAAGGAAACAAAAAAAAAAGGTGTTGGCTTTGTTTGTGTTGCAGCTATCTAAGGGTGTCTTTTAGTATCTTATTATCTTCTTTCTATTTGTCTTTAGCATGTACTTTGTGTCAATATCTAAATGTGTTTGATGTAATATGCTTATATTCAATAGGTAAAGAAAATGTGTCCAAATGATCCCGATGCAACAAAGAAATTGAAGGAATGTGAAAAGGTAGTTATGAAACTTAAATTTGAAGAAGCCATTACTGCATCAGAGTCTCAAAGGCGTTCAATAGCTGAATCTATTCGCAGAATGCTTCTATGTTTTCTGATCGTTACTGTCCTCTCTATTCTACTGTGAAACTTCTTGATTGTGGTTCCATGTGAGCTTTTTGAAGTGGCTATTTTTGTTATTTTTTGCATGTTCTTTTTTCTGTCTAATTGTGTGTTAGTAGGTAATCTTTTGTCTTCTATTTGATTCCAGTAAGTTGGGTTTCTCGTTTAAAAAGTGATGCTTCATGGTTTCAATGCAGAAAGTGGAAGCCAGCTCTAGCTACATTCACCCATCCATCGAGAGGCTACTACAGTTTCAAGAAAGAAGTTTACTGGTCTACATCAATTTTTGCCAATTCTTTTTTTCTTATAATTTAATCAACAATGTGGCAAAGAGGTTGCCGCAGGAGATTGATGCAGCGAATCAGCGAAGGTGGGACTCTGTGATTGTTAATCGATATCTGCATGATCTTTGGGACTCTGATTTTAAAGGAATAAGTTGCTTGTTCTTTTGTAATTTATCTATATATTGACTTGTTCTGTTTATTTATTCCAATTACAGTAAAACATGATTTTTTTCTTCTCCTTGGCTTCCGCAAGATTCCTTGAAGACTAAAGCATCCTCTTCGCAGCACATGTTAGCTTAACATCTCTTCTTCCTTTTGATTTTCCTTTTCTGCACTTATACTTTTATGTGGTCAGATTATAAAATTTTCCTTTTCTGCACTTGTACTTTTATGTGGTAAGATCATGGAATTGGATTCATCACTCATTCATGGTGGACTTTAGTACCTTGCGGCTCAGTTCTACTACTATTACTTTCTGCACTGTCAAAAATCCAAAAAGATGATTTCATATATTGTGACACCAAGTCAAAGCTGTGCTGTTTGTATATATAATCCTATATACATATTCAGTTTCAATTATGCTGTTCAGTGTTCAGTGATGAAAAAGTTTTGGCTCCTATTCTTTTTCTTGTACACAGATTTCCTGACTCAATTTTTCAAAGCAATTTTTATTTTTTTTAACTAGTATCTTAAATCACAGGCTACTTTTATATTTATATGTATCTATATCTTGATCTATACATTTTGCTACTTTTCAGTGTAAAGAGATCATGAATTTTGTGGTAGCACCAAGCTGAACAAATTATTTTCACTTTAATCAGGTGAGAATATAATATGATTAACACTTAATTAGTTATCTAATTCTAGTATTGTTCATCATTTTCACTTTTACCTGGTTTTCTTTATCTTATATATGTTTGAAGAGCATTATTTTCTTATCTATTATATATGTTGTCTAAAAATTTAGTGACTGGTGTGATATGAGTTTGGAACTGGAAGAATTATTGAATCTGATCTTCTCTTCTTGGTAAGCCACATCTAAAATCTTTGTTCATCACTGACCCTATAGAATGCTACGCTATCTATATCTCTTTTTAAGGGGCTTAATCTTCTTTAAATGTTGAAATCTCAAACCTTTATAAACCATGATGATATTAATAAGGACTATAAATTACCTTTATAAACCTCAGTGTATTCCTGTTGCTGTTGTTTTGAACTGGCTGATTCATCTGTTTCAAAAGATGATAAAGCCAAATTTCACCTGAAAACCATTGCTGAGCTTCTCATGTAAGATTGAGTTATTACTCCTATGTTAACCTGATTCTCAATTACTTTTAAGATGATTTTAGTTATACTGTATTATTCACCTGATCAGGTGTGATCTTGCTGGTTTGGAAGATGCATTAGTGAAGCGTGTGATGATCACCCCAGAGGAAGTTATTAAACGGAGTCTCAATCCGCAAAGCGCAGCAATAAGCAGAGATGGCTTGGCCAAAACAATATATTCTAGACTCTTTGACTGGTAATTAAAAAAAATAAAATCAAATTCTAGCTATTCAAAACCTGCTCCACTAATGTGTTTAATTTGTTAATAGGTTGGTGGACAAGATTAACAATTTGATCGGATGAGACGCGACTTCTAAATTTTTTATTGGAGTCCTTGATATCTATGGCTTTGGAAGCTTTAAAACCAACAGGTAATATGTAGGAAACATATTATTACCTTACAAACAGCTAGGAAATCATATAGGAAACTCCACGCATCAGGTCTTACCTTACAAACAGCTTTAAGGGCAGTGGCATCCCTTAAAGAGTTCAAGTTTAGAAAACAGACTAAAGTCTCAATCATTATTCAGGTATGTCCAAATATGGCAGGCTCGTTATAGGTGCCACAGAGCTTTTAAATATTACAAATGCAGATGAAAGGGGAAGATGGCCAGGAGAGAACTCAGGAAACTGAAAATGGTAAATTTTCTAGCTATGATTATGTATTAAGAATAATTAGTTGTGAATTTTGTAGTTTCAGTGAAACTAGTCTCACTTGGAGGAATAACCAACAAAAAGGGAAATAACTTCATGTTTGTTCATTCTTATTTTAAATACGTGGTTTATCCATCACCAAAAGATTCTATTTTTGATGTAGGCAAGTGGGAAAAGGTTGAGAGGATCAAGAAGAGGATGAAGAAGGGGAACAGATAAAATTCCAAGGGTTGGGTTGGATAGGTAATGTATAATAATATTGTAGGTTGCTGAATGATTCTTTCTAGATGGGTGGTTCCCTTGAGATTTTCCAGATTTGTGTTGGTAGGTAAGGTGTCTGGGTTTTGCTTCTGCAGAAAGAACAGGATGCGTTGTTTCATGCTCCTCATCAGGCAACAGTTACAATATCTCTTGGGAGGCACCATTGGATGACCCAGTGAAGCAAAGGATGCTTAAGGTTAAGGAGCCATTGAGTTTACTTATGACGTAATTGCAAGGAAGTGGAAGCATAACAAGAAATAAAGGATTTGCTCATGAATTTTGACAATATTTACCTTTGTTTAATTTAAAGCTCTTGAATTATGATGGATTCCATGACCGCATTATTCTATTGTTTAATTTAAAGAATAATGTTGGCATTAGGTGCTCCTCTTTTTTATCCAATCAAGTTTCCTTTGATTGTCTTCCAACCGACTTTACCCTTTCTTTGAATCTTTCCGTTACTTTTAAGAAATCTATTTCACAAATTTGTTGCTTGCTCAAAATTAAGCTGCAGGAGTAAAAGAAAACAGGTATAAGGAGGTCATAAGAAACTTGCAAGCTTGGTGTTCCTATTTAAAATAAGAATGAATAAACAACTTGAAAATATCACTTTAAATAGGTGGTTTCATTTTTATTTTAAAAAACATAAAATTATCATTATAATTAGGTATAAACGGCGGTTAGAAACTTCCATTTTAAACGAAAATGATGTCATTATACTTTGGTAAAAATGGCGGTTAGAAACCTCCATTTTAAACGAAAACGATGCCATTATACCCTGGTAAAAATGGCAGTTAGAAACCCCCATTTTAAAGGAAAATGATGCCATTATATCCGGTAAAAACGGCGGTTAGAAACCGCCATTTTAAACAAAAGATGCCACTATATCCTGGTAAAAACGGCGGTTATAACTGCCATTTTAAACAATATAAAAACCGCCGTTTTATGTGAAAATAATGGCGGTTAAAAACCACCATTTTAACCGTCAGAAAACCGCCGTATTATCCACTGGTTATTACGGCAGTTTTCAGAAAACCGCCGTAATAACCAGAATGGCGCCCAAAATTCCGGCGTTTCTTGGAGGCGCCATTTTTGGTAATAATGGCGGTTAGAACCGCCGTAATTTCCAAAAAAAAAAACCGCCATTTTAACCTTTTTTTTGTAGTGACAATTTCCACCAAAGTCCTCATAACAAATATACTTGACTTTTGGAAATAGTTTGGAAATAGAAAAGTATAGCAAGAATGGAAAAATAAAACCGAATAACAACTTGACAGCTAAGCCACACTATCTTGAACTTTCTTGACAGCTAAGCCACACTAATCCAGAGATCTCTTTTGCCACCTAATTTACTTTTATATGATTTTTTTAAAAATTGGCTACTGATTTAGTACACTTCAGAAAAACAGCAAGCAGTAACCAATTTAAAAAAATCATATAAAATCCATCTTTTGTTGGATTCTCCTAAATTTTGGTGTGGTTGAACTAGAATTACTCATCTTTCACCCAGTTTAAGTCCCAGAGAATTTTCACTTCTCTAGAAAAAGTTATGCCTCTTGAAATATGATTTTGTTTTAAGGAAAGGATGTTGTCACAGCAGTGAACAGCCCTGCTTCCAGAAAGCACAACTTTGCTTTCTCTACAAAACTTGAATTGTCCTAAAATTTGGACATAAAATACTAGACATCCTAATATTTTACCCCTTTTTGGTTTCACCTCCAAAGAGTTTCAGAGTATTGAGATATGTGGTTTTGAAGTTGCTGTTCCAGAATTCGGATAGCAATATTTCTGCAGAAAATGACCATTTTCTAAAAATCATATCTCCCAAACTACACATCGACAAATTCTGAAATTTTAGAGGAACAATCTAGACATATCAAATTTTTATGGAAAAATAATTTCACCCATTTTGAGTGGCTAGATTGCTCCCAGTTTTGTTCACAAAGTGCTGTCCGAAACTGCATAATTCTGCAACATGTAACCTTGGGTTTTGAGAGGTCAAAAATTGATTCCTAGCTTTTCATTAACTCTAACCTTGCATTCTAACTTTTTTTTTATCTATCGTGACTTGTTAAAAAAATTAAATTAGTCTCAAGTGCTCAGGATTAATAAATCACCATTTTTGGTCAGTTTTCACATTTAAGCATACTCATATGAAATCAACAAGTTCTGCATTACTCAACACAATCCAGCCACAAATCACTCAAACAATTCACATATATTATCATCAATTTACTGCATCATATATAACAAATAGTCCAATATCATCTCAAGTAATCATTAGCATGTATCATCAATTAATTCAATCATGAAACTTGGCTTTTAGCCTTTCAACAAATTCTGCACTCTAACAAACAGAATTTTCAGCATCATCATCATTTAATAAATCAAACAAATCATCATTCAATTAGTTTAAACCAAAAAAGTTTTCTAAAGTTGCAATAATCAAAATTCTATACACGCATCCTAATCACAGAAACTATACACGCATCCTTAATAAGAAATTCTAATCAAAATTCATAAATTTCAATAATCAAAATTTATAATCAGTACAATTTAACAATTCATAGTATTTTTTTCTTTGAAAATCTCTTTACAGGAATAATCACATTTTGTTTTACATGTATCTTCTTTTTGCTATCAATTCAGCTACATAACTTGGATGCAGATGGCTTTAAATATTAGTATTTACACAGCATCTCATCAATTTTAATTTCATATATATAATAAATCAATATATCATTCCATCCATCAGATTAACCATCATCTAAGTCTGGAATAAGACATGACTTAACATTTTTTTATATACATGAAAGGGTGTTTGGATGATTGACACTAACAGGAACTCAGGAAGAACAAAATCAATCAATATTATAAAGCCTTAATCAAAAACACTAACAGGAACTCAAGAAGAACAAAATCAGAACAATTCACTAACAAGAAGAGAAGAGAAGAAAATTTCAAATTTACCTAATCAGAACTTCTAATAACCAAATCCCAAATTTCAGAAGATAAGTAATCTTAATCAGAAATTTCAAATTTCCAATAATCAGAACCCTAAATCCCTAATCATAAATTCCAATAATCAAATCCCTAATCAGAAATTTTAATAACCAAATCCCTAATTAGAAATTCAAAACATATAATTTACCTGAACTAAACTTGAGCAGGGGCTAGAGAAGAGAAGAAGATCAGCGGAAGAAGCAGTCGTTGTCGCCGTCGTCCTTCAGGCCTTGAGGGTCAGAGAAGCTCCGTCGCTGTTTGCAGTTATTTGCCATCTGAAAGAACGCTTCTCCTCCAGAATTCCAGCAGCAGATCCGGCAAGACACAGCTCCACCAACGGCACCAGGATGCACGATGATGACGGCTTGGTGAGATGCGACAGTGGCAAAGCATGATGACAGTGGCGACGGCTTCGTGGTGGAGTTGCCCTTCACACACGCTCTCTCTCCTCTTCATGATTCTTCTCAGGCTACAGAACCGGCTTGATAGAAGGCAGAACGACGACTGGGCAGCGACGAATGGTAGACTCCAAGGTGGCGACGGCGCAGTGGCGCTGCGGACAGCCCTCCTTCCTCCCTTCTCTTCTCCTGGCGCGACTCTCTCTTCCCTCTTCCCTCTTCCGTTTCTTTCTTTCTTTCATATTTCTGTGTGTGGGTGTGTGGAACAGGTGACCCCCTGTGTGGCTGGGTGTATGTGCACGCTGAAGAGGGGTGGGGGTTCTAGGGTTAGGTTTTCCTAAGGGTTTGTAATTTTAATTAAATTAGGGAATACATTATTCATTAAAAATATAATTTAATCTCTTTAAATTACTTTAAAACATTAATTAAATTTTTAATTTGTTAATTAATTCTTAATAAATATTCTAATTTAAAATATAAGATGATATAATTAATTATAAAAATTAAAGTATTAAATTCTAAAATCTCAATTATTTAAATTAAATAGTATAATTTTTTTTACAACTACTAAGTCTTATAATTTAAATATAGAAAATTATTCAATAATTATAAAATTTAGTAAAATTTTTATTTTAATTACCAAAACTTGATTTAATTATTCTCAATGAAATAATTTTTGAAAATAAAATCGCTAATAAATAAATAAATTTGGAATCAACTCAAAATAGGATTTTTCAAAAGTTCTGTATCTTACATAAATAATTTTTTGAAAATAAAACCATGAATAACTATAATAAATCACAATACAAATAATTTATTATTTATTTTCTAACAATCGTAGATTTTATCGGCTTAATGATGAGTGTTAGATTAAGGTGGGTTTAGGACTAGTAGAGAGAGAAAAAAAACAGAGCTCTATATTTTATACTTAAGGGAGTTTTTCAAAATTTTATTTAAATGGACGAGGATGGCAAACAACAAAATAAAAAATAAAGGTGTGGGTTGGAATTAGAATTTTTATTTTTTTATATTTGTTTTTATTTTTAAATTTTAACTATTTTTATTTATGTTTAATAATTAATTTTTTTAATTTAAAAATTTAATTTTTAATCAACATTTAAGATTTAATTATTAGTAAAATCATATATTAATTTTATAAAAAATATAAAATAATATATACCATTTTTAAAAATAAATCATTTAATCTTTAATTCTTTTATAAAAAATAATTCTTTTAATTATCTTAGAGATTTTAATCATTTAATCATTTAATTCTTTTAATTATCTTAGAGATTTTAACATTTTAAAATAATTTTTTTACTTACAAAAATTTTTGTATTTTGTGACAAACAAATAACTTGTTACAAACAATATTGAATTTTGTGACAAATTAATTTTTTGTTACAAAATAATTGGAGTTTTTAAAACAAATGGACATTTTGTTACAAAATATTTTAAACTTTTGAAACAACTTCATCTTTTGTTACAAAATATTTTAAAATTTTGCAACAAAACAATGGTTCATTACAAAAGCCAATATAATTTGTAACAAAAAAATCAAGTCGTTACAAAATATCAAAACATTTTGTAACAAATTGTATTGTTGTTACAAAACATTATTATTATGTAACAGTTACTAATTTTTGTTACAAAAGAATAATTTTTTGTAACAATTTTAAATTTGTTACAAAGTTTTTGTTACAAATGTTCAATTTTCTTGTAGTGCTCGCGTCAAAGTTTAGAGTCGGCAAACCTTTTATTTTTTAAAAATAGTTTATAAAAATTAATTTTAAACATAATTTATAAAAATTATTTTTTAATAGATAATTTTTTAAAATTATAATATTCATGTTTAATAAATTAAATTAAAAATAAATTTTAATAAATATAAGTAATAATAATTATATTTAATAAAATAATTTTTAAAATTAAAAAATTATAAAAAACATAAATATTTTTTAAAAAATTTTTACTAAATAAAAAATATAAATACCTCTCTAAAAATTTTTACCGAATCAAACCAAAATAATAGGTTTATTGATCTTTAGATCTCCTTTAGCCACCAAAAAATGATTGTCTAGCTATTGATATGGCCAAAATTAGTTTGCTTATCAGTATTATTTACTAGAAAACTATAGACACTTTATGTCTTGGGTAAGTGATGTGGGGAAAACTTGTCTCTCAACAAATCTTCCTTCGACAAGTGTACCGAAGTTGTCGTCAAGTAAAAACTCACAATAGAGTGAGGTCGAATCCCACAGGGATTGATTGATCAAGCAACTTTAATTAGAAGAATGTTCTAGTTGAGCGAATCCAGAAATTGAGTTGAGAGTTGCAGAAAATAAAATGGCGGGAATGTAAATAACAGAAAAGTAAATGCTAGAATTAAAGGACTGGAAGTAAATGACTGAAAATAAATTGCAGAATTATAAATGGGAATGGGGGATTTGCTCATAAAAGTAAATCGCAGAAATTAAAGAGAATGGGTAAGATTAGAGATGGGGAGTTCATTGGGCTTAGGAGATGTTGCAATTCTCCGGATCAAGTTCATTTTCATCTCTTCCTCAATCAATGCACTCATTGATCTCCTTGGCAATCTTAAGTGATTGAATTGTAATTCCTTGCAATTCAATCTCTCAAATCTTGATCAATAGCCAATTTCTTGGTCAATTGCTCATGAGAAGAGATGAAGTATGGTCACTGATTATACCACATGCATTTCCCAAACCAAGTATTGAGAGGGTTACAGTCACATACCCATCCAAACCCAATTTGGTCCAGCATGAGAAAGCATTTCTAGCTTGATCTCTTCATTCCTCTTCCAAGGTTCAAAAGAGATCCAAGTTTGAATAGCTTCTCTTCCAAGATAACTACTCAATTGGATGAAGATCGAAAGCTTTCAAGTAAAATCAAGAGGAAAGATAGAAGAAGAACAATGAAAATTAGTATTGATCCATCAAATTACAACAGAGCTCCCTAACCCAATGAAAGGGGTTTAGTTGTTCATAGCTCTTGAAAATGAAAACAAAGATGGAGAATACATCATAAAACTAGAAATTGCAAAGAAAGTAAAATACAGAGAGTGGTTCTTCAGCCTCCAGAACTCCTTTACAATTCAAAGCTACTCCTATATATACTACTCTTCTCAGCTTCTAGTTCACTCTTCAAGTCTTGGGCCTTTGGATCTTGAGTTTGAAGCAGTTCCTTTCTTTATTTGGGCTTGGCTTTACTTGCAGAGAGAAAGTGCGGAGTGGGCAGAGACTTAAGCTCAGGGCGTAAGGAGTGTTAATCATTTAGTGAAAGTCCAAGTTCAGGAACGTTAGTGACACTTAACATTGTCACTAACATTCCAATGCACCCCTTTTGCCTCACGTTAAAACCCACGTTAACTAGGTTAACGTGGCTTTTAACGTTGCCTTGTCAACCTTCAAGAACGTTAGTGACACTCAACATTGTCACTAACGTTCCAGTGTGCCCCTTCTTGCTTCACGTTAAAGCTCACGTTAACTAGGTTAACGTGGCTTCTAACGTGGCCTTTGCCATCCTTCGAGAACGTTAGTGACATTCAACATTGTCACTAACGTTCCAATGTGTCCCTAGGTCTCACGTTGGAGTCTATGTTAACTAGGTTAACGTGGCTTCTAACGTGGCCATCTTTTAGCCATCCCAACGTTAGTGACAATGTTGAGTGTCACTAACGTTGGCTCATCCTTCATTTCTCATCGTTAGCTTCCACGTTAACCAAGTTAACGTGAAAGTTAACGTGACTCTTGGGGGTTGTGTGGTTGCTTCAACGTTAGTGACAATGTTGAGTGTCACTAACGTTGTCGACAACTCTTCATCCTCCACGTTAGTTCCCACGTTAACCAAGTTAACGTGGGAGTTAACGTGGTACTTTGCACCATAGGCCAACGTTAGTGACAATGTTGAGTGTCACTAACGTTGGCTTCTCTTCCCCCCTTTAACGTTAGAGGCCACGTTAACTAGTAACGTGGCCACTTATAAGTGATTGCCAACGTTAGTGACAATGTTGAGTGTCACTAACGTTGGCTCAACTTCTCTTCTCCACGTTAGAGTTCACGTTAACTTGGTTAACGTGACTCTCTAATGTGGGCATTGATGGATTTTTTGAGAGTGTTATTGGCAATCACTTTTCTCATTAATCTTGCAAGTTACCTCCCCTTTTCTTGCTTCTTTTTGGTCCTGAAATCAAGCAACAAAATGCATCAAAGCTCTAGTCTAAGTCATGAGTAATGCAACATAATATTTGTCACTAAACTTATGCAAAATCCTCATGAAATCATGTGAAATGCACAATGTATGCTTGAGTTAAGGCATAAGTGAATATTTACCCAAAACTAGCTTATTTCCTAAAGAAATGCATGAAACTAACCTAAAAACAGTAAAGAAAAGGTCAGTGAAACTGGCCAAGATGCCCTGGCATCACAACACCAAACTTAAAGCTTGCTTGTCCCTAAGCAAGTACTGGAACAAGAGAATGATGAATGGAATATCCAGAGGAATGAGTCATCCTTGTGGAAGTCATATTACTGATTTTATGGTGGTTTCATGCATAGCAACTTAGGTTCATTCTATTACTGGCTTTCAGACCTTTATTCTGTCCTAAAACACCCACTTTGTTCATATCCCATGAGACTTTTATTCATTGATCCTTTTATTGTTATTTCAAGGGTTATTTGTGTTATTTAGGCTAAGTGCTCTGTAAGGGGGCAACTCTTTAAAATAAGCTTTCAGCCAACACTCCCGAACCAGTTGGTTCAAGGTGCTAGGTGTTGAAGCACCCCTAAGGACTTACTCCCTCAAGTCTCTCCACCATACATACACACTACAGGCATTTAGTTTATTTATTTTCTTTTCTTGAGACCTTGGTGTCTAGCACCTCTTTGGGTTACTAAGTGTTCTGTAGTGAAGGGTACTCTTGATAGTGGACTTTCAGCTGATAATCCCGAGTTAGTTAATCCAAGTTACCAAGTGATAAGGCACCCCTAAGAGCTTATTCATCCAAGTAGATCCCTCACACAGGAGCACCACAGACACTTGCCTCAAGATTAAAACCATTGATGCCTAGCCTTATTGCTTACTCTTTTTCTTTTGTTTTTTTCACTTCCATTATTCTTTCCCTTTTCTCTTATTAGGATCTTGTCATATGCTCAGTCTCATGGGTATATCCAAAGTCAAGTATTCAGGATAGATAGTTGTCCTCCTAACCTTGTGGTTGAACCAACTTAGCTAACTTATGACTACCCCAAAGATTCATGAATGCACTTCCACAATATGAACTCCACTCCGGTCTTTTAAAAACATAATCCTTCTCTTCTTCAATTTGATTTAAAAAGGGACAAGCTTACAAGAAAGGGAAGTAATGATGAAGTGACATAAAGACCAGTGCACATAGACTCTCTTCAATACCAAAAACTAAAAATAACATGATTTGAAAAAGGTTTAAACATAACATGGAAGCAAGTTCTATTTCATACAAGATCTTCCTTATTTAAAACACAGAGAAAGATGGAACAAAGAAGGAACTCCACCACCTTTTACTGTTGTGGGTGTCCACGCTCTTTTCCTTGCTTGTCCTCCTTGTTTCCTCTTGCATTTCCTTGCATCCGTGCCAATCTTGCTTGCTTCCAATCCTTAAGTGCCTTCCTCACTGACCCATGACTCTCTTCCACCCTTTGTCTTTCCTTTCGTGCTAATTCATCCTTCATTTCATCATACTTGGCTATTCCTAGATGCAATATTGGCAGCTGTCCCACTAAGTAACTGAGCCTGGCTTGAGTATTTATCTGATGTCCTGTTTGACTCATGTAAACTCCTTCTGCGAATGCCCTTTGCTCGTCCAATAGTTCTGCCTGTTCTATTTGTCTTCGATGCATCTCATGTATGTGTGCCCCTTGATGTGCTTGGATGTTGATTAGCCTCTGAGTGGATTCTTGTCGCTCGTTTTGCCTTTGTTCCATCCTGTTGAATGCTTCTCCCCATTGTTGTCCTTGGCTTAGTTGCTGTTCCATCATTTGCCTTTGCCACTCATCTTGCTGCCCCATCATCTGTAATTGAAGCTCTTTCTGTGCTCCTTGGCTTTCCAAATATTGTCTAGATAAGCCATCAATGGCTTCCTGTAATTGGTGCATGTCCAAGGTCTGTGGTGCTTGTCCCTCTAAGACTTGTCCTTCAACTACTTGAGGAGCTGTCCTCTTTCTTTGCTTTCGTTGAGGCAGGGGGAGTGCTGCAGCATTCATCCTTCGGACCGTTATTGAAATGCCTTCCTTTATCCAAACGGGGTCCTCATCTTCAAAAACCACTCTAGCTTTCTTGCATATTCGGTAAATGGTGCTAGGGTAACCTAATGTTCCTCTTGAGTCGCTTTTCTCTGCCATCTTTCTAATTCCTTGAGCTATGATCTCATGAACTTTGATTTCTCCTCCCTTGAGTATACAATGCAACATTGTTGCTCTCTCGAGATTCACCTCCGAGTTGTTTGCAGCTGGGAGAATAGACCTCCTTACTAGCTCGAACCACCCCTTAGCTTCAGGAGTGAGATCTGTTCTCTTAATGAACTTTGGTTTATTTCCTGCACCCCTTTCCCAGTCAGCTCCTGGTACACAAAGGTCTAGTAAAAGCTGGTCATAGTTGGGGTTGTTGTCCAATCTTGAGTGGTAACTTTCTTCTTCAAATGGTATAGACCGTAGCTTCAATGCCCTCATTACACTCATGGGACCAAAATCCACCATTGTTCCTCTCACAAAGCTTGTATATGACTCATCTTTCTTATCATACCTGACTGCATTTGCATAAAATTCTCTTACGAGATTTGCATTCACCTTAGTGACCGGGTCAGTGAGGAGCTCCCATCTTCTCCTTTCTACCTTCTCTGTGATTTCGGGGCATTCAGTCTTCTTAACTTGAAATTCCAGCTCATAAATGATTTCCTTATCAACCATCCACCCGTATTGCAATGCATGATGCAAGCTTCTAAATCTCTTCTCATCATATGGGTGTTCTTCCATGGGTTCCTTCCCCTCCCTTCTCTTAGAACTTGAAGATGCCATGAATGATGATTTAATATGTGAAGGTGGTAAGGTTGTGGAGACTTTTGGTTGTTTAGGGTTTTATGGCAATGAGGAGAGTGAGGGGAGGAATGTTTATAATTGGATAGGGGGTGTATTGTACCGAAATGAAGAGTGGTGAAGGTGTGTGATGACAATGAAGGGTGGTATGGACAAGGGTTGTTTATATAGAGAAGTTGTGAGAGAATGGAGGGTGTAGATTGATGAAGTGGTCACTTGATGGACGGTTGGGGTTATGCATGGCTAGAAGACAAGGATCATCACTTTATGATGGGGATTGCTCGGTCTTCTAAGGGTCCCTTTTTTTAATGTTGCATGGCAACATTTTCCAACGTATTCCCTCTTTAGAACAAGTGTGTAACCCCTCTTCTTTAAGTGGCGAAATCTCCCCCCTCTAATTGTCCAATCAATCCCTTTTTATGCTTCTTTTCCTTTCCTATAAAGATTTGAAATAAGGAAATTAATAAAAAAATCAAGACTCTACGGCTAGAATAAAATGAAAGAAAGAATTTGATTGTTAGTTTATGAATTCCAACTAACTAACTAACTATTGGTGGGTCCTTATATGCATTTTGGTGGCACCATGGGGTGACACCAAACTTAGTTTGAAGCAATGTGATGAAAAATTTTGTTCAAAGCTTCCAAGACTAGCATGCATCTTGGTTTGCTTTGAACACCAAACTTGTTCTTCACTATATACTGCATGATAAAGACTTCACCAAGTGTTTGTCAAGTTTGGGTTGAAATCATAAAGATTGACTTATTCATTATCATCTGAAAGCATATAAAACATGGGTTGCCTCCCATGAAGCGCTTCTTTAGCGTCACTAGCTTGACGTTTTTCTTTCATCACGGTGGTTGGTAGTGCTTAAAGTCCTCCCCTCTTGCTGTGGACTTGTATCCATTGGTTGGATCAATGATCTCCACATGTTCCAGGGAAAGAACTCTGTTGATAGTGAAGACCTTAGGTAATTGAGATGGCACAGTAGGGAGATTAGGGGGAATATCTGGGAAGTAAGCCGAGACAACTCTATCCCCTGGAGAGAAGTCTTCCGTAGGGATCTTCTTGTTCCTCCATCTCCTTGGTACCTTCTTCTTTATTTCTTTTGAGGTTGCCTTCCCCTTGGTGACCTCTTTTCTCCAAGGAGTTGTGATGCTGTCTTCACCTGCCTCTAGAGGTTTGGGTTCCTCCAACTTTTCCTTGAGCTGTGGCAATTGCTGTTTTCCTTGTTTGTTAGTTAAGGGGGTCTCAGAACGAACTGGCTGTGCTTCAGTGCTTGTTTCCTCCTTTAGTGTCTCATTATCATTTGTGCTTAGTTCCTTGTCCTCTTGATCTGTTTCTTGTGAGAGTTTAAAAACATTGAAGCTGAGTCGTTCATCATGGATTCTCAATATTAGCTCCCCTTTCTCTACATCGATAAGTGCTCTGGCCGTAGCTAGAAATGGTCTTCCCAATATGATTGGGTGAGTGTGACTTTCTTCCATGTCCAGAATGACAAAGTCTGTTGGGAGAAAGTACTTCCCAACCTTTAGCAACACATTTTCCACCACTCCTATTGCTTGCTTTTGAGTTTTGTCAGCCAGTCTGATAATGACATCTGTAGGCATTATCTCATTGATCTGCAGCCTCTTCACCAGGGATAAGGGCAGTAAGTTGATGCTGGCCCCTAAATCGCATAGTGCTCTGTCGAACATATTTTCACCTATGGCACAAGGGATATGAAAACTTCCCGGGTCTCTTATTTTTGTAGGAAACTCAGGTTGAATAAGGGCACTACATTCCTTGTTCATCACTATAGTCTGCCCTCCCTTGAGTGAGCTTTTCCTGGGAAGAAGTTCCTTCATATACTTGATGAATGCAGGCATTTGTTGAATTTCCTTGATGAATGGTATGTTCACATGCAGAGATGCAAACAAGTCTAGGAACCTTGAGTATATTCTTTTTCCCACAGCACCATTGAGCAGTTGAGGGAATGGTGCATAGAGCTTCAGCAGCTCTTGTTGTGAGATTTCTGGTTCTTTGTGATCTCTATCCTCCTCCTTTGTTGAGTTGTCTTCAGGTTGTTTGCACATTTTGCCTTGCTTGTCTTCAATCTCTTGATCACTTGTAGTGACCATTTTGCAATCTTCCCATCTTACTTTCTTTGCTTCTCCCTTGGGGTTTTTCTCAGTGTCACTTGGGAAGCTATCAGTAGGTTTGGGAATCTTCTCAGCTAAATATCCCACCTGGAATTCATCTTCCTAATGGTTTCTCCCTGGCTCTTAATATTGGCTCGCACCTCCTCTTTGAACACCTTATTTTCTTGAATCTCTTGGAATATTCCTTCAAGTAAGGCTTCAATCTTAGAGAGCCTGTCATCAATTGATGAGTGGTTCAGAGTAGATGTGCTGTTTTGGTTTTGATAAGTATGTGGAGAAGTGTTGTTGTGGGGGTGTTGAGATGTCCTCTGGGTGAATTGTTGGTGAGCTGCATTGTTGTTGGAGTTGTAATGTCTCTGGTCTTGGTTTTGATCTTGCTCACTTCCACACCCAAAGTTCGGGTGATTTCTCCATCCAGGGTTGTAAGTCTTGGAGTATGGATAATAGTTTTTCCTTGGTGAATTCCCAATGTAGTTGGCTTGCTCCTGACTCCCTTCTGCTTCTTGGTTTACTCCTTCTTGTGTTGTTGATGAAGTGGAGATTGCTGCTACTTGGTTCATCTCTATCTTCTTGGTGAGGTCAGCCAGCTGCTGGGTAATGAGCTTGTTTTGGGCCAACAGAGCGTCTACATTGTTTAGCTCCATCACTCCTCTTGTGTTCCCTCTTTCGGAAGCATAGAAGTAGTCGTTTTCTGCTACTGTTTCAATAACATCTATGGCTTCCTCAATGGTATTCTTCTTGTTCAAGGACCCTCCAGATGAATGGTCTACTGCCTTCTTTGACTCATAAGAGAGCCCTTCATAGAAAATGTGCAGCTGGACCCATTCGTTTAACATGTCAGGTGGACACCTCCTTGTTAAGTCTTTGAACCTCTCCCATGCTTCATACAGAGTCTCACCATCCTGTTGCCTGAAGGTTTGAACCTCAGCTCTCAGCCTATTGATTCGTTGAGGAGGGTAGAATCTTGCTAAGAATTTATTCACCACATCCTCCCAAGTCGTCAAGCTCTCCCTGGGGAAGGATTCCAGCCACTTGGCTGCCTTGTCTCTGAGTGAGAAGGGAAATAAGAGCAATCTATAGGCGTCAGGATGAACACCATTAGATTTCACTGTGTCACATATTCTCAGGAAGGTGGTCAAATATTGGTTGGGATCTTCTTGAACACCTCCTCCAAACGAACAGTTGTTCTGAACAAGGGTGATGAGCTGTGGTTTAAGTTCAAAGTTGTTGGCATGGATTGTTGGCTTTTGGATGCTACTTCCACAATTGCCTGGGTTTGGATTAATGTAAGAGCCCAAAACTCTTCTATCCTCCCCAGCATGATTTGCTCCACCTCCTCTGCCATGGTTGTGAGTCTCTTCTTCATGATGATTTTCCATGTTTTCTTCCATGTTTGGTTCAAAGTATTCCTCAAAGTATTCCTCTTCTTCTTCAGCACTAACTACTCATTTTCCTTTTGCCTCCCTCCTTAGTCTAAGGAAGGTTCTCTCTGATTCAGAATCAAAGGAAGTTGAAGCCCCGCTTCTTCTCCCTGTCATACAACCAACAAGTACAAACAAAGAAAATAGGTGCAGACAGTATTTGTGTCAGAGTTATTGTTAGTTGTGGGTGATGCAATATATCAAACAGTTAGTGGGTTAGCAAAAAGAATTGAAAATAACAAAGAAAAACAAACGGGTAGAGGGAGAAGGGAAGAAGTTTAGCTAAAACAAAAAGCAAATCTCTCAAACAGAAAAATGAAATTCACAAAATAAAATGCTCAATTTAGTGATCTTCCAATCTAATCATTGTTGATGCACAATCAATCCCCGGCAACGACGCCATAAACTTGATGCGGGAAAAACTTGTCTCTCAACAAATCTTCCTTCGGCAAGTGTACCGAAGTTGTCGTCAAGTAAAAACTCACAATAGAGTGAGGTTGAATCCCACAGGGATTGATTGATCAAGCAACTTTAATTAGAAGAATGTTCTAGTTGAGCGAATCCAGAAATTGAGTTAAGAGTTGCAGAAAATAAAATGGCGGGAATGTAAATAACAGAAAAGTAAATGCTAGAATTAAAGGACTGGAAGTAAATGACTGAAAATAAATTGCAGAATTATAAATGGGAATGGGGGATTTGCTCATAAAAGTAAATCGCAGAAATTAAAGAGAATGAGTAAGATTAGAGATGGGGAGTTCATTGGGCTTAGGAGATGTTGCAATTCTCCGGATCAAGTTCATTTTCATCTCTTTCTCAATCAATGCACTCATTGATCTCCTTGGCAATCTTAAGTGATTGAATTGCAATTCCTTGAAATTCAATCTCTCAAATCTTGATCAATAGCCAATTCCTTGGTCAATTGCTCATGAGAAGAGATGAAGTATGGTCACTGATTATACCACATGCATTTCCCAAACCAAGTATTGAGAGGGTTACAGTCACATACCCATCCAAACCCAATTTGGTCCAGCATGAGAAAGCATTTCTAGCTTGATCTCTTCATTCCTCTTCCAAGGTTCAAAAGAGATCCAAGTTTGAATAGCTTCTCTTCCAAGATAACTACTCAATTGGATGAAGATCGAAAGCTTTCAAGTAAAATCAAGAGGAAAGATAGAAGAAGAACAATGAAAATTAGTATTGATTCATCAAATTACAACAGAGCTCCCTAACCCAATGAAAGGGGTTTAGTTGTTCATAGCTCTTGAAAATGAAAACAAAGATGGAGAATACATCATAAAACTAGAAATTGCAAAGAAAGTAAAATACAGAGAGTGGTTCTTCAGCCTCCAGAACTCCTTTACAATTCAAAGCTACTCCTATATATACTACTCTTCTCAGCTTCTAGTTCACTCTTCAAGTCTTGGGCCTTTGGATCTTGAGTTTGAAGCAGTTCCTTTCTTTATTTGGGCTTGGCTTTACTTGCAGAGAGAAAGTGCGGAGTGGGCAGAGACTTAAGCTCAGGGCGTAAGGAGTGTTAATCATTTAGTGAAAGTCCAAGTTCGGGAACGTTAGTGACACTTAACATTGTCACTAACGTTCCAATGCACCTCTTTTGCCTCACGTTAAAATCCACGTTAACTAGGTTAACGTGGCTTTTAACGTTGCCTTGTCAACCTTCGAGAATGTTAGTGTCACTCAACATTGTCACTAACGTTCCAGTGTGCCCCTTCTTGCTTCACGTTAAAGCTCACGTTAACTAGGTTAACGTGGCTTCTAACGTGGCCTTTGCCATCCTTCGAGAACGTTAGTGACATTCAACATTGTCACTAACGTTCCAATGTGCCCCTAGGTCTCACGTTGGAGTCCACGTTAACTAGGTTAACGTGGCTTCTAACGTGGCCATCTTTTAGCCATCCCAACGTTAGTGACAATGTTGAGTGTCACTAGCGTTGGCTCATCCTTCATTTCTCATCGTTAGCTTCCATGTTAACTAAGTTAACGTGGAAGTTAACGTGACTCTTGGGGGTTGTGTGGTTGCTTCAACGTTAGTGACAATGTTGAGTGTCACTAACGTTGTCGACAACTCTTCATCCTCCACGTTAGTTCCCACGTTAACCAAGTTAACGTGGTACTTTGCACCATAGGCCAACGTTAGTGACAATGTTGAGTGTCACTAACGTTGGCTTCTCTTCCCCCCTTTAACGTTAGAGGCCACGTTAACTAGGTTAACGTGGCTTCTAACGTGGCCACTTATAAGTGATTCCCAACGTTAGTGACAATGTTGAGTGTCACTAACGTTGGCTCAACTTCTCTTCTCCACGTTAGAGTTCACGTTAACTTGGTTAACGTGACTCTCTAACGTGGGCATTGATGGCTTTTTTGAGAGTGTTATTGGCAATCACTTTTCTCATTAATCTTGCAAGTTACCTCCCCTTTTCTTGCTTCTTTTTGGTCCTGAAATCAAGCAACAAAATGCATCAAAGCTCTAGTCCAAGTCATGAGTAATGCAACATAATATTTGTCACTAAACTTATGCAAAATCCTCATGAAATCATGTGAAATGCACAATGTATGCTTGAGTTAAGGCATAAGTGAATATTTACCCAAAACTAGCTTATTTCCTAAAGAAATGCATGAAACTAACCTAAAAACAGTAAAGAAAAGGTCAGTGAAACTGGCCAAGATACCCTGGCATTAGTAAGATCAAGAAAATTGAAAAGTAAGATGGTTATTTTATTCTGTTAGCATATAGAATAAAAAAATTATCAAAAATAGAGTTCTTGTAGTTGGTTAAACTAATGCAGCTTATAACAACTTATATAGCCATTATATTCTTTACTCTTGCGGTGTATATAAATGAGCATGGTATCAATGTAAATTCAACTATTATTGAATTTTCACTACAAGAAAAACATCCATTCAAATACACTTGAAGAGTGTAACTAAAAGTAAAAAAAAATGATGTCTTAAGTTAAGGTTACGTTTTTCAGACTACGGAGACGCTTTAGTGAGGATACCTATTCCGCCGTTGCCTATTCTCAAAGGCTACGCTTTTCTGCACCAAGGGCTACACTTTTGGCGTTTGGGAATAGGGTGCGCTTTTCAAGTGATGCTATCCAGGACCAAAGGCTACGCTTTTTAGTTTGCATTTTTACTAGAATAGGCTACGCTTTTCAACGCTACTGCATCACCTGTAAAGCATAGTCACATTATATACCATGACTACCGTTTATAAGTGTAGCCTTAGGTCCGTCATTTTATTTTTGTATACTATAACTACTGTATATAAGTGTAGCTTTAAGTCTCTCATTATTTTTTTTATTTTCTATATATATATATATATATATATATATATATATATTAATAATTTTTTTCTAAAATCTAATATTTAATAATATAATGATATATAATCCTATATTTTTAATTAAATTAGTGAAATATTATAAAATAAAAATAAATACATAATAATACTATGCAATATTCTTTAAATAATAAAAATTATCCTAAACAAAATTTAGGTTGCCATAATAAATTAGCAGCCATAAGATCTTCTATTTGGGTATAATACAAATTATTTCTCTAAAAATAAATTACTTCAAACATAAGATCTTCTATCTGGGAATAATACTAATTAGCAGCCATTATTCTAGCAAGTAAGCAAACATCCCTTGTCACTTCAGGAGTCACTTTCTGATTATCCGAATCATCATATCAAACATGAATTATATGCTGACCCTTCCATTTTTAATGTATATTGAGAGAATGTTTCTTGCAACAATTAAGATCATACTATCGTGATCACCACCCATCCAAGATGAGAATTGAATAAGAGGAGCATTGTAAGGTATACGCTCATTTATCCCTATGTTCTTCAAAGCTGTATCGAGCCGACACAGAAATTTTGGCACTCCCATCCAAATTGTTTCGAGAAAGTAGCTCATTCCCTCTCTCATCTCATCTTGTGGTGTTAGAGGAGTTCTTTTGATTTCATCCGTTCGAAATGCAGCTTGTGTAAGAATTGCAATTAATCAACCGGTTAATTAAGTAATTAATATTGTCCAAATTAGATTCCGAAAATTTAGAGAGAGAATTTGAGGATTTAAAGGTGATTTGGACTCAGTGGATTTTTCTGAGTCAGAAAATGTGCTTTCTGCGAAAAATCGTGAAAAACCGCGAACCGGCAGTTGAACCGGTTGAACCGGTTCAAGTCTGCCCGGTACCGCACGAGAAAAAGTGAAAACTGTTAAAAACCTTAGAAAAAGGTTATAAATGGAAAACCGGGTGTTAATTTTAAAGGTTTGGCCCGAAGTTGGGCCAAACGGGCTAAAAACGCTAACGGGTTGGACCCGACCCAAATTGGACCCAAGCCCAACATATAAAAGGGTTCATAAGTGAACCCATTTCAGCATAAAACACAAACAAACACACTCATACATGTTGAAAGGAGAAGAAGAGAGAAACCCCATGAGCACTATTCATTGTCAACTTCCAACTTCCTACGCTCATATCTTGAGTTAGAGAGCTCCGATCGCCGCACCATTTGCGGCTACACGTTTCTCGTGAAGAGCTCTACAAAACTCATACAAGAAACTGGAGAGGTAACCATGAAACCTTTTCTATTCTCCTCTCCAAAATTTTGGTTCATAGGGTTTGTGATTAAGTGAGTTTTTGTGATTTTGGATGTTTAGGTTCACTATAATCTTTGCTTAGCTTTGGGTTTTGACATCCAAATCAGTTGGAAAAGTTAAGAGCCACTAAACCCTTGTGAATTTATGTTCAATTGGAACCCTAGGTTGATTTGAGGTAATTTGTATGCATATAGTTTGATTATTGTGGCTTTGGGAGCTATTAGAACTTATTTGTGCTTATTGGAGTGGAATTGAAAGCTTGGATTGTGGTTGGGAGCTTGTTGTGCTTATTGGAGTTTTGGTGCATATAGGGAATCGGCCAAGGTATGGTTTCGATTTTCTCTATGTAGTATATGATATTCATGGACACTTAGGCTAGTGACCCATAGGATAGGTTTGGAATTTTTATGTTGTTGATGATTGTTTGAGTTGTTGATATTGTAAATGTTGATTGAGATAATGGGGTTGGAATATGATGTAGGATGAACTTGTATGAATATGTATGTTAGTCATTAATATGGAATATGAATGAGTTGATGAGAAAGATTGATATTGATGAAATGAAAAATTGTGAATGTGTTGGTGGGAAATTGCTTGATGTGTTGGATATTGAAATTCAAGGTTGAAAATGTTGAAAATGTAAAGAAAAGAGTAGTAAAAATGGTGTAATATGTCTTAGAGTGTGGAATTTGATAAGAAATGGAGTTTTGAATGGTTTGGTATAGGTTGGAATGTGTATGGGTAAGAAATGTTGGTAATTGTGAAGTTTGGTAAAATTTGGGTTTTTGGTGAACTTTGTTCGATCATAACTTTTTTCTCGGTTTTCAAAATTGATTGAAATTTGTTTAGAATTAAAGATCTTTCAAAACCCTTTAAATAGATATGAAGTTTGTGAAAATTGGAATTTTGTAGAGGAAGTTATGATCATTCAAAGTTGGTGTTAAAAATATGAAATTCTGCAAGGTTGCAGAATTTCATGATTTCTGATATGTGCGAGCGCACACCCTGCGAAAATTTTGACCTGTACGGACGTACACACCTGTGTGCATGCACAGGTAGAGAAATGCGTTCTATTTGCAGTGCTA
Source organism: Arachis hypogaea (assembly GCF_003086295.3). Lineage (NCBI taxonomy): Eukaryota > Viridiplantae > Streptophyta > Magnoliopsida > Fabales > Fabaceae > Arachis > Arachis hypogaea. The sequence continues at coordinate 118,025,619 of NC_092051.1, read as the reverse complement.
GCACAGCTTGTGCGCGCACATATCTAAGGAAGAATTTCAACATGTGCGGACGCACAGGCCTGTGCGAACGCACACGTTGGGAAGGCCAGTCTGTTAGGGGCGCTGGCACAGGTTGTGCGAGTGAACAGATTCTGTAAGTTTTGCCACCTATGCGTACCCACATCCCTGTGCATATGCACACATTTTAAAATCTCCTGGGCATGCGCACGCACACACCCCTGTGCGGCCGCACACGCCCTGTTTCTCAAATTTTACTTGTTTTTCAACTATTCTACCTTCCCAACAAGGTTGTAAGCTTCTATAACACCATTTTAAGACTTTTGGGCCTAGTTTTGAGTATCAGAACATGGGATATAACCTAAGGGTTCTAGTAGATGATTTTATGATAAATTAGAAAACGGAGGCCTAGGTTTCTGGCGTGCTGAGAATGGTTTGACGTTAGGTGAAGGATGAGTGATATATGAGATGAGGAATGATGAACTGTTGATATTTAGAAACTGAGTTATGAATGGGCAGTGGTTGAGATGAGTCGTGGACTCTGAATGAGATGATGGATCCATGTATACTGAAATATTGTTTTTACTGAGAATATGAGATGCTATGCGCCCGGCAGGGACGGTGGTTCGTCCCGCTTGCGTTGAGATGTGAGGTATGTGGCAAGAGTATCCCGCTCGCATCCCTTCGGATCAATAGAGCGTGCAGGCGCCGGTACCTAGACAGTGATCCGGGCACTATATCTCGGGGGTTCCCATATGAGAAAATCTGAAGGGCGACATCTCCATGGAGATGTCTCGGGTTGGCAATTGAACCGGCAATGTGATATCACAGCCAGTAGGGCAGGCATTCATCATATGCATTTTCTATCTGTTTGTTTGCTTTGCCGACTTGTAATTGTATGCCTAATTAAATAACATGCCTATTTGCTTACTTGATCTACTTGCCTTGTATGCTTTTACTTGTGAATTACTTGTATTGTTATTAACTGTGCTTTCTACTGGGATTAAGGAGGTTCGGAAGGTGGTGGCGATGAGATCGCATGGAGGATAGGTTGGTGAAGGCTGTGGGACATCGGTGTTTAGTTAGAATAGTATTCCCCTAAGATAGAGTACCCTGTTTAGTTATGTTAAGGTTTCATATAATTATGCTTATTTGTTTTAGAATGCTTTAAGTTGAATCTTGTGATGGATATGGAGCTAGGATTGCCTTTGGCATCCCGGGGTCTTATATCCTACATCACTAGGCACTGTTACCATACTGAGAACCCCCGGTTCTCATATCATATTTCTGTTGTATTTTTCAGATGCAGGTCGCAACCCACCTCGGTGAGTTGCTTTGGATGGTGACAGAAGCGGAGGATCTTGGATTCTTTTGGAGTCTTTTTGGTTTATCTTGTTTATACATCTCTCTTTTTGTATTTTGTCTTTGCCTAGAGGCTTGTATTATGAGAGAAAAACTTGTATAAATTGTTTTTAAACCGTCAGGTTTCTGTATGATTCTGTATACTTGTATATGGCTAGCCGGCTTAAACTCCGCGAGCCGAGGCTAGATTCTTATGATATTATACTACTATCTTTTGATATATCTTATCCGTACCTTGTGTTTTAAGCTAGTAGCTTCATTAGTACGTTTTGCACTTTTCAAATCTAAAATTTGAGCTATATCCTTCATCGGGCTTCTAGATTATACTATTCTTTCTCTCTCTCTCTCTCTCTCTCTCTATATATATATATATATATATATATATATATATATATATATATATATATATATATATATATATTATGTATGAGCTTAGAACTATCGTAATCTCTGATTAACCTTCGCTTTACGATGCGAGGTAAATCTTAGACTAATTAGGGTGTTACAGCTTGTATCTACACAAACAAAAGTTACATAAGAAGCTTATCGGAGATATAATTCTCTGTAGAACAACTTCAAACACAGATGATTAATAAAAATACTTCACCATGTGAGAAAATGAATCTTGGAATTACTTTAATTGTCTTTGTTTCTTTTTTTAATTCTTCAATTGTAATAAGCTTCACTATAAGTGTTGAGCTCTTTCTTTCTTTCAAAAAGAAAAAATCTTGGAACTATAAAGAATGAAGCACTTGATACCATTGTCTATATTCTTGATTTAATAAATATCTTGGGAGTATATTTTCAGTACTTTAAGTACACAAATTAAGAAATAAAAAGAAATCACCAAATTTGCTTTCTAATTTGCATTGCTGAAATGTACTTCTCCTGTTCTAGTGGAAAAGATCAGATAGCATATGAATTACCAATTTACTTTAAGTGCGAAAATTGTAATTTTATATCTAAAGGTGAAATTGAATTGATTATAGATAGTTTATAACTCTAACATTCTATCAAACAAGAACTAAAATAAAAGAAAGATTCGAATGATTTCATCATTTACCTCATGATGAGTGGATAATTTATACCCTTTTTGGCATTGTTTTTACATAGTTTTTAGTATGATTTAATTACTTTTTATTGTATTTTTATTAGTTTTTATTCAAAAATAATATTTCTAGACTTTACTATGAGTTTGTGTATTTTTCTGTAATTTCAGGTATTTTCTGGCTGAAATTGAGGGACCTAAGCAAAAATCTGATTCAGAGGCTGAAAAAAGACTGCAGATGCTGTTGGATTCTGACCCTTCTGCACTTAGAGTGGCTTTTCTGGAGCTACAGAAACCCAATTGGCTCGCTCTCAATTGCGTTGGAAAGTAGACATCTTGGGCTTTCCAGCAATATATAATAGTCCATACTTTGCTCGAGATTTGATGGCCCAAACTGATGTTCAAAGTCAGCCTAAAACTTTCTGGCATAAAACGCCAGAACTGGCATGATTCTTGGCATTAAACGCCCATTTTGGCACCCAGGGTGGCATTTAACTCCAACCATGGGCATATGCACGTGAAAAATTGAAAGCTCAGCCCAGACACGTACCAAGTGGGTCCCGAAAGTGGATTTCTGCACTATCTGCACTTAGTTATTCATTTTCTGTAAACCTAAGTTACTAGTTTAGTATAAAAACTACTTTTAGAGATTCATTTTGCAACTCATGACATTTTACACTTCTATTGTATCTTCTACATCATGAGCCTCTAAACCCCATAGGTGGGGGTGAGGAGCTCTGCTGTGTTTCAATGGGTTAATGCAATTACTACTGTTTTCTATTCAATCACGCTTGATTCTATTCTAAGATACTCACTCGTACTTCAATATAGAGAATATGATAATCCGTGACACTCATCATTATCCTCAACCTATGAACACGTGCTTGAAAACCACTCCCATTCTATCTGAGCTCAACGTAGTCATTGGGCGACAGCTTGAGTGCGTATCTCTTGGGTTTCTAATCCACGGACTGAGTCCGGAGGTTAGAACCTTTGAGGTATAGGCTAGAACCAATTGGCAGCATTCCTGAGATCTGGAAAGTCTAAACCTTGTCTGTGGTATTCTGAGTAGGATCCGGGAAGGGATGACTGTGACGAGCTTCAAACCTGCGAATGTTGGGCGCAGTGACAGTGTGCAAAAGGACAAGGGTCCTATTCCGACGCTAGTGAGAACCGACAGATGATTAGCCATGCGGTAGCTGTACATGGTATTTTTCATCCGAGACGAGAAATCCGACAGTTGATTAGCCGTGCAGAGATCGTACCTGGTATTTTTCATCCGAGAGGATCATACAGCTTGCCATTGAAGGGAGCCATGCGTGTTTGGAGAAGAAGACAGTAGGAAAGCAGAGATTTAGACGACAGAGCATCTCCGGAACCTCAACCTGTTCCTCATTACTGAATCACAAGTAACCTTTTATTTCATGTTATTTATTTTTCGCAAACAAAATTTTTTTTATCATTAATCTCCTGACTAAGATTTACAAGATAACCATAGCTTGCTTCAAGCCAGCAATCTCTGTGGGATCGACCCTCACTCACGTAAGATATTTCTTGGATGACCCAATGCACTTGCTAGTTAGTTGTGAGGTGTTGTGAAAAGTGTGATCACAATTTCGTGCACCAAGTTTTTGGCGCCATTGCTGGGGATTGTTCGAGTTTGGACAACTGACGGTTTATTTTGTTGCTTAGATTAGGAAAAATTTATCTTTCTGGTTTAGAGTCACAAAAAAATTGAGTCTTCTATTATTGTTTTTACTTAAAATTTTAAAATCCTGATTTTCTTTTTCTAAATTAATTTCGAAAATTTTTAAAACCAATAACTTCATAATTTAGTCTTCTGTTTGAGTTTAGTTTCATGTTTTAAGTTTGGTATCAATTGCATGATTTTATTTTTCTTTCAATTTTTAGAATCATATGTTCTTAGTTCTTTCTTAATCTTCAAGTTGTTCTTGTTTATTTTCCTTGTTTGATCTTTAGTTTTTCTTGCTTTTGTGTCTTTTCTTGTTTTTCTTGTGCATTTTTGAATTATTAGTGTCCAAAGTATAAAAATTTTTAAGTTTGGTGTCCTTTGTGTTTTTATTTTTTTAAAAATTTCCAAAATTTGTTCTTGGTGTTCATCTTGATCTTCAAAGTGTTCTTGGTGTTCATCTTGACATTCAAAGTTGTCTTGATTATTTTCTTTGTTTTGATCTAAAAAATTCTAAGTTTGGTGTCATTTTATTGTTTTTCTCTTTCCTCATTAAATTAAAAAAAAATTCAATAAAATATCTTTTCCTTTATTTGCTCATTATTTTCGAATTCCTTAGTTTGATTTAGTCAAAATTTTTAAAATTTGGTAGTTTCTTGTTAGGCAAGTTAGAATTTCAATTTTAAAAATTTATCTTCTTAAATCTTTTCCAGAACAAATTCCTTTTCAAATTTCTTTTATTATTATTTTTTTCGAAAATCTTTTATAAAATTTTTCAAAATCCTTTTTTATTTTACTCATAATTTTCGAATTACTTGCACTATTTTATTATTTTGATTGAAAAATTTTAAGTTTGGTATTTCCTTGTTGAGAAAGTTTCAATCTTCAAATTTTAAAATCATATCTTTTTCAAATCTTTTTAATTAATTAGCCATTTTAGTATTCAAATTTTTTTATTTTAGTATATTCTATTTTATTTTTTTTCTTTTAGTTTTCGAAACTTATTTTCTAGTTTCCAATTATTTTATTTTATTTTTTTTCTTTTGAATTTGTTTATCCTTAATTAAATAAAATAAAAATAAAAATATTTTATTTTCTCCATCATGGACCTAAGTGGAAATGAACAGTCCAGAAGGACTCTGGGGTCATATGCTAACCCCACTAATACTTCCTATGGGAGTAGTATCTGTATACCTCCCATTAGAGAAAGCAGCTTTGAGCTAAATCCTCAGCTCATTATCATGGTGCAGCAAAATTGCTAGTATTCTGGTCTTCCACAGGAAGAACCTACTGAGTTTCTGGCATAGTTCTTACAAATTGCTGACACAGTACGTGATAAGGAAGTAGATCAGGATGTCTACAGATTATTACTGTTTTTATTTGCTGTAAAAGATCAAGCTAAGAGGTGGTTAAACAACCAACCCACAACAAGCATAAGAACATGGAAACAGTTATCAGACAATTTCCTGAATCAATATTTCCCTCCAAAAAGGATGACACAGCTAAGGTTGGACATCCAAGGATTTAAACAAGAGGATAATGAATCTCTTTATAATGCTTGAGAGAGGTACAGAGGGATGCTAAGGAAATGCCCCTCTGAAATGTTTTCAGAATGGGTGCAATTAGACATCTTTTACTATGGGCTTACAGAAAAGGCCCAAATGTCTCTAGACCACTCAGCTGGTGGATCTATACATATGAGAAAGACAATTGAAGAGGCTCAAGAGCTCATTGACACAGTTGCTAGAAATCAATATCTATACTTAATTAGTGGGTCCTCCATGAAAGAAGAAGCTAATGCAGTATCCACTGAACTTAGTCCTCAAGAACAAGTTGCTGAACTCAATCAACAATTGCTTGTTATAACAAAATAGTTAGCAGAATTTAAAGAGATGTTGCAAGAAACCAAAGATGCTAATGAAAATATGGAAAAACACTTGAATCAGACAAGACAGCAGCTATCTAAACAGATAACAGAAGAATGCCAAGCTGTTCAATTAAGGAGTGGGAAGACATTAAATGTCTCAATTCAAAGCAGCAGAAAGCCAAGAAAGGAACAAATGAAAGAGGATGACCAACCCACTGCGCAAAATCCCTCTGAGGACAGTAAAAGCCCAGAAAGGAATGATTCTGGCGTTCAAATGCCAGAAAAGGGTAAGAAAGTGGCGTTAAACGCCCAAGGGATGGCCAGTTCTGGTGTCCAAACGCCAGAAAAGGGTGACAATCTGGCGTTAAATGCCCATGCAGCACCCAATTCTGGTGTTCAAACGCCAATAAGGGATCAGACACCTGAAACTGCTGATAATAACTCCCTTAAGCAGGCTTCTCCAACCACTTCTGTAGGAAATAAACCTGCAGCAACTAAGGTTGAAGAATACAAAGCCAAGATGCCTTATCCTCAGAAACTATGCCAAGCGGAACAGGATAAACAATTTGCCCGCTTTGCAGACTATCTCAGGACTCTTGAAATAAAGATTCCGTTTGCAGAGGCACTTGAGCAAATACCCTCTTATGCTAAGTTCATGAAAGAAATCTTATGTCATAAGAAGGATTGGAGAGAAACTGAAAAAAGTTTTCCTCACTGAAGAATGCAATGCAGTCATTCTGAAAAGCTTACTAGAAAAGCTTAAAGATCCCGGAAGCTTTATGATACCATGCACAGTAGATGGTGCTTGTACCAAGACAACTCTATGTGATATTGGGGAAAGTATAAACCTAATACCTGCATCCACTATCAAAAAGCTTGCTTTGAATGATGAAATTAAACCAACCCGGATATGTCTTCAACTTGTTGATGACTCCATTAAGATTCCATCAGGCGTAATTGAGGAAATGATTGTCAAGGTTGGGCCATTTGCCTTTCTCACTGACTTTGTAGTGCTGGAAATGGAGGTGCACAAGAATGCAACTCTCATTCTAGGAAGACCTTTCCTAGCAATTGGACGAACCCTCATTGACGTCCAAAAAGGGGAGATAACCATAATAGTCAATGAGGATGAGTTTAAGTTGAATGATGTCAAAGCTATGCAGCATCCAGACACATCAAAGGACTACATGAGAGCTGATATTATTGACTCCCTGGTGTAAGAAGTCAATATGACTGAGAGTCTGAGAGTCTCGAATCAGAGCTAGAGGACATTTTTAAAGATGTTCAGCCTGATCTGGAGGAACCAGAGAAAACAGAAGAACCTCTGAAAACTCCTCAGGAAGAGGAGAAGCCTCCTAAACCCGAGCTCAAACCACTACCACCATCCCTGAAATATGCATTTCTAGGAGAAGATGACACTTTTCCCATGATCATAAGCTCTACCTTGGAGCCACAGGAAGAGAAAGCACTAATTCAGGTGCTAAGGACACACAAGACAGCTCTTGAGTGGTCCATAAGTGATCTTAAGGGCATTAGCCCCGCTAGATGCATGCACAAGATCCTATTGGAGGATGATGCTAAGCCAGTGGTTCAACCACAGAGTCAGCTGAATCCAGCCATGAAGGAGGTGGTGCAGAAAGAGGTCACTAAGTTACTAGAGGCTGGGATTATTTATCCTATTTCTGATAGCCCCTGGGTGAGCCCTGTCCAAGTTGTCCCCAAGAAGGGAGGCATGATAGTGGTTCATAATGAAAAGAATGAACTGATTCCTACAAGAACAGTTACAGGGTGGCGTATGTGTATAGACTACAGAAGGCTCAATACAGCCACCAGGAAGGATCATTTTCCTTTACCATTCATAGACCAGATGCTAGAGAGACTAGCAGGTCATGAATACTACTGCTTTTTGGATGGCTATTCAGGTTACAAACAAATTGCAGTAGATCCTCAGGACTAAGAGAAAACAGCATTCACATGTCCATCTGGGGTATTCGCCTACAGAAGGATGCCATTTGGTCTGTGCAATGCACCTGCAACCTTTCAGAGGTGCATGCTCTCTATTTTTTCTGATATGGTAGAGAAATTTATGGAAGTCTTCATGGATGACTTCTCAGTATTTGGAGACTCATTCAGCTCCTGTCTTGACCATCTAGCACTTGTTCTAAAAAGGTGCCAAGAGACTAACCTGGTTTTAAACTGGGAGAAATGTCACTTTATGGTGACTGAAGGAATTGTCCTTGGGCACAAAATTTTGAACAAGGGAATAGAGGTGGATCAAGCTAAGGTAGAGGTAATTGAAAAATTACCACCACCTACCAATATTAAGGCAATCAGAAGCTTTCTGGGGCATGCAGGATTCTATAGGAGGATTATAAAGGATTTTTCAAAAATTGCAAAACCTCTGAGCAATCTGCTAGCTGCTGACATGCCATTTGTCTTTGACACAGAGTGTCTGCAGGCGTTTGAGACTCTGAAAGCTAAGCTAGTCATAGCACCAGTTATTTCTGCACCAAACTGGACATTACCATTCAAACTAATGTGTGATGCCAGTGATCATGCCATTGGTGCAGTATTAGGACAGAGGCATAACAAGCTTCTGCACGTCATTTACTATGCTAGCTGTGTCTTGAATGATGCACAGAAGAATTACACAACCACAGAAAAGGAGTTGCTTGCAGTGGTTTATGCCATTGACAAGTTCAGATCTTATTTAGTAGGATCAAAAGTAATTGTGTACACTGATCATGCTGCTCTAAAATATCTCCTCACAAAGCAGGATTGAAAACCCAGACTTATAAGATGGGTGTTGCTTCTGCAAGAGTTTGATATAGAAATAAGAGACAGAGAACCAAGTAGCTGATCACCTGTCCCGGATAAAACCAGTAGCAGGGGCATCCCCCCTCCTACTGAGATCTCTGAAACTTTTCTGGATGAGCAACTCTTTGCCATTCAGGAATTATCATGGTTTGTAGACATTGCAAACTATAAAGCTGTGAGATTCATACCCAAAGAGTACAGTAAGCAACAAATGAAAAAATTAATTTCTGATGCAAAGTACTACTTGTGGGATGAACCATATCTCTTTAAGAGGTGTGCAGACGGAATAATCCGTAGATGTGTGCCTAGAGAAGAGGCACAGAAGATCCTATGGCATTGCCATGGATCACAATATAGAGGACACTTTGGAGGTGAGCGAACAGCCACAATGGTTGTCCAATGGGGTTTCTACTGGCCTACCCTCTATAGAGACTCCCAAGAGTTTGTACGTAACTATGACAGTTGCCAGAGAGCTGGTAATCTGCCTCACGGTTACGCCATGCCTCAGCAAGGGATCTTAGAGATTGAGTTGTTTGATGTATGGGGTATTGACTTCATGGGACCTTTCCCACCATCATATTCAAACACTTATATTCTGGTGGCAGTAGACTATGTATCTAAATGGGTAGAGGCAATTGCAACACCCACTAATGATACTAAGACAGTAATGAAGTTCCTCCAAAAGTATATCTTCAGTAGGTTCGCTGTCCCTAGGATACTGATCAGTTATGGAGGCACTCATTTCTGTAATAAATAGCTTGACTCTGCTCTGGTCAGATATGGAATTAACCATAAAGTGGTAACTCCATATCATCCACAGACAAATGGGCAGGCTGAAGTCTCGAATAGAGAACTCAAACAAATCCTAGAAAGGACTGTGAGCACCCATAGAAGGGATTGGGCAAGAAGTCTGGGTGATACTTTGTGGGCATACAGAACAGCATTCAAGACTCCTATAGGGACCTTTCCATACCAGCTTGTGTATGGAAAAGCTTGTCATCTGCCACTGGAACTGGAACACAAGGCCTATTGGGCAACCAGGTTCCTAAACCTTGATGCTAAGGTAGCTGGAGAGAAAAGATTACTCCAATTGAATGAGCTGGAGGAATTCAGACTCAATGCTTTCGAAAATGCTAAAATTTATAAAGAGAAAGCAAAAGATGGCATGACAAAAGGCTTTCATCTAGAGTCTTTGAGAAAGGGCAGAAAGTCCTGCTGTTTAACTCTAGGCTCAGATTGTTCCCTGGGAAAATGAAATCCCGGTGGAGGGGACCGTATGTGATAACAAGTGTGTCACCATATGGCTATATAGAGCTTCAAGATATTGATTCTGACAAAACATTCATTGTCAATGGACAGAGAATCAAACATTATCTTGAAGGCAATGTTGAGCAAGAATGCTCAAAACCGAGACTAAATTAAAAAGCTCAGCAAAGTCCAGCTAAAGACAATAAAGAAGCACTTGCTGGGAGGCAACCCAGCCATTATAAAAAATTAGATGTTTATAACAATTATATAAGTCCATTTAATTTTGTTATTCATGTTTGTTAATGCTTTTCAGTGAATAAGTCAAGGATATGAAGGTTCAGAACATAAAGCAGAAGAATCACAAAAAAAAAGAGCTCACTGGCATTAAAACGCCAGTAAAGAGGCAATTTGGGCGTTAAACGCCAGAATGGCTACCATTCTGGGCGTTAAACACCAGAATGGGCAGCATTCTGGGCATTTAATGCCAGAACTGGCAGCATTCTGGGAGTTCAGAAAAATGCCCAGTAAGGAAGGATTTCTGGCGTTTAACGCCAGCCAGGGTATCTGGCTGGGCGTTAAACGCCCAAAATGGCCACCAGATGGGTGTTAAACACCAGAATGGCTATCATTTTGGGCGTTTAATGCCAGTATAGCTAGAGGAGAGGTAATTTCATTTCCAATTCAATTTTTTTTTTGAATTTTCATGTTTTAAATCAAAATTTTCTGCATTCAAACATCACAACATTCACTTTTTAATTTTCATTCACAAAAATTTATAATCTTATACATTCTTTTTAATTTTTTTTCAATTCTTTTCAATTCCTTTTCAAAAACTCATTCATATTTCCAATTTCTTTTCAATTTTTTAACTCATTCATATTATCTTTTATTTCATAGATGCATAAACAAAAATTCATATCTAATTTCCTCAAATCTTTTCCATATCTCTTAATTTTGAAAACAATCTTCTCCTTTTTATGTCATGTTTATCTTTTATTAATCATATCTTTCAAAGCATATATTTTTCTAAAATTTCAAACCCTTTCCCTCCCTCCCTTTTATTTACACATTCGGCCATCACCTCTTATCCCTCATTCGAATGCTTCTCTCCATCTATTCATCTTTTTTCTTTTTATTTTGCTTGAGGACAAGCAAATCTCTAAGTCTGGTGTGATTTTCGTGATCCCTAAGTTAAAACAAACCAATCTCATGGCACCCAAAGGAAGACAAAATGCTTCAAAAGAGAAGAAAGAAAGCAATCCAAAGCCACGTTGGATGCATGAGAACTTCTGCACCAAAGAACATGAAGACCATTATTTCAAAATTGTGTGCAAAAGATCAGTGATCCCAGAAGTTAGGTTCAATCTGAAAGAAGATGAATACCCAGAGATCTAAGAGCAGATTCAAAACAGGGGCTTGGAAGTCCTGGCTAATCCTGAGATACATGATGGAAGAAACATGGTCCAGGAATTCTATGCAAATCTGTGGATGACAGAGAAGCAAAGATTAGAGGGAACTGCTTTCTACACCTTTCAGACTATGGTCAGAGGGAAGGTTATTTACTTCCACTTTGATAAAGTGAGAGAGGTTCTTAAACTTCCTCAACTACAAGATGATCCAGAATCCTTTAACAGGAGAATGCTCAAGGATAAATGGCTAGATCAAGTTCTAGAGGACATATGTATCCCTGGAACCAAGTGGATTACCAATTCAAAAGGTGTCCCAAACCAGTTAAAGAGAGGAGATCTCAAACCAGTTACTAGAGGGTGGCTGGATTTCATAGGACGTTCTATTCTCCCAACCAGTAACCGATCTGAAGTCACTATCAAGAGGGCAGTGATGATTCACTGTATTATGCTGGGGGAGGAGGTAGAGATTCATCAGCTGATCTCTGTTGAAATTTACATGTTTGCAAACAAGGAATCCACTGAGGCCAAGTTGGCCTACCCAAGCTTGATTAGTCTGTTATGCAAAGATGCGGGAGTACATATGGGTGTGGATGAATATATCACAGTTGAACGCCAAATCACCAAAAAAGTGATGGATGGACCTCAAATTCAAGATAACCCCATCAAGAGGGGGCGCATGAGCTCCTCCCAGAAATTTCTCAATTTGACTACTGGGCCCGCTTAGAAGCATTTGTCACCAAGCTGCAAGAAGCTGTGAATCAACTCAAAGAAGAACAGTAGAATCAAAACATCATGCTTTGCAAAATGTTCATAGAACAAGAGAAACAATGGCGTGAGATACAGGAGCTAAAGCGTTAGAAGCTGTCCCTTGAAGAGTTGGATGTCCCACAGATTGAAGGAGCACCTATCCCTCAAAATCAAGGTTGTTGAGTCGTAACTCTGTGATAACTTTTATTATTAGAAACCTATTTTAAGAGTTACATAAGCATTAGTATTAGAGTCATTTATTTTAATGTCTTTAATTTCCTTTCTTTTATTATTATTTGTCTGTTTTTATGTTTATTTTATGTCTTATTTTTATTCCATGATCAATAAAGTTTAGAGTCTATGTCTTAAAGATATGAATGATTCCATGAATCCCTCACCTTTCTTAATTAAATAATATTTTTATTTGTAAAAGAAAAAGAAGTACATGGGTTTCGAAATTTATCATGAAATTAGTTTAATTATTTTGATGTGGTGGCAATAATTTTTGTTTTCTGAATGAATGCTTGAACAGTGCATGTTTTTGATTTTGTTGTTTATGAATGTTAAAATTGTTGGCTCTTGAAAGAATAATGGAAAAAGGAGAAATGTCATTGATAATCTAAAAAATAATAAAATTGATTCTTGAAGCAAGAAAAAGCAGTGAAAAGCAAGGCTTGCAAAAAAAAAAAGGCGAAAAAAAAATAAAAAAAAGGAAGAAAAAGAAAAAGCAAGCAGAAAAAGCCAATAACCCTTTAACCCAAAATGCAAGGGTAAGAGGGATCCAAGGCTTTAAGCATTAATGGATAGGAGGGCCCACAGGAATAAAATCCTGGCCTAAGCGGCTAAACCAAGCTGTCCCTAACCATGTGCTTGTGGCGTGAAGGTGTCAAGTGAAAAGCTTGAGACTGAGCAGTTAAAGTCGTGGTCCAAAGCAAAAAGAGTGTGCTTAAGAGCTCTGGACACCTCTAACTGGGGACTCTAGCAAAGCTGAGTCACAATATGAAAATGTTCACCCAGTTATGTGTCTGTGGCATTTATGTATCCGGTGGTAATACTAGAAAACAAAATGCTTAGCATCACGACCAAGACTCATAAAGTAACTGTGTTCAAGAATCAACATACTGAACTAGGAGAATCAATAACACTATCTGAATTCTGAGTTCCTATGGATGCCAATTATTCTAAACTTCAAAGGATAAAGTGAGATGCCAAAACTGTTCAGAAGCAAAAAGGCTAGTAGCCCCGCTCATCTAATTGGAACTAAGTTCATTGATAAGTTTGGGATTTATTGTATTTTCTCTTCTTTTTATCCTATTTTGTTTTTAGTTGCTTGGAGACAAGCAACAATTTAAGTTTGGTGTTGTGATGAGCGGATAATTTATACTCTTTTTGGCATTGTTTTTACATAGTTTTTGGTATGATTTAATTACTTTTTATTGTATTTTTATTAGTTTTTATTCAAAAATAACATTTCTAGACTTTACTATGAGTTTATGTGTTTTTCTGTAATTTCAGGTATTTTCTGGCTGAAATTGAGGGATCTGAGCAAAAATCTGATTCAGAGGCTGAAAAAGGACTGCATATGCTGTTGGATTCTGACCCTTCTGCACTCAGAGTGGCTTTTCTGGAGCTACAGAAGCCCAATTTGCACGCTCTCAATTGCGTTGGAAAGTAAACATCTTGGGCTTTCCAGAAATATATAATAGTCCATACTTTGCTTGAGATTTGATGGCCCAAACTGATGTTCAAAGCCAGCCTAAAACTTTCTGGCGTAAAACGCCAGAACTAGCATGATTCTTGGCATTAAATGCCCATTTTGGCACCCAGGGTGGCATTTAACTCCAACCTTGGGCATATGCTCGTGAAAGCTTGAAAGCTCAGCCCAGACACACACCAAGTGGGTCCAGAAGTGGATTTCTGCACTATCTGCACTTAGTTATTCATTTTCTGTAAACCTAAGTTACTAGTTTAGTATAAAAACTACTTTTAGAGATTCATTTTGCAACTCATGACATTTTACACTTCTATTGTATCTTCTACAGCATGAGCCTCTAAACCCCATAGGTGGTGGTGAGGAGCCCTGCTGTGTTTCAATGGGTTAATGTAATTACTAATATTTTCTATTCAATCACGCTTGATTCTATTCTAGGATACTCACTCATACTTCAATATAGAGAATATGATGATCCATGACACTCATCATTATCCTCAACCTATGAACGCGTGCCTGACAACCACTCCCGTTCTATCTAATCTCAATGTAGTCATTGGGCGACAGCTTGAGTGCGTATCTCTTGGGTTTCTAATCCACGGACCGAGTACGGAGGTTACAACCTTCGTGGTATAGGCTAGAACTAATTGACAGTATTCATGGGATCTGAAAAGTCTAAACCTTGTTTATGGTATTCCGAGTAAGATCCGGAAAGGGATGACTGTGACTAGCTTCAAACCTGTGAATGTTGGGCGCAGTGACAGTGTGCAAAAGGACAAGGGTCCTATTCCGACGCTAGTGGAAACCGACAGATGATTAGCCGTGCGGTAGCTGTACATGGTATTTTTCATCCGAGAGGATCATACAGCTTGCCATTGAAAGGAGTCATGCGTGTTTGGAGAAGAAGACAGTAAGAAAGCAGAGATTCAGACGACAGAGCATCTCCGGAACCTCAACCTGTTCCTCATTACTGAATCACAAGTAACCTTTTATTTCATGTTATTTATTTTTCGCAAACAAAACCATTTTTATCATTAATCTTCTGACTAAGATTTACAAGATAACCATAGCTTGCTTCAAGCTGGCAATCTCCGTGGGATTGACCCTTACTCACATAAGGTATTACTTGGACGACCCAGTGCACTTGCTGGTTAGTTGTGCGGAGTTGTGAAAAGTGTGATCACAATTTTGTGCACCACCTCCCGCTGCAAAGCCTCATCAAGCTCCTGCTTATCATCAGGAGTGATGTCTTTGGCGTACAGCTGAGATAAACAATTCCGGATCCTGAAGAAAGCATTAAAATTCAATTTCAACGATTATAAGTAATTAAAAATGTTGTTTCCTTAACGTCCAGATGCAACATTCAAAAGTGGTTACATTGATTTAAAAGAGAACTTGGCTATGGCTTCAGAACAACAAGAACCATAAAGATATGAAACTATTTGTGCTGTCCTAACTTAGAATTTTAGGAACATGAAGCTCAAATCAATACACATGGAATTAGTTAACAGATAGAGTGAAGAGGAGGTACCTGTCACAGATTTGAACTTGTTCCAACATGGACGTCATTCTTTGCTGATCAGCTTCTGGAAGTGATTCCAAACTAGCTAACATGCTCTTATCCATGATTCAACTAGGGATTTTAGAGAAGAAACTCAAACCCCAAGAACGAAATTAAAACTAGTTAACTAATAATAATATAGGATGAAACTAAAGACCAAAAAGAAATAGAAAGCAAACAAAACTTAACTAAATATGAAGTAGAAATACAAGTTAATAACAAGAAATTAGCCTTATTAACCAAAGCTGGAAGTTCAGAAGAAATAGAATAAAAGGGCTATAAAAAGCTCACTTTATCCAAATTATCAATGTAAACAGAACCAGGAGAAATTGTTTGATTACTTACTTTAACTGAAATAAAAGATGAATCTGAATTATATATCAGCAGAAAAACCACAAGAGAAGGACAGGACAGAAAAGTCTATACTTATGAACAATAATTTAGAAACAAGTTAATCAGATTTATATTTTGTAACTCATAAACATAGATATATCTAACTAATTTATGTATCTATGTGAATTGTGTATTGTGTATTGTGTCTCTATCAGTGCAAATATTCCCTTTATTTAGTAGCAAAATACTAGTTAATTTTGAACTAACATACTACAAAAATAGCAGCTATTGCATAAACTAGTGCCCCAATGAATGAGGCTGCTACCATGACCTATAGGTCACAGGATAAGTTAGCAGCCTTTAATCTCTATTAATCTTACCAAGTCCTTGACAATACTGCTTAGAATTTGATGCTTAATCTCTCCCTTT
This sequence comes from Arachis hypogaea, assembly GCF_003086295.3. Classification (NCBI taxonomy): domain Eukaryota; kingdom Viridiplantae; phylum Streptophyta; class Magnoliopsida; order Fabales; family Fabaceae; genus Arachis; species Arachis hypogaea. The sequence goes on along the minus strand of NC_092051.1, from coordinate 118,009,400 downwards.
AACAAAAGAGGAACATTATTCTTGAAAACCCTACAAAATAAATCCAACAATCACATCCTACAATAAGTGGGGAGGGGAAAAAAGTGGAAAGGAGGATAAGAAAAAATTAAGTTAAATGCCAAAATTGGTTAAATAAAATATTTAAATAGCACATTTTGATATCAGCATATAGTTATCCTACTCTTTAGTCCAACCAATTATGATCACACATATCATAACTAGAAGTAACTTAAATTTGAGCAGGTGGTCCCAAATAGCATAAAATTTTCCTGGAAGAACTGAGAATGAGATAAAGAACTATTGGCATCCATATTTGAAATAGAGAGTGATATCCAGTATGCTAAGGAAATAGAATCTCATGAACAAGTTCAGTATGCTACCTCAAGCTCAGAAACCAGGGATTCTTCTCCACTTTGCAATAAAGTAATATGATAATCAAGTGCTGGCAATGGATTCTTCTTCGCCTTGGTCTTCCTCCTGGTCTTCAAAGCATGCAATAGTCTACACAAAAAGCAAGGGTGGAACAAAAGTAAATCAAGTGAAACAAAAGGAGTAATGAGGGTACGAGAGTTCACCCGCGCCGCAACATACCCAAACCCCCCAAATTGAAATCCTTAAAATCAAAACCCTAACCCTCTGAAATTTTAGAACCCTAAAAATACATACCTTCACCACCACGCTGGTGAGTGACAGGAGGACGATGCTAAATAGCAATGTGAGCACGCAGCGAAACGTATTTGGGGTTAGCGTCGAGTGTTTGGTGCTGACGATGGTGACGACCAAAGCTGAGGATGCTGATGACGACCAATGCTGACAACTGATGGCTCTCGAGTGGTTAGCGTCGAGTGGGGAAGAGGAGCGGTGAGTGTGGAAGAGGAGCTGCGGTTCTGGAGTGGTGACACCGATGGATCTCAAGTGGTTGGTAGGACGACGGTGAAACATATTTGGGTTGTAAGAGGCACGAAGTGGTGGTGGTGAGATCAGAGTGTTGGTGGTGAGAGGCACGAAGTGGTTTTCCGATAACGGTGAGATCAGAGTGTTGGTGTTGGTGGTGAGAGCTGAGAGGCACCAATTTGGCTAAGTTACATACGTTGTGTGTTGGTGTGAAGTATGGGTGAAAAGGAAAAAAAATTACTAAGTCTCGCAGGGATTTGGGCCAACATAGATTAGGCAACACTTCTGAAGCGCACCTAAAACTTAACGAATGGGTTACTTTTTAAAAGCGCTCCCTTTGGTAAAAAAAAAGTGTATCCATAACTTTTTAGATTCGACTATGCTTTATAAGTGATATTTAAAATATCTAAGATGACGCTTTTAAAGTGATGCCTCAATAGTGTTTCCTTTTCTCCTATAAAAGGGCACCATGCGAAAAAGCGTAGCCTATTAGAATAGGCTACGCTTTTCAAATGTAGCTTAAAAAAAGTGTGACTGAATGGGTATTTTTCTTGTAGTGTTTCTTACTTCTCAAGTTTTCTTTCTCTCTAATAACACTTATATGGTATCAGTTAGCTACCTAGATCCATATGAGATGTAATTAACAATTCTCCACTATCACCACCTCCTTCAATGACTCCCACCACCACCAATAATGTTGCTGCAATCAACAAACCATTATTTGTTCCTTTATCAGAAAAATTATGCGATGATAATTTTCTTACATGTAGGCACCTAGTTACCCTCACAATTTTGGACAAAAATTTTAAGATCATTTAGACAAAGCGAAGATCCCTGTACGTTATACAACTATTGGTAATCAAGAGTCAAACATAGAATAAAAAGCTTACAAAGAATGAAGAGTAGATGGTTATAATTGTACCTCTTGGCTATTTGCTTCAATGGAATTCTCCTTCAAACACAAAGTTCTTGGATGTCAATTTACGCATGAAATCTGGACCAGTATCCATACACATTTTACTTCAAAAAACCAAAGCACGAATTTAGTAACTCCAATTATAACTCAAATTAGTGAAAAAACTCGAATCTACTTCAAATATTTGCTTCAAATCAAGAAGTTAGTTGATGTATTGGCCATAAAAAGAGCTCTAATCATAGATTCTAAATATACAAATGTCATTTTAGATAGTTTGAATGAATATTATCATTCATTCATCACTCTTGTCACTGCTAAAGATCCATTATACTCAATTCCAGACCTTGAAGTTCTCTTGATGGCACAAGAAGACATCATTGAGAGATTTAAAAAGCTTGATACAACAATGGTACAAGTTAACATGGCACAAACAATTCCTTCAAATGCAAGAAATCTTGAAACTACCAATTATTCAACCTTTGGAAGAGGCAATTTTGATATGCCTAATAAAGGTACCTTTGGAAGAAGAGGTAAAGGAGGACGAAATGCTAGAGGAGGCAAAGGCACTTGGATGAACACAAATCTCCCTCAATGTCAGATTTGTGGGAAGCTTGGTCATGTTGCAAGCTATTGCTACTTCCGATTTGACCAATCTTTCCAACATAATCAACCAAATTCTTCAAATTCAGTCATGCATAATCTCGCCACCTCCACCATCCTTCCATAATCCAAGAGCTATGATGGCAACACCTTTAATATCAGATCCATCATGGTATGCTAATTCTGATGTATCTTATTACTGCACACCAGATCAATAAAACTAACAAAATTCTACTGAATATCATGGACAAGAGCAAGTTTACATTGGAAATAGATCAGGTATTCTTATTCACCATATTGGAAATTCAATTCTTGGACATAAACTAACTTATAAACATTACAACTTATATGATTTGCTGCATGTATCATTTGTTGCTCATAATCTCATAAGTGTCTCAAGGTTTGCAAGAGATAATCATATTTATTTTTTTCTTTTGACTTGATTTTTGTTTAGTAAAATCATAGGCTACTAAAGAGATTCTTCTTCGAGGAACAACTGAGAAAGAAATGTATCATTTTGAGAGGGTTTCTGTTCATGCCCGGGGTCGAGCTGTATGACCCAGGCTGATTGAAGACAAGTCGACCGACCTCTTCAGGTCAGGAGTAACCGACCTCCTCTCAAAGAGTTCGGCCAGAATGCTACAAAGATCCCAAACAGGCCCAAATAAAGGAAACATAGCCCAATCTAAAGGCAACTAAATCCTAGAAAGATAAGGGTGGTTCCCCTTAAAGATAAGATGACCTCACTCAGAAGATAAGATAAGATAACTAACTTATCTTATTCGAAAGGTCAGCCTACACCATTATAAATACACTGGAGCACCCAGGTATAATTCATACTCTGATTCTACTAAAAACCTGCTTAAAGTCCATGCTAACTTAAGCATCGGAGTCTCTTGCAGGTACCACCACCCTCCGATGACCAAGGATCAGCAGCACCACCAAGTCTAACAAGTCGGACACGACAGCTCTGGCCACCACCGCAGATCTCGTCCGAGATCGACCTACAGTTTCAGGTAACCCTCGGAACATTGGCGCCGTTGCCGGGGAACTTGGAAGTCATTCCATCACCATGGTGGACAACATGGACAACGATCACAACTCTGATGTAGAAAACAGGACGCCGCATAAGAACGCAGACACCACACCTCAGCAAAACGGAGAAAAGCATCCTCCAAATACAGAAATTCTAGAAGCTCTCCGAGAACAGCAGAATCGCCTCAAACAGCTCGAACAGGAAGCAGAACACCAATGCGAAGCTGAGAGGGACCTACGGAGAGAAACTAGACGACGCCGAGAGCTAGAAGATAAGCTCTTAAAGCTTGAAGCTGATCTCAAAGCTAAAACAGCTCAACCCAGTCACGGCGACAGCCCCCATAAGGATCAAGATCCTTTCACCAAAGAAATCATGAAAGCTAAGGTTCCAAAGGATTTTAAAGCTCCCAACATGACCCCATACGACGGTACCTCCGATCCAAGCCATCATCTCACCAACTTTAGAAGCAGAATGTATCTCACCGATGCCTCGGACACTATTCGATGCAAAGCCTTCCCGACTACTCTAACAAAGACGACAATTAAGTGGTTCGACAACCTGCCTCCCAGATCCATCACAAGTTTTGACGATATAGCTAAGAAGTTTCTTGCCAGATTTTCCATTCAGAAGGACAAAGCCAAACACGCCCCAAGCCTATTAGGAATCAAACAGGGATATCGGGAGAGTCTTTGCTCTTATATGGAAAGATTCAACAAAGCTTGCCTAGACATACAAAGCCTTCCAACAGAATCAGCCATCATGGGTCTCATCAATGGCCTACGAGAAGGACCCTTTAGTCACTCTGTATCAAAGAAACACCCAACATCTTTAAATGAAGTGCAAGAAAGGGCAGAGAAATATATCAACATGGAAGAAAATTCTTGATTAGGAGAGACCTCAAAATCCAGATTCTCCTACTAATCCCGGGATAAGGATAAAGAGTACAAGAAAAAGGAAGATCAACACGGAGAGAAGCCTAAAAAATATCACAATTACACCCCTCTTCAAGTGTCTCTTGTGGATGTTTTCCGAGAAGTATGCTACACCGAAGATTCCACCTCCTCGTCCAATCAAAAGCAAAAAAGGAGGGGAAAATCGGACAGAATACTGTGAGTACCACCGAATCTATCGACATCCTATAAACGAGTGCTTCGACCTGAAAAATGTCATAGAAAAATTGGTAAAAGAGGGACGACTAGATCGATACTTAGCCAACAAAACGGATGAACCCAGAAAAAGAAGAAGGGATAAAGAGGTCAGACGAACTGAATGACCACCCCGCACCCTAGAGAGGCACGTTCACATGATAAATGGAGGATTCGCAGGAGGAGGAATCTCCAAATCATCTCGCAAAAGGCACCTTAAAGAATTATACCATGTCGGAGGAGAGGAAGGATCACCCGACCTCCCTACCATTACTTTTACCCAAGAAGACGCGGCAGGCGTCATCCCGGGACATGATGATCCCATGGTCATTACCATCATATTGGCCAATGCCAACCTCCACCGCACACTGGTAGACCAAGGGAGCTCGGCGGATATCCTGTTTAAATCCGCCTTCGACAAACTCGGCCTACAAGAAAAAGAGCTCAGAGCATATCCGAACAGCTTGTTCGGACTAGGAGACACTCTAATCTAACCTCTTGGATATATTTCACTACACATAACCTTTGGAAAGGGAACCCGATCAAGAACACTCAACATAGACTACATCGTAGTCGACGTGAACTTAGCCTATAATGTCCTAATAAGTCAGACAACGCTAAATTAGCTTGCCACAGTAGTGTCAACTCCACATCTATGCATGAAGTTTCCAACTTCAGAAGGGATAGCCACGATAAAAGGAGACTAGAAAACTGCGCGATGCTGTTACAACGAAAGTATGAACCTTAGAGGCAAAGGAGAAAAAATCAACACTATTGAGCTCGGGGGAGTTCGAAGTCGGGAAGAACTTCATCCACAATTGGAAGACGAGATCGAGGAAGTCCAGATCGGGGATGGCCCAGATAAGACAACAAGTATTGGGGCAACTTTGAAAGGAGACATAAAGGAGTCTTTGATACAGTTCCTAAGAGATAATGTCGACCTCTTTGCATGAAAGGCTGCAGACATGCTGGGAATAGATCCCAAACTAATGTGCCACAAACTGGCAGTATACCCAGGATCTCGGCCAGTATAGCAGAAGCGTCGAAAGTTCGGACCAGAAAGATCCTAAGTTGTGGAAGAACAGGTACAAGCTCTACTGGAGGCAGGATTCATAAGAGAAGTCAAGTACCCACTATGGCTGGCCAACGTCATATTGGTGAAAAAGTCAAATGGGAAATGGCGAATGTGAACTGATTACACCGACCTCAATAAAGCATGTCCAAAAGATCCTTATCCACTTCCAAGTATAGACACTCTAGTGGATGCCTCCTTCGGATACAAGCACCTTTCCTTCATGGATGGTTATTTAGGATATAATCAAATCCCAATGTACCCACCTAATCAAGAAAAGACCTCATTCCTAACCCCAAAAGCAAATTACTGTTATGTCGTCATGCCATTTGGACTCAAAAATACAGGAGCTACCTACCAAAGATTAATGAATAAGGTCTTCGCAGACCCTATCGGGAAACTCATAGAGGTATATGTGGACGACATGTTGGTAAAAATACAAAGTGAGGAATCATTACTGTCTGACCTCGTCAAAGTGTTCGACACCATTAGAAAGCATGGAATGTGACTTAATCCCGCAAAGTGCACCTTTGCAGTAGAAGCTGGCAAATTCCTGGGTTTCATGCTAGCACAACGAGGAATTGAGGCAGACCCGGATAAATGCCGAGCTATACTCAACATGAAAAGTCTGACATGTGTCAAAGAAGTACAACAACTCAACGGAAGACTGGCAGCTTTGTCCAGATTTCTAGCCGGATCGGCCATAAGATCTCTTCCCTTTTACGCCACACTAAGAAAGGGAAAGAAGTTTGAATGGACCACAGAATGCGAGCGCCTTCCAGGATTTCAAAAAATTTCTGGGACAACCACCCATCCTTACTCGACCACGGGAAGGAGAAGTACTCATATTATACTTCACAATGGGAAGTCGAGCAATAGCCTCAGCACTAGTCAGAGAAGACGAAAGTGGGCAACAACCCATCTACTTCATCAGCAAAGCCCTATAATGGGCCGAACTGAACTATCGAAAGATAGAAAAGTTCACCTACTCTCTTATACTAACTTCTCGACGACTTTGTCCATATTTTCAAGCTCACACCATCAAAATTCGGACTAACCAACCCATGAAAGACATTCTACAGAAGACAGACTTAGCTGGAAGAATTCTACAGTGGGCAGTCGAGCTATCTGAGTTTGATCTTCAATATGAAGTTCGGACGGCCATCAAGTCTCAGTATTTAGCTGATTTCATTGCTGAGTACACTGACACCCCGGGAACTCCTACAAAATGGAACCTATATGTAGACGGCTCTTCAAACAAAACCGGGAGTGGTGTGGGCATGATAATAGAAAGCGACCAGGGAACCCAAATCGAACTCTCCCTAAAGTTCGAGTTTCCTGCTTTAAACAATCAGGCCGAATACGAGGCATTACTAACTGGTTTGAGGCTGGCCAAGGAGGTTGGAGTTCAAAAGCTTATCATCTTCAGCGATTCATAAGTAGTCACCTCAGAAATTGAAGAAGGATCTCCCAGAATGATCTACTACAATGAAAGGGGTCAACTCCCAACTCCAAAGGGAAGAGCTCGACCTACTTCCAGAAATCTGAGAAAGAGCTCGGATCAGGGAGGAGGCGCTAAAATGTCGAATGGCCTCAAGATACAATCAGAGGGTAGTATAGCGGAGCTTCACTAACAACGACCTCATCCTAATCCGAAATGATATCGAAACAAGTTGACCGGAAGAGGGAAAGCTAGCAGCTAACTGGAAAGGACCCTACCGAGTCACAGAGGTACTGGGAAAAGGCTACTACAGGGTGTCCAAACTAGAAGGGCGAGGTAATAAAGATCTTAGGTCAAGGTGCACTCTTTTTCCTGAAAAGGTTTTTTAACGAGGAACCAAGCGAAGATCTGTAAAGTTGCCTGACTTAGAGGGGCAAACACTCACATGTATATATTTTCTTTGCCTATATGTCTACTTTCTATTGGAATAAAACTTTTCATATTTTCTACAAAGTTTCTCTATAAAGACGCATTAATCTGAATGCAAAAATCCATTGCCCGATTACAAAGCTACAGGTCGGCAAGGTGAAAACCAAATTCACCCCCCGACCACGATGAAAATCGAATTCATCGTCCGAATTTCTACAAAGATTGGCAAAGTGAGAACCAAACTCACCGCCCGACTTTGACAAAATCGGCAAAAGGAAAAAGCAATAAAAACAGATTAATGTGAAGGCGACAAAAATTATAAAAAGTAATCCATAGAGGTCTGAGAAAAAATGGATTGCTAAAAATAACTGAAGATGGACCGACATGAAGAAGTCGGACCAATCGACATGAAAGTGACAAAAGTTATAAAAAGTAATCCATAAAAAGAGACCTGACGAGGTCTGAGAAAAAATTGATTGCTAAAAATAACTTAGAAGGGACCGGCATGAAGAAGTCGGACCAATCAACTAAAAGCTACAAAAGTTATAAAAAGTAATCCATAGAAAGAGGCCTGACGAGGTCTGAGGAAAAATAGATTGCTAGAAATAACTTAGAAAGGATCGACATGAAGAAGTCGGACCAGACCAATTAAAGCAACAAAGTTATAAAAAGTGATCCATAAGAAAGAGGCCTGGCCAGCCCTGATTAAAAATGGATTACTAAAAATAACTCGAGAAGGAGCGACAAGAGAAGTCGACCAACAAAAGGCGTGCGCTAGAAGGGACACAGCTCAGCCCAAAAAGCCACGACCTCACGACCTCACGATAAAGCTACCAAAAGTGTTCTATGAGAATGCAAACTACAAAAAAGTCATCAGACAAGTCATCACAATCAACAAGAAAGAGGTCGGACAACCGAATCTCGATACCTTACAGAGGATCTAGAGAAATCCCCAAAAAAGACAGCCAGCATGTCAAAGAAAACAAGGCTATTCTAAAAATCATTAAAGAAACTCAGGAGGCAACCTGGAAGAGGACCTTAGGAGTTCAAAAGAACTTTGTTTATCTACCAAAGTTGCATATAAGCAACTAACAGTCAAAGGAACCAAGTTATAAACCAAAGTTATAAGAAGTAGAGTTCAAAAGCCCACAAGTCGGGCTGTGGAGATAAAAACACATAATTCATAAGGGTGCAAGGTTTCCCCAGTAGCAGCGTCAGAAGGCGGAAGAATGATATTCACCAGGACAGCATCTACGGTCCCATCCTCACGATTGAGTATCTCACAATCCGGATCGGGCTGGGGGCGGTTGACCTCGGCAGTAGGATTTGAAAAAGTCGTGGTGGCAGAGGCTTTGACTGGCGGCACAGGGGGAGGATTTTCCTCTTCATCATCTGGGGCAGGGACGATTTTACCATCCTCCACAACGTTGTCCAAACTGAAGAGACTCAGGTTGAGCTCAGGAGCCAGAACTCGAACCTGGGCCTTCAAGTTTTCATAGGCATCAGTCACACTGCCTACAAGATGACCCTGGAGCTCAGTATAGTCAGCTCGAGCAGACTCCAGCCTCTCCCTGGTCTCCAGTAGCTCGGCATAAGTACGGGTATAACTCTCATTCGACTTCTTGGCCATTTCCTCAGCCAGATTCGCAGCAGCCTCCGTAGCAACAGTCCTGGATTTTTCTTTTTCTACATCCAGCTCCAGCTTAATAACTCTAGCGTCCAGTTCATCCTTCAACCCCTTAATCCTATCACACTCCGACTTGGCTTCCAGCATAAACTCCTTCGTCGCATGGACGGGAGAGTCTTGGATTGAGCGAAACAAAGCCGCACCCATGTATGCCATCCGAACACTTCTTCTGGTAATGAAATCCAGTTGGTGCAGGATGGACACGTCGTCCATAGGAAGTCGGCCATAAGGGGCGATCTGGTTATCAACAAACCCCACAACATCAAAGTCAGAGGCATCCAGATTATAAGGTTCAATAGTCTTCTGCTTCTTTGGAGGAGGACCAGTAGCAGAGGGAGAGGCAGCTGATAAACCACTATTTCATGGTTTATATTGTGTTTAAATTGTGTGGTTTTATCATGATCTTTTCCCACTTATTCATTAAATAAGCATGCATTTATATTTCCTTCCTAAAGATGTTTTATGGTTGAAAACTTGCTTCCTAGAGACTTTTAATTATGTATTTTATTTCTCCCTTATTCCATTCGATGCCGTGATCTGTGTGTTAAGTGTTTCAGGCTTTATAGGGCATGAATGAGTTGGAGATTGGAAGGGAAGCCTGCAAAACGGAAGGAACACAAGAAATTGAGGAGATGACCAGCGAGAAGCGACGTGGCCGCATGGATGACGTGACCGCGCGGCATGGAATAACACGAGTGACGCGGCCGCATGGACGACGCGTCCGCGTGGCAAAGCAGAAACGCGAATGACGCGTCCGCATGAGCGACGCGATCGTGTGACGTGCGCGATCTGCATAATTTGTAGATTCGCTGGGGGCGATTTCGGGCCCTATTTTGACCCAATTTTCGGCCCGGAACAGCAGACTAGAGCCAGAAAACATGCAGAAACCAAAAAGGGAGAACATTCATTCTACACGGTTTTAGTTTTTAGATCTAGTTTTACTCCTCCTCTAGGTTTTTTGCTCTCTACACATTCATAGTTATTAGGATTTTAGTTTCTTTAGCTTTTTGCATTGGGATAATGAGAAGAGTTATTACCTCATCAAGACTTCGTCATTCTAGTTCGTTTTCTTTACTTGGCTTACTCTTCCATGTTCCTTGCTTTGTTTAATTTTACCATTGGAATATTTTTAGGATTATTTAATACAAGGATCACTTTTATTTTTAATTGATTATTTTCAATTTTTATTTATAATGTCTTTCTTTAATTCCTTTTCATATGCTACGAATTTTACCTTTACAATGAGTGAGTAGTTCCCTAACTTGATGGAGAGTTGATTGAAAGGAACCCTTGAGTTGGAAGGTTCAAGAGAAAGATTGCAATTGGGTTATTGTTGGATTGCTCTCTAATTCCCAACACCAATCCTCCCCAGAGTGGATTGGGACTTGTGAATAAAACAACATTCCAACTTGTTTTACCTCCCTTTACTTAGTAAAGGATAACAAAACGAAATAACTCTCAATTGTCAATTAACCTTAAGAGTGTTCCATCAAGAATAGGGCTTCCATGTAATCAACTTCTAGTCAAGGCTTTTATTTACATTATTCAATTTCATCAATTTAATTTCCTGTTTACTCAACTCAACCTTTTTCAAAAACATCTGATTAATAAAATAACACCCTTTCCTGCAACTCGTTGGGAGACGACCTGGGATTCATACTCCCAGTATTTTAAATTCAATTTTCTGTGACACCTTTCTAAATTGGTAGGTGGATTTCTGGTGAGTTAAGAACTATACTTGCAACGTACATATTTCAACAATTTTTAATTCGCCAAATTTTGCCCGCATCAATTTTTGGCGCCGTTGCCGGGGAGTTGCAATAGAGTGCTAAAGTTATTAATTAGAATTTATTTATTTGCATTTTATTTTACTTTGCTACTATGAGCTGCCTGTTTCTTTCGTCAAATGACGCGTTCACTTCCTGATCCGCGCTTGCTAATATTCGATCCTGAAATTGAAAGGACTGTTTCACGAATAAGGCGAGCTCGGCGTCAGTTAGTCCGCTCTGAGGGCAGATCTGAAAGTGAACTTGAGGAAGAAACCAGCTCCCGTTCTACTGATTTAGTTGATTCACGTGCAGACGACATGGCAGAACCTAGGAGAGTTACCATCCAGGAGGAAGGAGCCCCTAATTTTACAATGCAACCGTTTCAAGCGCGTCACCCAGCAGTGGCTACAGATTTTGAAATAAAGACCGCACTGCTCAATTTGATGCCCAAGTTTCATGGTTTACCTGCTCAAGAGCCCATCAAGCACCTGAGGGATTTCCAGGCAGCCTGTTCTACTGTCAGGCGTGATGGTACAGATGAAACTTCAATTCTGCTGAAAGCTTTCCCATTTTCTTTTGAGGGAAAAGCAAGAGAGTGGTACTACACTCAACCCCTAGCAAACGTATCCAACTGGGATACGCTTAGAAAAGAGTTTTTGGAGAAGTTCTTTCCAGCTGAAGTTACTGATAAACTGAGGAAAGACATTTCCACGATTGTTCAAGATGACAACGAGACTCTCTTTGAATACTGGGAGCGCTTCAATAATCTTCTGGAAGCATGCCCCCACCACATGATTGACAAGATAGTGTTACTCAGCTATATCATACAGGGTATGAGGCCCCAAGATAAGACCACATTGGAAAGTGCTAGCAATGGGTCTATGAAGAAGTACAAGACCACTGATGAGGCATGGCAATTGATCAGCGACTTAGCTGAATCCACTAGGAACCACAGACAGAAGCAAGGCCGCTCAAAAGCCGTTGCAGAAGTATCCTCTAGCAGAGAGACTGCTGCTCTAACTCAGAGTATCTGTGAGATGACCAACTTGCTGAAGCAGATGCAATTGAATCAACAACAAGTTCAGCAAGCTCAACCTCCTTCACCACAGCAAAACCAACAGTTAGTCCCACAAAGGGTTTGCGGAATTTGTACTGATTATAGCCATTATACTGATGAATGCCCGCAACTCCAACAGGAAGACAACATGGTGGCATCCACTCATAACTTCTATGACCGCCCCAACCAAGGGTACAATCAAGGTGGAAATAATAACCATGGATGGCAGGACAATTCTAACCAGAATTGGAGGGATAACAATAACAGAGGAGGCATAGATAATCAGAGAAATCAGAGGTGGAATAATAACAACAACAGACAGCAGAACCAACCTTACAGAGCACCTCACCTGAGGCAGTCCCAAGGACCACAGAATACCCAACAGCAGACCTCTCAATTTACTCACCCTTCTTCATCTCCTAATGAAGAATTACTAAAATTTTTTGAGTGAAGTCAACAGACCATGGAAAATAACATTAATGCCAGTCTGAATGGTCTAACCGCTACCCTGCAAGCTCTTGTCTCACAGATTGGATCAATACAAAATTACAGTAACCAACCTTCAAGCTCCACTGGAATTCCCTTTCAACCATTACCCAATCCAAAGGGAGGCATTAATGCCATCACCCTAAGGTCCGGAACCACATTGCAGGAGAGGAATCAGGAGGAGCCAAGCTCACCAGACCACGCTTCAGCTGAAGAGGTAGTAGAAATAGAAGATGTCGAAGAAGAAGAGGACATACAGGACATGGCTGAAGAAGAAGAAGTGCAACCACAAGAGGAAGCACCAAAAGGTGCAGACACTGTAGAAAACACTACTCCCATTCCCTTTCCACAACTTGCAAGGAAGCCCAGGAAGCAACTGGAACCCGATCCCAAAATGGTAGAAATATTCAAAAAGGTTGAGGTAACCGTTCCTCTTTTTGATGTTATTCAACAAGTACCTAAATATGCAAAGTTTCTAAAAGATTTATGTATACATAAAGACAAAATTAATGAATTAGAAACTATTCCTTTAGGTAGTTCCATATCTGCTTTAATGGGAGGATTACCTGAAAAATGTAGTGACGCAGGTCCTTGTATAGTTACTTGTACTATTGGTGGAGTAGTAATTTATGATTGCATGTGTGATTTTGGAGCATGTGTTAGTATAATGCCTTTGTCTATATATGATATTTTGAGGCTCCCTCCCTTAAAAAGGTCGGCAGCTCGCTTTGTGTTAGCAGATAAAAGCATTATTACAGTGGCTGGAGTTGCTGAAGATGTTTTGGTGAACATTAAAGGGCTTACATTTTTCACTGATTTTTATATCTTGGAGATACCCCATAATGACTCAGATAAGCCATCATCAATCCTACTTGGAAGACCATTCCTGAAGACATCAAAATTCAAATTGGATGCTTTTTTAGGAACATACTCTTTTGAAATAGATGGCCGAATAGTAATCTTCAATCTGAATGGAGTCATAAACAACCTTCCAGAAGATTATTCTATCTTCCAGCGTGATGTCATAGATGAAAGTGTAGCTGAAGTTCACAAGAAAGAATTAGAAGAGAGGCACACTGGACCAGGTCCAAGTGTGGGGACCCTCTTAATTGACAATGAGGACATTTTGCCATTTTCACAAGCTCCAAATAATCCAGAGCCTGCCCATGATCAGAATTTAGAGTTGAAACCCCTCCCTCCACATCTCAAATATGCTTATCTTGAAGATGAGCAGAAGTTTCCGGTCATCATTGCAAGGGAACTTACTTCTCAACAAGAAGAGCAGTTACTTGATGTACTGAGGAAGCACAAGAAGGCAATTGGGTGGAGTTTGGCAGACATAGTAGGCATCAACCCTCAAGTATGTGAGCACAGAATATTTTTAGAAGAGGGAGCAAGACCTGTTCGTCAACCCCAAAGAAGATTGAACCCCACTATCTTGGAAGTTGTCAAAAAGGAAGTGACCAGACTATTGGAAGCAGGTATCATCTATCCCATTTCAGACAGTGAATGGGTTAGCCCAATACAAGGGGTGCCCAAGAAGTCTGGAGTCACCACAGTGAAGAATGAGCATGGAGAGCTCATAGCAACTAGAGTTCAGAATGCTTGGAGAGTCTGCATTGATTACAGGCGTGTCAACCAAGCAACCCATAAGGATCACTACCCACTTCCATTTATTGATCAAATGCTGGATCGCCTGTCAGGTAAATCACATTATTGTTTTTTAGATGGTTACACAGGTTATTTCCAGATTCATATAGCTCCTGAGGATCAGGAAAATACCATTTTTACATGTCCTTTTGGGACTTATGCTTACAGGAGAATGCCCTTTGGCTTGTGCAATGCACCAGCTACTTTTCAAAGGTGTATGATGAGTCTTTTCTCTGATATTATTGAGGACTGTATGGAAGTTTTTATGGATGATTTTAGCATTTATGGTGATTCTTTTAGCCTTTGCTTAGATGGATTATCTAGAGTATTGGATAGATGTGTCAGTACAAACCTTGTATTAAATTTTGAAAAATGTCACTTTATGGTAAAACAAGGGATTGTACTAGGACATGTGGTATATAATACCGGCATTTCTGTAGACCCAGCAAAGGTGAATGTTATTTCTAGTTTACCTTACCCCTCTTCGTTGAGGAAAGTCCATTCATTCCTTGGCCATGCAGATTTTTACAGGAGATTTATTAAGGACTTTAGTAAGGTAGTACTTTCCTTATCCAGATTACTGCAGAAGGATATCGAGTTCGAGTTCAGTGAGGATTGTAAAGAAGCGTTTGATAAGCTGAAGACCGCCCTGACTCAAGCCCCAATTGTGAGAGGACCAGACTGGAGCCAGCTATTTGAAATCATGTGCGATGCTTCCAACCATGCAGTAGGAGTAGCGCTGGCTCAGCGTGAAGGTAAGGACCCTTTTGTTATTACTTATGCATCTAAGACTTTAGACACTGCCCAATCCAAATATACTACTATTGAGAAAGAGCTTCTTGCTGTTGTTTTTGCTCTGGATAAATTTCGAGCTTATTTACTTGGTACTAGAGTAGTAGTGTATTCGGATCATGCAGCTTTAAAGTATCTATTAGCTAAAAATGAGTCCAAACCAAGGCTTATACGTTGGATACTGCTATTACAAGAATTTGATTTAGAAATAAAGGATAGGAGTGGTAACCAGAATTTAGTGGCAGACCACTTGAGTCGCCTTGAGCACAATAAGGATGATTCTACTCCTATAGATGATAATTTTCCTTTTGATAACATGCAAGCAGTATCTGAGGTATCTCCTTGGTATGCACCTGTAGCTAATTATCTAGTTAGCCGCACATTTCCTCCAAACTTTTCTAAGCATCAAAGAGACAAGCTGAAAAGCGAGTCTAAATATTATATATGGGATGACCCATATTTATGTAGATGTAGCGCTGATCAGGTAATTAGATGATGTGTGCCTCAATCAGAATTCCAGTCCATCTTAGAGGCCTGTCACTCATCTGAGAGTGGAGGACATTTTGGCCCCCAAAGAACTGCTAGAAAAATCTTAGACTGTGGATTCTGGTGGCCTACTCTTTTTAGAGACGCTGCTGAATTTTGTAAATCTTGCCTCCCATGCCAAAAATTTGGTAATATATCCAAGAGGGATGAGATGCCTTAACAATATATGCTTTTCTGTGAAATCTTTGATGTTTGGGGCATTGACTTCATGGGTCCATTTCCAAATTCTAATGGTTATTTTTATATATTGTTAGCTGTGGATTACGTTTCCAAATGGGTGGAAGCAATTTCTACCCGCACTGATAATGCTAACACTGTTGTTTCCTTTGTGAGAAACCATATTATCTGTCGCTTTAGATCCCCACGAGCAATCGTGAGCGATCAAGGCACCCATTTTTGTAACAGGAGACTAACAGGACTAATGAAGAAGCATGGGATAATTCATAAGGTTGCAACAGCATACCATCCTCAGACCAATGGGCAAGCCGAGGTGTCAAATAGAAAGATAAAGCGTATCTTGCAGAAGATAGTAAAGCCCCATAGAAGAGACTGGAGCACCAGGCTACAAGATGCACTCTGGGCATACAGAACAACATACAAAACACCCATTGGGATGAGCCCTTTTCGCTTAGTTTATGGAGAAGCTTGTCATCTCCCGGTAGAAATAGAGCACAAAGCCTTTTGGGCAGTCAAGGAGTGCAATATGGGAATTGAGAAAGCCGGGGCTAAAAGGAAGTTGCAACTGCAAGAACTGGAGAGCCTGCGCCTAGAAGCTTATGAGAACTCTAGGCTACACAAGGAGAAGATGAAGGCTGTACATGACCAGAACATCAAGAGAAAAGAGTTCCAACCTGGGGACTTAGTCCTCCTTTACAAATCTCGACTGAGGCTCATGCTAGGCAAGTTGAGATCAAGATGGGAAGGTCCATACAGAGTAGAGAAGGCCGAACCGTACGGAGTTTATCACCTTATCCATCCTTCGAGCTCGGAGCTTATCAAAGTTAATGGACATCGTTTAAAGCTGTACCATGGCGAAAAGAGGAAGAAAGACAAGGAACTCGAGATCTTCCTCTTGGAAGATCCCCACATAGCCGCAGACTGAGCTAGTGGAGCGTCCAACTTACGGACGTTAAAGCAAAGTGCTAGGTGGGAGACAACCCACCATGGTATGATCGTTCTTTTCTTTATTTTTAATTTTTCTTATTCAGTAACTCTTCTCTTTATTAATATTTTCGTGCATCTACATTTACATATTAAAAAAAAAAGAAGAGAGAGAGAGCCACGCGACGCGACCGCATCAGCGACGCGTTCGCGTGGCAAGGAGAGGAGAGAAAAAAAAATAAAAAACAAACAGAGAGTCTTGCTGGAGCATGGTTGGAGAAGTGCCAGTGGCACAAATCAACCCACGCGACCGCGTCGCTGATGCGTCCACGTCGTATGCACATAATGGCCTCCCACGCGACCGCGTGCCCCACGCGGCCGCGTGCCCCACGCGGCCGCGTGCCCCGATTTTCGACGTAGAAAGGGTGCACAGCTGAAAGTTGTGCTAGAGTGGTGCTGGACTGGCGTTGGACACGCAGTCCCCCTCACGCGATCTCGTGCCCCACGCGGCCGCGTCGTACCCCATATATTGCCCACTCACACGATCGCATGCCCCATGCGATCGCGTCACCTCAAATTTGGCACATATATCAATTCGAACATAGAGTTGTGCTGGCGTGAAGCTGCACTCGCGCCAGAAGCACAAACTGGGTCACACGACCGCGTAACCGACGCGACCGCGTCCCTCACCTTAAGCGCAAGTCGCGCGATCGCGTGCTCCATGCGATCGCGTCGCTTGCGCCGCACAGCTCAACCTGAATTGCCAAAATATCTTATCTTTTTCCTCTCTAATCCTAATTTTTCTTTTTCCTCCTTACTTCTTCCTCCCCCTTCTTCCTTCTATCTCACCTTTCACTCTCACTCTCCCTCACCTCCATTAACAAAGTTTTTATTTTCTTCCTCATCCTTTTCTTTTCTATCATTCCTTTTATTTTATTTGTTATTTTATTTTCTTTTCTTTTTCTTTTCATTATTCATATTTTCTTTCTTCTTCTTTTCTTTTTACATGGTGTTAGAATTTTATTTGAGTCATTATTTTTCCTTACTATGCTTGTGGATTATTGCAAATTGCTTGACAATTATATATTATTTTCTTTAAAGGGTTGCTTGCATGTTCACTTTAATACTTTCTATACCTTCTTCACCATGCATGCTATATGTTTGTGAAAAAGCCCATATGGCACTATGCACTTCTCTATATTATTCTACTATTCAATGCTTGCTTTTCACAAATCTCCTTTACTATTATATTAACTAAATTTAATTGTCAATACAAACGTGATGGTTTGTTACAAAGTCATGCTTGGTCTATGCTACTCATGCCCTTTGCCGGCATGCCAATAAACACCTTGCATTTACTTGTATCATATGCAATAACTATTTTTCCATTAATGATCTTTCACATGTACTCATGAGCATGTGTTAACATCATTTACCTTTTAATGTGCATTTCTAACCATCCTTTTCCGTTCTCTTCATTGCTATATATCTCTTTAAATTTAATTTACTTTCTCTTCCCTCTTTCAGGATGGCCACCAAGAAAGAAAAGGAGAAAGCTACTCCCAAACCTCCAGCAAGAAGAGGAACTAAAAGAGCACTAGTGGCAGAGCCTTCTTCAACTGCAGTCAAGCCCTCAACAAAAAGAGTTAAGAGGATCATAATGGTTGACGAAAAGGAGAAAGCCTTTCCAGCAAAGGACACTGCGCGATTTTCCAATCGCTACTGTGAGCAGATGTTCCCTATTATGGCTGAAAGGAGTTACAACAACGAACACCTTCTTATCCTCCCGCCCAATATTGCTACTTTTGTTGAGCCGCAAATTGAACGAAGACAATGGGGTTTCCTACAGAGACAACAGAAGCAGGTCAATCTTTCTTGGGTAGTCGAGTTCTACTTTAACTTCTACCTGCCTACCCTGCGGTCTGTCTTTTTCCGTCAGAAGCAAGTCTCCATTACAGAAGAGGCTATTCAACAAGCTTTGAGTCTTCCCCCTTTTTCAGAAGGATTGGACGCTTTTCAAGAAACTGCACTCAAGCGCCAGATGTACCAATTTGACTGGGAAGCTGTTCTCAAAGTTATTGCACTACCTGGCAGCCGTTGGATCTACGGATACCATCGTACCCGCCCTAAGGGTATATTGGCTTCAGCACTTACCTTGGAGGCTCACGTATGGGCACAGATCATGTCCCATTACGTCTTTTCGAGCACTCACGAGTCCTCCTTTACTGCGGACATGGCCGTTCTACTATGGTGTATCCTTACAGACCAGCCTCTGAATTTACCAAGACCTATCCGGAATGCCATGGGACACGTACAAATTGCGGGCAACTTACCTTTTCCCGCCTTGGTCTCAGATCTTGTCTCAGCAGCCGGAGTTTCCTACAGAGCTGGAGACACCAAAGCCATGCTCCCACGGGATGATCAGTATGTCCCCAATGGGAAGTACCTCAGACTTCCAGCAGCCACTACCAGCCTTCCTACTGCTCCAGTTGAAGATATTCCTTCTTCAACACCACAAGCACCTACAACTGATGAACTACTCCAGCAGATAATCCAAAGATTGGATCGGCAAGAACAAAAAGCGAAGTTAAGAGAGCGCCGTCACGAGCGCCGATTCAAACACCTCAAGGAGCTACTCAAAGGATACTTCAAGGACTCAGACACCCCGGACTCCACTTCTTTTACCAGCACAGGGAGCCATGATGGTCCTGATTGTGGAGATACTGCAACCAGCCCACCCCTGTTCCTGACAGATGGCACCGAGGATGGTGCAAAGCCTTAAGTGTGGGGAGGTCGGTCAGTACCTGACTTCCGGAGGTAATTTTCCTTCCCTAGCACCAATGAATTAGGATTTTAGTTAGTCTTTCTTTCTTTTATAGAATAGGATAAATTGCATAGTAATAGGTTAGTTGCATGCATGCTCTACTTGATTGAAAAGACAATAAGTTTCTTCTAAGACCCTATCTTTGGAACAAATTTCACTAATTTTTAAAATTTTTTATGATAAATCTGCTTGAAGTTGTATTTGGAACATGATGTTTGAGCTAAAAGAACACACAACCTGTGAAGATTTGAGCCTTTATGCATGGTTACACTATTTAACCATAATTAATTTATTCTTGTGTGTTTACTTCTCTATGATTGTAATCTATATTTTGTTTTATCTTATATGTCCAATATTTATTATATTTATATGCTTGCACATGATTGAGGCCATTATTTGTTTAAACTCACTCAATTAAGCCTACCCTTTTCAATTACCTTTTGTTAACCACTTTGAGCCTTTAAATCCCATTTGTTCTATATTTCACCACATTACTAGCCTTAAGCGGAAAAACAATTGTATATCCCAAATTGAATCTTTGGTTAGTTTAAGATAGAATTGTGTGTGCCAGTTAAGTATGAGAAATTATGGGAACAAAAGTTATTAAGGGGATGTATCATGATAATTTAATGGGAATTTGGATACCTACTCATGTGAAACTATAAGAATCAAAAAAATCTATGTGCATTGATAAGCTATGTTTACTTTTATTTAAAAAAAAGCAATAAATAAATAAGGGGACAAAATTACCCCAATGCTGAATTAAGAATTCAAGGATCAATGCACATATGATAAAAATTAAAATAAAATATTGATACATGAGTATGGAATGAAAAAGGGGAACTCTGGGTAGCTAGGTATGAATTCTAAAATTATGTAAATTATATAGGTTGGGTTAAAGCTTGGGTTAATTAAAGATTCAATTTATAAGCTCACTTGACCATAGATGTATCCCTACCATTACCTTGGCCCCATTACAACCTTGAAAAGACCTCATGATGTTTGCATTGGTATAATAAATGTTGTTGATTGGTTAGGAGAAGAACAAAAATTAGAAAGCATGATTAGAGAAGGATAGAGTGATTACCCTATACACTAGAGAGACTAGAGTGTACATACACCATCAGTGATGGTTCCATGCTTGAATTTCTATGTTCCCTGCTTTCATGAGCTATCCTCTTGCATTTTTATCTGCTCTTACTTTATAAGAATTGAATTAGTGGAATTTGAATTATAATTGTTTTGAAGAACTTACTTACTTTTGATCAAGTGGACAAGAAGCATATAGTTGCATTCATATATATAGGTTGCATTACATTTCATAGGTTTTACATGTTCTTACTCATTTCATTTATCTCCTTCAATTAAGCATGAGGACATGCTAATGATTAAGTGTGGGGAGGTTGATAAACCACTATTTCATGGTTTATATTGTGTTTAAATTGTGTGGTTTTATCATGATCTTTGCCCACTTATTCATTAAATAAGCATGCATTTATATTTCCTTCCTAAAGATGTTTTATGGTTGAAAACTTGCTTCCTAGAGACTTTTAATTATGTATTTTATTTCTCCCTTATTCCATTCGATGCCGTGATCTGTGTGTTAAGTGTTTCAGGCTTTATAGGGCATGAATGAGTTGGAGATTGGAAGGGAAGCCTGCAAAATGGAAGGAACACAAGAAATTGAGGAGATGACCAGCGAGAAGCGACGCGACCGCATGGATGACGCGACTGCGCGGAAGAGAGTAATTTGAAGCGATGCGGCTGCATGGATGACGCGACCGCGCGGCATGGAATAGCACGAGTGACACGGCCGCATGGGCGATGCGTCCGCGTGGCAAAGCAGAAACGCAAATGACGCGTCCGCATGAGCGACGCGATCGCGTGACGTGCGCGATCTGCATAATTTGCAAATTCACTGGGGGTGATTTCGGGCCCTATTTTGACCCAGTTTTTGGCCCGGAACAGCAGACTAGAGCCAGAAAACATGCAGAAACCAAAAAGGGAGAACATTCATTCTATACGGTTTTAGTTTTTAGATCTAGTTTTACTCCTCCTCTAGGTTTTTTTCTCTCTACACATTCATAGTTATTAGGATTTTAGTTTCTTTAGCTTTTTGCATTGGGATATTGAGAAGAGTTATTACCTCATCAAGACTTCGTCATTCTAGTTCGTTTTCTTTACTTGGCTTACTCTTCCATGTTCCTTGCTTTGTTTAATTTTACCATTGGAATATTTTTAGGATTATTTAATACAAGGATCACTTTTATTTTTAATTGATTATTTTCAATTTTTATTTATAATGTCTTTCTTTAATTCCTTTTCATATGCTACGAATTTTACCTTTACAATGAGTGAGTAGTTCCCTAACTTGATGGGGAGTTGATTGAAAGGAACCCTTGAGTTGGAAGGTTCAAGAGAAAGATTGTAATTGGGTTATTGTTTGATTTCTCTCTAATTCCTAACACCAATCCTCCCCAGAGTGGATTGGGACTTGTGAATAGAACAGCATTCCAACTTGTTTTACCTCCCTTTACTTAGTAAAGGATAACTAAACGAAATAACTCTCAATTGTCAATTAACCTTAAGAGTGTTCCATCAAGAATAGGGCTTCCATGTAATCAACTCCCAGTCAAGGCTTTTATTTACATTATTCAATTTTATCTATTTAATTTCCTGTTTACTCAACTCAACCCTTTTCAAAAATATCTGATTAATAAAATAGCACCCTTTCCTGCAACTCGTTGGGAGACGACCTGGGATTCATACTCCCAGTATTTTAAATTCAATTTTCTGTGACACCTTTCTAAATTGATAGACAGATTTCTGGTGAGTTAAGAACTATACTTGCAACGTACATATTTCAACAATTTTTAATTCGCCAAATTCTGCCCGCATCAGCAGCACCAGAGGTCTGGGGAGTTGGGATGATCTTCCTCGGCCCAGAAGTGTCCGAGGTCGATCTCCTCTGCGTAACATTAGAAGATCCCTCCCCAGGACCTTTGGTCAAAATATTCTGGGCAGCAGTTGCCTTTCTCGCCCTCTTAAAAGCCTTCATAGAGTCAGTAGTCTTCACCATCTCTGAAAAAATAAAGCAGCAAAACCAAAGTTGCAAGTTAGAAAGAGATGGATTGACAAAACAAACAAAATAACAAAGACAAAGCTAAAAAGAAATCGGCAGCTACCCAATTCAGTTCGAAGGAGGGAAGGATCCCCCAAGAACCTCTTTATATTGAGATGGGGAGGCTCCCCTTAATTTTCCTCTAGTACGTGTACAAAAGCCTGCTCAACCTCATCCAACATTTCCTAAGTATATCTAGACACTACCACATTCTGTTGCCAGCATAAGGGGAAGGCACGCTTATTATTCTATTCCAAGAAGAAAGGCCGAGCTCCTTCAATAGCTCAGACCTTGAAGTAATAGTTTTTGAAATCCCTAAAAGATTCATCATACATAGAAAAAACTTTCTTTCACTGGGCAGCTCAGAAAGAAATCCAGGAAGCCTTCTTCTTAGCTGCCCTAGGCTTCGTCAAAACAAAAAGGTAAAGAAAGAGAGTTTGAGAAGGTCGGACATCCAGTTCTTGGCACAATAGTTGGAAGATTTTTATGAAGCCCCATGAGTTAGAGTGAAGCTGGGAAGGAGCAACGTTACAGGACCACAACAAGTCGGTCTCAAAGGAAGTAAAAGGAATGGTGATGTTCATTTGGCTAAAAAAGTAGTCATAAGCATAAAAGAAGGGGCGTTCCCCCTGAGTCAAAGAAGGAAAACAAAGTCTTTCATCAGGGTCAGGTGCTATCAACTCATAATCCTTTTCCTGATCTCTATTACTATAAACCCTGTGATGTCTCCTAAGCTACATGCAATACTCAAAATTAACCGCAGAAATGCACATCAAGACGAGGGAGTCTAGCCAGTTAGACATGCCCTTGGGGACTTTGGAGGATGTCTCGACAATAGCGAGAAGACATGGGTCAACTAGTCCTATAGTGAGAAAAGGGAAAAATATGTTACTAATCCAACAACTCAGACAAAACAGAAAACATCTTGGACAAATATGGAGATAACTCGGACAATGGCATGCAAAAGTTAAAAGACTCAGAAACAGCAGTAAAAGGAAACCCCAGAACTTACATGAAAGTCCAGGGCCATCCTTTGGAGGCAATAGCAAAGTAAGAACCCAAGAAAGGAGGGAAATCAATAGTCTATGTTCTGACATCTCTCAAACAAGAAAACAACCCCCCCTTTGATAGCAACACCCCACAAAGAAAGTCACAATTCACAAAAAAGATGGTCAAAGTCATGATCTTTTCACAGTTTATCAGCAAAGGAATTTTCGTCGCATCTAAAGGAAATCATCCATGCCATACAAAACAGCATACCATCAAACATCAAACAGACCACGCAGAAATCATCAAGAAAGATCCAACCTTTTTGAAATAAACAGTTCACTACGTCAAACTACAAACTTACAGTCGAACAAAAATGGCGATTCATACAAAACAAAGAAACCCTCAGAGCACACATTACAGCGATAATCAAGACACAACAAAAGCAGAGAAAGATGCAAATTTTCCAAAATGAATTCAAGCAAAGATAAAAACTTTTCAAAATTAGAACAATGCAAACACGAAAAGAACATCGTGAAAGGTAAAAGAGAAAGAAAAAGAAAACCAACCTGTAGACAAGAAGGAGACGATCACAGATTGAAGCAAGTGACACCAGCCAATCACCTGTCGAGTAAAAGAAAAGGGAAGCGCAAAAATGCAAAAACGGAAAAAAGAAGAAGTTACAGCGAGCAAGAGAAGAGAAAATTGAAGGAAGCTTTGAAAAATTCAAAAATGAGATACAAGGGAGGGAAATAAAGGAAACGGCAAGGTTGTTAATGGGTTTTACTCTCGCACATTCCCAAGGAAATGCAAAACGCACGTTGCAATTAAAAAGGGATGAGAAAAATGCTCTGCATTCAAACCACCAAAACGGAAACTCTACAACGAGATCAAGATGCTCGAGTTCGGCTTCCTCAACAAAGGGATCGAAGTCTACAAAAAGAACACGACTCCAAAAGGAAGACCACACTCAAGCAGGGGCACTGTTCATGGCCGGGGTCGAGATGTATGACCCGGGCTGATTGAAGACAAGTCGACCGACCTCTTCAGGTCAGGAGTAACCGACCTCCTCTCAAAGAGTTCGGCCAGAATGCTACAAAGAGTCCAAGCAGGCCCAAATAAAGGAAACATAACCCAATCTAAAGGCAACTAAAGCCTAGAAAGATAAGGGCGGTTTCCCTTAAAGATAAGATGACCTCACTCAGAAGATAAGATAAGATAACTAACTTATCTTATCCGGAAAGGTCAGCCTACACCATTATAAATACACTGGAGCACCCAGGTATAATTCATACTCTGATTCTACTAAAAATCTGCTTAAAGCCCATGATAACTTAAACATCGGAGTCTCTTGCAGGTACCACCACCCTACGGTGACCAAGGATCAGCAGCACCACGAAGTCTAACAAATCCGACACGACAGCTCTGGCCACCACCGCAGATCTCGTCCGAGATCGACCTACAATTTTAGGTAACCCTCGGAACAGTTTCCATTCCAAAAACTTTGTGTTGTATTAATCCAGCTAAAGTCTTTTCTGCTCAGTGTTTATCTTTAGATATTTACCACAAGAGTTTTGGGCATCCTATTCTACCTATTGTGAAGTCTATTATGTCAAAATGTGAGTTGCCTATGAATAAAAATGATAAATGAATTTTGTTTGTCGATCTTGCTATCTAGCTAAATCCCATCGTTAACCATATATTCAATATTTAGCTACATACAACACACCTTTAAGTCTTGTAGTTTCTGATGTTTGGGGTCTAGCTCTAGTAGCAACAATAAATGGTTTTATCGATGTGTATTCTGAACACACTACTAGTTTCTTCTTACAAACAAATCTCAAGTGCTTGCTGCTTTTAAACAATACAAAATTAACATGGAAAAATAATTACGCACATCTCTTAAAGAGATTTTGCACAGCTTAACCGGCAAGTGCACCGGGTAATCCAAGTAATACCTCAGGTGAGTGAGGGTCGATCCCACGAGGATTGTTGGACTGAGCAAGCAATGGTTATCAGGTTGGACTTTGTTAGGTGAATCAAAAGGTTGTTTGATGGTGTCATTCGCATAAAATAATAAACAAGAGAATAAGGAAAGCAAATAAAAGGTTTGGTGTAAAAACAGTGAGAGAAAACAGTTAAGGCTTCGAAGATGTTTACTTTTTCATTTTAAAAGTTCTTACCAACTATTTTAACAATGCAAGATTCATTCCATGGCAAACTATAAATGTCTAAACCCTAATCTCTTAGTGATTTAGCCTCTTCTAACCTTCATTAATCGCCAATCTCATGGTCACTTAATTCCGATTAGAGGGTGAAGTTCAAAAACTAGTTTATGGCCACAAAAATCCTAATTACCCAAAGCTAACAGGATTATATGTCACATATCCGAATCAGTTCGTGTAATTAGTAATTTAGGAGGAATTTGTTTTCAAGCTGTAGTTCAAGCGAGATAACTCTTTTGAGAATCACAAGAACTCATGTAGAAAAGGGTCATACTCTCGTTCCACCCAATTCATAAGATTAAGAACGAAAACAATCCTTAGAATTGAATCAAAATATTAATTAAAATAGAAGAATAATAGTTCTAGTCCATAGAAATAAACAGAGCTCCTAACCTTAACCAAGAGGTTTAGTTGCTCATGACTTACAGAGAAACTAGGGTTCTAAAAACGCGTGGAAGGAAGAAGATCTGAATACAATTGATATTTTCCTTTTTATACTAATCTAATTTGAAATGGAAATAAATAAAATAATAAATTCTAAACCTAAAAGATATTGTTTGTAAATAAAAATTACAAAAAGAAAATTAAATAAAACTAATAAATGCTAAATCCATTTGAGAAGCCCAAATGAGTGTGACTCGGACTGGCTGCTGGCATTTAATGCCAGAGATGGACGTTAAACACCCCAAGGGAAGTGCCACGTTGCTGGCCCTGAGTTCCCTGTTGGCGCTAAACGCCAGCTAGGCGTTTAGCGCCCAGGGAGGGTGTTGATAGCTTTCTTCTTTTTAACTCCAAACTCCGCCAAATTGCTCTGAATTTCACCTGAAATCATAAAAATACCAAAAAACTCAAAGTATCATCCAAAGGGGATTTTTATACTAAAATCAAGTAAAAATAAATAAATTCTAACTAAAAACAATTGAAAAATGATTAAAAAAAGGGTATAAAATGCTCACGGATCAAATATATGTCAAATACTTTCAAAGAATTTTAGTTGCAAGAAGGAATAAATCACATATTAAGAAAAGTTAGGTACATTGTAAGAATTGGATTAGCTCTTTTATCAATTGCTTCTCTTCCTCTTATAAATCGCATGCCCTCCCCCATCACAGCTTATAAGTCACCTATAGAAATCTTATTTCACATTATACCAAATTATAAATTCTTTAAAATCTTTGGTTGCTTATGTTTTTCCCATACCCAACCTTATAATGATCATAAACTAGAACATATATCTCAAGCATGCATTTTTATTGGTTATGCAATTAACCAAAAAGGGTATAAATGTTTAACTCAGCAATTGCAAAGTTATTATATCTAGAGATGCAATTTTTAATGAAAGTCATTTTTTTCTATGCCATTTTTTGATAGTTTCTCTTATAATAAACAAGTTAGTAGCTATTTTAATCTTAAAATTATGATAAGTATTTCTGCAATTCTACCCTCATCCTATGATCCATCTAAAGTTATTCCTTCTAGGAAAATACCCTTACTCATTGAGAACTCTACTTCCAATGAAAATTGTGAGAACTCCATTACTGCAGCTCAATCACAGACTCTCAACTCTTGAATAAAGATCAATTTACCCATACACCGACCACCTTTTTCACCTGAGATTGATCTAGTAACACTTACACCATGCAAATAAGATCAAAAACAGGTAAACTACAACCTCATACCCGGTACATTCTACTATATTTTTAGATAATGCTATTTTGTCAAAATCTATTAATTTAACCAAGCAATCACCATTATGGAAAGAAGCCATGTTGGCCGAATACAATTCTTTACTTTATCATAAAACCTAGACTCTTGTTGAACTTTCTAAGAATCAGAAACTAATTAGTTGTAAATGGATTTATGCTATAAAAAGAAATGCTATGGGTGACATAGTAGACATGTAACATCCTAACTCTTAGCACCTCATGATCGCACTAAAAGTCCGAGCGCTACTTACCTCTATTCCTTTAATTATATACTATGTTTATTTAATATTGAGCCTTCGTAAATACGAACATAAACTTTAGTAAAGAAAACGAAAGGTCCTTACTTTACTTTAAACTACTTAATCACAAAAGTATATATATTTATATAGCTTTATATACATAGACTTATTCAAAGAGCCTCAATTACAAGTCCTACCCCTCTAAAAACCAAAATAATAAATGACGAGGAAAAAATAAATTCTAAAAACTCTACTTGTGAAAATCATCTTCTATGTTCCCGTAGCTTCGCAACTAAACATTTGCACATGTAGCTGAAAGGGGTGGAGATAAGGGATAAGAATTGGGGAGTTCTTAGTAGGGTCGAGGTTAGAAGTTAAGTTCATTTTGCTATTATTAACCAACCGCAACTAACAGCAGAACACATATAAGCATAAATAATAAAAGAACACAGAAGTCAATCAGTCATGCAGCACACACACACAATCACAGAGTTACATAGCATAGAGATATGTGCAAACAAGCATGATGCATGTCTAGTCCTATGCAGGTCATGAGCTCATGTGTCGGTTGCCTACTGATAAATCCCAATTTTGTGGTTTATCTTGTGCTTAATTTGGGATATTTTATCAACTTTTCTCACATTTATTCAATGAAATAGCATGGTTTTGTAATTCTCCCTGAATTTGTGCTTAAGTGTGAAAACATGCTTTTTAGGCCTTAAATTTGCCAATTTTAATTCACTTTAATTCCATTCGATGCCTTGATGTGTTTGTTAAGTGGTTTCAGGTTTAGAAGACAAAGATTGGATTGAAAAAGTGAGGAGAAAAGCATGCAAAGTGGGAGAACTCATGAAGAAATGAAGGAACCGCAAAGCTGTCAAGCCTGACCTCTTCGCACTCAATCGACCATAAATTGAGCTACAGAGGTCCAAATGAGGCGGTTCTAGTTGCGTTGGAAAGCTAACATCCGGGGCTTCAAAATGATATACAATTTTGCCATAGCTGCTTCGCGTTTAGGGATGCGTATGCACACTGTACGCATACACGTCGATGTTGCACGTGGTTCATTAAAGAGCAACCCGTGGCCAGCAATTTCTAGCTCATTTTGGGCCCAATACAACTCATTTCTGATGCTATTGAACCCAAAGATTGAAGGGGGAATGAACAAGTAGCCATAGTTTAGTTTTCATCATGTTTCAGGTTAGAATTCTAGAGAGAGAAGCTCTCCCTTCTCTCTAGAATTTAGGGTAGTTTAGGTTCAATTTTCTCAAATTCATCTTTCAATTCTTGTTTTGATTTTAATTCTCTTTATGTTTTAGTATTCTATTGTCTTAATCTTCTTAGTTTCTCTTGTTAGTTTCTTATTTTTCTCTCTTTTATGTTGATGAACAATTGTTGGATCTTGATTTCTTCTAATGCAAATTTATGTTTCCATGTCTCTTTTATGTTGATCTTGATTGTTATTGTTGATTTCTTGCTTGTGTTAGTTATGGGTTTCTTTAATTCTTTCATTTTGTGATGTTTACTTTTCTTGCATACTAGGTGTTTGATAAAATGTTTACACTAGTTTTTGAGTAGCTTTCTTTACTCTTGGCCTAGGCTAAGGGAATTGAGTGACCTTGAGTCATTGGGTCCCATTGAATTGGTGATTTGAGAACTCTTGGTGGTCAATTTGATAACCATTGATACTAGCCTACTACTAAGTCAATTAGTAGTTAGGTTAGAACCTATGGATTGATGTTTATCAAGCCATTTGATATACTTCAAGCATAGAAGTAGACTTAATGAGCTTGGTTCCTCATAATTGTCAATACATGGTTTGTAGACAAGGATGGTGATCTCAATTACCCATGTCTAACCAAGAGTTCCTTTCCTTTATTTTATTAGTTCTTATCATTTACTTTCTTGTTATTTACTTTTCTTGTCAAACTATAAAATCAAACCCCTTGCATTTTCATAGCCAATAATTGATCACTTAATTACAATTCCTTGTGAGACGACCCGGAGTTTAAATACTTCGGTTAATTCTTATTGGGGTTTGTACTTGTGACAACTCAAATTTCTTATGTGAGAATTGTTTGTTGGTTTGGAGCTATGCTTACAACGAAGTTCTTATTTCTATTAGAGAAATTCTAAACCATCAATAAATTCTCATTATCAAAATGGCGTCATTGCCAGGGAATTGCAATGGTGTTATGTTATTGGCTATTGTATATATGTTAATATGCTTCTTTGTTAGTTTTTGCTTTCTTTAGGAGTTAGTTTTTTTTTATTAGTTTTTATTAGTATTTGTTTATATTCTCTTGTTCTATTATGAATTCTCATCCCCACTTTATCTATGTGTTTGGTTCAAATTATATTGTAGGAAATGGGAGCTACAATGATAATGTGCATCAAGGATAGAACAATCAAAGATGGGAGGAGCCTCAAGGGATTGATCAACCTTCTTGGCAACAACCTCCTCCGGCTCCTTATAGGTATAATTCCAATCCTAATGCATATCAATCTAATAGATGTGGTGACCCTTATTGTGATTGTCAACTACCACCACCATATGCCTATGAACCACCTCCCCAACATAATTTTGAACCACCTAACTCACAAGCCCCATACCACCAAACACCTCCATATGACCCTAATCCTTATCCATCATACCAGCCACCTTATGAGCCACATGAACCATACATAGAACCACAACAATTCCAAGACAACTACTCCCAAGAACCACCCCAATTCAACCCCCAATACTCTCAAGAACCACTACCTCCATGTTATTATCAAGATGAGCCACCTCCAATGTATGATAACTCTCAACCACAAGATGAATCACCTCCCATATTTGAAAAAATCATGGCTCAGTTTGCCAAAATCACGGCCACCTTGGAATCATGGGACACATGCAACAAGCAAAGCATCTCCACGGATGGATGTGAGGGACCAACCAAAGAGTGGAGCATGAAGGAGATTCTAGAATCCCAACATGAGGACAAGGAGATGGGGTGTGTCTTGCGACAAGTGGAGAGTGAAGAGATTGTTAATGAAGAAGAAGTGGTTGAAGAGTGAAGATCGAACTTTTGCATGGTCTAGAAATTCGCAGATAAATCCTCGTTGCAGGTATAACTTCTAAACCAACAAGAGTCCTTTCTTACAAACGTTTTGGTTGTCACAAGTAACAAACCCCTTTAAAATTGATAACCGAAGTATTTAAACCTCGGGTCGTCTTCTCAAGGAATTGTAGGGAGGTGTGTTATTATTGGTTATGGGTTTTCTGAGGAATTTGGAGTTTGGGCAATGGGCACAGATATAATTATAAATTAAAGCAATAAAAATAAATAAGAAATTTTATGTAATTAAATAAAAAGCCTTGGTTAGGAGAGATTAATCGAAAGTTCTATCCTTGTTGGATTTTTCTCAAGATCAATTGATAATTGAAGGTTACTTCTACTTAGTTATCCTTTACCAGTAAAGTAAAAGAAAGTCAAGCAAGTTGGAAGTCTACTTCTATTCACAAGTTCTAATCCTCTCCCTTGGGAAGGATTAGCGTTAGTGACTAGAGAGCCAGCCAACAATAAACCCAATTAAAATTTAACTCTTGAGTAATTCAACTCAAGGGTCTCCAAATATCAATCAACTCTAAAATCAAGTTAGGATCTAACTTAGAACATCAATTAATAACAAACAATAGAAGTGATAAATCTGAAATACCTCAATTGCATTAATAAAAGAAAATTAATCTAAACATAAATAGTTCATAAACTAAATTGATAAAATAAATAAAAAGAACATTAAACCTATGATTGCAGAAGATGAAATCATAATCCTAATATAAATCCAAATCCTAATCCTAATCCTAAGAGAGAGGAGAGAACCTCTCTCTCTAAAAACTACATCTAAAACTAAAATTGTGTGTTGTGAGCTGATGATCCTGAATGAATGGATTCCCCCGCTTTATAGCCTTTAATCTGTGTTTTCTGGGCCACAAAATGGGTCGAAAACAGCCCAGAAATCGCTGGAGAAGAAATCTGCCATGCTGATTTTTGCCATTGCGACGCGTACGCGTGGAGCACGCATTCGCGTCGCCTAGCTTCAGAGTAACTATGGCATATTATATATCAAATTAAAGCCTCAGACATTAGCTTTCCAACGCAATTAGAACCGCATCATTGGGACCTCTGTAGCTAAAGTTATAGCCGTTTGAGTGCGAAGAGGTCAGGCTGGACAGCTTAGCAATTTCTCCAACTTCTTGTATTCCTTCCACTTTTGCATGCTTCCTTTCCATCCTCTGAGCCATTCCTGCCCTGTAATCTCTGAAATCTCTTAACACACATGTCAAGACATCTAATGGTAATAAGAGAGGGTTAAACATAGGGAACTTAAGGCCAAAGAAGCATGTTTTCAATCAAAGCACATAATTAGGAAGGCAAATGTAAAACCATGCAAATAGTATGAATAAGTGGGTAAAGAGTTGATAAAAACCACTCAATTGAGCACAAGATAAATCATGAAATAGTGATTTATCAACCTCCCCACACTTAAATATTAGCATGTCCTCGTGCTAAGCCCAAGAGAGACTATAAAGGAGTGAAGAGGAATGGTAGAATGTATGAAATGCAACCTATCTGTATGAATGCAACTACATGCAAAAAATGTTTCTACCTACTTGGTTAAAAGTAAATAAGCTCTTCAAGACAAACATAAATCAGATTTCACTAATTCAAATCATACAATAAAAAGGAAGTAAACTTGTAAGAAGATAGCTCATGAAAGCAGGGAATATAGAATTAAGCATTGAACCCTTACTGGTAGTGTATATCACTCTAACTCTCAAGTGTCTAGGGTTAATCACTCTATTCTTCTCTAATCATGCTTTCTAAACCTTGTTTTTTCATCTAACCAATCAACAAATATTTAGCATACTAATGCAAACATCATGAGGTCTTTTCAGGGTTGTAATGGCGCTGAGGTAAAGGTAAGAGTACATGTAAGACCAAGTGAGTTTTAATATGAATCTTTGACTAACCTAAGCTCTCACCTAATATACATATACTCTATATACTGTTAAATTCATGCCTAACTACCCATAATTCCCACTTTTGTATGATTCCCATACTCATGTACCAAAATTTTGATATTTCTTTACTTTTATCACATGTGCATTGATCTTTTTATTAACTTAGCGTTGGGGTAATTTTGTCCCCTTATTTATTTACTTATTTATTGAATATTTTTGGATTTTTTTCTCTCTTTTTTTTTGTAGAGAAATAAACATAACTTATCAATGCACATGGATTTTCCATTATTTTTCTATTTTAGTTTTTCATGAGTAGGTTCCCAAATTCCAATATTCAAATAAATTAGAAACATGATATATTCCCTTATTAACCCATGTTCCCACAATTTCCCCACAATTTATTGTTACACAATCTCTATCTTAAGCTAACCAAAGATTCAATTGGGGTATTTAATTTGTTTTTCTGCTTAAGGCTAGTGATGTGGTAAAATATAGAATAAATGGGATTAAAAAGGCTCAAGGTGGCAAACAAAGGTGATTGAAAGGGTAGGCTTATTTGGGATAAGTGAGTAAAAATTCAAATAATGGCCTCAATCATATGCAAGCATGTAAATATACTAAATAATGGACATACGGACTGGAACAAAATATAGATTGCAGTTATAGAGAAGAAAACACACAAGAATAAAAATATTATGGTTAAATAATGTAACCATATAAATAAGCACAAAATCTCACAGGTTGTGTGTTCTTAGCTTTTTAAACTATGTTCCAAATATAACTTCAAACAAATTTAACATAAAAATTTTTCAATTTAAATTAGTGAAATTTTTCAAAAATAAAATTCTAAAAAGAAATTTATTACTTTAACCAAGTAGTAACTAAATGCATAAAATCAAAAACACATGCAATTAAACATGTAAATACAACAATGAACTAATAAAGAAAATAAGACATTGGTGTTGAGAAGGAAATAACTAACCCATGGAAGTCGGTATCGACCTCCCCACACTTAAAGGTTGCACCGTCCTCGGTGCATGCTAAGATGTGCAAGTGGATGGGGGTTGTGGTTCCTCAGCTGGGGCTCTTTTTGTTCCTTTCCTTGCCGGTGGTTTGGGAGTAGCTTTCTCTTTACCCTTCTTGGTGGTCATCCTGAAAAGGGAAAAAGAAAGTAACTTTTAAAGCTAAGGGTTAGAGCAAGGAAGAGAGCGGGAAAGGTGGTAATCAATGCACAATAAAGAAGAATGACGTTAACACATGGTCATGACTACATGTGAAAAGTTCATCAATGGAAATATAGCAAGTGCATGTAATGACAATTAAATGCAAGATGTTTATTGGCATGCTGACAAAGGCATGAGTAGCATAGATCAAGCATTCAATGTCCAAGTTAGATTACCAAGTCTTTCAAACTAACATCATGTTTGTAATAACAATTATATTTAAGTAATAAAATATAAAAAGGGTTTTGTGAAAAGCAAGCATTTAGAGTAGTAGATAGAAAAAGATCGAAAAATAGTGAACAATGCCATACGGGCTTTTTCACAAACACATAGCAAGCATTGTAAATAAGCTATTGAAAGTATTAAATTGAACATGCAAGCAACATTTTAAAAAGTAATATATAATTGCAAACAATTCCTTTAATAATCCACAAAAATATAGAAAATAATGACCCAAATAAATTTCTAACACCAATGAAAATAATGCAATTGATGAAGGTATGCAAATAAATTAAATGAAATAGAATGGAAGTGAAGAGGGATGAGAAGTTAAAGAGATGAAGAAGAAGAAAGTAAGAAAAGGAAGAAGAAAGAAGAAAAGATAGAAGAAATTAGGATTAGAAAAGAAAAGATAAGATAATTGGTGCTGATCTGGATAAGTTGTGCGGCGCAGGCGACGCAGCCGCATGCGTGACGCGGTCGCGTGGTGCATGATAAGGTCAGGTGATGCGGACGCGTGGGTCACGCGATCGCGTGGCCTGATTTGTGCGATTGGCGCGAGTGTAGCCTCGCGTTCGCGCAACTCTCTGTTTGAAACTCTTTTTGCCAAATTTTTTGGTGACGCGGTCACGTGGTTGACGCGATCGCGTGGATAGCCATTTTTGAAAAATGATGCGGCCACGTGGGGAACGTGTTCGCGTGGGAAGGCTTGGGCTTCGAGCACGAGTCCAGCCTCATTCCAGCCCAACATACTGTCATACACCCCTTTACGTTGATTTTACAGAGCTATGCGTTCGCGTGGGTGACGCGGACGCGTGGGGAGGCTATTTTGCTAATGACACGAACGCGTCATCCACGCGGTCGCGTGGATTAATTTATGCCAAAGGCACGCCTCCATCCACGTTTTCGCGTGACTTTCTATAAAATTTCTTTTCTTCCTAAGGCACAG
This sequence comes from Arachis hypogaea, assembly GCF_003086295.3. Lineage (NCBI taxonomy): Eukaryota > Viridiplantae > Streptophyta > Magnoliopsida > Fabales > Fabaceae > Arachis > Arachis hypogaea. Next base: position 117,974,275 of record NC_092051.1, on the reverse strand, counting down.
ATGACGCGAACGCATCGGCGACGTTGTCGCGTCGCGTGCCATTTTTTTTTAATGCAGAATACAGAATGCAGTATGCAGATGTTATGAATTATTCCAGGTTTAATGAAATAAAATAAAATAAAACTCAAAAACAAACAAAACTAAATAAAATTGAAAATGGAACGATCATACCACGGTGGGTTGTCTCCCACCCAACACTTTTAGTTAGAGTCATGAACTTGGACATTTGGTGAGCTCCCTGTTATGGTGGCTTATGCTTGTATTCATCCAGGAATCTCCACCAATGTTTGTACTTCCAGTAACCTCCAGGATCCCAAATCTTGTTTCTACACCCATCTTCAAGTTGATTATCATGATTCCATCCGGGTGGTTCAGCCTTAGAATTCTCACTGAAGCGTCCAAGCAACTTCCCAGACCCATTCAATTGAGCTCTACACCAACTTTTGCGTTTAAACTTAAAGCTTCCAACCATAATGAACCTTGCAGGACAATTCTTACCACTAACCATCTTCCTCTTACTCTTAATGCCACAAAGAGCTCTAAGTTGATCATCCGTCTCCAGTAGCCCATATTCAAGTGGAATTAGGAAGCTAAGAGATATGAATTTTACCCACTTAAATGTTGTGAAGGATGATGGCTACTTAGGGGGAGGGGTCTCCAACAACTTTGGCAAGGTGATTTCTAGCTCCACTCCCTTGTGCTCTTCTTTGACAACTTCCACCTCTTTGCAAGCTTCTTCAATTTTAACCTCTTCCTCTTGGTAGCTTTCTTCTAATTTAGTCTTTTCTTCATTGCTTACCAAAGGCATGGGAGGTTGTGCTTCTTCTTCTTTAATCTCCATGTCAAGTCAAATGGGAGAGGATTCAAATGTAGATAAGAATTCATCAATGATTGAATCCATCTCTTGATCATCCCCTTCAAAGTCTTCAACCATGATATGCCTTGGAGGTTGTACACCCTCCTCAACATCAATTTCAAGCTTCTTGGAGGGAGGTTCTATGACTTCAGGTTCCCATGGAGGTTCAACATCTCCTAAGTCTTCAACCAATTTTTCTTCTTCGACGATCACGGCTTCTTCCAATTGTTCCAATACAAAGTCATGCTGCTCACTGTTCACTGGAGTTTCTAGCTTCTCCTTCATGCTGCGTTCTTCAGTAGATTCTCCACATGAAGCCATGGGGATTCCTTGAGTGTCTGAACATCGGGAAGGTAATCGATTGATCGCTTGATTTAATTGGTGAAGGGTCACTGTTTCCTTGAGACGCTCTTGTGATTCTTGGATCGATGGATATCGACATGGTGTATATGGAGGTGGTGGTTCATGAGAGTAATTCTGTTGGAATGGGGGTGGTTCTATGTATGGTTCATTTGGCTCATAAAGTGGTTGGTATGGTGGATACGGGTTAGGGTCATATGGAGGTGAATGGTGGAAAGGGGCTTGTGAGTATGGTGGTCCAAAGTTATGTTGAGGAGAGGGTTCATAGGCATATGGCGGGACTTGTTGGTAACTACAAGGGGGTGCACCATATCTATTGTCTTGGCATGCATTGTAGGATGGTCTTTGTCTGTGGTATTGTGGAAGGTGTTGCTGCCAGAAGGGTTGATCAGATCCTCGTGGCTCCTTTCATCTCTAATTGTTTTGACCTTGACGCATGTTCCTGTTATAATTTCCATTCCTTGTAACAACATTGGAACCAAACTCAAAGCAACGGGGGTGAGAACTCATAGTAGCAAATAAAAATTAAAAACGAAAATAAAAACAAATTTAAATTAAAAGGTTATTAAAATTTAAATTTTGAAAATTAAATTTTAAATTTTAAATTTTGAAATTTGAATTTTGAAATTTGAAATTTGAAAATTTTTAATTTTGAATTTTTGAAATTTAAATATTGAATTTTGAAATTTGATTTTTGAAATAAGATAAGATAAGATTTTGAAAAAGATATGATTTTTTTTGAAAAAGATTTGAATTTTGAAATCTGAATTTTGAAAATTGAAATTTGAAATTTTGAAATTTGAATTAAATTTTTTTTTTAATTTGAATTTTGAAATTTGAGTTTTAAATTTTGCATTTTTGAATTTAACGAGGAAAGAGAAAAACAATAAAATGACACCAAACTTAAAATTTTTAGATTAAAACGAAGAAAACAACTAAGAACAACTTGAAGGTCAAGATGAACACGAAGAACAACTTGAAGATCAAGATGAACACCAAGAACAAAATTTTTTTTGAAAAATTTTTAATAACTAAATAAAAACCAATAACCTCTTAATTTACGAAAAAGAAAAAAAATAAAAACAAAAATAAAAATAAAAATAAATAAACAAGTAAAAAGCAAATATTTACAATAACCAATAATAAGGCACACGTTTGCAATTCTCCGGCAACGGCGCCATTTTGAAGATCGAACTTTTGCGTGGTCTAGAAATTCGCAGATAAATCCTCGTTGCAGGTATAGCTTCTAAACCAACAAAAGTCCTTTCTTACAAATGTTTTGGTTGTCACAAGTAACAAACCCTTTTAAAATTGATATATAACCGAAGTATTTAAACCTCGGGTCGTCTTCACAAGGAATTGCAGAGAGGTGTGTTATTATTGGTTATGGGTTTTCTGGGGAATTTGGAGTTTAGGCAATGGGCACAGATATAATTATAAATTAAAGCAATAAAAATAAATAAGAAATTTTATGTAATTAAATAAAAAGCCTTGATTAGGAGAGATTAATCGGAAGTTCTATCCTTGTTGGATTTTCTCAAGATCAATTGATAATTGAAGGTTACTTCTACTTAGTTATCCTTTACCAGTAAAGTAAAAGAAAGTCAAGCAAGTTGGAAGTCTACTTCTATTCACAAGTTCTAATCCTCTCCCTTGGGAAGGATTAGCGTTAGTGACTAGAGAGCCAGCCAACAATAAACCCAATTACAATTTAACTCTTGAGTAATTCAACTCAAGGGTCTCCAAATATCAATCAACTCCAAAATCAAGTTAGGATCTAACTTAGAACATCAATTAATAACAAATAATAGAAGAAGTGATAAATCTGAAATACCTCAATTGCATTAATAAAAGAAAATCAATCTAAACATAAAGAGTTCATAAACTAAATTGATAAAATAAATAAAAAGAACCTTAAACCTGTGATTGCAGAAGATGAAATCCTAATCCTAATATAAATCCAAATCCTAATCCTAATCCTAAGAGAGAGGAGAGAACCTCTCTCTCTAAAAACTACATCTAAATCTAAAATTGTGTGTTGTGAGCTGATGATCCTGAATGAATGGATTTCCCCACTTTATAGCCTTTAATCTGTGTTTTCTGGGCCGCAAACTGGGTCGAAAACAGCCCAGAAATCACTGCAGAAGAAATCTGCCACGCTGATTTTTGCCACTGCAATGCGTCCGCGTGGAGCATGCGTTCGTGTCATTTAGCGTCAAGGAAACTATGGCATATTATATATCAAATTGAAGCCCCGGACATTAGCTTTCCAACGTAATTGGAACCGCATCATTTGGACCTCTGTAGCTAAAGTTATAGCCGTTTGAGTGCAAAGAGGTCGGGCTGGACAGCTTAGCAATTTCTCCAACTTCTTGTATTCCTTCCACTTTTGCATGCTTCCTTTCCATCCTCTAAGCCATTCCTGCCCTGTAATCTCTGAAATCACTTAACACACATATCAAGGCATCTAATGGTAATAAGAGATGATTAAACATAGGAAACTTAAGGCCAAAGAAGCATGTTTTCAATCAAAGCACATAATTAGGAAGGCAAATGTAAAACCATGCAAATAGTATGAATAAGTGGGTAAAGAGTTGATAAAAACTACTCAATTGAGCACAAGATAAACCATAAAATAGTGGTTTATCAAAGAGCTAGGCAAAATTGAACAAGAGGTAGATTTTAAACTTGAAGACACTTCCACACCAAGTGATATTGATGATGATCTTGTGGAAGTTGTTGAACCTTCTTTCAATGAGCTTGAATTTGGTATTGAGGAGGATAATGCACAACCTCCAAGGCATAGTATGAATGATGAAAGATTGGAAGAGGATGATCAAGAGGAAAGCTCCACCAATGAAGAATGTGTGGAAGAAGTTGGTGGGCAAGGAATTGAAGTTGAAGAAGTTTGCCAAGAGGTGGAGGTAGTCAAAGAAGAGCACAAGGGAGTGGAACTTGCAAGATCATTAGGACCACCCCTTCCTAAGTCACCATCTAACACAACATTCAAGTGGGTAAAATTCTTATCCCTAAGCTTTACTTTCTCACTTGAATATGGTTTGATTGAAAATGATGGTCAACTTAGAGCTCTTTGTGAAATTAAGAGTAGGAGAGAGTTGTGTAGTGGTTGGAAACATCACTCTAAGTTCATGATGGTTGCATGCTCAAAGTTGAATAGCAATGGTTGGTGTGGAACCAAATTAGAGAATGTTTGGATGCTTAATTGAGAATTCACAAGCCTTGTCACCCAAACTTAACTATGGTAGTTGATGCGTGAGAATTTTAACTATCTTTTCCTAGTGAATTTGCATTTAATTTGTTAAGTTTTATCAAGAATTAATTATCGTTTAGCCACTATGGATGCTACTTTGAGTCTTGTGTATTTTTGTTTATTTTAGGTAGCATTCGGATGGATTTGATGGAGTTTCTGCAGAGAAAGAGAAGAAACCAAGGAGCTGACCAGCGAGGAGCGACGCGTACGCGTGCGTGACGCGAGCGCGTACCTGACGCGTACGCGTGAAAAGCGAAGTTTCACAGCGACGCGTGCGCGTACCTGACGCGTACCGGTGACACGCGAAAAAGACCATCGACGCGTACGTGTGACTGATGCGTACGCTTGACATGCGCGACATGCAGAATTCGCAGAAAACGCTGGGGCGACTTCAGGCCAAGTTTTGACCCAATTTTTCGCCTAGAAACACAGACTAGAGCCAGGGGATAGCAGAGACTCAAGGGAGATTCACATAAGAATGGTTATGCCCACTCCAAGTTAGGCGTGGACCCTACGAACCAAGTGGTCTCCATCCATCAATTGAAGGCATGCTGATTGCTTTAATTAATTCTAATTTAAACTTTATTTTATTTTAAAAATAGGAAAAAGATATTATTTGAGTTTTAGAAGATAGATTTTAAATAAATTAGGATTTGATATAAAAGGGGATTCCAACATGGTGATTCCAACACAACATTATTCCAATTCACAATTTACAATCCTTATTTTTCACTCTGAACCATGAGCAACTAAACCTCCACTGTTAAGGTTAGGAGCTCTGTCTATTGTATGGATTGACTTTATTGTTTTTCTATTTTAATTCATGTCTTGATTTATATTTAAGAATTGTTTTCGTTCTTTATTCTATGAATTTGGATGGAACGGAAGTATGACCCTCTTTCTAATTGAGTTCTTGTATAACTTGGAAAAGCTCTTTACTTGAGCAACAACTTGAAAACAACTCCTAAATTTCTAGTTTATCTGAATTTAACGGGACACGTGACATATAATCTTTTTATATTTGGGTAATTAGGATTTCTGTGGCATATAACTAGAATTGAACTTTACCCCCTAATTGGAATTAATTGACCAAGGAATTGGCTGTTGATGAATTTTAGAGTAGACTAGAAAGGTCTAAGGAATTAGGGTCTAGTCACATATAGTTGCCATGAATTAAATCTTACATGATTAAAATAAATTAATAAGAAAAGTCAATCCAGAAAATAGATAACTCTGAAGCCTTAACTATTTCTACATATTTTATTCCCAACTTATTTACTTGTCTTTCTTTAATATTCTAGCTATTGTTTAATGTCTTTGAACTCTCAAACACTATTTTCTGTTTGCCTAACTAAGCCAATTAATTAACCATTGTTGCTTAGTCCTGCAATCCTCGTGGGATCGACCCTCACTCACCTGAGGTATTACTTGGTACGACCCGGTGCACTTGCCGGTTAGTTTGTGGGTTATAAATTCCGCACCAAGTTTTTGGCGCCGTTGCCGGGGATTGATAGTGATTAACAACTACCAGTTTTTTGATTGCTTAGATTAGGCATTTTAGTTTTAATTTTTCTTTAATTTTTGCTTACTATTTTCGAAAATTTTTTTTTAAATAAATAGCACTAATATTTTTCCTTAATTTCTGAAATTAAGTTTGGTGTCACCTAGTTAATTTTATTTTAATTGTCTTGTTTATTTTTCTGTCTACTTTCAGTTATCATTTTTGAAATTTATTTATTTATTTTATTTAGTATTTTTATTTTTCTATTTTACACAGGATACCTCACTGAGACTTCTCTGCACTCTGACGTAGAGAATCCCATCTTTCTTTGTTATTCTATTTGTTTATGCATAGGAACAGAGACAAGGAACCTCTGTTAGACTTTGATCCAAAACTTGAAAGGACTTGTAGGCGACGTTTACAACAAGCAAGACTTTGCAAGCCTGCAGAATCCACTATGGATCACAATAATGCTGTTAATGCCAATGTGGCAAATCCGAATGGGAATGAAGAATAAAGGAGAGTGCTTGGCTCTTACGCTGCTCCTACTGCAGATCTTTATGGTAAAAGCATTGTGGTGCCTCCTATAACTGTGAACAACTTTGAGTTGAAGCCACAATTGGTCACCCTGGTACAACAAAACTGCCAGTATCATGGTCTTCCCCACGAAGACCCAAATCAATTTATTTCTAACTTTCTGCAGATTTGTGATACTGTGAAAACAAATGGAGTGAACCCAGAGGTGTATAAACTCATGCTCTTCCCGTTTGCTCTGAGGGATGGAGCAAAGCTATGGCTAGATTCCCAGCCCAAGGAGAGTTTGAATACTTGGGACAAGGTTGTTACTGAGTTTCTTACTAAATTTTTCCCACCAAAGAAGCTGACTAAGCTTTGGGTGGAGGTTCATACCTTCAGGCAGAGGGATAGTGAAACTCTTTATGAAGCTTGGGAGAGATACAAGCTACTAATTAGGCAATGCCCTCCGGATATATTCTCTAAATGGACCCAACTAGACATCTTTTATGAAGGCTTGGGTGAAATGTCCAAGATATGCTTAGATAATTCTGCAGGTGGTTCATTGCACAAGAAGAAGACACCGGAGGAGACTATTGAGCTGATTGAATTGGTTGCTAGCAACCAATATTTATACTCATCTAACAGGAATCCTGTGAACTCTGAGACTCCTCAGAAGAAGGGTGTTATGGAAGTAGAAGCTCTTAATGCTCTTTTTGCTCAGAATAAGCTTATGTCTCAACAAATAAGTCTACTTACTCAACAGATGGGTGGCATGCAAGTCTCAGCTATCAACACCCAAAATCCAACTCAAGAAGTCTCTTATGACATGACAGGTAATTTTGTGCAAAATGATAATTATGACTATGCTCAATATTCTTTTGAACAGGTCAATTATATGGGGAGTGGTCCTAGAAATCCTAACAATGATCCATATTCTAAGACATACAATCAGGGGTGGAGAAATCACCCAAATTTTGGGTGGAGGAACCAACCTCAGAGACCTCAGAATTTCAACAATAATTCTCAGGGCGGCTTTCAACAGAACAATCACAATAACCGCCAATTTCAGTCTCAACAACAACAACCACCTCAGCAGGAAAACTCTAAATCCCAAGAAGATTCTAATTGGGAGATGATGAGGAGTTTTATGCAGGAAACCAGAGCCTCTATTAGAAACTTAGAGGTACAAATGGGCCAACTGAGCAAGCAAATACCTGAGAGGTCTGTAAGTATATTTCCAAGTGATACAGTGGTGAACCCAAGAGAAGATTGCAAGGTCATTCAATTGAGAAGTGGTAAAATAGCTGGCTCTGAGACAAAGGCTAATGGTGAGCTAGTTAAAAAGAAAGCTCCAGAGGAGAAGAAGGGAGAAGTGGAGCACGCCCCTCCAAAGCGTGCAGACAACCCGTTCCCTGACTCTCTTGACACATATCCTACATTACCAAAGGCTCCTGAATACAAACCAAAAATGCCATATACTCAGAGACTTCAGAAGGCTTCCAAAGAAAAGCAGTTCTCTAAATTTTTAGATGTCTTCAAGAAGCTACAGATTAACATTCCTTTTGCAGAGGCTCTTGAGCAAATGCCTCTCTATGCAAAATTTATGAAAGAATTGTTGACTAACAAGAGGAATTGGAAGGACCAAGAAACCGTGGTGTTAACTGATGAGCGGATAATTTATACGCTTTTTGACATTGTTTTTAGTATGTTTTTAGTAGGATCTAGTTACTTTTAGGGATGTTTTTAATAGATTTTGTGTTAAATTCACATTTCTGGACTTTACTATGAGTTTGTGTGTTTTTCTGTGATTTCAGGTATTTTCTGGCTGAAATTGAGGGACTTGAGCAAAAATCAGATTCAGAGGTTGAAAAAGGACTGCTGATGCTGTTGGATTCTGACCTCTCTGCACTCAAAGTGGATTTTCTGGAGCTACAGAACTCGAAATGGCGCGCTTCCAATTGCGTTGGAAAGTAGACATCCAGGGCTTTCCAGCAATATATAATAGTCCATACTTTGGCCAATAATTGACGACGTAAACTGGCGTTCAACGCCAGCTTTCTACCCAAATCTGGCGTCCAGCGCCAGAAAAGGATCCAAAACCAGAGTTGAACGCCCAAACTGGCACAAAAACTGGCGTTCAACTCCACAAATGGCCTCTGCACGTGCAACACTTAAGCTCAGCCCAAACACACACCAAGTGGGCCCCGGAAGTGGATTTATACATCAAATACTTACTCATGTAAACCCTAGTAGCTAGTTTATTATAAATAGGACCTCTTACTATTGTATTAGGCATCTTGGATTGTATTTGGATCCTGTGATCACGTTTTAGGGGGCTGGCCATCTCGGCCATGCCTGGACCTTCACTTATGTATTTTTAACGGTAGAGTTTCTACACTCCATAGATTAAGGTGTGCAGCTCTGCTGTTCCTCAAAGATTAATGCAAAGTACTACTGTTTTCTATTCAATTCTTCTTATTTCGCTTCTAAGATATCCATTCGCACCCAAGAACATGATGAAGGTGATGATTATGTGTGACGCTCATCATCCTTCTCCCTTATGAACGCGTGCCTGACAAACACTTCTGTTCTACATGAATTAAGCTAGAATGAGTATCTCTTAGATCTCTTAACCAGAATCTTCGTGGCGTAAGCTAGAATGATGGCGGCATTCAAGAGAATCCGGAAAGTCTAAACCTTGTCTGTGGTATTCCGAGTAGGATTCAATGATTGAATGACTGTGACGAGCTCCTAACTCGCAATTGCAGGGCGTTAGTGACAGACGCAAAAGGATAGTAAATCCTATTCCAGCATGATCGAGAACCGACAGATGAATAGCCGTGCCGTGACAGGGTGCGTGAGCATATTATTCACTGAGAGGATAAGATGAAGCCATTGGCAAGGGTGATGCCTCCAGACGATTAGCCGTGCCGTGACAGGGCATTGGATCATTTTCCCGAGAGATGACCGAAAGTAGCCATTGACAGTGGTGATGTATCACATAAAGCCAGCCATGGAAAGGAGTAAGACTGATTGGATGAAGACAGCAGGAAAGCAGAGGTTCAGAGGAACGAAAAGCATCTCCATTCTCTTATCTGAAATTCTCACCAATGAATTACATAAGTATCTCTATCCCTATTCTATTATTTAATTTCGAAAACTCCATTATCACTTTATATCTGCCTGACTGAGATTTACAAGGTGACCATAGCTTGCTTCATACCAACAATCTCCGTGGGATTCGACCCTTACTCACGTAAGGTATTACTTGGACGACCCAGTGCACTTGCTGGTTAGTTGTATCGAAGTTGTGACAATTATGAATTAAGATCAAAGCACCAAGCTTTGGAGCCATTACCAGGGATTGTTCGAGCCTGGACATCACAATTTCGTGCACCAAGTTTTTGGCGCCGTTGCTGGGGATTGTTCGTGTTTGGACAACTGACGGCTCATCCTGTTGCTCAGATTAGGTAATTTTCTTTTTATTTTCTTTTCAAAAAAATTTTCAAAAATAATTTCAAAAATCTCTCATCTGTTTTCGAAAAAAAATAAAAATGTTTTCAAAAATTTATTCAAAATTTTTAAGAATGAATTCTAGTGTTTCATGAAGCATGTGAAGCCTGGCTGGCTGTAAAGCCATGTCTATTCCTTTGGTAATGAGTATGTCAGGCATGTCATATCTGAATTACATGCTGAAGCTTGGCTGGCCATTGGCCATGTCTAGTGTTTTGGACTGGAGCTTTCTTTGAAAGCTTGGCTGGCTAGTGAGCCATGTCTAATTCCTGGACTGAAGCTTTAGACTAAGAATGCAAGATTCCTGGAATTCATATTAAAAATTTTGGAATCCTTATTTTCTTTTTTTTTTTCATATAATTTTCGAAAAAATATAAAATAAAAATCCAAAAAAAAATTAGAAAATCATAAAAATCAAAAATATTTTTCTGTTTCTTGTTTGAGTCTTGAGTCATATCATAAGTTTGGTGTCACTTGCATGTGCATCTTGCATTTTTTGAAAATTTCATGCATTCATAGTGTTCTTCATGATCTTCAAGTTGTTCTTGGTAAGTCTCCTTGTTTGATCTTGATGATTTTTTGTTTTGTGTCTTTTCATGTTTATCATATGCATTCTTGAATTCTTAGTGTCTAAGCATTAAAGAATTCTAAGTTTGGTGTCTTGCATGTTTTCTTTGCATTAAAAATTTTTCAAAAATATGTTCTTGATGTTCATCATGACATTCAAAGTGTTCTTGGTGTTCATCTTGACATTCATAGCATTCTTGCATGCATTCATTGTTTTGATCTAAAAATTTCATGCATTGCATAATTTTCATGTTTTCATAAAAATTCAAAAAAATCAAAAAAATATATCTTTTCCTTTTTCTCTCATCAAATTCGAAAATTTGGATTGACTTTTTCAAAAATTTTTAAAATCAATTTGTTTCTCATGAGTCAAATCAAATTTTCAATTTGAAAATCTTATCTTTTTCAAAATCTTTTTCAAAAATCAAATCTTTTTCAAAATTCTTAGTTATTTTCGAAAATTCCAAAAAAATATTTTTCAAAAATCTTTTTCTTATTTTTATATAAAATTTTCGAAAATAACTAATCAATTAATGTTTTGATTCAAAAATTTCAAGTTTGTTACTTACTTGTTAAGAAAGATTCAAACTTTAAGTTCTAGAATCATATCTTGTGATTTCTTGTGAATCAAGTCATTAATTGTGATTTTAAAAATCAAATCTTTTTCAAAAACTAATTTCTATCATATCTTTTCAAAAATATCTTCTAATCTTATCTTTTTCAAAATTTTATTTCAAAATATCTTTTCTAACTTCCTAACTTCCTATCTTTTCAAAATTTGTTTCAACTAACTAACTAACTTTTTGTTTGTTTCTTAACTTTTTCAAAACTACCTAACTAACTCTCTCTCTCTCATTTTCGAAAATATCTCTCCCCTTTCTCAAAATTTCTTTTTAATTTATTAATTATTTTAATTTTTAAAACTTAATTTTCGAAAAATACTAACAATTTTCAAAAACTATTTTCAAAAATCACTAACTCTTTTTCAAAATAATTTTCGAAAATTATCCCTCCCCCATCTCATTCTATTTATTCATTCATATCCTAACATCTCATTTCACCTCTCTTCCATCCTCACAGTTGTGTTTCTTCCATTATATTACATTCTTTGTCTCCCCCTATTCTTCCACTCACACAGGAATCCCTATACTGTGGTATAAAGGATCTCCATTATTATTATTATTTTTCTGTGCCTTCTTCTTTGTCATATGAGCAGGAGCAAGGATAAGAACATTCTTGTGGAAGCAGATCCAGAACCTGAAAGGACTCTGAAGAGAAAATTAAGAGAAGCTAAAATACAACAATCCAGAGATAACCTTTCAGAAATTTTCGAACAGGCAGAAGAGATGGCAGCCGAAAATAATAATAATGTAAGGAAGATGCTTGGTGACTTTACTGCACCTAATTCCAATTTACATGGAAGAAGCATCTCCATTCCTGCCATTGGAGCAAACAACTTTGAGCTGAAACCTCAATTAGTTTCTCTGATGCAGCAGAACTGCAAGTTTCATGGACTTCCATCTGAAGATCCTTTTCAGTTCTTAACTGAATTCTTGCAGATATGTGATACTGTTAAGACTAATGGAGTAGATCCTGAAGTCTACAGGCTCATGCTTTTCCCTTTTGCTGTAAGAGACAGAGCTAGATTATGGTTGGATTCTCAACCCAAAGACAGCCTGAACTCTTGGGATAAGCTGGTCACGGCTTTCTTAGCCAAGTACTTTCCTCCTCAAAAGCTGAGCAAGCTTAGAGCTGATGTTCAAACCTTCAAATAGAAAGAAGGTGAATCCCTCTATGAAGCTTGGGAAAGATACAAACAGTTGACCAAAAAGTGTCCTTCTGACATGCTTTCAGAATGGACCATCCTGGATATATTCTATGATGGTTTATCTGAGCTATCAAAGATGTCACTGGACACTTCTGCAGGTGGATCCATTCACCTAAAGAAAACGCCTGCAGAAGCTCAAGAACTCATTGACATGGTTGCTAATAACCAGTTCATGTACACTTCTGAAAGGAATCCTGTAAGCAATGGGACGCCTATGAAGAAGGGAGTTCTTGAAGTTGATACTCTGAATGCCATACTGGCTCAGAATAAAATATTGACTCAGCAAGTCAATATGATCTCTCAGAGTCTGCATGGAATGCAAGCTGCATCCAACAGTACTCAAGAGGCATCTTCTGAAGAAGAAGCCTATGATCCTGAGAACCCTGCAATAGCAGAGGTAAATTACTTAGGTGAACCTTATGGAAACACCTATAACTCAACATGGAGAAATCATCCAAATTTCTCATGGAAGGATCAAAAGCCCCAACAAGGCTTTAATAATGGTGGAAGAAACAGGTTTAGCAATAGCAAGCCTTTTCCATCATCCACTCAGCAACAGACAGAGAACTCTGAACAAAATGCTTCTAATTTAGCAAATCTAGTCTCTGATCTATCTAAGGCCACTGTAAGTTTCATGAATGAAACAAGGTCTTCCATTAGAAATCTGGAAGCACAAGTGGGCCAGCTGAGTAAAAGGATCACTGGAATCCCTCCTAGTACTCTCCCAAGCAATACAGAAGAGAACCCAAAAGGAGAGTGCAAGGCCATTGACATAAGCGCCATGGCCGAACCTATGAGAAGAGGAGAGGACGTGAATCCCAAGGAGGAAGACCTCCTGGGACGTCCAGTGATCAATAAGGAGCTTCCCTCTGAGGAACCAAAGGAGTCTGAGGCTCATCTAGAGACCATAGAGATTCCATTGAACCTCCTTATGCCCTTCATGAGCTCTGATGAATGTTCCTCTTCTGAAGAGAATGAGGATGTTACTGAAGAGCAAACTGCCAAGTTTCTTGGTGCAATCATGAAGCTGAATGCCAAATTATTTGGCATTGATGCTTGGGAAGTTGAACCTCCCTTGTTCATCAATGAACTAAGTGATCTGGATCAACTGACATTGCCTCAGAAGAGACAGGATCCTGGAAAGTTCATATTACCCTGTACCATAGGCACCATGATCTTTAAGGCTCTATGTGACCTTGGTTCAGGAATAAATCTCATGCCCCTCTCTGTAATAGAGAAACTGGGAATCTATGGGGTGCAAGCTGCTAAAATCTCACTAGAGATGGCAGACAGCTCAAGAAAATAGGCTTATGGACAAGTAGAAGATGTATTAGTAAAGGTTGAGGGCCTTTACATACCTACTGATTTCATAGTCCTGGATACTGGAAAGGAAGAGGATGAATCCATCATCCTAGGAAGACCTTTCCTGGCCACAGCAAGAGCTGTGATTGATGTTGACAGAGGTGAAATATTCCTTCAATGGAATGAGAACTCCCTTGTATTCAAAACTCAAGGATCTCCCTCTGCAACCATGGAGAGGAAGCATGAAAAGCTTCTCTCAAAGCAGAGTCAACCAGAGCCCCCACAGTCAAACTCTAAGTTTGGTGTTGGGAGGCCACAACCAAACTCTAAGTTTGGTGTTGAACTCCCATATCCAAACTCTAAGTTTGGTGTTGGAGAGTCTCAACAAAGCTCTGCACATCTGTGAGGCTCCATGAGAGCCCACTGTCAAGCTATTGACATTAAAGAAGCGCTTGTTGGGAGGCAACCCAATGTTTATCTAATTCTTATTTTTATTGTTTTTCATGTTTTCTTAGGTTCATGATCATGTGGAGTCACAAAATAAACAAAAAATTCAAAAACGGAATCAAAAACAGCAGAAGAAAAATCACACCCTGGAGGAGCATCTGTCTGGCGTTCAAACACCAGAACAGAGCATAGTTCTGGCGCTGAACGCCCAGAATGGGAGCATCCTGGCGCTGAACGCCCAGAACAAGCATGGTTCTGGCGTTCAACGCCAGAAATGGCAGCAAATGGGCGTTGAACGCCCAAAATGGGCACCAACCTGGCGCTGAACGCCCAGAGTTGTGTGCAAGGGCATTTTGCATGCCTAAATTGGTGCAGGGATGTAAATGCCTTGACACCTCAAGATCTGTGGACCTCACAGGATCACCTCAGGATCTGTAGACCCCACAGGATCCCCACCTACCTCCACTCACTCTCTTCTCTCTTCTCAATCATCCTCTATTCCCAATAAACACTCTTCCCTATTAACTCTTTACCACTCACATCCAAACACCCACTTTCCTTCAAAATTCAACATCTCTTTCCCACCCAATCCCACCCATATGGCCGAATACACATCTCCCTCCATCTCCTCCATATCTTCTTCTTATTCTTCTATTCTTTCTTCTTTTGCTCGAGGGCGAGCAACATTCTAAGTTTGGTGTGGTAAAAAGCATAGCTTTTTTGTTTTTTCCATAACCATTGATGGCACCTAAGACCAGAGAAGCCTCCAGAAAGAGGAAAGGGAAGACAAAAGCTTCCATCAAGGGTCTAAAGCTCAGTGGTAGAACATTTGACTGCAAATCAAGAGATCCCTGAGATACCTCAGGGGATACATTTTCTTCCACACAATTATTGGAAGCAACTAAGGGTGGAACATCAAGAGCACTCCATCATCCTTCATGAAATCAGAGAAGATCTAAAAGCAATGAAGGAGGAGCAGCAAAGACAAGGAAGAGACATAGAAGAGCTCAATGACATCACTAAGGTGGACTCATTCCTTGTTCTTACTTTCTCTGTTTTTCATTTTCTATGTTATGTGCTTATCTATGTTTGTGTCTTCATTACATGATCATTAGTAGTAGTAACTATGTCTTAAAGTTATAAATGTCCTATGAATCCATCACCTCTCTTAAAAAAAATGTTTTAAATCAAAAGAACAAGAAGTACATGAGTTTTGAATTTATCCTTGAACTTAGTTTAATTATATTGATGTGGTGACAATGCTTCTTGTTTTCTGAATGTATGCTTGAACAGTGCATATGTCTTTTGAAGTTGTTGTTTAAGAATGTTAAATATGTTGGCTCTTGAAAGAATGATGACTAGGAGACATGCTATTTGATAATCTGAAAAATCATAAAAATGATTCTTGAAGCAAGAAAAAGCAGCAAAGAACAAAGCTTGCAGAAAAAAAAAAAATAGGCGAAAGAAAAAAAATTAGAAAGAAAAAGAAAAAGCAAGCAGAAAAAGCCAAAAGCTCTTAAAACCAAGAGGCAAGAGCAAAAAGCCAATAACCCTTAAAACCAAAAGGCAAGGGAAATAAAAAGGATCCCAAGGCTTTGAGCATCAGTGGATAGGAGGGCCTAAAGGAATAAAATCCTGGTCTAAGCGGCTAAACCAAGCTGTCCCTAACCATGTGCTTGTGGCGTGTAGGTGTCAAGTGAAAACTTGAGACTGAGCGGTTAAAGTCAAGGTCCAAAGCAAAAAAAAGAGTGTGCTTAAGAACCCTGGACACCTCTAATTGGGGACTTTAGCAAAGATGAGTCACAATCTGAAAAGGTTCACCCAATTATGTGTCTGTGGCATTTATGTATCCGGTGGTAATACTGGAAAACAAAGTTCTTAGGGCCACGGCCAAGACTCATAAAATAGCTGTGTTCAAGAATCATCATACTGAACTAGGAGAATCAATAACACTATCTGAACTCTGAGTTCCTATAGATGCCAATCATTCTGAACCTCAATGGATAAAGTGAGATGCCAAAACTATTCAAGAGGCAAAAAGCTATAAGTCCCGCTCATATGATTGAAGCTCTGTTTCATTGATAGTTTGGAATTTATAGTATATTCTATTCTTTTTATCCTATTTTGATTTTCAGTTGCTTGGGGACAAGCAACAATTTAAGTTTGGTGTTGTGATGAGCGGATAATTTATACGCTTTTTGACATTGTTTTTAGTATGTTTTTAGTAGGATCTAGTTACTTTTAGGGATGTTTTTAATAGATTTTGTGTTAAATTCACATTTCTGGACTTTACTATGAGTTTGTGTGTTTTTCTGTGATTTCAGGTATTTTCTGGCTGAAATTGAGGGACTTGAGCAAAAATCAGATTCAGAGGTTGAAAAAGGACTGCTGATGCTGTTGGATTCTGACCTCCCTGCACTCAAAGTGGATTTTTTGGAGCTACAGAACTCGAAATGGCGCGCTTCCAATTGAGTTGGAAAGTAGACATCCAGGGCTTTCCAGCAATATATAATAGTCTATACTTTGGCCAAGAATTGACGACGTAAACTGGCGTTCAACGCCAGCTTTCTACCCAAATCTGGCGTCCAGCGCCAGAAAAGGATCCAAAACCAGAGTTGAATGCCCAAACTGGCACAAAAACTGGCGTTCAACTCCACAAATGGCCTCTGCACGTGCAACACTTAAGCTCAGCCCAAACACACACCAAGTGGGCCCCGGAAGTGGATTTATACATCAAATACTTACTCATGTAAACCCTAGTAGCTAGTTTATTATAAATAGGACCTCTTACTATTGTATTAGGCATCCTGAATTGTATTTGGATCCTGTGATCACGTTTTAGGGGGCTGGCCATCTCGGCCATGCCTGGACCTTCACTTATGTATTTTTAACGGTAGAGTTTCTACACTCCATAGATTAAGGTGTGGAGCTCTGCTGTTCCTCAAAGATTAATGCAAAGTACTACTATTTTCTATTCAATTCTTCTTATTTCGCTTCTAAGATATCCATTCGCACCCAAGAACGTGATGAAGGTGATGATTATGTGTGACACTCATCATCCTTCTCCCTTATGAACGCGTGCCTGACAAACACTTCTGTTCTACATGAATTAAGCTAGAATGAATATCTCTTAGATCTCCTAACCAGAATCTTCGTGGCGTAAGCTAGAATGATGGCGGCATTCAAGAGAATCCGGAAAGTCTAAACCTTGTCTGTGGTATTCCGAGTAGGATTTAATGATTGAATGACTGTGACGAGCTCCTAACTCGCGATTGCAGGGCGTTAGTGACAGACACAAAAGGATAGTAAATCCTATTCCAGCATGATCGAGAACCGACAGATGAATAGCCGTGCCGTGACAGGGTGCGTGAGCATATTATTCACTGAGAGGATAAGATGAAGCCATTGGCAAGGGTGATGCCTCCAGACGATTAGCCGTGCCGTGACAGGGCATCGGATCATTTTCCCGAGAGATGACCGAAAGTAGCCATTGACAGTGGTGATGTATCACATAAAGCCAGCCATGGAAAGGAGTAAGACTGATTGGATGAAGACAGCAGGAAAGCAGAGGTTCAGAGGAACGAAAAGCATCTCCATTCTCTTATCTGAAATTCTCACCAATGAATTACATAAGTATCTCTATCCCTATTCTATTATTTAATTTCGAAAACTCCATTATCACTTTATATCTGCCTGACTGAGATTTACAAGGTGACCATAGCTTGCTTCATACCAACAATCTCCGTGGGATTCGACCCTTACTCACGTAAGGTATTACTTGGACGACCCAGTGCACTTGCTGGTTAGTTGTATCGAAGTTGTGACAATTATGAATTAAGATCAAAGCACCAAGCTTTGGAGCCATTACCAGGGATTGTTCGAGCCTGGACATCACAATTTCGTGCACCATTAACCAAGGAATGCAGTGCTATTATTCAACATAAACTTCCTGAGAAAATGCAAGATCCAGGGAGTTTTGTGATTCCTTGCACCATTGGAGATGTCACCATTCAGAGAGCTTTATGTGATCTTGGAGCTAGCATCAATCTCATGCCACTTTCAGTGATGAAAAAGCTTCAAATTGAGAAGGTAAAATCCACTCGTATTTCTCTTCAACTTGCTGATCTCTCTATTAAATTACCTGTGGGTGTTGTTGAGGATTTACTTGTGAAAGTAGGACCATTTATTTTTCCTGCTGATTTTGTTATATTACACATGGAAGAGGATGTAAAATCCTCTATTATTCTTGGTAGACCCTTTTTAGCTACAGGTAGAGCTCTGATTGATGCGCAAAATGGTGAATTAACCCTGAGGGTAAATGAAGAACAGGTGGTCCTTAATGTTTTTGAAGCTCTCAAGCACCCTAATGATTCTGAAGGGTGTATGAGAATTGATGTTGTTGAACCACTTGTTCAAGAAGTACTGGAAGCTGAGGTACTTGATGACATTCTGGATCCTATTTCTGAATATGAGTTAGTTGAAGTTGATGATTCACCACCCCAGAAGGCACTAGTTCACACGCCTAAAGCAGAGGAGGAAGCCCCCAAGCTTGAGCTCAAAGATTTACCTCCTTCTCTGAAATATGTGTTCTTAGGTGAAAATGGTTCCTATCCAGTGATTATTAGCTCTTCCCTAAAGCCTGAAGAGGAAGAGGTGCTTATTTCAGTGCTCAGGAGCCATAAAATAGCTATTGGGTGGACCATTAGTGACTTGAAGGGGATTAGCCTAACCAAGTGCATGCACAAGATCCTCCTTGAAGATGATGCTAAACCAGTTGTGCAACCACAAAGGAGACTCAATCCAACTATGAAAGAGGTGGTCCAAAAAGAGGTAATGAAACTATGGGAAGCAGGTATTATTTACCCTATTTCTGACAGTTCTTGGGTAAGTCCTGTGCAGGTAGTTCCCAAGAAAGGAGGGATGACAGTGATCAAGAATGAAGAGAATGAGCTTATTTCTACAAGAACAATCACAGAATGGAGAATGTGTATAGACTACAGGAGGCTCAACACTGCTACCAAGAAGGATCACTTCCCCTTGCCTTTCATTGATCAGATGCTTGAGAGGTTAGCTGGTCATGCATTTTACTGTTTTCTAGATGGATATTCTGGATATAATCAAATTGTAGTGGACCCTCAAGATCAAGAGAAGACAGCATTCACATGCCCCTTTTGAGTATTTGCCTACAAAAGAATGCCTTTTGGACTTTGCAATGCTGCAGCAACTTTTCAGAGGTGTATGCTTTCAATTTTTTCTAATATGGTTGAAAAGTTCATTGAGGTATTTATGGATGACTTTTTCGTATTTGGTAATTCTTTTGAATCTTGCCTTAATCATTTATCTCTTGTTTTAAAATGGTGTCAAGAATAAAACCTTGTTTTAAATTGGAAAAAATGTCATTTTATGGTTACAGAAGGTATTGTTCTTGGACACCAGTTTTCAAGTAAGGGGATTGAGGTTGACAGAGCAAAGGTGGAGGTAATTGAAAAATTACCACCACCAACTAATGTTAAGGCAGTCAGGAGTTTCTTGGGTCATGCAGGATTTTATAGAAGATTTATAAAGGATTTTTCTAAAATTGCTAAACCATTAAGCAACCTGTTGGTTGCTGATGTTCCTTTTGTCTTTGATTCTGATTGTTGCATGCTTTTGAAACTCTAAAAGCAAACCTTACCTCTGCTCCCATCATAGCTCCCCCTGACTGGGATTTACCATTTGAATTAATGTGTGATACTAGTGACTTTGCTATAGGAGCTGTTTTAGGACAGAGGCATGGTAAGCTTGTACATGTCATTTACTATGTCAGTCGTGTGTTAAATGATGCCCAAAAGAATTACACAACTATAGAAAAGGAATTATTAGCTGTTGTGTATGCTGTTGATAAATTTAGGTCCTATTTACTTGGTTCTAAGGTTATTATTTATATTGATCATGCTGTTTTGAAGTACCTTCTAACCAAGCAGGACTCTAAACCAAGATTAATCAGATGGGTGTTGTTCCTTCAGGAGTTTGATATTGATATAAAAGACAGGAAAGGGTCAGAAAATCAAGTAGCTGACCATCTATCCAGAATTGAGCCTGAAGCAGGAGTACAACCACCCACAGCTGTGACCGAGACATTTTCGGATGAGCAATTATTCCTCATTCAGCAGGCTCCATGGTTTGTAGACATTACAAATTATAAGGCCATAAATTTTATTCCAAGAGAGTACAGTAGCCAACAAGTAAAGAAGCTATTGACTGATGCAAAGTACTACATTTGGGAGGAACCATACCTTTTTAAAAGGTGTTTAGATGGTATCATCCGGAGATGTGTCCCAGATGAAGAAAAGCAGCATATTCTTTGACATCGTCATGGTTCTGAGTATGGAGGCCACTTTGGTGGTGAAAGGACAGCTACCAAGGTCCTTCAGAGCGGGTTTTACTGGCCAAATCTCTTCAGAGACTCAAGAGCATTTGTGAAGTACTATGACAGATGTGAAAAAGCCACGAATCTCCTTGCCAACCATGAAATGCCACAGCATGGGATTCTTGAGGTTGAGTTGTTTGATGTATGGGGTATTGATTTCATGGGACCTTTCCCACCCTCACATTCAAAAAACTATATTCTAGTGGCAGTTGATTATGTGTCCAAGTGGGTAGAAGCTATGGCTCTACCCACCAATGATGCCAAGGTGGTAATGAGCTTTCTTCAGAGATATATCTTTAGTCGGTTTGGTGTCCCAAGGACACTCATTAGTGATGGTGGAAGCCACTTCTGCAACAGATAGCTGGACTCTCTTCTGCAGAGATATGGAGTCCGTCATAAAGTGGCAACCCCTATCACCCTCAGACAAGTGGACATGTTGAAGTTTCCAACAGAGAACTTAAGAGGATTTTAGAGAAGACCGTTAGTGTTTCAAGAAAGGACTGGTCTAGGAAGCTTGATGATGCTCTCTGGGTATACCGGATAGCTTACAAGACTCCTATTGGCATGTCCCCTTATCAGTTGGTCTATGGCAAAGCCTGTCACTTGCCAGTTGAGCTGGAGCATAAAGCTTACTGGGCAATCCGATATCTGAATCTTGATTCAGAAGCTGCAGGAATCAAGCGAATGCTTCAGTTGAATGAGCTTGATGAGTTCAGATATTTAGCATATGAGAATGCTAAGCTCTATAAGGAGAGAAACAAATTACTGCATGACAAGAAGATTGCCATCAGAGTCTTTGAGCCAGGACAGAGAGTGCTTTTGTATAATTCAAGGCTCAAACTCTTTCCCGGGAAGCTGAAATCCCGGTGGTCAGGACCGTTTGTAGTTACCAGAGCTTCACCATATGGTTATGTAGAAATACAGGAAGATAATTTTGACAGAAAATTTACAGTGAATGGCCAGAGGTTGAAGCACTATCTTGGAGGCGAGATTGATCGCTAGAGGTCCGCTCATCTGCTGACTTAGCAGAACTGACCGTCAAGCTAGTGACGTTGAAGAAGCGCTTGTCGGGAGGCAACCCGATAATTTCGTATCCTTAGTTATTTCTTATTTTATTTTTATTGAGTTTTACTATTTTTCTGATCATGCAGCTATTTTATAACAGGAACCGAACACTTCAGGCAACAAACACATATATATAAAAAAAAGCGCACACGACGCGCAAGCGTCAATGACGCGTACGCGTCCTATGTGGGTGCGAGAAAAAATAAAAGTTACAGAGAGTTGCGCGGGAGTGGCGCATGAAGTGTGCCTTGGGCACAAACATGGTCA
Organism: Arachis hypogaea; assembly: GCF_003086295.3. Lineage (NCBI taxonomy): Eukaryota > Viridiplantae > Streptophyta > Magnoliopsida > Fabales > Fabaceae > Arachis > Arachis hypogaea. Next base: position 117,952,373 of record NC_092051.1, on the reverse strand, counting down.
CGCGTACGCGTCCCTGACGCGTGCGCGTCATTGGCGATTTTGGCACTCCACGCGGACGCGTCAAGCACGCGCACGCGTGGATAAGTAAAATTGGCATAAAAGGTTTTTGGCCAGAGAGTTATGATGGCTTGGGGCTGGAAGTGTGCTAGAGGCACAAATTTGATCACGCGTACGCGTCCCTGACGTGTGCGCGTCCTTTTCCTAAATGTCCATCCACGCGTGCGCGTACATGACGCGCACGCGTCATATGAAAATTTTGATTCCCATACCATGCGAGCAGAGAGTTGTGCGTGTGCGCGGCCGCCTTCGCGCGATTCACACAAACCAAGTCCACGCGTACGCGTTGCTTGAAATTAACACGATCCACACGTACCCGTTCCTTACGCATACGTGTCGCATGCGACACCCAAATTAAACCCCTCAGCTCCTGAATTCAAATCATTCACCCCGAATCCAAATTCTCTCTCGTTCTTTTATCATTTTATTATTCTTTCATCTTACTATTTTTTTTATTTTCAGTTTGGTGTTGTTGCTTCACTGATGGTTTTTTTTAAAAGCACAAAAAGGGAGATGAATGCTCTTCATGGAGGAATGAGATGGCCACTAACATAACTGAGGTGGTTGAGTTCCTTTCATTCTATTTCTCTTCCATTCTTATTTTGTTATTTTCTATTTTCTGTTGTTTTGTCTGCATGATCATTAGTACTTTCAGTTATTAGAATTAGTTTTATTCTGTTATTTGTCTCATGTACCGCTCACTGAACTTGAATCTAAAAAGAAAAGAAAAAGAAGTGATATATTGCATGAGAAATTGAGTTTATATCGAAGAGTAGTCTTATTCACTTAAATGTGGTGGTATTTTCTGTGACTCTGAATGCATGACATGACCAGTGCATATTTAAATTTGAATCAAAGAATGTTGATGTACAAGGAATAGAAATTTAGAGAATTATTATGACTTCTCTGAAATAAACAAAAATTTAATCCTTGAAGCAAAAGAGACAGCAAAAAAAAAAAGAGAAAAAAGAGAAAGCAAGGTCCAAGACTCTGAGCATCAATGACTAGGGAGGTCAGACATGATTAAAAGCTCAAAGAGTTGTTTCCCTAGTTATATGCTTGTGGTGTTCTTGTGTCAAGTAGTCCTTGAGACAAAACATTTAGAGTCAAGATCAATTGCAATTAGAAGAGTATGCCAAAGGCTTTGAGCACCATTGTCTGGGAGTAGCTGAAAGAAAAATCAAAACTCCAAAAAGAGTTTCCCAGTTAAGTGCTTGTGGTATTTCTGTGTCAAGTAAAACTTGAGACAAAACATTTAAAGTCACGGCTAGGCTCAAGGTGCAAAGCACCAAAGAAAAGAAAAATTGCTGTGTTCAAGGGTTAAATTAAGCTACAAAAGATCAGAGAATTCATAATATTATCCGGATTCTAATTCCAAATGACACTAACATCCTTCTAATTCAAAGGAGAGTGAGATGCCAAAACTATTCATGATTGCAGTTATAAAACCCACTATAAGAAGAGACATGAGCTTAATTGAACTCTCATTCTCATGCAAATTCACATTCTAAGCCTATATTAGTTTGGTTGCTTGAGGACAAGCAACAATTCAAGTTTGGTGTTGTGATGCGTGAGCATTTTTCCTATCTTTTCCTAGTGTATTTGCATGTAATTTGTTAAGTTTTATCAAGAATTAATTATCTTTTAGCCATTATGGATGCTACTTTGAGTCTTGTGCATTTCTGTTTATTTTAGGTAGCATTCGGATGGATTTGATGGAGTTTCTACAGAGAAAAAAAAGAAACCAAGGAGCTGACCAGCGAGGAGCGACACGTGCGCGTGCGCGTGATTTGGAGCTTTCCATGGCGACGCGTGCGCATACCTGATGCGTACGCGTGAAAAAGGAAGTTGCACAGCGACGCGTGCACGTGACTGACGCGTACGCGTGACATGCGCGACATGCAGAATTTGCAAAAAACGCTGGTGGCGATTTCAGGCCAAGTTTTGACCCAGTTTTTGGCCCAGAAACATAGACTAGAGCCAGGGAATAGCAGAGACTCAAGGGAGATTCACATAAGAATGGTTATGCCCACTCCAAGTTAGGCGTGGACCCTACGAAGCAAGTGGTCCCCATCCATCAATTGAAGACATGCTGATTGCTTTAATTAATTCTAATTTAAACTTTATTTTATTTTAGAAATAGGAAAAAGATATTATTTGAGTTTTAGAAGATAGATTTTAAATAAATTAGGATTTGATATAAAAGGGGATTCCAACAGGGTCTTTCTAACACAACATTATTCCAATTCACAATTTACAATCCTTATTTTTCACTCTGAACCATGAGCAACTAAACCTCCACTATTAAGGTTAGGAGCTCTGTCTATTGTATGGATTGACTTTATTATTTTTCTATTTTAATTCATGTCTTGATTTATATTTAAGAATTGTTTTCGTTCTTTATTCTATGAATTTAGATGGAACGGAAGTATGACCCTCTTTCTAATTGAGTTCTTGTATAACTTGAAAAGCTCTTTACTTGAACAACAGCTTGAAAATAACTTCTCCTAAATTTCTAGTTTATCTGAATTTAACGGGATACGTGACATATAATCTTTTTATATTTGGGTAATTAGGATTTCTGTGGTATATAACTAGAATTGAACTTCACTCCCTAATTGGAATTAATTGACCAAAGAATTGGCTGTTGATGAATTTTAGAGGAGACTAGAAAGGTCTAAGGAATTAGGGTCTAGTCACATATAGTTGCCATGAATTAAATCTTACATGATTAAAATAAATTAATAAGAAAAAGTCAATCCGAAAAATAGATAACTCTGAAGCCTTAACTGTTTCTTCATATTTTATTCCCAACTTATTTACTTTCCTTTCTTTAATATTCTTGCTATTGTTTAATGTCTTTGAACTCTCAAACACTATTTTCTGTTTGCCTAACTAAGCCAATTAATTAACCATTGTTGCTTAGTCCTTCAATTCTCGTGGATCGACCCTCACTCACCTGAGGTATTACTTGGTACGACCCGGTGCACTTGCCGGTTAGTTTGTGGGTTATAAATTCCGCATCAGTAGTCAACAAGAAGATGGGTGCAAGAACAAGATTTGGGACCCCGGAATCCATTTCAACAATCAAAACTGTTGGGGCCTTGTCATCTACCTAAGCTTACTTGAAGGCCTTGTGCGCCTAATTTGGGATTCAAGGAAGAGTTCAAGCATAAGCCACCATAGAAAAGCCCTCACAAAATGTCCAACTTAAGGACTTAAACTAAAAGTGCTAGGTGGGAGACACCCCACCATGGTAAACTCTTTCCATTCTCTTGTATATATAATCAATGAATGAATTGGGTTGCCATTGTTAGGTAGTTTTCTTATTTTCATACTTTAGCATACTTTGCTTTGATTACTAGGTTACTTGTTAGATTTATGTTTTGTTTAGAATTTCTCTCATAGAAATAAGAACTTCGTTGTAAGCATAGATCCAAACCAACAAACAATTCTTACATAAAAAATTTGAGTTGTCACAAGTACAAACCCCAATAAGAATTAACCGAAGTATTTAAACTCCGGGTCGTCTCACAAGGAATTGCAATTAAGTGATCAATTATTGGCTATGAAAATGCAAGGGGGTTTGATTTTATAGTTTGACAAGAAAAGTAAACAATAAGAAAGTAAATGATATGAACTAATAAAATAAAGGAAAGGAACTCTTGGTTAGACATGGGTAATTGAGATCACCATCCTTGTCTACAAACCATGTATTAACAATTATGAGGAACCAAGCTCATTAAGTCTACTTCTATGCTTGAAGTATATCAAATGGCTTGATCAACATCAATCCATAGGTTCTAACCTAGCTACTAATTGACTTAGTAGTAGGCTAGTATCAATGGTTATCAAATTGACCACCAAGGGTTCTCGATCAAATCTCCAATTCAATGAGACCTAATGACTCAAGGTCACTCAATTCCCTTGGCCTAGGCCAAGAGTAAAGAAAACTACTCAAAAACTAGTGTAAACATTTTATCAAATACCTAGTATGCAAGAAAAATAAACATCACAAAATGAAAGAATTAAAGAAACCCATAACTAACACAAGCAAGAAATCAACAATAACAATCAAGATCAACATAAAAGAGACATGGAAACATAAATTTGCATTAGAAGAAATCAAGATCCAACAATTGTTCATCAACATAAAAGAGAGCAAAATAAGAAACTAAGAAGATTAAGACAATAGAACACTAAAATATAAAGAGAATTGAAATCAAAAGAAGAATTGAAAGATGAATTTGAGAAAATTAAACCTAAACTACCCTAAATTCTATAGAGAAGGGAGAGCTTCTCTCTCTAGAATTCTAACCTGAAACATGATGAAAACTAAACTATGGCTACTTGCTCATTCCCCCTTTAATCGTTGGGTTCAATAGCATCAAAAATGAGTTGGATTGGGCCCAAAATGAGCTAGAAATTGCTGGCCACGAGTTGCTCTTTAATGAAGCACGTGCAACATTGATACGTACACGTCCAGTGGGCGTATGCATCCCTAAACGCAAAGAAACTACCACAAATTTTATATTATTTTGAAGCCCCAGATGTTAGCTTTCCAATACAACTAAAACGCCTCATTTGGACCTTTGTAGCTCAAGTTATGGTCGATTGAGTGCGAAGAGGTCAGGCTTGACAGCTTTGCGGTTTCTTCATTTCTTCATGAGTTCTCCCACTTTGCATGCTTTTCTCCTCACTTCTTCAATCCAATCTGTGCCTTCTAAACCTGAAATCACTTAACAAACACATCAAGGCATCGAATGGAATTAAAGTGAATTAAAATTGGCAAATTTAAGGCCTAAAAAGCATGTTTTCACACTTAAGCACAAATTCAGGGAGAATTACAAAACCATGATATTTCATTGAATAAATGTGAGAAAAGTTGATAAAATCCCCAAATTAAGCACAAGATAAACCACAAAATTGGGGTTTATCACCTACCCGCTCCCGACATTACCCGGGCATAAGTCCCAGATATGGTTTTCCAGATGCATGCAGTGTGCTTATAAGTCTTATGGCTTGGCCGCATATAGTGTGACTTTCAAATGTTTTTCAATGTGCTTACATCTGGAAAACAGTTCTCAGTGTGTGGGCATCACCACTATACATTTGGCACTAAGACCCAAACAAATTCGCATCTGCTCTCTTGTGGCAAACAATCTCTTAAAGCTTTATCTTTGCCCTCTGCTCTTCTGTGGCAAGGCAGAGATCTGCTCTCCTGTGGCAGATATCGCTTTAGTTAATACATTCTTTTCTCTTTTGTACTCTGCTATCCTGTGGCATAGATTCGTTAGGTTCTTTTAATCTTTGTTCTTTGCTCTTCTGTGGTAGAGATTCCTTTTACTTAATATATCCCTCTCTTTCTGTTCTTTTTCTTTTAAAACCAAAACCACCTCTTTATGACATTCTTCAAAACCTTTAAAACAATTCTACTTAAACCAATTTTTCTTTCAAAAGACAAGGAGAAATTATTTACTAGTTAAACCCCTCAGCAAAGGCTCCAGACTTTAGGGGAGCGACAACCAATCTCATTTTCTTAAGTTCATTGGAAATCCTTAACAATTATTGTTTTCTTAAATTAAATTAATCAAATAAAGTTTCTAAATCAAATCAAAACTAAACCATACAAATCAGAGGTTCCAAACCAATGTCAAAGCCAACACCAATCCCAGTTCCATCCTTAAAATTAATTCTTTAACTTTTTCCAAGACGTCAAAAAACGAAATTATTCAGTCAAAATTCAATTACGTTTAAAGTTCACTAAAACTCCTCCGAATGAAATTTTTTATTCAAATTCAAAACATAAGCCCTTTTCATATTTAAATCAACCTTAAAACATAATACTTCTCTTAAATAATTTAAAATCGTAAAATAATTCTTTTCTAAATAAATTAAACTCAAAACATATACTTTTATTAAATGAATTAAACTCGAAACATAACTATTTTCTTAATAAATAAAAAATCAAATAATTCAACTTCTCAAATCCAATCTTTTTCTAAATAACATTTAAAACAAAGTCTTAAATTTTATAACAAAATTTTGACAGCATCTACCTAAAACTCGGACTTTGCCACCCTTTTCCCCATCCAAACCATTTCTCAAATTCTTTCAAATTGTTTCCAATAAATCAAAACCATTTCTAATATAAAAGAAATTATAAAATTAAATCAATTAAAAATCCAACCGCTTCAAAAATCAAACCATTTCCATATCTCAAAGCATGTCATCAATTTATTTCTTATTAAATCTCAATGTCATTATCAAATCTCACCAATTTTACTTGATTACCAACAATTTTCCAGCCCCAAATTCATCAAAATAATTTGGTTCTTGGCTGCACTTAAACTGACCAAACCCCAAACTAATCACAAATATCAATATCACAAAAATTCAACATAAATTCAGTCAAATTCAATCAATAATCAATGAAACAAAAATTCACTTATCAAATTCATATTTAATTATTATAAAGTTATGAAAACTCTACCTCCGTACGAAATCAAAATAACAGAAACTCCGGAGAAGCTTTTTTATCGAGCTGCTGAAGAAGAGAACGTCAGAAATCGTCTGTGCCTCCTAGAAAAATGTCAACTTCCACCGAACAAAAATGTCACCAACACGTAGAGGAGAAAGATACGGACGCTTTTACCGGATTAGATTTTTTATTGGAGTTACGGATAACAAGAAATCGAAGTTGGAAGTTCATGGCATCCATGGAATCACGTTCTTTTCTCTCTCTCTGGTTCTCTTTCTTTTCCTTCAATAACAAACGCTGATGATGATGATTATCAATGGGAATTTGGCTTGCTTAATGTTTGGATCACATGGGGAGGGAGTACGTGTCACTCATTTATACTGCTGAGTCACCGATTCAAGTTATAAATATATTAAACGGATAATTATGAAAGCTAGATATATTAAAACACAAGTAATGATATATATGAGTTACTAATATAAATGACATTAGCAACATAACGATAAATGATATACGGTAAAGCATTAGCAAAGCTAAGTTCACTGAAGAGTACCGATATTTATTCATATCGGTGGATATTGAGCTCAATAATAATATTATTAACTAAACTCTATTTTTAAATTAAAAATATCAATTACTCAAATTAAAATATATATATATATATATATATATATATATAATTTTTATTACTTATAAATTATTAGAATTATAGTTTTAATTAGGAAAAATATTGCATCATAAAAAATATATATAAGAATATGAATTTGATTGAATTCAAATAGTTATAAAATTAATTTAATTACTTATAATAAAATAATTTTTAAAAATAAAAAACTCCAATTTATAAAATAATTTATAACTTATTTATATTTATATTCTCTAAAATGTGGGTCATTACAAGACACAAAGCAAGGTTAATTGCTAGAGGTTTTATTTAATATGCTAGTATTGATTTTGATCAATTTCTTTTACTAGTTATAAAACTAGTTATAATTAGATTGATTCTCACTCTAGCATTGTCAAAAGAATGGAAAGTAAAGCAATATAATTTTCATAATGCTTTCTTGAAAGGACAATTACATGAAACTGTTTACATGTCCCAACCATCAGGTTTTGTACATTCATATCCCAATTTAGTTTGTAAATTAAACTAGGCAATATATGGTTTGAAACAAGTTCCAAAAGCTTGGTATCTCACGATTACTGCTACTTTAAATTTTTTTGGATTTAAAAGAACAAAATTTGACCCTTCTTTATTCACTTGTTTCACTATAAAATCTATTATTTATATACTCATATATGTTGATGATATCCTTGTGATCGGGAACAAGAAGAAGAGATCAAATCTGTCCTTAATAAGTTGTATTCGATTTTTTTGCTTAAATTTCTTGGAAACTTGAATTTCTTCTTAGGAATCAAATAAATTAATTTCCTTAAATCAAACTAAATATATTAATGTGTTACTTGTGAGAGCAGGGATACAAGAATCCAAACCAATCCAAACACCAATGATGAGCTCACTTTGACTTACATCCCAATCAAGTGAACCATTTGACAACTCCACATTGTATCGTTCCATAGTGGGTGATTTACAATGTGCTACAGTCACAAGACCTGATATTACCTTCTTAGTTAATAAAGTGAGTCAGTTTATGTCAAATTCATAGAAAGATTATTAGATTATTTCTAAGAGAGTGCTGAGATATTTAACGGGTACAACACATCTCAAACTTGAATTTTATAAAAAAATTGACGTAAGACTTATTGCCTTTTCAGATTCATAATGGGCAAGTGATTTAGATGATTGAAAATCAAGTACAGACTACTACATGTATTACGGTTCGAATTTGATCTCTTGGAAATGCTCAAACAAACCATAGTGAGTCATAACTCAACAGAAGCTGAGTTTAGAGCCTTAGCAGTAGTCTTTTCTGAACTAATTTGGATACAAAACTTTCTTATTTAATTACAGCAACCTTGCACAACTCCTCCAATAGTGTTTTGTGATAATATGTAATCTATTCTCCTTACTTACAATCTAATCTTATACAATCGAACAAAACACTTCGAACTCAATCTATATTCCATCCTCTGAACAAGTAGCTGATATCTTAATAAAACCAGTAACTTCAGCTACTTTTGAGAACTTGAAAGGTAATCTCAAGTTGACTTTACATCCAACATGAGTTTGTGGGGACATGTTAGCATATAGAATAAAAAATCTATCAAAAGTAGAGTTTTTGTAGTTGATTAACTAATACAGCTTGTAACAACCTATATAGTTGTTAGGTTCTTTACTCTCTTTTTCTCCAAAGATAAATGTTATTTTCTTATTATGAGAATAACAATGGTTCCATAAAGGAAGAACAAAAAAAAACAGAAAAATTTCTCAGCTTATCACTAAAGCGTGACTAGAAGACAAACATACTTAAGAAAGAGTAAAGTAAGAAGAAAGGGAAAAGGCAACTTTCATCAAACATAGCTATGGATGTCACCCACTAATTTGGTACCTTCTAGCACAATTTTTGGCGCTGGACTCACTAGCTTCCCAAAGACACATTAGTTCCTTAACTTCCAACTTCTCCAAAATAGTGACGCTATGAAGATGAGCTTTCATCAACCGTCGTTTCGAGTCACTGACTAAGATAAAGCTCGTTGCCACCAATTGAAGAAGGGATCCCTTCTCTCTACCATAGGTCATGGATTATTGAGCTTAGCCCCCAAATTATTGAAGATAGTGGACATTGGAACAAGGCATGAGAAATTGATTCGTTTTTTATCATGCATCTTGGGCATATGGCTGGGGTGGAGGCAAATTGGCTATGGATCTATTGTAGCACTGGGATCTTTTCTTGAAGGCTTTTCCATAAAACTATCTTGATTTTATGAGGTAATTTCAATTCCCAAAAGCTATTCTACACTTTGTGATTCTGTATGTTTTGAGGTCTAGCTCAGCGAAATAGGAGAGTGATAGAACCCATAGGCAATCTTATATCTTGATCCAACTTCGTATATACTTGATTTTGTCCAGCACTAATTAATTTTATCTTCCGCCTCTGTTGGTTTGATTGAAAGAATTTTAGTGCTGATATCAACTGAAAAAATTGACTCAATCAGGGTCCTGTTCCAGCTTCGGTCTGAATTTAATAATGCACTTACATAATCAATTGTTGGTTCGGCAGGATTGTAGCTACAGATTGACGGATATGGAAAGGTAGTGAGAATGGAAGCCAATCGTCTTGGAAGATGCAGACATTAGCACCAAAACAATTTTTCATAATAAGCCTTTTTCAATCATCTTGCACCCATCGAGAACATTTCTCTAGCCCCACAATGGTATGTTACCTATCTCTGTATTTAAGAAGCCTACATATTTGAAATTTTTAGCTTTGAGCATTCTTGATAGTGTAGAATTAGGAAATTTCATTACTCGCCAATATTACTTGCCTAATAGAGCTAAATTTTGTGCCCTTAGGTCTTTGATCCCGAGTTCACCTTCTTTTTTTGGTCTTGTCATTGTGTCCCAGTTAACCCATACCTGCGCACCTCTTTGCCGCCACCAAAATTGCAAGGGCATGCTGTGAATCTCATTCAGCAATGTATCTAGAAGCTTGAACCAAGATAGTGTATCAAGAGCATGTGTCTGCCTCTTGAAGATAACAAGATTCTCTTCCAACCCAGAATCTTTTTCTAAACTTTATCCTTGATGGCTCCAAAAGTTGCTTTCTTTGACTTTTGAACTATGGAGGGCAACCCCAAGTATTTGTCTTAGGCTCCAATATGTTCAATGTTTACCATCTACGCAATAGTTAACCTTGTGTCTTGAGGCATGTTATGACTAAAAAAATTGCCAACTTGCTCAAGTTTACTTTTTGCCCACTAAATTCCTCATAGATTTCTAACATCTTCAAAATGCTTTGACTTATGTTCCCTGAGCTCTTACAAAAAAGGATTGAATCATTAGCGAATAGGAGATGATTCACTGTTGATGAGCTAAAGTTAATACGCTCATACTATTGGCAAGTACACTAAATCATATCAAGTAATACTACGGTAAGTAGATATCGTTTTCACGAAGATTAACGGATTGAGTCAAGCAACATCTAATTATATCTCTAATTAGATCTATCACAACTTGGTAAGAGGAATTGGGTGAGGGAATGCTTAAAGAATTAGAAAGAAATCAAGATAGGGTATGTTAAAGGTTTCGGTGATGTTAAATCCTTTAGGAAGAGAAACATTTGTGTTTTCAAAATTTTGATTCATGCATAAATATTTTCATAGCAAATCATTTATAATTAAATTCCAATGTCTTAGAAATATAATTTCTCTTAACTTAATTAATCGTCAATGTTTTGGTCATTTAATCAAGAGAAGAGGTTAAGAATGGTTTCGATTTTAAGTCATGCAATATTCAAAGACTATTATTAGATAAATTAAATGTCACATACTTAAGAACTTGTTCTAAAATCAGTGAAGATTATGGGATGAGTTTCAAGCTAATTCTGATATTAAGTCTCTCGAAGTAATACCGGAATCTGAAATAGAAATAGAATATCTCTCAATACTTCTAATCATTATTAATGAAGAACAAAACTCAATCTTGAAAGAGGAAAGAAGCATGAATCAAATTAAAGAAAATATTTGCATTATTAATCCATAAAAATAAAACAGAGCCCTTAACTTTTAACAAGAGAGGTTTAGTTGCTCATGGTCGAGAAGAACACAATTAAACTAGAGAGAGTGTGGCGGATAGTGTATGATCTGTGTGTCATCTATTTGTGAACCTAGTTCATTGAATTATATCTAACTTTCTAACTAATTAAAATTCAAAAACCAATCTAATGTTATCTTTTGAAGAGAAAGATAACTTATTCAAATTCAAATCTAATCTAATCTAATCCTAACAACCAAATATTATCTTTCTAGAAGAGGTTGTTATTAACTAATCTTTTAAATTTTGAATCTTGAATTGATTTTAAGCTTCTTGGAAGTTGGTTATGCATTAGAGCTGGGATCTCATGATCTGCCCTACTTCTCTTATTTTTCAAGTAGTACATACATTTGGTGTAATTAGAATATTATCTGAAATGAGTCTATCCTTGAAGAAAGCACTCTAATTTAGGCTCATTTTTTTATTCATAATACCTTGTAGTTTGTGCACCATGACTTAAAAAATAATCTTGTACATAACTGATGACAAACTAATAGGTCTTATCTGAGTCATGTCACTAGCATCTGGCACCTTTGGAATCAAGCATATTTTGGTGTGATTGAAAATTTTTAGAATTCTACCTCTATGAAAGAAACTCATCACTGAATTAAAAATATCACCTCCAACTATATCCCAAAAAGTGGAAAATCTTAGCTGTAAACCCATTATCACCAAAAGCACCCTGAGCATAGACACTAAACATAGCTCGTTTGACCTCATCCATGGATAGTGGTCTTTGGAGCCTATAGTTCATGGAAGATGTAACCTTAGGCTCTGAATCCTCTAGATATGAATTTAGATCAACTGAACAAGAAGTAAAAATATCACAAAAATAGTCCTCAGCTACCTTTACAATATCCTTAGGTTTCGTAGCATTTGCATTGTCCCTCCCGACTAATCTCCAAATTTTGTTTTTTTGCACTCTTCATTGAAATTTCTGGTGAAAGAATCTAGTATTCTGATCCCCTTTTTTTAGCCACTTGACTTTAGATTTTTGTCGCCAATAGCTCTCTTCTTTCATATATGACAGTTCTAACTTCTCTTCCGTTCTAGCAATCTCCTCTACTCCATTGATCCCACCCACCAGAAATTCCTCTAGTTTAGCTTGCAATTCCTTAATTTCTTTCCCGGAATTAGTCTTGCGATTAATTTGCCATTGGACTAATCGATGTCTACACTCTTTCAGCTTTTGAGCTAAGGAGAACATAGCCAAGCTTGTTACTTCCATTCTCCACACTTCACTGACAATTATCCTAACAACTGCTTCTCTAAACCAGTGTTCTTGGTATTTACATTGCCTTTACTATGCCAGTTTTGAGATTTGCTTTCCATTAGGATAGGAGCATGATCCAAACCTGATTCAGAGAGCCTATTTACCGCTGCATTCGAATATTTCACATTCCATCCTATCCCAACTAAATATCAATCGAGTCTCTCCTTCACCAACTCCTCTCCTTGTCTTCAATTTGTCCAAGTGAATGGCTGCCCCACCATTCCAATATCTACTAACTCGTTGCTATCAATGAAGTTAATGAATGTTGAAATGGTGGTTCCAGATTTTTTGCGTGCACCTCCTTTTTTGCTTGGCTTGTTATAGTATTAAAATCTCCTGCTATTAACACTTTTCCTTCCAGTTGTTGAATCATTGTTGTAATCTTCACAAACTGTGAGGATCAAATTTAACCCGAGCAACTCAAATAGACACCAATGAACCCCCATACCTCGTTACTTTCTACATCTTTGACCTCGGCCACCACAAAGAATTCTCCACTATTTAGAACTCGAACAGTGATGTTGTCTTTCTAGGCTACTGCAAGCCCTCCAGCCACTCTCAAAGGATTAATAATTTGCCAATTTCCATAGCAGCATGTCCGAAGTTTTGCTTTCACCTCTCGAGAATGGTTCTTTATTTCACAAATGTACACAATCTTGGGAGAGTGAGATTTACGTATCTCTTTTAGACTTTGAATTGTCAGGAGTCTCCCCAAAACTAGACAATTCCATGCAAGAGTTCTCATGAGGATCCTTTGACTATGCCACTCTTCAATCTTCTTTTAACCCCAGTTGTAGTCTCCAACACTCCAACACCTAATCTTTCTAATTTCTTCCACTTTCAGCCTTTCTCTATTGTAAGCCACTGCTCGATTGTAAATTGCATAAACTACCCTTCATCCTTTTTGAAATTAGATTGTTCGGCTATGATAATCTTCATGCATTCCATTCTTGAATTGGTTAATTGTGGTAAGAAAGGTGTTGCCATGTTACTAGCATTTTTTGGTGTCATGCTCTTTGTTCCTTCTTGCATAGACATCATTGCAAAATCCTCCAATAACCAGTTTAAGATCGACACTAAGTAGTCTTGTTCTGGTTCTGAGTTGAATTGCTGAATGTTCGTTCTTTTTCAAAATTAATTCGAACCCTCACTTGATTAGCTTTAACCCAATCTTCAATTTCATCTTATTTTACCCTATCACTCTCTGTATCCTTCAGCAAATCATGACAGTTTTTCACATCATGTCCTAGTTTTATGCAATAGGTACAGAAATTTCCAAGCCTCTTATAGCTCAATGCCACCTCTATCTCCTTTTGATTAGATCCTACATCTGTTAACCGATCCATCACTCGCTTAGTAGCATCAATATTAATCTTGGCCTTTACAATCCTAGTTTTTCTCCCCCACCATGCCTACCTCCAACACCATGCTTTGCCTTTCTCCCAATTTACGCCCAACTTCAATGGTTTTAAACAACTCTGGCAAACCCCAAAGTTGAACCCAAACTAAAAAATTGGCAACGATCTCCTTATCCCAGTTCTGATCTTTTTTCCATCATTTAACATGGAGCACATAATTCTTGAGTATCTATGGAGAACCATGTCTCCTTTATCACTCACTCTAAATCCTTCCAAATTGTCCCATATAGCCTTTAAAGTATTCTCCATAGTTCCTATTGAATAATTTTTGGAAGCAAAGAGTCTGCCATAGAGGCTATTTTAGCAAGCGTTAATACCTTCTACAATGTTTGCTTCTTCCAACAGAATCACGTTCCTTCCTTCTTCCTCTCTGCCTTCATCAGCTCGATCGTCACTCTTCCCTGACTCCACCATGCAGATTACATAATTTATCTCTATGTCAATCTAGCAGTTAAAGTCTTACGTTGAGGTTTGATTTACGTTGACAATGTAGGTTTGATGGTAATAAAAACTCCGTTAGAAAAATCATAGAAGAGTACTAAAAAAACCCTTAAGTCAGATATATAATACAAGATTCTTGTTAGGTTCTTTACTCTTACTACGTATACAAATGAAAATTATATATATATATAAACTCTACAAAATATTAAAATACAAATTCAACTATCATTGAATTTTATTACTTTTCAATTTTTTCTCTCTAATAACACTTACATTCGAGTGTTCTGCATATTTGAAACTGTTGTGCTTTTTTGTTAAATGTTGCAAGTTAAATAACTGTAAATAAATAAGGTTATTTTGGGAAATAAATACTTTAATCAAATGACTATTCTCGCTGTCAAAAAAAAAATGACCATTCTCTCTCTTTCCTTAACTTAATAGTAATAAAGATGTTCAACAAATGAAATATACAAATTTTGAAGGATGATGCTATATGTTCAAAAAATTTTGATATAATGTAACACATTATTACTCTATCAGTATGACATGGATTTTACAACCACAGACTATCGGCAAGTGCACCGGGTCGTACTAAGTAATAAACTCACGGTGAGTGAGTGTCGATCCCATGAGGATTAATAGATTAAGCAAGCAATGGTCAACCGATTAATCTAGTCAGACAATCAAAGTTAGATTTTTGAAAAGCTTGAACATAAATAGCAATGTAACAAAAGCAAACAGTGAGTATTGAAAAGTAATATGATATAAAAGAGTTAAGATTTTAAAGATGTTGAGACGTCCAGATCAATAATTTTCACTTTCCACCTTGAGTATGCAAAGATATTTTCATGGAAAATCATTAGTAATTAAATTCCAATCCCTTATTAATTTAATTTCTCTTTAACCTAATTAATCACTAATTCCTTAGTCAATTACTTAAGAAAAGAGTTAAGCACGTTTACTGGTTCATAAGCCACACAATTCATAAGAATCTCTCCTAGTTGATTTGATGTCACTTATCAAGTCTAGTTCAAAACTTAAGAGTTGTGAGAATTGGTTTTCAAACTTAATTCATTTAATCAACTTTTTCAAGAAGTTAAAAGAATTCAAGTCAGAGAAGAATTATTTTCCAATACATTTAAGTCACTTTTTGATGAAGAACGAAAACCTTTTTATAAGAAGATATCAATGCATAAATCAAAGGTAGAAAAAGCTAGAATATTAATATATGGACTCAATAGATCTCCTTACCTTAACCTAGGAAAATTAGTTGCTTTTGTTCTTCAGAGAAATCCTAGAATTTTGAAGAGTAAAAAGTGCCGAAGAAGAAGGAGCTGGCAGTGACTTCTCCCCTTATATACTAACCCTAAAAACAAGTTTCGAATTCAAACCTAAAATAGAATCAAAACTAAAATAGAATCAAATCTTTCTTTCTAAATATTTTTTTCTCCGCAAAGATCTCCCCTCTTTCTGTTTGCCAATCCTCAATTAATGCTATCATTGGTGGGCTTTTGATTAACCACTCAAGTGCTGAAGAATTGGACATAGAGTGGCTTTATTTGAGGCCCCTGGAGAGTGTCCATAATCTCACTTCCCACGTAAAGGATCAACATGCAACGTGATGCCCATTCTTCATTCACTTTGCTCTCTCTCATCTACATTGCATGTGAAGAGTCCCATGTGGTACGCGGTCTTAATTCCCTTCAATTGCACGTAGAAAAATTCACGTCCCACGTGAACAAAAAATTGTGCGTACGCATGCTTGATGTGTACACATGACAGCCCAAAATCCTCTTATTGTGCGAATGCATGCACCATGCGTACGCATGATAGCTCACATACCACATGAGCTTTCACGTCCCATGTTGCCTGATGACAGGTCATCTTATGCTAGTTTTACTAGCAATTTTCATTTGTTTCATTAGATTTCATGCACTTTCTTGCACAGTAAATAAGTGATTGGAGTGAAATTTCATGTTTATCTTGATTCAATCAAACATCATTAATTTTATACAAAATCATGAGATTTATGCAAAAATTAGATGATTATTATGAATGATACAAAACCTTATGATTTTGGTGAGACTTTGATTGCATGTTTGGTTGATTTTAGGTGGAAAAATGAAGAGAAAAAGAGGAAGTGCAGAGTAACACTGTGCTCAAATAGAGAATGCCACGCTCTCTATCGACGCGTACGCGTGCATGATGCGTACGCGTGGATGTGATTGGCGCTCATTTGCAAAGGGAGTGCTACGTTATTTGAGTGAGCGTTTTCGAGATGGAATTGAAAGTTTCGCAACCGACGCACACGCGTATATGACGCACACGCGTATATGACGCACACGCATCGATGGAGCATCTGGGATGAAGCACGCTTACGCGTGGGTGGTGCAGAAGCTTGGAATCAACATTTTGCTATCCACGCGCACGCGCAGAAGACGCGCATGCGTGGGAAAGCGCTCATGGCATGAACGTAGAGCTCACTAAACGAACGCTATCAAGGACACACACGCGTGAATGGTGCGCGCAAGCATGATGGAGGCTGAAGATGGCAGTGATGCGTACGTGTTGATATGCAAAAATGCGAAAGGCATGGGTGCGAAGCACGCGTACGCATGATGAGCTTTCAGCGAGCAATGACGCGCACGCGCAGTAGACGCGTGATAACCCCCATTTGTAGGGTTTGTCTTGTGTTGAATTTAGAGGATTTTATCATCTTTTCCCACATTTATTCAATGAAATAGCATGGTTTCCTTATTGTCTCCTAATTTGTGCTTAAGAGTGAAAACGTGCTTTTTAGGACTTAAAATAGCCAAATTTAATTCACCTTGATTCCATTAGATGCCTTGATATGTTTGTTAAGTGATTTCAGATTTAGGAGTTAAGGATTGGATCAAGGGAATGAAGAAAAAACATGTAGAAATGGAGAACTCATGAAGAAATGAAGGAATTGCAAAAGTTGTCAAGCCGACCTCTACGCACTTAATCGACCATAACTTAAGCTACAGAGATCCAAATGATGCAGTTCTAGTTGCGTTGGAAAGCTAACATCCGGGGCTTCGAAATGATATAAGATTTGCCATAGTTGCACTGCGCATAGGGGCACGCAGGCGCACGGTACATGTACGCGCCGATGGGTGCACGTGATTTATTTAATGCAACTCGTGGCCAGCGATTTCTGGTGCATTTTAGGCCCAATCCAACTCATTTCTGATGCTATTTAACCCAAGGATTGAAGAGGGATGGGACATCTAGTTAGTCAGTAATTTTTATTTTAGTTTTATCATGCTTTAGTTAGTTTCTAAAGAGAGAAGCTCTCTATTCTCTCTAGAATTAGGAGTAGGTTAGATCTAGATTAGGAATTCTTAAATCTAGGTTAATTTCATGCTTAGATTTACTCTTCCTTTATCAATTCTTCTTCTTCTACATCTCTTCTCTCTAGTTTAGCATTTAATTCTTGTAATTTTCTACTTTTATGTTGATGCACTTTGTTTCTTCCATTTCTCTTTAATGCAATTTATGTTTTCATGTTCCTTTATTGTTCATTTGATTTGTTGTTGTTTAATTCCTTGCAATTGAGTAGTGTAGATTTACTTTTCTTGCAATTTTACTATGCTTTTCTTTTATGCCTTCCAAGTGTTTGATAAAATTCTTGGTTAGATTTCATAGTAGAATTTTATGCTCTTGGCTTGGGAAGGTAACTTAGGAACTCTTGAGTTACTAATGTCCAAGTGATTGATGATTGGGAGCCATTAACGCTAGATCTCACTAATTGATTTGGTGGAGAACTAGAACTTATGGACTTGGATTTATATAGCTCACTTGACTATCCTCTACTATTAGTTAGGGGATGATTTAGTGGGATTGATCCTTGCCAATTCTCATGTTGTGGTTAGTGATAAGGATAGAGATCCTTGACCACCAACCTTTGCCAAAACCTTTTTAATTGTTAGTTTAATCTTATTTCCATTTACATTTCATGTCTCTTATCCCAAAAATCCTAAAACATACTCCATAACCAATAACAAGATACTTTATTGAAATTCCTAGGGAGAACGACTCGAGGTTCCAATACTTTGGTTTATAAATTTAGGGGTTTGTTTTAGTGACAAACAATCTTTTGTATGAAAGGATTATTGTTTGGTTTAGAAACTATACTTGCAACGAGAATTCATTTGTGAATTCTAAACCATCAAAAATCCCAATCATCAACGTGTACGCGTGAGTGAATGAACGCTGCGCTCTCTTTCAGAACGCTACGTTCCCCTGGAAGCTGCAACCAAGTACCCATCTCTGATCCACTTCATCAACGGCCAAAAAGCCCACTCCAAGTACTTGATGACTGAATTAGAAAGTGTATAAATAGGAGAAAATTTTATTTCAATGGGATCGATCTTCTTTTGGACTTTTCTCTTTTTACCTTCTTCTTATTTTTCCTTTTTGTTCTGTTTTAGGAATTCTGTAGAATTGGGAGATCTGAGTTTATTTTGCTTTCTGTTTTACTTCTGTTCTTCTTCTTCTACAATTTTCTTTTTTGTTTTGGTTTTTACTTGAGCTATGATAAACTAAACCCCAAATTCATTAGGGGAGGAGCTCTATTGTAACTCCAATGAATCAATGAAATTCTTCTTCTTCTCAATTCAATTTAGTAGCTATTGGATATCTTCTGTTTTAATTTAGAATTCTTCACTCTAGAAGGGGGTTGAATTCAATTGAATGCTTGTGTGAGCCTCGGAAGGGAGATCACTTGCATTAGCCTCTTACAGACATAAGTGCAACCATGATACGGGAGTTCTATGCAAATGCAGTAAGGCCAAGCAAAACCAGCCCTCCCTACAAGAGCTATGTTAGGGGGTTGATGTGGACTTCAGCCCATCAGCAATCATGAGGGTCTTGCAAATAAGAGTAATACCCTTTGGAGAACCCAGCTTTGATGAGAGAATGAAGGGTGAGAATGATCCTGATGAGCTAGTAAATAGTTTATGTTTAGAAGGCAGAGACTGGGAAAGAGATTTAGATGGGGATCCAAGCTACTTGAAGAGGATTGATCTCATACCTGAGGCCAAAGGTTGGTATGAGATAGTAAGAAGATCCATACTCCCTATTGGAAATACCTCAGAGGTTACAATAAAGAGAACGATTCTGACATACTGCATACTCAAAGGAGGAGAAATCAATGTCCCACAACTTATAGCAGATAGCATCCAAGAGATGGCTGAGGATAACAGCAAATCAAGCAGACTTGGTCACCCAAGTACCATTTTGAGGTTGTGCAATAGAGCAGGGGTACTCTTTGAGGATGCAGATACAGATCGGGTAAAGGGAGGCAGAGGAATCACCAAACAAAGGATGGAAGGCGCTACTGACACTGACACTCAGCAGGAGAGAAGACCCCAAGGAAGAAGAAGGAAACCACAAATGGAAGAGGGACAAGCTTCTGGCACAATGTACTTAAGCCAAATGCAAAGTGCCATTGAAGAAATTTCTCAGCAATATATGAGAGATAGAGAACAACAACAAGAGCAATACATGAGGGCTCAGGAGCAGCAAGAGAACTGGCAGCTGAAGATGATGGAGCAACAAGAAAACTTCCAACTGAGGATGATGGACCAGCAGAGAGAATTCCAAGCAAGATTTTTGGAACAGCAAAGGGAACAATCTGGTCAATCTCAAGAATTATTCGACAAATTGTTCCAACAACAAGCTGAACAAGAGAAGTACCTCCAAAATCTTTATCAATGGAAGAACATATACCACATAGCTGGAGAGCAAAGATATTTAGACAGGATAGACTATGATATAAAGACCCAATCAAAGCTGAACTACATAGTCTGTGGCATGCCAGTGGTGAACTGAGAGATCAAACCGTCTATCCAGTGTCAGGAATTAGTAAACAAGCAAAGAGCAAGAGCCCAGGAAAATATAGAAAGAATGGAGCAAAAGTTAAAAGAGGTTGGACTCTGGGATCAGGTAGACCATTCTTGGGATCAAAGATGCCTTGCTGAAGGACAACAGCAACGAGAAATGAAAAAGAAGAGGAAGCAGGAGCCAACGAAGAAAGGAGAGTCCAGCAAAGGAACGGAGCACAAAAATTAGAGGTGGTGGAGTTCCATTCATAATCTTAGTAAATAAGGAAGATGCACATCTAAAAAATGATATGCCTTCCAAATTTTCATGTTCTGCACATTCATATTTTTGAGCTTATATATTCTGCATCTTTATGTTTTTGAAAAAGTTTTCATGTTCTGCAGTGTTATAATAGTTTCCATATGCATCACTCACTTTACTTGAATGTATGTCTTGTTCCCTTCTGCATAAATAAGAGAAAATGATTGAACCAGAAAGTAATTATTCAATGTGATAGGGATGATAATAAAGTTCAGTGGTGGTAATTGTAATACCCGTTTTATGAAAATTAATTAAATAGTAAATTAAATAGGAGCGAATATGGTTGGAAGATTTGGCAATTGGAATTTGATCATTTAAATATGATATTTGGATTCAGTGAATTTTTTCGAGTCGGAAAACATAGTTTTCTGCGTAAAAACGCGCAGTGAAATTTTGACCGGCAGTACCGGCTGAGATCTGTCTGGTACTGCAGTTGAGAAAATTTATTATAAGTAAATAAGGTTAAGAAAGGAGGAATTTTAATTAGGGAAGGTAGAAATATTTAAAATGCGATTTGGAGCGCTAATCTTAAAGGTTTTGGCCCAAAATTGGGCTAACGGACGAAAATAAGTAAACCGGGCCTAAGTGGGCCCAAGACCCAATATACATACACATTAGTTATGAGTATTTCAGCTCATTCTACCCTAAAAGGAAGGGTTGGGGCGCTGAATTGAGAAGAGAGGAGGGAAGAGAGAAAACCTAACTCTCTTTGATCTTCAAACCACCATAACTTGAGCTACGGAGCTCCGATTGATGAGCCGTTTGCGGCCACGCGTCGCTCTTTTTATCCTCTACAATTCTATCTAAGTTTTGTGGTGAGTAATCTACTGTCCTCTGCCCAGTTTTCATTTTCCTCTTCAAATTTGAATTTGGTTTGGGTTTTGAGGAAACCTTATGATTTTGGTTGTTTAGGAGTGCTCTAGTATGAGCCATGGGTGATATTCATCATAAACTTCAGTGGGTTAAGGTAAGAAACCCTCCAACCCTTGTGATTTATCATATTTATGAGCCCTAGGTTGATGTATGTATGTGATATTAGTTATGTTAGTGTACTTGGTGATTTTGATACACAATTGGGAGGTTGGTGTTGCTTGTGGAGCTTTAGTGAGGTTTGGAGCTAAGGGTTGGTGGAGACTTCCATAGAAGGGGCTCAATTGGTTTGGCTACAAGAGGTACGGTTTAAGTTTCATTTAAGTACCGTGTGGTGTGATGAGAATTCCTAGGCTAGATGCCCCTAGGATTAAGTTTGAATTGTGTAAATGGTTGGTGCTAATATGCATAGTTGGTATGTAATGTGAATTAATGATCGGGTTGAGAATTGTGTGGCCTTGTATGCTTGGTGTATTGAGAATTTTATGTATTGGGTAATGAGTATTGATTTGTGGTTTATGCTTTTAAATTATGAATTGGGCCGGAGGCCGTGAATTTTGGGCCAGAGGCCGGAAAGAGGTAAGGAAGGTAAGTTGATGTGTGCATTGTATGATGACACAAGTGATTGGATGAATTTCAGATAATGAATATATGAATAATTGGGTTGGTTATTGAATAATAAAGTTTGAGGAGTTGAAGTGTGGAATTTGGTAATTTTGGATGAAATTATGTAGATGAGGTATGTTTAGTTTTGGTTGAGATATATTATGTGGTCATATATGTGATTATGATTAATGATGCCTTGATGGTATGATGATGCATGAGAGATATGTATGTTATGATATATGCTTGAGGAATGATTAAGGTTGATTAGTGGGTGAAACCACGTGATAGTGAGTATGATATTGATTATGTATAATGATGAGTGATTGAAAATAGTATTGTTGGAAATTAGGATGAGGAAGGATGTATGACATGTTAATGTGTTTGCAATTTAGCCATTTGTTTGAAATGGGTAAAAACGGCTATATGGCGGTTTTGTGAATTGTGGTAAAGTGTTAATGTATGAGTTGAGGAGACTTGATGTTGGTTTTGGTATATTTTGATTGATTTCAAAAGGGGTTGAAATTGGCATGCTTTGGTTGATTTTGAAAAGGGTTGAAAATGGCACTTTGTGGTCTTGTGTGAAAACATGGTTTTTGGGCATACTTTGATGGGACATAACTTGGACTGCGGATTTTCGTTTTGTGCTAAACTTGTTTAGAAGTGAAATTGGATCCGGGATGTCCATGCCGTTTGAAGAATGGGCAAAAAACGATTTAAAATGAGAAAGTTATGTCCGTCGGAAGATTGGGGGTTGAATCGGTGAGTTCTGCAGCTTTTAACTTAGAAAATTTTTAGCAGAATGACCCTCCAGGCGTAGGCGCACTTGGCGCGTATGCGTCATTCTTCAAGAAGGCACCATCCACGCGTGCGCGTGGTGCGCGCGTACGCATCGATGCGTTGCACCCAATGCCCAGCCATTTTCCCGAGAGTTGTGCCAGAGTTGTGCTAGTTTTGTGCATGGGGCGCAAATGCACCCACGCGTATGCATGGCTGACGCGTACGCGTCGTCTGGCTGTGTTTCAATCCGCGTGTCCACGTGTATGATGCATACGTGTCGATGAGCTTTGAGGCCATCCACGCGTGCGCGTTGAGGACGCGTACGCGTGGCCCTATTTTCATGCCAAAGTTAATTTTTGAGTTTCAAAAGCCAAACCTCATACTTCTAATGCTCCGATCTCACCCCTTATGTATTAAATCATTACGATATGCCTAGCAAAGAGAAAGGAGCTAGAGGATGTGGAACTTGCGAATGAAGCAAGGGGAAAAGTTATGATCAACGATGATCAAAGATGATTATATGAGATATGGAGGATGACGGTGGAAGTACCGTGTATGCCATGAGCCGAAGGGCTATATTTATTGATAATTGGCTAGTTCTGGATTGAACTGTGAGCCGGATGGCTGAGTTATTGCAAGGTTACGGCAAAGCCATTATGGATTATGGCTGAGTATAAATGCATATATTATAAATGAACGAATATGATAAATGAATAATGATGGAAAATGTTGAATGTAAGTATGCTTGTGTTTTCTCTCTGGTTGTAAGGGCGACAGGGCGCAGATACCCTCTAATGGCGACAGGGCGCAGATACCCTCTAATGGTGACAGGGCACATATTCCCTCTAATGATATTATTGCGCAACAGAGAGACTGTGCCCGGGTTAGCTACCGGACACGTCGGGTTGGCTTGATAATCGACAGATGATATCATCAGCCATAGGGCAGGCACTCATCATTTTCATATATTTGAATTGTTTGGGTTTGCCTATTTGTTTTGGATTTCTACATTATATATGCTATGTTACCTGATTATGTGCTACTTGTTCTATTTGTAGCTTAATTGTGTATTACTTGCCTGTATTGCTTGTGTTTGTACAACTGAGAGACCCCTCATGTTGGTGTCGGTAGAGGTTGAGGACTGTTCTTGATGAGATGAATTGATGATGCGATTGCATGATGATGATGACCATTGGATGAGATGATTTGAGCTCCCTGGGTAGACGCAGTGATGTGATTTCACTAGCTCCAGGTGAGGGTATGATGTATTGATATAGAATTGCTGAGACAGGACAACTGATGATGGTTTTGTTTATGATTCTGAATCCGATTCGTGGGAAAGTCAGCGAGTTGGGAATCATATGAGATATGAACTAGATTTAGTATCCCCTTACGACAGTTGCCTATTCATGGATTAGTGATAATCTAGGCTGGATACTTGGTGAAAAGGAGTTTAGGATGCTTAATGAGTTTTTATTGCAGTACATTGTATTTATTTGGCACTTTTACCGTACTGGGAACCCATGGGCCTGGGGTTCTCATTCCGTATATATCTCTTGTTTTTCAGATACAGGTCCAGGTGCTCAGAAGTGAGTTGTGGGTCGTCTGAGAGACAGCGAAGATCTTTATTTTCTCTACTTTGTGTTTTGCTTAGAATCTCTCCACCTTTGTTTCAAAAAGATTATATTATGTATTGAACTCTTTTAAACTGGCCTATAGAGGCTCTCGTGTTTCCTTTGGGAGAGATTAGGATATACTGTTGTCAACTACTTTCATACTGTACCCTAGCCGGCCTAAACTTCACGGGTCGCGACTAGTGGCTATTTACTTATGTTATATATATATATATATATATATATATATATCTGTTATCTATCTCTTAATCTCCTTTATGCCTTGTTCGTATATCGCTTTCGGCTTCACTGTTTTTCTTTTTGTTGTTGAAACGTGAGTGGTACGTCTTCGCGATTTTATTTCTACTCTTTTTAGGCTTCTCAATTAATATTTCTTTCGAAATTACCTATATCTATATATTAAAAATCCACCTGAGTGTCGTACCACCGTAGTATCATTGACTTATGACTCGAGCATAAGGATTTGCATATTAGGGTGTTACATTATGGTATCAGAGCAGTTCGTCCTCGTGAGCCTGAGGGATGGAACTGCTTATGCTTAAGTGCATACTCTGAGTCTGTGCCTGTGCTAGTTAGGGTATCTAACCGATACATCTAGCATGAAGTCCATGAGTGTACCTTTGGTACTTTGAAGCACTATACTTTCGATATTGAGACTGATCAACTTGATATCGATTGTTTGGTGTGCATAGGAACCAGATGGCGCCTCGTGGACCCGGTCGGGGACGTGAGAGAGATCGTACTAGTACTCAGGAACCGGAAATCAACCCAAATAATCCGGTAAACCTTATGGTGGCGTTGGAGAATATGGCTGCTGCTATGCAGGCCACTCGGGGGCTCTTGGGCAACAGATAAATAATAATGGCAATGGCAGAAATGGAGCTCAGGGTCCGATGACACTGGCAACTTTCTTAAAGGTTAATCCACCTAAGTTCAAGGGAACCACCAATCCGACTGAAGCTGACACCTGGTTTCAGGCCATGGAGCGAGCACTGCAAGCGCAGTTGGTGCCTGAAGAGCAGTGTGTTGAATTTGCTACCTATCTGCTCAAGGGGGAAGCATCGCATTGGTGGCAAGGGGCTCGACGTCTCTTGCAGCAGAGGAATGATCCTATCACCTGGGGTGCCTTCCGAGTGGAATTTTATAAGAAGTACTTCCCGAATTCTGCTAGAACGGCCAAGGAACTTGAATTACTGCAGCTGAAGCAGGGTACAATGTCCGTATCTCAGTATACGGATAAATTTGACGAGTTATTCAGGTTTTCTCGTATGTGTCAAGGAACCCCGGGAGACTTCAAGGAATGGAAGTGTATTAAGTATGAGGGAGGACTTCGAAGTGAAATCCTGAGCTCCGTTGGACTGATGGAGATTAGGGTCTTCTCCGAACTTGTGAATAAGAGCCGTATTGCTGAAGAATGTGTGAGGAAGGCTGTTGAGGCGAAGAATGACCGTCGGGAGTCCCACTGAAGGGAGCACAATCAAGAATACCCAACAAGGGGTCAAGAGTTTAAGAGAAGAGGATACCCACAACGTTTTCTCCAAGGGCAAAATGACCTTACGATGAATAAGAATTACCAAGGAAAAGGTAGGAGAAAACAGATAGTGGCTGCTTCGGATGTTTTGAGCTGTCAGAGATGTGGAGGTCATCACCCAAATAGACCGTGTCGTTATGGTTCGGGTTTGTGTTACAATTGCAGAAAGCTAGGACATTTGGTTAGAGATTGCCCACACCGGAAGGACCGGGAGACTGCCAGGTCCGATTCTCGTACCTGAGGTAATAAGCAAACTGATAACTTAATTCTTTACCACTTTAGACAATGCTGAAGGCTGGTATTCACTCATAATACATGGTCGAATAAAAAATTATGATCTGTTCTAGATAACCCTAAGTTATCTTAATGGAAGGTTTGGTGAGCATAATGATTAGGTAGGCCTTTAATGGAAAGCAACCTCAGAGTGGGATGACTTGTGGGAGATGTGAAAGCCATAATCCGGTAAATCTGTGTCGAGATGGATTGGGACTTTACCATGGTTATAGAGGAGTTGGACACGTGTCCTGGAAACGTCCTAAGAAGGTCAACCGGAATACTACCAAGGGACAACAATAAGGTTGTGTGTTCACTAAAACAACGGGTGATATCGATAGATCTGACGGTTTGGGAATTGGTAAGCGAAAGATCGGTAACGTGTTAAAAGTACGATTAAGTTGGTATGTAGTTTTGGCTGAGTACTTGAGGAAGTAAGTGATAGAGCTAGTACTAGACGAGAGATCAGAATAAAGCAGCAAAAACTTGCGGAAGCAGTAACACAGGATAGCTACGAATAGGAGCTGTAAAAGTTTACTATAATATCTTAAGTTTGAATACTAGAAGGGTTAAGCGGGTTACTGCAAGTAATGATCCCCAAATAGTTGGAATTGATTGCGGCTGCGAGCTTTGATGGTTCTAAAGCAGATGAGAAAATTATCATTGATGCATAATTGGATTTAGATGGTGAGAGGGTGCAAGTTGTCGTGTTTGAGAGATGAGTACTATGATGATTGGTCATAGTGACCTTGGATTTAGATTGAGATTTATAATGGTTAGTTTTGAAAGACGAATGTGAAAACCATTAAATTGAAATGTTGATGCGGTACTGAGATTGGTTTGAGGGAACCCGTGACAGGTGGTAAACTCCAATTTTTGGGGAGGTACTGTTGAAAAAAAAAATTTTTCCCAAGAATTTGAAAGAGTGTTATTTATGGTTTTGAAGATGATTTTTGATATGAGTAACTCTAACAAAAGAGATGTGTCTCGAATGCTTTTATAGATTATTAAAGGAAAGCGGATTCTCAGGATTTTGTTAAATTGTTATTTCAAACTCATTTGATTTCTAGAAATGAAAGGGGTTTTTGATTGACAAGTCAGAGACTTCATAACAGCAAGTCATGTAGAACTTCAAGGGTTTGAGAATAAGAAAGTAAGTTTGGAGGTTATGCTTGGAGTTGAACTGTGATTAGAGGAATTGGCTTGGTAGAGAGAGAGGATAGTGATGGAGTATGATTAAGGTGTGGTGATGATCTTTGATTGATTATAGTGATGTGGGATGATGGCTATGATTAACGATGATGGCAATCTTATTGATGACATGATTTGAGATTTAATAGGGTGTGAGTTGATGAGACGATAAAAGTAAGGAACGAGACTGTTGGTTGGCGTTGAACGAATGAACGAGACCCTCGGAGATAGAGAAATCAGAGCGCGGCAACGGAAGCGCGCAGAGTAAAAGGACCTTGGAACTGTTATGCGTTGGATATAAAGGCAGACTATACTCATGTACTCGCAGTGATGGATGGAATTTTTGAGGGCGAAAATTTCTGTTAGGGGGGTAGAATGTAATACCCGGTCTAACGGAAATTAATTAAATAGTAAATTAAATAGGAGCGAATATGGTTGGAAGATTTGGCAATTGGAATTTGATCATTTAAATATGATATTTGGATTCAGTGAATTTTTCCGAGTCGGAAAACATAGTTTTCTGCGTTAAAACGCGCAGTGAAATTTTGACCGGCAGTACTGGCAGAGATCTGTCTGGTACTGCAGTTGAGAAAATTGATTATAAGTAAATAAGGTTAAGAAAGGAGGAATTTTAATTAGGGAAGGTAGAAATATTTAAAATGCGATTCGGAGCGCTAATCTTAGAGGTTTTGGCCCAAAATTGGGCTAACGGACAAAAATAAGTAAACCGGGCCTAAGTGGGCCCAAGACCCAATATATATAAATATTAGTTATGAGCATTTCAGCTCATTCTACCCTAAAAGGAAGGGTTGGGGCGCTGAATTGAGAAGAGAGGAGGGAAGAGAGAAAACCTAACTCTCTTTGATCTTCAAACCACCATAACTTGAGCTACGGAGCTCCGATTGACGAGCCGTTTATGGCCACGCGTCGCTCTTTTCATCCTCTACAATTCTATCTAAGTTTTGTGGTGAGAAATCCACTGTCTTCCGCCCAGTTTTCATTTTCCTCTTCAAATTCGAATTTGGTTTGGGTTTTGAGGAAGCCTTATGATTTTGGTTGTTTAGGAGTGCTCTAGTATGAGCCATGGGTGATATTCATCACAAACTTCAGTGGGTTAAGGTAAGAAACCCTCCAACCCTTATGATTTATCATATTTATGAGCCCTAGGTTGATGTATGTATGTGATATTGGTTATGTTAGTGTACTTGGTGATTTTGATACACAATTGGGAGGTTGGTGTTGCTTGTGGAGCTTTAGTGAGGCTTGGAGCTAAGGGTTGGTGGAGACTTCCAAAGAAGGGGCTCAATTGGTTTGGCTACAAGAGGTACATTTTAAGTTTCATTTAAATACCGTGTGGTGTGATGAGAATTCCTAGGCTAGATGCCCCTAGGATTAAGTTTGGATTGTGTAAATGGTTGGTGCTAATATGCATAGTTAGTATGTAATGTGAATTAATGATCGGGTTGAGAATTGTGTGGCCTTGTATGCTTGGTGTATTGAGAATTGTATGTATTGGGTAATGAGTATTGATTTGTGGTTTATGCTTTTAAATTATGAATTGGGCCAGAGGCCGTGAATTTTGGGCCGGAGGCCGTGAATTTTGGGCCGGAGGCCGGAAAGAGGTAAGGAAGGTAAGTTGATGTGTGCATTGTATGATGACACAAGTGATTGGATGAATTTTAGATAATGAATATATGAATAATTGGGTTGTGATAAACCCATATTTCATGAGTTATTTTGTGCTTAGTTTGAGTGATTTATTCAATCCTTCACCCACTTATTCATATTAATTGCATGGTTTTACTTTCCCTTCCTTATTACGTGATGTATGTGAAAAACATGTTTCCTAAGCTTTAAAATCAATTATTTTAATTACCTTTACTTCCATTCGATGCCGTGATTAGTGTGTTGAGTAGTTTCAGATTTTCTAAGGCAGAATGGCTTAAAGGATGGAAAAGGAAACGTACAAAAATGGAAGGAAAAGTGCGAAATGGAGTTTTGAAGAAACTGGTATCCACGCGATCGCATGGACGACGCGATCGCGTGCCAGAAGCGAAGAAGCAGCGACGCGGCCGCATGACTGACGCGACCGTGCGCCTTAAGTAGAACGCATACGACGCGAACGCGTGACTGACGCGACCGCGTGGTAAGGAAATGCTCCGAATGACGCGACCGCGTGACCCATGCGGACGCGTGACAGAGGCCACGTATCAGAATTTACAGAATATGCCCCCAGGGATTTTTGAAGCCTTTTTGGCCCAGATCCAAGTGCAGAACACACAGACTAGAGGCTATAAAGTGGGGGAATGCATCCATTCAAGGAGAGCTCGCATTTTTACTACTTTCCATGATTTAGATTTAGTTTGAGAGAGGTTCTCTCCTCTCTCTCTTAGGATTAGGATTAGGATTTAGGACTTCTCTTAGTTTTTAAGAGTGACTCTCGATCCAGGTTTAGCATTTACTTTAATTTATGTTTCTATGCTACTTTTACTTTAATGCTTTTATTCGTATCTATAAATGTTGCCAACTTGACTTATGAACCCTTTCCATGTTATGATTTGAATTAATGATTATTTGAGGTATTTCAGTTATTGATTGCTTTCTCTTTAATTTGTGTTACCATTGCTTTCCATCTAAGGACATTTTTATTCCAGCAATTTTACTTTTTCCCCTTTTGGTCTTGGTTAAGAAATCAGTAACTCAACATTACCAAACTCAACATAACTGATAATCGCTATCTTGCTAATTGAACTGAACTTCAATAATTCCAACTTTTTCTTAGGAATTAAATAGGATTCGAAGGTCAAACTAATTAGTCCCTTGACTTTCCTTTGCTCTAGTAAAGGTTAACTAAGTGGAATTTAGATTCAATTTTCATTATTGTTGAGAGAGATAACTAAGTTGGAATTTCAATTTCTCTTACCTTGCCAAAAGTTTGCTTTACAGTATTCATTTATTTTAATTGCCATTTACTTTACTTGTCATTCAATTCACTTACTTCTCACCTTCTAAACCCCGATTACAACCCTTATAGCCAATAATAAGAACATACTTCCTTGCAGTTCCTTGAGAAGACGACCCGAGGTTTGAATACTCGGTTAACAATTTTTAAAGGGGTTTGTTACTTGTGACAACCAAAACGTTTGTACGAAGGGATTTCTGTCGGTTTAGAGACTATATCTACAACGCGACTGTTTTTATGAACTTCTTTACTGGCAAAAATCCTAACGTCAGGTTGGTTATTGAATAATAAGGTTTGAGGAGTTGAAGTGTGGAATTTGGTAATTTTGGATGAAATTATGTAGATGAGGTATGTTTAGTTTTGGTTGAGATATATTATGTGGTCATATATGTGATTATGATTAATGATGCCTTGATGGTATGATGATGCATGAGAGATATGTATGTTGTGATATATGCTTGAGGAATGATTAAGGTTGATTAGTAGGTGAAACCACGTGATAGTGAGTATGATATTGATTAAGTATAATGATGAGTGATTGAAAATAGTATTGTTGGAAATTAGGATGAGGAAGGATGTATGACATGTTAATGTGTTTGTAATTTAGCCATTTGTTTGAAATGGGTAAAAACGGCTATATGGCGGTTTTGTGAATTGTGGTAAAGTGTTAATGTATGAGTTGAGGGGGCTTGATGTTGGTTTTGGTATATTTTGATTGATTTCAAAAGGGTTTGAAATTGGCATGCTTTGGTTGATTTTAAAAAGTGTTGAAAATGGCACTTTGTAGTCTTGTGTGAAAACATAATTTTTGGGCATACTTTCACGGGACATAACTTGGACTGCGGATTTTCGTTTTGTGCTAAACTTGTTTAGAAGTGAAATTGGATCCGGGATGTCCATGCTGTTCGAAGAACGGGCGAAAAACGATTTTAAACGATTCAAGAAGGCACCATCCACGCGTGCGCGTCGATACGTTGCACCCAATGCCCAGCCATTTTCCCGAGAGTTGTGTTATAGCTGTGCCAGTTTTGTGCCTGGGGCGCAAATGCACCCACGCGTACGCGTGGCTGACGCGTACGCGTCGTCTGGCTGTGTTTCAATCCGCGCGTCGGCGTGTATGACGCATACGCGTCAATGAGCTTTGTGGCCATCCACGCGTGTGCGTGGAGGACGCGTACGCGTGGCCCTATTTTCATGCCAAAGTTAATTTTTGAGTTTTAAAAGCCAAACCTCATACTTCTAAGCCTCCGATCTCACCCCTTATGTATTAAATCATTACGATATGCCTAGCAAAGAGAAAGGAGCTAGGGGATGTGGTAACTTGCGAATGAAGCAAGGGGAAAAGTTATGATCAACGATGATCAAAGATGATTATATGAGATATGGAGGATGACGGTGGAAGTACCGTGTATGCCATGAGCTGAAGGGCTATATTTATTGATAATTGGCTAGTTCTGGATTGAACTATTGAGTTATTGTCGGGTTATGGCAAAGCCATTATGGATTATGGCTGAGTATAAATGCATATATTATAAATGAACGAATATGATAAATGAATAATGATGGAAAATGTTGAATGTAAGTATGCTTGTGTTTTCTCTCTGGTTGTAAGGGCGACAGGACGCAGATACCCTCTAATGGCGACAGGGCGCAGATACCCTCTAATGCTGACAGGGCACATATTCCCTCTAATGATATTATTGCGCAACAGAGAGACTGTGCCCGGGTTAGCTACCGGACACGTCAGGTTAGCTTGATAACCGACAGATGATATCATCAGCCATAGGGCAGGCACTCATCATTTGCATATGTTTGAATTGTTTGGGTTTGCCTATTTGTTTTGGATTTCTACATTATATATGCTATGTTACCTGATTATGTGCTACTTGTTCTATTTGTACCTTAATTGTGTATTACTTGCCTGTATTGCTTGTGTTTGTACAACTGAGAGACCCCTCATGTTGGTGTCGGTAGAGGTTGAGGACTGTTCTTGATGAGATGAATTGATGATGCGATTGCATGATGATGATGACCATTGGATGAGATGATTTGAGCTCCCTGGGTAGACGCAGTGATGTAATTTCACTAGCTCCAGGTGAGGGTATGATGTATTGATATAGAATTGCTGAGACAGGACGACTGATGATGGTTTTGTTTATGATTCTGAATCCGATTCGTGGGAGAGTCAGCGAGTTGGGAATCATATGAGATATGAACTAGATTTAGTATCCCCTTACGACAGTTGCCTATTCATGGATTAGTGATAATCTAGGCTGGATACCTGGTGAAGAGGAGTTTAGGATGCTTAATGAGTTTTTATTGCAGTACATTGTATTTATTTGGCACTTTTACCATACTGGGAACCCAGGGGCTCGGGGTTCTCATTCCGTATATATCTCTTGTTTTTCAGATACAGGTCCAGGTGCTCAGAAGTGAGTTGTGGGTCGTCTGAGAGACAGCGAAGATCTTTATTTTCTCTACTTTGTGTTTTGCTTAGAATCTCTCCACCTTTGTTTCGAAAAGATTATATTATGTATTGAAATCTTTTAAACTAGCCTATAGAGGCTCTCGTGTTTTCTTTGGGAGAGATTAGGATATACTGTTGTCAACTACTTTCATAGTGTACCCTAGCCGGCCTAAACTTCACGGGTCGCGACTAGTGGCTATTTACTTATGTTATATATATATATATAACATAAGTAAATATATATATATAAGTAAATATATATATATAACATAAGTAAATATATATACATATATATATATATATATATATATATATATATATATATCTGTTATCTATCTCTTAATCTCCTTTATGCCTTGTTCGTATATCGCTTTCGGCTTCACTGTTTATCTTTTTGTTGTCGAAACGTGAGTGGTACGTCTTCGCGATTTTATTTCTACTCTTTTCAGACTTCTCGATTAATATTCTTTTCGAAATTACCTATATCTATATATTAAAAATTCACCTGAGTGTCGTACCACCGTAGTATCATTGACTTATGACTCGAGCATAAGGATTTGCATATTAGGGTGTTACAGTAATTGCTTGATTAGGTGGTAAGCTCAACAATAAAAGCTACAAGGTAGAATATCTCTTTTAAGTATAGACTTAGTTGCTGCTATAGACCTTCAGTTAATAAATATCCTTAGAAAGAAAAAAAAGAGCAAAAAGGAAAGGAAGAAAAGCCAAGAATTGGCAACAAAAATGAAAGAAACAAATAATAAAGCTAGACACCAATAGCTCAGATCTTAAGACACATGCCTGTGGTGCTATTGTATTAGGATCTACTTGGACTATTCGGTTCTGAGGAGTATTTTAAAACTTGGTAACTTGGATTAACCCATCTGGGATTATCAACCGAAAATCCACAATCAAGAGCAACCTAATTACAAAGCATTTAGTAACCCAAATAGGTGCTGGGCATCAATGTTCTTAAGAAGGACAATGAGCCAAGTGTCTGTAGTGAAGAGGTGTTGATCAAAAATTGAGCCAAAGAGCTGCTGCAACACTTGACACTGAGCTATAATTGATCTGAAGCAAAAGAAGGAAAGAAAAGTCTAACAAGGATCAATAAAGGATAAGGTCTTATAGCAGCAACTCTAGTTAATACTGAAAGAGACATTTCACATTTGGAGGTTGATAATAATTGAGCTGCATTCTGTCTATATAAAACCCCTTGAACCAAATTCAATCAACTACTAATAAGGACATATATGCTTATCTATCTTCATTCCTTTTTCTCATGTTTTAGTGCTTGCTTGGGGACAAGCAAGATTTAAGTTTGGTGTTGTCATGACAGGTCATCTTATGCTAGTTTTACTAGCAATTTTCATTTGTTTCATTAGATTTCATGCACTTTCTTGCACAATAAGTAAGTGATTGGAGTGGAATTTCATGTTTATCTTGATTCAATCAAACATCATTAATTTTATACAAAATCATGAGATTTATGCAAGAATTAGATGATTATTATGAATGATGCAAAACCTTATGATTTTGGTGAGACTTTGATTGCATGTTTGGTTGATTTCATGTAAAAAAATAAAGAGAAAAAAAGGAAGTGCAGAGTAACGCTGCACTCAAATAGAGAACGTCACGCTCTCTATCGACGCACATGCGTATAGGACGCTTACGCGTCGGGCAACGAATCTTGAAGACGCACGCGTACGTGTGCATGACGCGTACGCGTGGGTGTGATTGGCGCTCATTTGCGAAGGGAGTGCTACGTTATTTGAGTGAGCATTTTCGAGCAGATTTGAATTTGGAAATGAAAGTTTCGCAACCGACGCGCACGCGTATATGACGCGCATGCGTCGATCAAGCATCTGGGATGAAGCACGCTTACGCGTGGGTGGCGCAGAAACTTGAAATCAACATTTTGCTATCCACGCGCACACGCACGCATGGGGAAGCGTTCATGGCGCGAATGTAGCGCTCACTAAACGAACACTATCAAGGACGCGCACGCGTGAATGGTGCGCGCAAGCATGTTGGAGGCTGAAGATGGCAGTTACGCGTACGCGTATGTGACACGTACACGTCGATATGCAAAAATCCGAAGGGACGCATGGGCACGAAGCACGCGTACGCGTGATGAGCTTTCAGCGAGCAATGACTGCAGACCCAATAGACGCGTACGCGTGGGTGAATGAATGATTCGCTCTCTTTCAGAACACTACATTCCCCTGGAAGCTGCAACCAAGTACCCATCTCTGATCCACTTCATCAAAGGCCAAAAAGCCCACTCCAAGTACTTGATGACTGAATTAGAAAGTGTATAAATAGGAGAAAATTTGATTTCAATGGGATCGATCTTCTTTTGGACTTTTCTCTTTTTGCCTTCTTCTTATTTTTCCTTTTTGTTCTGTTTTTGGAATTCTGTAGAATTGGGAGATTTGAGTTTATTTTGCTTTCTGTTTTACTTCTGTTCTTCCTCTTCTACAATTTTCTTTTCTGTTTTGGTTTTTACTTGAGCTATGATGAACTAAATCCCAAATTCATTAGGGGGAGGAGCTCTATTGTAACTCCAATGAATCAATGAAATACTTCTTCTTCTCAATTCAATTTAGTAGCTATTGGATATCTTCTGTTTTGATTTAGAATTCTTCACTCCGGAAGGGGGTTGAATTCAATTGAATGCTTGTGTGAGCCTCGGAAGGGGGATCACTTGCATTAGAATTGGAGCTCTATTTTTCACTACTCTCTTGATCAACACTATTCGGAAGGAATTAAGATCTTGAGAGTTAGTGTGGCTTATGGATGAGAGATACGCACTTCATCTCTTCTCATGACAATTAGATCAAGGAATTGGCAAGATTGATTGTGATTAGAGATATTTGGATTGCCAAGGAATTGGGATCCAATCAATGTCAATCCGCCATAGATCTACCAAATGATTGACAAAGGCGTTGAATCTAATTTGATTCAGGAAGGATTACAGTACCTCCAAACCCTGATGAATCACATTCTTTGAATTTTTCTCCTTAGAGTTCTCTGATTTTTACTGCAATTTACATTTTGTTTGATTTTCCAGCACCCAATTCCCTTTCTGATCCTTGCAATTTAAGTTACGTTGCACTTTAGATTCTTGCAATTTAAATTTCTTGCACTTTAAGATTTAGTTATTTACCTTTCTTTCAATTTAAGTTTCAGCTCTTTTAATTCCTTGTTCTCTAAGTTTCTGCAATTTACTTCTCCTACAATTTAAGATTCTGCCAATTTTACTTTCTGCACTTTAATTTCTTGCAATTTATATTCTGTTAATCAACTTTCACTCAAATCATCAACTATTTGCTTAACTAAATTCATTACCCAACTAAAATTGCTCAATCCATCAATCCCTGTGGGATTGACCTCACTTTTGTGAGTTTTACTACTTGATGCGACCTAGTACACTTGCCGGTTAGTTTGTATGGAATCGATTTTCCCTTATCATTGCCTTTGGTGTCTCAATATTTTTCTCACTGTTTGGTTCTGGCGTGCCACAGCTATAATTCTACATCCCACCTAAAGGTGAAGTCATGCGTATGCATGACAGATGCATATACATGATACGGAAATTATCGATATTTATGCGAATACATGTTACATGCGTACGCATGGATCGCTTTTATTCCCCAATGTGGTTGACGTTAGGATTTTTCCAGTAAAGAATGTCATAAAAATAGTCGCGTTGTAGATATAGTCTCTAAACCGACAAAAATCCCTTCGTACAAACGTTTTGGTTGTCACAAGTAACAAACCCCTTTGAAATTGATAACCGAGTATTCAAACCTCGGGTCGTCTTCTCAAGGAATTGCAGGGAAGTATGTTCTTATTATTGGTTATGAAGATTGTAAATTGGGGGTTTTGGAAGTTTGGGCAATGCGCACAGGTATATTTAAATGACAAGTAAAATAAATAAATAACTGTAAAATAAGCTTTTGGCAAGGTATGAAGACTGGAGGTCCTATCCCAGTTATCCTTATCAATTGTAATGAGAATTGGATTTTTCTCCCACTTTATTAACCTCTAACTATGAAGGTAAGTTAAGTGGATGAATTAATTCTTGAAGAATTCTAATTCTTAATCAACAATGAGTTTGATAACTCAAGAGTTACCAATTATTTAACCAAAGCCAAAAGGAAGAAAATGTGTAAGTTAAATTGAAAGCACTTATAAATAGAGCAAAGCAATCTTAAGTCTGAATTACCTCAAATAACATTAATTAAGAAAATTATATGTAACACGGAAGAGTTCATGAATTAAATAAAAATAAATAAAAATAAAGAACCTGTGATTGAGAGCTACTCCTAAAACTAAGAGAAGTCCTAAATGCTAATCCTAAGAGAGAGGAGAGAACCTCTCTCTCTAAAAACTACATCTACTCCTAAAATTGTAAATATGAGAGCCTTCTCATGAATGAATGCAGTCCCCTACTTTATAGCCTCTAATCTGTGTTTTCTGGGCTGCAAACTGGGTCAGAAACAGTCCAGAATTCGCTGGTTTCGAATTTTGCCACGCTGGATTTCCGTCACTGCGACGCGGCCACATGGATCACGCGATCGCGTCACCTAGCGTCAGGGGAACTATAGCATATTATATATCAAAACGAAGCCCCGGACGTTATCTTTCCAACGCAACAGGAACCGCGTCGTTTAGACCTCTGTAGCTAAAGTTATAGCCGTTTGAGTGCGAAGAGGTCAGGCTGGACAGCTTAGCAATTTCTCCAACTTCTTGCATTCCTTCCACTTTTGCATGCTTTCTTCCCATCCTCTAAGCCATCCCTGCCTTATAATATCTGAAAAAACTTAACACACATATCAAGGCATCTAATGGTAATAAGAGAGGATTAATAATAAGCAAATATAAGATCAAAGAAGCATGTTTTCAATCAAAGCACATAATTAGGAAGGCAAATGTAAAATCATGCAAATAGTATGAATAAGTGGGTCGAGTTGATAAAAACCACTCAATTGAGCACAAGATAAACCATAAAATAGTGGTTTATCAACCTCCCCACACTTAAACAATAGCATGTCCTCATGCTAAGCTCAAGAGAAGCTATAAAGATGAAGAGGAATGATATGAAATGCAACCTATAAATGCAACTACATGCTAAATGCTTTTACTTACTTGGTTAAAAGTAAACAAATCTTTCAAGAGGAAATATGAACTGGATTTCACTAATTTAAATCATGAAAATGAAGTACAAATAGACTTGCAAGAAGAAAATAGCTCATGAAAGCAGGGAACAAGGAATTGAGCATCGAACCCTCACTGGTAGTGTATACACTCTAATTACTCAAGTGTTTAAGGTTCGATTCTCTCAATTCTCTACTAACCTTGCTTTCTAAGGCTTGCTCTTCATCTAACAATCAACAAAAATTTAATGCACATATACACATATCAAGAGGTCTTTTAAGGGTTGTAATGGGGTTAGGGTCAAGGTAGGATTGTATTTGGTCAAGTGGACTAAAATCTGAATCCTTAATTAACTTAAATCTTTTCCCACCTAACTTAAACAATCCATGTAATCATAATACAATATCTAACCATCCATTAACCATGTTTTCCACATATTCATGCATTCTAATTTCAAGTACAGCTCATATGCATTGCTTTCACTACTTACTTTGGGGCATTTTGTCCCCTTTTATTATTTGCTTTTTTTTTCCTTTATTTTATTTTATTATTATTATTATTTTTTATATTATTTTTTTCTTTTCTTTTCTTTTGTTTTTCTTAATGCATATGATTAATTTATTGAATGCATGAACATATTCTCAACATTCTTTCACATTTTCAGAAAATTCTAACATACTCAATTCTCAAACCAAATATTTCCAAACCCACTTTTCTCCACACTTAATTCATGAGCACTCTCACTAGTCTAAGCTAACCAAGGATTCAAATTTAAGGACATTATTGTTTTCTGCTTAGAGTTAATGATGTGCTAAAGTAAAGAACAAAGGGGTATAATAGGCTCAAATTGGTTTGCAAGGGATAATGAAGGGTTAAGGCCATATGGGTATGTAAGCTTAGTGAAACAAAGGCCTCAATCATATAAGTGTATGCATACATCAAACCATGGAAATATAGAATCAAGCAAGACAAAGATCACAATTTTAGAGAGAAAAACACACTAAAATAAAATATTGGTTGGTAAAATGCAACCAATTCAAATAGGCTCAAAGATCTCACAGGTTTTGTGTGTTCAAGCTCTAAACCATGTTCCAATATAATATTTCTTCAAACAAGTGTAACAAAAATTTTATTCAAATTAGTGAAATACTTTAAAAGATTTCTTGAAAAAGAAAATATTACTTTAACCAAGTGGTAAAATATGCAAAAATCAAACAAATATGCAATTAATCATGCAAATACAATAATGAACAAACAAATAAAATAAAAATTTTGGTGTTGAGTCAGGAAATAACTAACCCATGGAGATCGACATTAACCTCCCCACACTTAAAGATTGCACCGTCCTCGGTGCATGCTGAGATGTGCAAGTGGACGGGTTGCTTCAACTGATGCTTTTCTCATCAAGGAATGTGCGTAGGAACTTATTTGTCTCTCCCATTAAGAAGCTTTTCCTCTCCCTTTGTGGTGGCCATCCTGAAAGAAGAGGGAAAGGAAAAAGTAACCCAAAAAAAAGATAGAAAATAAATAAATAAAATGTGGGTGTTAGTGCCAGATAATAAGGGTCTCAATTACATGGTAGCTACAACATGCAAGTGAGAAAACAATAGAAGTACATGGCAGATCAAGAGTGCAAAAATTTGCAACAATGGGAAGAGAGAGTGAGTAATGAAAGACAATGTAAGTTCGTGACAATGCAAATGAAGTGCAAGTATTATAAAAGATTGGCATTGGCAGATAATTAATATCATCCCACAGTGTAAAACAAGTTATTAAGCACCAAAGTAATTCAAGAAAAGATGTAACAGTTGAATAAGAACTTTTGAACACCAAAATTAATAAATTTAAAAAAAATAAAAATATGCAATGAATGAAAGTATGCAAATAAATAAAATAGAATGGGAGTGAGAGAAAATAAGAGAGGAAGAAGAAAGAAATAAGAAAAGATAAGAGAATAAGGATTCGGAGAAGAAAAGATAAGAAAATTGGCACTAATCTGGATAGGTTGTGCGACGCTGGCGACGCGGTCGCGTGGGTGACGCGGTCGCGTGGTGCGCAATAAGGTTAGGCGACGCGGACGCGTGGGGCACGCGATCGCGTGACTTGATTTGTGCTAGTGGCACGAGTGTAGCCTCGCGGTCGCACAACTCTCTGTTCAAAACTTAGTATTGCCAAAATCCTGGGTGACGCGATCGCGTGGGGGACGCGATTGCGTGAGTGGCCATCATGGGGATATGACGCGGACGCGTGGGGCACGCGTTCGCGTGGTGAGGCTTGGGCTTTCAGCACAATTCCAGCCCAACTCCAGCTCAACTTTCGGCCATGCACCTTTTGACGTCGAAATCCAGGTCACGTGGCCGCGTGGGGCACGCGATCGCGTGGAAGGCTAGTATTCCCCTGCGACGCGGATGCGTCAGCGATGCGGTCGCGTGGGACAAATTGTGCCACTGGCATGCCTCCAGCCTTGCTCCAGCGTGACTCTCTGTTTGTTTTTATTTTCTCTTCTCTCCTTGCGACGCGGACGCGTCGCTGATGCGATCGCGTCGCGTGCTCGCTTTTTTTTTTTATAATCTAAAAAATGCAGAATGCAGTGTTAATATGAATGTGATACAAAACTCCAGGTTCAATATAACAAAATAAAATTCAAAAATAGATAAAACTAAGTAATGAAAAGGGAACGATCATACCATGGTGGGTTGTCTCCCACCTAGCACTTTTAGTTATAGTCCTTAAGTTGGACATTTGATGAGATTCCTGCTATGGTGGCTTGTGCTTGTACTGATCCAGGAATCCCCACCAATGTTTGTATTTCCAGTAACCTCTGGGGTCCCAAACTAGGCGCAGAAAGCCTTCAAGTAAGTTAAAGCAAGTGACAA
Organism: Arachis hypogaea; assembly: GCF_003086295.3. Lineage (NCBI taxonomy): Eukaryota > Viridiplantae > Streptophyta > Magnoliopsida > Fabales > Fabaceae > Arachis > Arachis hypogaea. The sequence goes on along the minus strand of NC_092051.1, from coordinate 117,911,471 downwards.
GGCCCCAAGAGTGGTGATTTCTAGATTGGATTCCGGGGTCCCAGACCTTGCCTTTGCACCCATCTTCTTGTTGATCATCATCATTTTTACACTTGGGTGGTGAACAGTCAGAATTCTCACTGAGACATCCAAACAGCTTCTTAGACCCATTCAGTTGAGCTTTATACTAACCTTTGCGTTTAAACTTAAAGCTTCCAACCATAATGAACCTTGCAGGACAATTCTTACCACTGGCCATCTTCCTTTTACTCTTAATGCCATAAAGAGCTCTAAGTTGACCATCCGTCTCCAGTAGCCCATATTCAAGTGGGATTAGAAAGCTATGGGATATGAATTTTACCCACTTGAATGTTGTGAAGGATGATGGCAACGTAGGGGGAGGTATTTTTAATGAAATTGCAAGCTCCACTCCCTTGTGCTCTTTTCTGATAACTACAACTTCTTTGCAAGCTTCTTCAATTTCAACCTCTTCCTCTTGGTAGCTCTCTTTCAATTCAATCTCCTCTTCATTGCTTTCCAAGGGCATGGGAGGTTGTGCTTCTTCTTCTTGAATCTCCATCTCTTGATCAACCTCTTCCAAGTCTTCAACTATGATATGCTTTGGAGGTTGTACACCCTCCTCAGCATCAATTTCAACCGTCTCGGAAGGAGGCTCTATGACTGGACTTTCCCATGGAGGTTCTGCATCTCCTAAGTCTTCAACCACTTCTTCTTCTTCTTGAACAATGACAGCTTCTTTTACTTGTTCTAGTACGAATTCATTCTCTGTCTTGTCCACTGGGGTTTCTGGTATCTCCTTCATGCTACGCTCTTCACTAGACTGTCCACATGGAGCTGTGGCTGATCCTTGTATATTTGAGCGCCTAGAAGCCCATTGAATTAATGCTTGCTCCAGTTGTTGAGTGGTTGCCTGAAATCGATCCACTATTTCCTTGAAACGATCCTTTGTCTCTTGATGCACTCGGTTATCATAGGTAGGATCATAGTGCTCTTGGATTGATGGATATGGAGATAGCAGATATTGAGGTGGTGGTGGGATGGGGAGATCATTCTGTGATTGAAAAGGAAGTGCACTAGAGCTTGAGGGTTGATTGTTAAAGGTATTTGGTGGTCTGATTTGGGCGGCGAGAGCTCGTATAGTAGAGTTTAGATCGGTAAGTGCTCTCTCCATGGAGATTTGGGGTGGATCTATGTAAGGTTCATTTGGTTCATAAGGTGGTTGGTATGGTGGATGTGGGTTAGGGTCATATGGAGGTGGATGGCGAAAAGGGGCTTGTGAGTTTGGTGGTCCAAAGTCATGTTGAGGAAAGGGTTCATAGGCATATGGTGGTGGTTGTTGATAGTCCACTGGAGGTGGTTATTGCCATGAGGGTTGATCAAATTCTTGTGGCTCCTCCCATCTTTGATTGTTCCAACCTTGATGCCTGTTCTCATTGTAATTTCTTCTTCCTGCAACATAATTGTAACCAGACTCATAGCCAAAGGGGTGAGAGTTCATAGTAGAAAATAAAAATTAAAAAAATAAAAACAAATTGAAATTAAAAGGTTATTTAAATTTTGAATTTGAAAATTAAATTTTGAATTTTAAATTTTTGAAATTTGAAATTTGAAAATTTTTTTAAATTTGAAATTTTTTTTTTAAATTTTAAATTTGAATTTTGAAATTTGACTTTTGAAATAAGATAAGATAAGAAAAAAAAATTTAAATTAAAAATCAATAACCTCTTAATTTACGAAAAAGCAACAAATAAAAACAAATAAACAAACAAAAAGCAAAAAAAATATTTACAATAACCAATAATAAGGCACACGTTTGCAATTCCCCAGCAACGGTGCCATTTTGACGTTAGGATTTTTGCCAGTAAAGAATGTCATAAAAACAGTCGCGTTGTAGATATAGTCTCTAAACCGACAAAAATCCCTTCGTACAAACGTTTTGGTTGTCACAAGTAACAAACCCCTTTGAAATTGATAACCGAGTATTCAAACCTCGGGTCGTCTTCTCAAGGAATTGCAGGGAAGTATGTTCTTATTATTGGTTATGAAGATTGTAAATTGGGGGTTTTGGAAGTTTGGGCAATGCGCACAGGTATATTTAAATGACAAGTAAAATAAATAAATAACTGTAAAATAAGCTTTTGGCAAGGTATGAAGACTGGAGGTCCTATCCCAGTTATCCTTATCAATTGTAATGAGAATTGGATTTTTCTCCCACTTTATTAACCTCTAACTATGAAAGTAAGTTAAGTGGATGAATTAATTCTTGAAGAATTTCAATTCTTAATCAACAATGAGTTTGATAACTCAAGAGTTACCAATTATTTAACCAAAGCCAAAAGGAAGAAAATGTGTAAGTTAAATTGAAAGCACTTATAAATAGAGCAAAGCAATCTTAAGTCTGAATTACCTCAAATAACATTAATTAAGAAAATTATATGTAACATGGAAGAGTTCATGAATTAAATAAAAATAAATAAAAATAAAGAACCTGTGATTGAGAGCTACTCCTAAAACTAAGAGAAGTCCTAAATCCTAATCCTAAGAGAGAGGAGAGAACCTCTCTCTCTAAAAACTACATCTACTCCTAAAATTGTAAATATGAGAGCCTCCTCATGAATGGATGCAGTCCCCTACTTTATAGCCTCTAATCTATGTTTTCTGGGCAGCAAACTGGGTCAGAAACAGTCCAGAATTCGCTGGTTTCGAATTTTGCCACGCTGGATTTCCGTCACTGCGACGCGGCCGCATGAATCACATGGTCGCGTCACCTAGCATCAGAGGAACTATAGCATATTATATATCAAATCGAAGCCCCGGACGTTATCTTTCCAACGCAACTGAAACCGCGTCGTTTGGACCTCTGTAGCTAAAGTTATAGCCGTTTGAGTGCAAAGAGGTCAGGCTGGACAGCTTAGCAATTTCTCCAACTTCTTGCATTCCTTCCACTTTTGCATGCTTTCTTCCCATCCTCCAAGCCATCCCTGCCTTATAATATCTGAAAATACTTAACACACATATCAAGGCATCTAATGGTAATAAGAGAGGATTAATAATAAGCAAATATAAGATCAAAGAAGCATGTTTTCAATCAAAGCACATAATTAGGAAGGCAAATGTAAAATCATGCAAATAGTATGAATAAGTGGGTAAAGAGTTAATAAAAACCACTCAATTGAGCATAAGATAAACCATAAAATAGTGGTTTATCAGTGGTATGCCTTGTTTCCCACATTACACACCCATTGTCTTTCTGTTCAATCCAGAGAGCATTCTGTTTAGTGCAGAGAGCTTTCTGTTTCGTACAGAGAGCTTCCTACTTGGGGATTTCTATCCTCTTTTCTTTTCTGTTTCTTGCTATTTTTCTTCTAAAGTTTTCTGTAATCAATGAATTCAACTAAATCAAAGTAACATTCATCTTAACTATGAAATCATTGCTTATTCAACAAGAATTCTTAGTGAATCAAATGAAATGATGAAGGAAAAACACTAAAGATGCAGATGTATCACAACACCAAACTTAATACCTTGCTTGTCCTCAAGCAAAAAGAGAACAGAAAAGCGAAGAATTGCATTAGATGGAGTAAGGTTAAACCCCTCTTGAAGTTCTTGCCTTTCTAGGGAGTTGGGTTTCGCAACCCATGCGATTGTCTTGAATTCTCTTTATCCTTACTTAGTCTTGCACTCCTAGAAATGGAGGATCCTTGAGAGTTAAGGCTCGGATAATATTATGAGATCCTTCTTTTAAGCATTTTGTTGATCCTTGAATCCTTGTTTTGTACCAGAGAGCTTTTTGGGTTGGCAACTCTAGATACTCCATTCTCTAGGCAACTCTTGATTCTGGGCATTCGATCGGTAATCTTGAGCCAGTTGGCTCAAGTTACCGGATGATAAGGCACCCCTCGGATCTAATTACCCGAGCCACACCTTGTTATGTTCGCACCAAAAGCATATAGTTAAAGATTTTAAGTTCCCTGCTATCGATGTCTAGAGCCTCTTTGGGCTTCTAAATGCTTTGTCTAAAGGAAATTCTTAATGGTGGATTTTCAATCGGTAATTCCGAACTAGTTAGTTCAAGTTATTGGGTGATGAAACACCCCTCAGATCTAATCGCCCGAGCCCTATCCTTGAACAATCACACCACGAAAACATAGTTGGGCTCTTTAACCATTAATGTTCAGAGTTTTGCAACCTTTGATCTTTATCTTGATTTGCTTTCTTTGTTCTGTTTCTTTCTTTGCTATTTCTTTTCTCTCTTTCTTTTTCATTTTTAGTTCAAATTCAAAGATCCTTTCTTTTAGTTAGAGATCTCATAATACTTCCCTAAGCCTCATGCTCATAAGGAATTGTCCTTCCTTTTCATACAATATCATCATTTTTTTGCTTAATCCATGGTAACCACAAGTGTACACTACCACTTTTCATGAAAGAACTTTATTTATAACATTTGACTTTCTTCCATCTAAGCAACTTTCTCATGTAATTAGAGTATTTAGGAGGACATCACAAGTATTAACTTAAGTTGATAAAGTAGAGGATGACAAAACATAAAAAAAATGCAAAACAAAAAAGCAAATCAAACAGATTATAAAGACATAAAAAAGATGGAGAATGAGAGTAGTAAAAGGAAACTTGACAACTTCTTTCATTATTGTTGCCTCCATCATCATTTTTCTCATCATCATTATCCTCTTGTGCCTTTCTTGGTTTCCAAATTTTCAGTACAGAGTGCTCAACTTTGTGTTTTGGGTTCCAAAGGTCACGGTAACATAGTTTTCTGTCCCTCCAATACTTGTGTTCTTTGTTTACTTTTTTGAGCTCTTGTTGCACCACTATTTTATGGTGTATTTTATGCTGAATTGAGTGAATTTTATCCATTATTCTCACATTTATTCAATGAAATGTCATGGTTTCATGATTTTCTCCTAATTTGTGCTTAAGAGTGAAAACATACTTTTTAGGCCTTTAATTTGCTAATTTTAATTTACCTTTGATTTCACTAGATGCCTTGATGTGTTTGTTAGTGAATTCAGGTTGAAAATGCCAGGAATAGATCAAAGGAGTGAAGAGAAAAGCATGCAAAGTGGAGAATTCATGGAAAATCAAAGATTGGGAGTGCATGCATTAACGCGCACGCGTAACAGACGCGCACGCGTGGATATGAAGTCGCATGGCGATGCGTACGCATGACATGACGCGTACGCATGGGAAGTAAAAATGCCAAGTGACGCGTACGCGTGACCCATGCATACGCGTCGCAGCTCGCACGTGACCTAATTAAAGTAAAAACACTGGGGGCGATTTTTGAGCTTCCCAGGACCAAATCCAACTGATTCCAGAGACTATTTCATGCAGAATTGAGGATTGGACAAGGGGGGAGAGCACAGAGTTTAGTTTTCATCATGCTTTAGTTAGTTTCTAGAGAGAGAAGCTCTCTCTTCTCTCTAGAATTAGGTTAGATGTAGATTAGGATTTCTTAGATCTAGGTTTAATTCATGCTTTGATTTACTTTTCCTTTCTAATTTCTTGTTCCTCTACCTTTACTTTCCTAGTTTAGTATTTCATTCCTTGTATTTGTTTACTTTGTTGTTGATGCACTCTTGTTTCCTTTATTCTCCTTTAATGCAATTTATGTTTGATTTCTTTTATTATTGATTTGAGTTGTTGTTGTTAATTTCTTTGCAATTGGTAGTTGTAGATTTACATTTCTTGCAATTTTATCTTACTTTCCTTTTATGCCTTCCAAGTGTTTGACAAAATGCTTGGAAGGATGTTAGAGTAGATTTTTGTGTTCTTGACTTGGGATGGTAACTTAGGTGAACTTGAGTTACTAATGTCTAAGTGCTTGATAATTGGTGTCCATTGACTCTAGGTTCCACTAAGTTAATTAGTGAGGTGGCTAGGACTTATGGATTAGGATTGATGTAGCTCATTTGACTTTCCTTCACTTGTTAGAGGATGACTTAATGGGATTGATCCTTTCAATTATCATGTTGTGGTTAGTAACAAGGATAAAGATCCTTAACCATCAACCCTTGCCAAGATCCTTTTATCATTTGAGTTTCATTTTCTTTCTTGTCATTTATGTTTCTTGTCCTTTATTCAAAACCCCAAAAATACTTGTCCCATAACCAATAACGTGAACACTTCCCTGCAATTCCTTAAGAGACGACCCGAGGTTTGAATACTTCGATTATTTTTATTGGGATTTGTACTTGGGACAAACAAATTTTTTATTGAGGATTGTTTGTTGGTTTAGAAACTATACTTGCAACGAGATTTTCTTTATGAAATTCTTTACCGACAATTTTTCTCTTTCCTATAAACATTGGATACTTTTTCAATACCAGGTAGAGTTGGGTGTGCTTGACTTTGAGCCCAAGTAAATAGTTCATCTTGGCATGCATATTCAATCTCCAAGAATTTTCAGCTTCATACCGAGTCTCAGAAAGTGCTTGGTAATCTTGAAACTCTTTGTGATGTGCCTTATGCAAGGCTTTGAAGTCTTGAAATTCTTTGTAATGAGCTTCTTACATGGCTTTATGCTCCTGGAACTCTCTCATAAAGCGTGCTTGTTGTGCTGAGAGTTCTTGTATTGTGGAATATACTTGTTGCCACTCTACCTCTTGTTGTGGAGGAGTTGAAGAATGTTGATATGGTTCACCTTGATCTTGAGGGATTTGGTATGAAGGTGGAGGAAGTTGTAGCATCTCCTCTTCTTGGGCCTCTTGGTCTTCCTCTTGAACTCCCTGGACTTCGTCTTCTTGGGCTCTTTGAGGGGGTTGTGCCTTTACTTTCTCCATTGATTTCTTAGAGATTGGGTGCCCTAGTGATATCGGAATATCATTCTCTATGAAAGCACCGGCCGCTTCACAGAGGTGATAGATGATACTAGGAATTCCAGTGGAGATCTTAAACTTGGTTTAGAGGTAAAATGATATATCTCATTTGGAATAAGCTTGTTGACTCTCACCTCTTGACCGATCATGATACAGTGAATCATAATAGCTCTAGCAGTGGTAATCTCATATCAGTTGCTTGTAGGTGAGATAGAGCGGTGGATAAACTCCATCCAACCCCTTGCCATGGGCTTGAGCTCACTCCTTCTTTAGTGAAGTGCTTTACCCGATGCTCCCATGATCCATTGTGCACCCGGTAAGGCGATATCTTGGATAACTTCCTTAAACATTGGATCATTCTTTGTCCTCTCTGTGTATGTTACGTCTGAATATGATGAGGTTAAAATTCTCAACCTACGGACCCTCCGGGTGCTTTCCGAACTAAAATCGATTTTCTTGTCTCTAACAAGGCTCTTCTAGTTCAGGGGTCTTGCCTTATGTGTCTGTACATTGGTGGGTCATGCATTTTCATAGAATTCTTGTATTAAAAGTTGTCCCACCTTTGGAATAGGATCGCTGAGGACTTACCATCTTCTCATCCCAATTTAGTCCATAATCTCAGGGTACTCCCCCCTTTTTAAATGAATGGTCTTTCAGAAATGATCTTCTTGCCACACATAGAAGTATAAAATAGATTTTTATGAAAGCTTGAAAGGAACCTTGTTGAATCATATGAAGCTGTCACTGGTTCTTTTCCTTTTCTTTTATTGGAAAAAGAAAATTTGTTGGGGGCCTTTATATTTGATGTAGCTTGCTAGATCAAAACCAACACTAAACTTCAAAGGTTTTCTTATCCCCAAGCAAAGAAAAGAGATAAAAAATGGAAATTAAAAGAAGAAAAGTGGGAATGATATGTAAAAAAAAAATTGCTTCGGTGATAAAGAGATGGAGGTGAGGTTAGGATGAATGAAAGAAGTGGAGGAAGGTGGGTATTTATAGGGAAGGAGAGGTTAAAATGGATGGTAGGGATTAAAATGATACATCCAAGGGATGCATGGAGGTGGGGGTGTGAAGCTTTAAAGAGAAATGAGACAAACTTTGTAAGGATAATGGTGTTGGTTGAATATAAGCCTAGGGAAAAGGAGGGCCAATGCATGTGGAATGTAACAAACCAAGGTAGCTACATTTAAGGCTTTGTCCAAGAGTGTAGAGGCATGCTTGGCATTATTGAAAAGAAGGACTTGAAGGTTGAAGTCTCTAAGATCCAAGCATGCAAAAGGAGAACCAATGCATGTGCCTTGTTCAGAAGAACAGTGATGATGGAGAGCTTGTAGAGATTTAGATTCCCTGAGTAGTAACAGACAATTACATCGAAAAACAAATTCAAATGATAATCAAAGCGGAAAAACAATTTTAAAAAGGAGGTAAGAAATAATGCATGAAGTAGAGTAATAATAAGAGCTAGTTATGGCATAGTCATTGCATGCATGAGTAAAGGCCACCACACCAAACTTAGGTTTGGTTGTGGTGTGTGACATATACAACTAATATGGCATGGCATAAAAAGGGGGCAAGAAAAGTGTGTCCTAGGGGATGTCACAAAGTGGACGTGGGGCGCCACTATTTGTACGTTGCATGCAAGAGAAATAAGTGTCCCTGGGAGAGCATTGGGACTTGGCGTGGTGCGTGAGGAGTTTCACATGGTATACAAGAGAAAGAAGTGCCTCTAGGAGAGCATTCTGATGCATTGCGTGGTACATGAGCAATTTCACGTTGGACGTGAAACTCAAGGCATGCATACGCATGGGTGATGCATACGCATGTTTTCCCATGGTGCTATAATTGTGCGTACACATGATCTATGCGTACGCACATAGCATGCATACACATGACCTCCCCTTATCCGTTGGACGTGGTTTTCCTCACATTATATGCAGGGGCAACAAAGCACTCCTGGGAGTGTGAAATGCATTCACGTTGTCAAAAAGCTTAAAATTAAAATAAAATTACCTAATCTGAGCAACAAGATGAACCATCAGTTGTCCAAACTCGAACAATCACCGGCAACGATGCCAAAAACTTGGTGTGGGAAATCATGATCGTTCATTCCTTGGTAATGGCGCTGAAAACTTTATACGCACGTTCATAATATTAGTTCTTTGTCACAACTTCGCACAACTAACCAGCAAGTGCACTGGGTCGTCCAAGTAATAAACCTTACGTGAGTAAGGGTCGATCCCACGGAGATTGTCGGCTTGAAGCAAGCTATGGTCACTTTGTAAATCTCAGTCAGGCGGATTCAATTGGTTATGGTGAATTGATAATTAAAATATAAAATAGGATAGAGATACTTATGTAATTCATTGGTGAGAATTTCAGATAAGCGTATGGAGTTGCTTTGTTCCTTCTGAATCTCCACTTTCCTACTGTCTTCATCCAATCCTTCATACTCCTTTCCATGGAAAGCTTTATGTAGGGCATCACCATTGTCAATGGCTACTTCCCGTCCTCTCAGTGAAAATGGTCCAAAATGCGCTGTCACCACACGGCTAATCATCTGTCGGTTCTCGATCATATTGGAATAGGATTCAGTAATCCTTTTGCGTCTGTCACTACGCCCAACACTCGCGAGTTTGAAGCTCGTCACAGCCATCCCTTCCCAGATCCTACTCGGAATACCATAGACAAGGTTTAGACTTTTCGGATCTTAAGAATGACCGCCAATAATTCTAGCCTATACCACGAAGACTCTGATCGTAGATCAGGAGGCTAAAAGATACGCATTCAAGCTTGTTTGCATGTAGAACGGAAGTGTTTGTCAGGCACGCGTTCATAAGTGAGAATGAAGATGAGCGTCACATAATCATCACATTCATCATGTTCTTGTGTGTGAATGAATATCTTAGAGAAGAAAGAGGCTTAAATTGAATAGAAAAACAGTAGTACTTTGCATTAATTCATGAGGAACAGCAGAGCTCCACACCTTAATCTATGGTGTGTAAAAACTCTACCATTGAAAATACATAAGAACAAGGTCCAGGCATGGCCGAATGGCCAGCCTCCAAGGTCTAAGATAGCATAAAACTAATCAAACATCCCCCTCTAACATGATAGTAAAAATTTCTATTTATACTAAACTAGTTACTAAGGTTACAGAAATGAGTAAATGATGCAAAAATTTACTTCCGGGCCCACTTGGTGTGTGCTTGGGCTGAGCGTTGAAGCTTTCACGTACAGAGGTATTTCTTGGAGTTAAACACCAGTTTATAACCTATTTCTGGCGTTTAACTCTGCTTTGCAACCTGTTTCTGGCGTTTAACTCCAGAATAGGGCAGAGAGTTGGTGTTGAACGCCAGTTTGCGTCATCTAAACTCGGGCAAAGTATGGACTATTATATATTGCTGGAAAGCCCTGGATGTCGACTTTTCAACGCAATTGAGAGCGCGCCATTTGGACTCGTGTAGCTTCAGAAAATCCACTTTGAGTGCAGGGAGGTCAGAATCCAACAGCATCTGCAGTCCTTCTTCAGCCTCTGAATCTGATTTTTGCTCAAGTCCCTCAATTTCAGCCAGAAATTACCTGAAATCATAGAAAAACACACAAACTCATACTAAAGTCCAGAAATGTGATTTTTATTTAAAAACTAATAAAAATATACTAAAAACTAATCAAATCATACTGAAAACTATGTAAAAACAATGCCAAAAAGCGTATAAATTATCCGCTCATCACTAATGCGATTCATGGGGTTTGGGATCGTTAGAGTTTATGAAGTTTGCTTTGTTTCGACGTATAATCTTTACTCGTGCTACAGGAATTCGTGCCATCTCGTCGTTTATTGTTCTTTACTTTGAATTTCCTCGTTAGCATGTGATTTGCTTATTTCCCAACCCTACCTTATTGTTCTTGTGTACCTTTGCTTGCTTGTAAATATAATTGCCTACCTCACTCTTTTCGAATATTATCTTTGACATTGTCTGTACTTCTCTTTGTATCCTATTTTCTTTAATTTGAGTTTGAACTTATTTTATTATAACAATTTTGAACTCTTAGAAATTAATTTATTAGAAATAATTGGATTGATTTTTATAAATACTTTAAGTTTAAGTTAGTTAATATTTATGTACAATTTTTATTATAATTAGTTAGTTCATTTAAATTGAAACTAAAGTTCTAGTGATGGAAAAATAATAAAAGGGTGTATGATTTAAATAGATAATAAAGAAAATCAGGTCCGTGACGATCATGATGTGCCAGAAGTTGGTTCGTTACACCAATAAGCTATGTGCTCTAGCTCCATTGGCAAGTGACAAGCCTTGTCGTAGATGAGTTGATAAGGCGACATCCCAATTGGGGTATTGAAGGTTGTACAGTAAGCCCAGAGAGCATCATCAATCTTCTTAGCCCAATCCTTCGTTGAGGTTCCCACAGTCTTCTCAAAGATTCTCTTGAGTTCTCTATTGGAGACTTCCACTTGGAAGCTTGTTTGAGGATGATAAGGGGTGGCCACATTATGCTTAACACCATATCTCAAGAGAAGTGCATCTAACTGTTTATTACAAAAGTGGCTGCCGCCATCACTGATCAAGGTTTGTGGGACACCAAACCTACTAAAGATATACTTCTTGAGGAAGCTCATCATTGGTGGCCAAAGGTGCAGCTTCTACCCATTTAGACACATAGTCAACTGCCACCAAAATGTAATTATTGGAGTAGGAAGAAGGAAACGGTCTCATAAAGTCTATACCCTAAACATCAAACAATTCTACCTCCAATATTGGATTCAAAAGTAGTTCATTCTTCTTAGGCAAGCTCCCAGCTCTTTGACAAGAGTCACAATTTATCACAAACTTCCTTGCATCCTTGAAGAGTGTGGGCCAGTAAAACCCACATTGCAGGACCTTAGTTGCTGTCCTTTCTCCACCAAAATGCCCACCATACTTAGAACCATGGCAATGACAGAGAATTGGTGGAGTTTATTCCTCTGAAACACATTTTTGGATTATTCCGTCGAACACCTCTTGAACAAATATGGATCATCTCAAAGGAAGTATCGTGCATCATGATGTAGCTTTTTTATTTGTTGCCTAGTAAGTTCCTTTGGTATTATCTTTCCGGCCTTATAATTGGCTATGTCCGCAAACCAGAGTGTCTCGTGAATTACAAATAGATGCTCATCAGGAACTCTTCATGGAGGAGAAGTGGAGGTTCTTGAGCTTTCACAGGTTCAATCCGAGAAGGGTGGTCTGCTACTTGATTCTCAGAACCCCTCCTATCTCTGATTTCAATGTTAAACTCTTGAAGGAGAAGCACCCACCTAATCAATCTTTGTTTAGAATCCTGCTTAGTTATAAGGTACTTAAGAGCAGAGTGATCAGTGTAAACAATAACCTTTGAACTAACTAGATAGGATCTAAATTTGTCAAATGCTTATACCACAGCTAGTAACTCCTTCTCAGTAGTTGTATAATTCCTTTGATCATCATTGAGTACCCTGCTTGCATAGTATATAACATGCAAAAGTTTATCTTACCTTTGTCCCAAAACAGCTCCAATTGTAACATCACTTGTATTACACATCAATTCAAATGGTGATGTCCAATTAGGAAGAGCAATAATGAGTCCAGAGACAAGCTTGGCCTTAAGAGTTTCAAAGGCATGCAAGCATTCATCATCAAAGTGAAAAGGAGCATTAGCAATTAGAAGATTTCTTAATGGCTTTGCTATTTTGGAAAAATCTTTAATGAATCTTCTATAGAAGCTGGCTTCCGACAGCTTCATAACCTCCTTCTGAACTACCTCCTTATTAAGCCTCCTTTGTGCTTGCACTAATAGTTTAGCATCTTCTTCAAGCAAAATTTTATGCATACACATTGCAAGACTTATCCCTTTTAGATCACCAATGGTCCAACCAAGAGCTGTTTTGTGTTCCCTTAATACCTTGATTAATACCTCTTCCTCACAAGTGTTCAAGGAGGAATTGATGATCACATAATATGTATCTGCCTTTTCAAGGAAAGCATATTTTAAAGAGGAAGGCAGGAGCTTTAATTCAAGCTTTGGTGGCCCTTCTTCCTTTGAAGGAATGTATAATGCTTCCTTGGGTGGTAAACTCTATTCAATTTTACCCACTTCAACTTCAACCGAGGACTCAAGTAACTCATTAAGCTCTTCTTCCTCTAATGCTTCTTGCACCAACGGATCAATGATATCAATTTTCATGCAATCCTCATAATCATTAGGATGTAGTAGGGCTTTAAATACATTGAGCACAATTTATTCATCATTCACCCTCAATGTTAACTCACATTTTTGAACATTAATTAAGGCTCTTCCAATAGTAAGGAAAGGTCTCCCTAATATAATAGAGGCATTGGCATCTTCCTCTATATCTAATATAACAAAATTCTCAAGAAGATGAAAGTTTTCACCTTCACTAGTAAATTCTCCACAACACCTAATGGAAATTTAAGAGAACGGTCAGCAAGTTGCAAAGAAATTCTAATAGCTTTTACCTCTTCAATTTGTAACTTTCACATCAGGATAGTGGCATGAGGTTTATACTAGCTCAAGATCACACAAGGCTTATTCAACAGTCACCTCTCCAATGGTACAAGGAATCACAAAACTCCCAAGATCCTTCAATTTTTCAGGGAGGTTTTTTTGAATTATGGCACTACATGATGCACGGAAACTTGTCTCTCAACAATTTCCCTCGGCAAGTATACCGAATTGTCGTCAACTAAAAACTCACAATAGAGTGAGGTCGAATCCCACAGGGATTGATTGGTCAATCAACTTTAATTAGAGGAACATTCTAGTTGAGCTAAGCAGAAATTGATTTGAGAATTGCAGGAAATTAAATGGCAGAAAAGTAAATGGCAGAAAATGTAAATGCTGGAAATAAAGATCTGAATATAAATGACGGAAAGTAAAGTGCAGAATCTTAAATGGGGAATGGGGAATTTAGCATGAAAGTAAATTGCAGAAATTAAAGAGAATGGGTAAGATTAGAAATGGGGGATTCATTGGGCTTAGGAGATGTTGCATTCTCCGGATCAAGTTCATTTTCATCTCTTCCTCAATCAATGCATTCACTGATCTCCTTGACAATCTTAAGTGATTGAATTCCAATTTCTTGGTAATTCAATCTCTCAAATCTTGATCAATAGCCAATTCCTTGGTCTAATTGCTCATGAGAAAAGATGAAGTATGGTCACTGATTGTACCACATATATTTCCAAATCAAAGTATTGGGAGAATTATATGTCACCATATCCGCCCAACCCCCAATTTGGTCCAACATGAGAAAGCATTTCTAGCTTGATCCCTTCATTCCTCTTCCAAGGTTCCGAAGAGATCCAAGTATGAATAGCTTCTTTTCCAAGATAACTACCCAATTGGATGAAGATTGAAAGCTTTCTAGTAAAATCAAGAGAAAAGAAAGAAGAAGAATAATAAAAACTATTATTAATCCATCAAATTACAACAGAGCTCCCTAACCCAATGAAAAGGGTTTAGTTGTTCATGGCTCTGGGAATGGAAAACAAAGATGGAGAATGCATTCTGAAAGTAAAACTAGAAGTTGCAGAGAAAGTAAAATTATACAGAGTGTAGTCCTCTCAATCCAAAAGCTTCTCTCTAGTTCAAAACTACTCCTATATATACTACTCTTCTGATCTTCCAGTTAGCTCTTCAAGTCTTGGATATGGGCCTTTGGATCTTGAGTTGAAGCAGTTTGGAATCCTCAGTGGGCTCAGCTTTACTTGTAGAGAAAGTGTGAAGTAGGCATAGACTTTGGCTAGGACGTTAGTGGCGTTAACGTTAAGTGAAAATGTGGGTTCGAGAACATTAGTGACGATCACCTTTTGCACTAACGTTCCTAGCCCAAGATGAGTTACGTTAACTTCAACGTTAGTGGCACTAACGTGACCACTAACGTTGCCTCTTGGTCCATCGTGAGCGTTATTGGCATTTACCTTTGCCAATAACGTTGCCATTAGCCCCTTTTTCTCACGTTAGAGTCCACGTTAGTATAACTAACGTGGCTCTTAACGTGGGCATGCCTTAGCCTCGAGAGCGTTAGTGACACTTACCTTTGTCACTAACGCTCCAAACGCCCCTTCTCACGTTAGTGCCCCACGTTAATTGTCTTAACGTGGCCACTAATGTGGTGGTGATTGCCATCTCCAACGTTAGTGACAAAGGTGAGTGTCACTAACGTTGGCTCATCAATTCTTTCCTCCACGTTAGCTTCCACGTTAATGCACTTAACGTGGTAACTAATGTGGCTCATAGTGGCTTAGTCCAACATTAGTGACAAAAGTGAGTGTCACTAACGTTGGCAATTCCTTGCTCCTTCCACGTTAGAGTTCACGTTAACCAAGTTAACGTGGCTCTTAACGTAGCCAATATGGGCTTAGTCCAACATTAGTGACAAAGGTGAGTATCATTAACGTTGGCATTATCTTCCTCTTCCACGTTAGAGTTCACGTTAACTGAGTTAACGTGACTCTTAACGTGGCCAATTTCCCTTTTGGAGCGTTAGTGGCACTTACTTTTACCACTAACGCTTGGAGCTTCCTTTTCTTCCACGTTAACTACCACGTTAATGTAGTTAACGTGGTAATTAACGTGGGCTATGATGGCTTCGAAGACGTTATTGGCGATTACTTTTCTCATTAACGTTGCAAGCTAGCTCCCATTCCACATTAGTGGTCACGTTAGTTAGACTAACGTGGCTTTTCCTTGCTTCCTTTGTCCTGAAATCAAGCAAATAAAGTGCATCAAAGCTCTAATCCAAGTTATGAGTCATGCATCATCTAATTTGTCATTAAATTCATGCATAATTCTCATGAAATCATATAAAATTCACAATGTTTGCTTGAATCAAGATGTAAGTGTAATTCTATCCAAAACTTGCTTATTTCCTAAGAAAATGCATAAAACTACCCTAAAACAGTAAAGAAAAGGTCAGTGAGACTGGCCAAAATGCCCTGGCATCACAACACTCTTTTGTAAGCACCACTGTAAGCACTAATGTTTCATTCTCCCTCTAATTTCTTTTCTTGGAAATCAACTCATTCATAAACTTTACATACAAAGGTATTTGTTCAAGAGCTTTAGCAAAACAAATGTTTATTTGTAACTTCTTGAAAACTTCCAGGAACTTAAAACATTGATGATCCTTAACTTTCTTTTCCAATCTTTGAGGGAATGGAATTCTTGACTTATATTCTGGCACTTGGATCTTTTATTTTGGTGCATCCTTTAAGGCTTGAATTGGTTGCTGTGGAGTGGTAGTGGTCACGTGCTCTTCTTGAATATTGTTGTCCTCTGGAGCTTCTTTTCTTTGTTTGGCAGTGTGAGTTTCTTCGTTGTCCTCTTTTTCCTAATACTTTTTTACTTCTCAAACTAATAGCTTTGCACTTCTTCTTTGGAGTTTGGGATTATGTCACTTGGGAATGTTTGAGTGGGTTTGGCTAATTGTTGAGCAATCTGACCCACTTGCACCTCTAAATTTCTAATTGAAGAACATTATTTGGAAGTTGGCCCTTGTCTCCTCCATAAATGTGACTATGGCATTGGATAGTTTCTCTAAGGCAAGTTAAAACTTGGAAATCTTCTGAGAGTCTTGAGATGGTTGTGTGGGGGGCGGTTGTTGATTATGAAAGTTGTTTTGAGAGTTGAGAGGGTGATTATTGTGTTGATGGGAGTTGAAGGTAGTATGTTGGGGTTGAAAGTGATTTTGTTGATGGTTGTTGTTGAAATTATTGGATCTCTGACCTTGATTTCCCCAAAAAAAAAATGGGTATTTCTCCATCCAAGATTATAGTCTTAAATGGATCATTTTAAGTAGCTTGAAGGATTACCCATGTAATTCACTTGCTCCAGGAAGATATCCATACTCATGCCTTCACTTTAAAGTAGTCCATTACTCATACCATAGGAATTCTCTTGAGAACTCACAGTTGAAACTTGCATTCCTCCTAGTGTTGAGTAATTGCATTGATTTGTTGGACATGATTTTATTCTGAGCTAAAATGGTATGCAAAGCATCTAATTCCATGACTCTTTTTTATATCTTTCAGAGGAATGAAGGTATTGATTGTTGGCTACCATTTCAATCAACTCTAGTACTTCATTAGTAGTCTTCTTCATATGCAGAGATCCTTCAGCTGAATTATCCAATGAAATCCATGAGGTAGGGGTGATCCCATCATAGAATATCTGGAGTTGGACCCAGTCTGCAAACATGTCCAGAGGGCACTTTCTGAGCATCTCTTTGTACGTCTCCCAAGCTTCATAGAGGGATTCTTCTTCGTGCTGTCTGAAGGTTTGAACGTCTGTTTTGAGCTTAGTTAACCTCTGAGGCAGAAAAAACTTGTTTAAGAACTTAGTGACCAAGTCCTCCCATGTAGTTATGCTTTCCTTGCACTGATTATCTAGCCACTAATTAGCTCGATCCTTTACAGCGAAAGGGAAGAGCAACAATCGACAAACCTCAGTCGGGACACCATTTATCTTGATAGTGTCACAGATTTGCAAGAAGTTAGAGATAAACAAATTAGAATCTTCTTGCAGGCTCCCATTAAACTAACAATTTTGTTGAACCAATGTAACAAGCCAAGGTTTCAGTTCAAAATTATTGGCATCGACAGTAGGTTCACAATGCTACTTCTACAACTCCCTGGATTGGGGTAGTGAAAGATCCAAGGGTCCTCCTAGGTGAAGAGCATTAGCATTGTTGTTTGCATTTTCTGCCATGTTGTGTTCAGATTCTTCTTCAACTACTTCTTCAATCTCTTCGTCAACTCCTTGATCTCTAGCTTGTTTTCTTTGCCGCCAAAGAATCCTTTCTATCTCAGCATCATAGTGAAGAGGCTCTTTATCCCTGTTATTTTGTATAGACACAAAGTCAACAAGGAAATCAAATTGGAACTCCCTCACAGTGATGAAGAAAATTCCAATGGGGAAAATTAAACAAAAGCAGTAAATGAATAAAAGCTAAAAAGGTCTAATCTAGGTAATCAATGATTGGTAGTTTTTTT